>NC_063436.1:21189026-22389026 GCF_020379485.1 Brassica napus | reverse complement strand
TTCACCGCCAAAGCTCCAGATAGAGCGCGCCACAGAAAATGTCTGAGTTTAGGGGATGTTTTTGTTCTCCATAGATCAGACCAGAGCTGTTTTTCAATGGGGGGCAAGGCTGGGAAAGGAGAGTTCATCTCCTGTAAGTCCGCGAGGAGTTTGTAGCCGCTCTTCGACGAATATTGTCCACTTTTTGTGAAGCACCAGATCGTATTATCGTGACGTGAGGGGTTGATCTTGGTGTTGAGGACAAGTCGCACATCATCAGGACTAAACGTCTCTCTAACACGTGGCACTATCCATTGGCCAGAATGAACATCGATAAGATCAGAAACCTTCAACGTGAGATCCACCGGAGCTTCTTGTCTGTAGTTGGGAACTCGAGGTAGATCATCAAGCAGCCAATTTTCTTGCCACACAAGAGTGTTCTCACCACTGCCAATAGACCGCAACAGACCTTTCGCAAGAAGCTCTCTCCCATGAAGGATACTCCTCCAAGCGTATGAGGGTCTCGTACCAACAGAACTATCAAGGAAGTTACAGTTCTTATGGTAACGATGTTTGAGTATTTGCGCCAGTAGAGAGTTAGGAGAGCTCCAGAGACGCCAAGCCTGCTTGCCTAACAGGGCTTGGTTAAACTTCTCGAGATCATGAAAACCAAGTCCACCAACCTCTTTAGACTTGCATAGTTTCTGCCAAGCAACCCAAGCAATTTTGCTCTTATTATTGCCACTGCTCCACCAAAACTGAATCATAGCACTGGTCATTCTTTCACATGTATCTTTAGGAAGCTTGAAACATGTCATAGCGTAGATCGGCAGAGCCAGACAAATGGATTTTAGTAATATCTCTTTGCCACCTTGAGATAGTGCCTTTGAGAACCAACCGTTCAGCCGGCCATGAAGCTTTTCGCGGAGAAAGCTAAGTAACTTCCTCTTGGAACCACTGAAACATTCAGGTAAGCCAAGGTAGGAACCCTCTCCTCCTTCCGTATCGATTCCAAGAGCTACTTTGACCTCCATTTTGATTTCCTCAGGGACATTAGATCCAAAGATAATAGAGGATTTCTGCTGATTTATCATCTGACCCGATGCATCACCATATAATTTAAGGCAGCGTGAGATTTCCAGAGCATCCTCCACACTAGCTCTACACATCAGTAGGCTATCATCAGCGAATAGGAGATGATGAACTGAAGGGCCCGTAGCCGCCAATCTAATACCATTGATTCTCCCATTCGCTTCTGAGTGGTTAAGGCAGTTCACTAAAGCTTCAGCGCAGAGGATAAATAGGAAGGGAGAGAGCGGGTCTCCTTGCCTAATGCCTCGTTCCGGTTTGATGAAGCCGTGTGAATTACCATTGAGAAGAACCGAGTAAGAAACAGAGCTCACACAACCCATGATCCAATGTATCCAAATTCTGTCAAAACCCATTTTCTCCAAGAGAATCTCGAGGAAGCTCCACTCCACTCTATCATAAGCCTTAGACATATCAGTCTTAATGGCCATGAAACTCTTATCCACTTAAATTTTTTATTAATTTATAGAAATATTAATTTACAAAAGTTTTCTTTTAAAATTATTTTCTATTTTTAAATATTTTTATTTATAAAATAAGAAAATATTTGATTTTACCGCATATAAATTATTTAAATTTTAGAAATTTGACTTTTATAGTTTTTTTTTATCTTATTTGGTCTATATTTTTATGTTTTATAGAATTGTTATTTGGTTTTAATATAATTTCACTAAATATTACCAAAATATATTGAAATATTAAGAAAAATCGAGGCATTTTCATTGTCAATATAAAAACAACAATATAATGTTTAATTTGTACTTTTATAAAAACAATATATAGATAGATTATTAATTTATGATTTTAGTGGGATTATATATTTACATGAGAGTTTTACAAATATTATTATCTTATTATTTTATCGATTTGTGTCATATTTTACACCGGTCCAAGTTGAGACCGATGAAATTTATTAATTTATAAAGATTATTAATTTATCGAGTATTAATTTATAGAGGTTCTATTGTATACGCAAATCACTTCATTCATAAAATAATGTTTAATAATGTTTAAAAATGATTTTCTATTCTATCACCACTTCACGTTTTTAGAAATCAACTTCTAGCCGTTTTTTATATTGCTAAACAGCATGCAGTTTAATTTTACAATTACGATTCTCAGGCCCACTTACGTTGGTGCTGAAAGAATATTCCTAATATTCTGTATTCAGTTCAAACTAATCTCCTGTAATATAGGATAGATCGCTTGTGATCGTAACAGTCTTGTCCATATATACGTTTGTATACTCAATCAATAAACCAAGGAAATTCACAGACTTTCATGGTATCAGAGCTAGCTCTAGTCTGATCCAACAATTTACTTCTTCTTCTTTTTTATTTTCTCTTAGCATCGATTTGCTACGTCTCCAATTCAAGCCTCATGGCAGCGGTTGAGCGTGCGTTTGGTGTTACTAATATCAAACACCACATTCCTGTCGTTCTAGACCTTGACGTCTTTAACTATGACGCATGGCGTGAGTTATTCTTAACTCACTGCTTGGCCTTCGATGTCTTAGGACATGTCGATGGTACCTCGGTTCCTCAAGATGATGACGACTTGCCTTGGAAGAAGAAAGATGGACTCGTGAAGCTTTGGCTTTACGGCACCTTAGCTCCTCCACTCTTCAAAACCTCTTTCAAAGCAGGAGGAACCGCACGAGACGTATGGCTTCGCGTCGAAAATCAGTTTCGTAACAACAAAGAGGCTAGAGCGATTCAGCTGGAAAACGACCTCCATACCAAGGAGATCGGAGACCTCTCTGTTCACGATTACTCGCAAAGCCTAAAGTCCATCGCTGACTTACTGGAGAACGTCGAAGCACCAGTCAGCGACAAGACCTTGGTAATGTATATGCTCAACGGTCTTAATGAAAAGTATGATCACATCATCAACGTGATTAAACATCAAAAACCTTTCCCATCGTTTGAGGATGCTAGAAACATGCTGGAAATGGAAGAGACATGTCTCAAGAAACCGAACAAAGTGACCATCGCACACTCGGATCACTCCTCCTCATCCACAGCTCTTGTTGTCTCTGATCCAACTCCCAAACAAAGCAACAATCAACAATGCAATCAGCAGCGCAATAATAGAGGCAACAAACGGGGATACCGCGGGCGTGGGCGCTTCAACAACTTCAACCATCAATATCGTCAGAACTACGGCAACTGGGGCATGCCTCCGCAGTACTGGCCTCCACAGTACAACAACTGGCAGCAACCTCAGCCTACACCATGGATGATGCCGCCGTCAAACAGCTTCAACCAACGTCCGTTCACCCCGCGTCCTAACACTCACGAGGCAAACTTGGCGGAATATGGACTGCAACCAACAACTGACTTTGCGGAATCATTCAACACGATGACATTAGCAGAGCCATCATCAAACTGGTACATGGACTCCGGCGCATCATCTCATCTAGCGTCGTCCTCAGGTATACTCCAATCTGTCCTTAAAAGGAACACCGGAAACTCAGTGGTGGTTGGTAACGGTTCTTCTATTCCTATAAACTCCTCTGGTAACTCTTTCATTCCTTGCAAAAACAGATCTCTTGCTCTCAAAAATGTTCTTGTGGCTCCTCAAATTGTTAAAAATCTTATTTCAGTTCGTAAATTCACAACTGATAATTGGTGTTCCGTAGAGTTTGATCCATTTGGTTTTTCTGTGAAGGGTCTGCAGTCGCGGAAAACCCTGCTCCGCAGTGAATCCTCCGGAGACCTATATCATGTGTCGTCCTCTCTCAATAAGTCTCGTCAACATTACTCTTTCGTTGCTGAGACACCCTCTCTCTGGCACAGAAGGTTGATTCATTCGAATAATGACACTCTACGGTCTTTGATTTCTTCTCGTTCCTTAATTTGTAATAAGGACAACATCTCGTTTTGTGATGCTTGTCAACTTGGGAAACACATTAAACTTCCATTTTACAAGTCCAGTAATAAAAGTTTGGCACCTTTTGATCTTATTCACAGTGATCTCTGGACATCTCCTGTTTTAAGCTTAAGTGGGATAAAATATTATGTGCTTTTCCTTGATGACTTCTCTCATTACTTATGGGTTTATCCAATCAGAAATAAAAGTGATGTTTTCGCAAAATTCTTACATTTCTCTTCTCTTGTGAAAACACAGTTCAAGTCATCAATCAAAGCCTTCCAATGTGACAATGGAGGTGAATACAAAAACAAAAACTTCTTCGAGCATTTTGCTACAAATGGGATCAATGTTCGGTACTCATGTCCTCATACCTCCCAACAAAATGGAAAATCTGAAAGGATGATCAGAACCATCAATAATGCCATTCGAACCTTGTTGTTCCAAGCCAAAATGTCTCCTACTTACTGGGTCGAGGCTTTACACACTGCTGCTCATGTCCTAAACATCTTGCCTTCCTCGGCCATAGGTAACAAAACTCCTCACACTCTTCTTTTTGGCCAAACACCTTCTTACGATCACTTAAGAGTTTTCGGATCCCTCTGTTACCCAAATATAAACCATTCTCATGCTCATAAACTCTCTCCTCGCTCCAGACCGTGCCTATTTCTTGGGTATCCCTCTCAACACTGTGGCTATCGTTGCCTTGATCTGCAAACAAATCGAATAATCATATCACGTCACGTGATTTTCGATGAAAACTCTTTCCCTGCAGCCAAAAGCGAAACTACAAACAATACTTACGGCTTTCTGGATCCCAATGACCAACCCTCTCCGGTTTTCAAATCAATTCTTGAGTCCAGTTTAGTACCTCACGTACCAGCTGAAACAGTTGCCCCAGCTCTGCCTCAAGCTTCGATCAGTCAACCTGCTCGAGTGGTTAACCCTGCTCCTGCTCGCATGACAACTCGTGGCCAAGCTGGTATCGTTAAACCCAAGAAAATTTTCAACCTATACACCTCTTCTGTATCCAGACTTCCCACCACTCATCAAAAAGCTTTAGCTGACCCTAACTGGAATCCTGCCATGGCTGATGAGTACGGTGCTCAGGTTAAGAATAAGACTTGGAGTCTTGTACCAAGACCTCATGGAGCTAACATTATTAATTCTCTATGGTTGTACAAGCATAAATATGATGCAGATGGAGTCCATAGGCGGCACAAAGCGAGGTTGGTTGCTAATGGAAAGTCTCAAGCAGCTGGTGTTGACTATGATGAAACATTCAGTCCAGTTGTAAAGCCATCAACAATCAGAACAGTCCTCAACTTAGCGCTAAGCAAGGGCTGGGAACTGAAACAACTAGACGTCCAGAATGCTTTTCTCCACGGCCACATCTCTGAGACTGTCTACATGCACCAGCCCCCGGGGTTTGTTGACAAAGAACATCCTCACTACGTCTGCAAGCTCAACAAGGCTCTCTATGGCCTCTAACAAGCCCCAAGGGCATGGAACGCCAGATTCAGCAGCTACCTTCATCGGCTTGGTTTTGTCTCCACAAAATCAGATGCATCACTCTTTGTTTATAGTTGCGGGTAAGACATTGCTTACCTGTTACTTTATGTTGATGCAATTGTCCTTACAGGTTCAAGCCCCGCCTTGCTCTCACGCATCACAGCAAGCCTCAATACTGAATTCCCAATGACAGACATGGGACCGTTGACTTACTTTCTCGGGATCAAAGTAGAATACAAAAAGCTGGAATCCTCCTCTCTCAACAATCTTATGCAACGGAGATAATAGAACAGCGGAAGGAGGTGACAAACTAAAGAATCCAACACAGTACAGAAGCCTGGCTGGCGCGCTTCAATACCTCACTTTCACACGCCCTGATATCGCTTACGGCGTTCAACAATGCTATCTCTTCATGCACGACCCGTGTGTTCAACACCTCACCGCTCTGATACACATCATCAGATACTTACAAGGAACCAATACTCTCGGTCTTCAGCTATACAAATCCTCTGTAACCTCACTGACTTCGTTTTCCGATGCAGACTGGGCCGGCTGTCCTGACACACGCCGTTCGACCTCTGGATATTGCGTTTATCTAGGAGACAACCTCATCTCCTGGTCTTCAAAGCGACAACAGACAGTATCCAGAAGCAGTGCCGAAGCTGAATACAGAGGCGTTGCAAACACTGTAGCTGAGACATGCTGGCTCCGGAACCTCCTTCTTGAGCTTCACGTTCCGATAACAAAAGCAACTCTAATATTCTGCGACAATGTCAGCTCCGTGTACCTCTCCTCCAATCCAGTAAAACATCAAAGAACAAAACATGTGGAACTGGATCTCCACTTTGTCTGGGAAAAAGTAGCTTTGGAAGAAGTCAAAGTGCTTCTCGTACCAACAGCTTTCCAATATGCTGATATCTTTACCAAAGGACTCCCATCTTCTCTGTTCACAACTTTCCGTGACAGCCTGACCGTTCGAAGCTCCGACGTCCAGCCTGAGGGAGGGTGAAAGAATATTCCTAATATTCTGTATTCAGTTCAAACTAATCTCCTGTAATATAGGATAGATCGTTTGTGATCGTAACAGTCTTGTCCATATATTCGTTTGTATACTCAATCAATAAAGCAAGGAAATTCACAGACTTTCAGGTGCATTGACTCTCATTTTCAAGCAAACATTAAACGCTCGGACTCGCAGGACAAGAGTCAAAAGGAGAAAACAATGTCATATGAACAAAACACCAAAAAGATGAAACGAGTTACAAAGTGTGATGAAGTATTTTTCGAGACCTGAAAAAAAAAACATTTTTAAAATAGTTTGGAATCTGAATTGTTGTCTGTCACGGTTCAGGCAAGTTTTGAAGCTATCGGCCTCCTCGCCACCCGGAAACAGACTTGGGGACAAGTGAAATCGAGTTTGAGGCAGCCTCTGATCTGCAAAATGCCCGAAAGTGAATCTGTTTATCACCAGTAGAAAAAGAGAGAGAGATAGAGGGGGAAGAGGGAACTACTTTGATATTTCTTCAACAGCCTTCATGACTTCATCGGACCTAGTTTCCAGTACCTGTCCTCCAAACACAATCTCATCTAACACTGTGTGCATCTGCAACAATTGCGAACCAAATCACTACTACTAACAAGTTTATGCAGCACCAGGGTGTTGTACTAAACACGTATTCCGCGTGATACCAGTTACCTTGCTGTAGTTGAACACAATGTCGAGTTCACAAACATTGCTGAAGCATTTGTCCAGTGTTTCAACAAGAACTACAAACGCAAGCATCAAACTGAAGTCATCATCATACTATGAAATCATTTTTTTTCACTAGCATTGAAGAGGACAAACCAATGAGCAGGAGAATAGGCAAATCATTCATATTTTTTTTTAACATCAGAGACTTGATCAACAACACAATGTCAATCAAAAGTACAGGAACACACCCATATCTCTCTACACAAACTTTACCTTGAATGAGATCAAGCATAGCAAGCTCATTTTCTGATCCATCAAATACAAGCACGAAGTAGAGAGTAGCATAGTGTTTGTACACAAGCCGAGAATCCTGCAAACCAAAATGATTCAAACATTAAGTACATACCACAAAGTTTTTGATTTTTTTTTAATTAATTGATGAAGAAGGCATTGCATTACCGGACCAAACAATGAATCAATCTCCAGAAAGTTGCTTACGTTCTCAGGTCTGCTGCTCAACACTGTCAACACATGATCGATAAATTAATAACACGCGATCGATCGAGGTGATTATTGTTGATTGGAAAATTTTAAAACCTGAGAACACGCCGCGGATGAGCTCTTGTTGCTTCTCTACAGGCTAAAACCAAAAAAAAAAATCAAAAATCCAAATCAGAGAATCGGTCGTGGTAGATTAGATCCAATTTTGAAAATTTAAGAACTAAGCAACGGACCAAGAAGTCGTAGAATTTGGCTAGGCGTGGCTTGCCTTGTGTGTTCATCATCATCACTGCCTTTATCATCTTTCACAATCCCTGAAACTCCAACACTCCGATCTCGTTTGGACCTTGATGATGAACTCCTCCTCTAACCTTCTGTTTTATTCAGAGGCTTTCATAGGTAATTGGGAAACTTCCACGTGTCCTCGTTTTCATGATCTTACCTCTAACCTTCTGACTGATTTGGAGTCTTTCCCACGATGAGAAACTTCCACGTGTCAACATTTTTAGTGCCCTAAGAGCATGCCCATTGAAGGTTTTAACCTGAAGTTCACACAAATTCCAAGAAAACAAAATAATATAATATACAATTTTTTGTGAACCTGTATCCTGCAACTCCTTGCGTAAGGGGCGGTTCACTACTGTTTCGTGGGCCCCACGACACGTGGCGGCCCACTATTGGTCTGCCTAATTTTTTTTTTTTTTTTTTAAAGTTAAACGAAAAAAAAAATAAAAAAAAATAAAAAATCATTAAAATTGTCTTGGAAATCGAGCTCCCCTAAGTTTACTGATGGAGATGCTCTAATCTGTCACTGTCAGTCCTAATTAAATTCAATTATTGTTGCCAACAGAGTTGTTCTTTTTTTTTTTGCCAACAGAGTTGTTAATGTTTGACTAAACAAAGATGAGAGGTTTATATCTTAGGCCTCGTTAGAAAATTATTTTTCATTTAGTGGTAAAGTTGTATCTGGAATACAAATCTAAACCAAAGTAATTAAGAAAAAAAAACCACCCACCAAATCCAGTATGGCATGGTGTACTCAGTAGACTAATCTTGATATTGTGCCAACAAACTCTTTGGTTAAGTTGTTTGAAGCACCCAATATAGAACACAAACTCTTACAGCCGTTGATATCATTCAGTGCTTGACCTGTCTGCTGTCTGCATCAATCACACATATAATGTCCTAGTCATGTAGATTTTGTATTGAACTGTTACATGTAAGCTACTTTGGTGGTTGTGGTAAAAACATTCAGGTGACCTTTTGCTTCAGTGACAAATTCTTGTTTAGTTTAATTAAAGAGTTATTTGATTTAGCTAATTGTTTTGTCATCTAGCCTATGAGCACACAATTTGTTAGTTTCTAATCAGTATAAATGAACTTTTCACTCAGAAAAGTTGGATAGATGGAAGAATAAATGAATTATCTTTTAAGCATGATTGATATGAAAAATTCTTGAGTAAGAATGTCATTGTACCAACAAACTTTCAAAGCATGATTGATAGACATCATTATATGTACAAACAAAAACAATAAACATTGTCCAACTGTATCTTTGCTTCCGCATTAAAGTCAATGAATGTTTCAAGATTTTACAAAGTATTTTTATTAATATTCTAACTAATCATTTGCATTCACATACAGAAGTTGAAAAACGAAACTACTGAACGCAAAATATGAGAGACTTTTACTTATTAGTATCATGATTATCTAGTGAAATGAAAATCTAAGTAGATGATATGATAATCATCTCCATAAGGTCTGCTGAATCTAAACAACTTCTTCATGGACTGTCAGAGTTTTCTTTAAAACTAAACTGACATTTTGTGTTTGGAGAACCACCCACAGATGCCGCATTTGGAGAAAGCACGCGATCTGCTCATGCCAAGTTACTCGCACTTCAACAAATCATTATTACCATAATTAATATTGTGGAGAGATACACCGATTCTTGATAACATGGATAAAAAGGTTTTCTAATGTTTAAAACTGGTGCTGCCCAGGATCGAACTGGAGACCTTTTGCGTGTAAGGCAAACGTGATAACCACTACACCACAGCACCTGACGTTTATGATGATGATGTTTGTAATAATAGTCGCCTCCATGAATATCGGAGGTATAGAAAGAGAAGATATGTAGCGTTATGTACTTATGTGTCCAAGTTAGAAAGAAAATGCCTGACGTGAAAGAAGTGTTGGCGAAGATGGACTAGGAAAGTTTGTTGGAGGTAAAGTGCACAATCTTGTTATGGGGAATGCATGCTTCTTCGTATTTGGGTATCAGAAAGATGAAATTTAAAGGTCCAACATTATAACAAAGTAATTCGTGAATGAAAACAATATTCGTATGAATCGTATCAACAAAAATATACATACAGTAGTAAATGGGCAGATAAATTAGCTAGACAAAACAATGTTTGTCCCCTTTATGATGTATATTTGATAGCTGTCCAGACTTTTTGATAGAAGATGGATGCAGAGAAAGCAATCAATAAATGCATTAAGTTGACAAAAACAATTATTGCAACGGATTGAACAGATTAATCCACTTGCGAATAAAAACATCAAGTTGATAATATTGGCTTTTAGAACACTCTCATTGATTGTATCTCAATATGGCTATCAAACTCAAATTTAATTGTATATATAAAAATATTTATATTTGTAAAATCATAAAACGTTTCATTTGAGATATTTTGAATTGAATTTCGTATATTTAAAAATATTCAATATAATAGTTTATGGTATTTTATTTTTTTATGAGATATTTATTACGTACTTTATTACCATAACTTTAAAATTATGAAAATGTACTTCGAGGAACTAAAAGCCACATTTTATAGAACAAGTGTTAGAGTTAGAAAAAAGGTGAAAAAATTCTGAGTATATTTCTAAAAAGATAATTAGTTCGAATCTATCCTATACTAAAAGGGATATATACTCCACTCTAAAGCTGTCCACGTCAGATTAATAAATCAACGAATCAGAAACTATTATTTGGACACGTCACTGCTGTTCCTGTCGACAGATCATAACTGGTTCTTTGTTTGGGCTGTCTTTCCATTTCTTAAATGGCCCAGACCAAATCCAATCTCGCCACCTTAATTTTATCTGAAGTGTGGAAAGCAGCATTGACGATTCCACTTCGTCTTCACGGTATGGTTGCTATGTAATCTTCGTTACATCTTGCTCCTCTTCATCAATCAATGACGTTTTTTAATCTCTTCTTTATTGTTTTGTTCTTAGCTCTCACCTTCAATATGGAATGAACGAACTAATCTCTTCCCCTCCCTTCTCCACAGCTACAGCTACCTCCATGGAATCCACAGTATAGTCTCCCGTCTCTACCCGCTAGCCTCCCGTCGTTGTGTCTTTAGCGACGTCTCACAATTACCAGTCAAACTGAGCTCCGTTTTCGGTTAATCCATTTCTGGGAGTCAAGAAACATTACAAAAGGCAGGACCTTTATTGGATTGGAGCTCCTCCAATGCGACGAACAGGTATGAGTGCTCCTCTTTGAATTCTGGGTTTGATACAAAATAAAATTAAAAGGTCGTGAATTTTGGGTTACATATCTACTCCGTTAGGGGATTGTGGTTCATTTCCTCCGCTCTTGCTCCACGATACTCGCCTCATCCCAAATCAGAAACAACTTACAGCCTTCTGAATTTTTACGCTAGCAGAAACAAGGAGATTTATCGAGTTATTGGTCAGAGTTTAACAATTTCTTTCTTGCTTAATTTTTCTCTCTCCGTGCTTGACGACATCAGCCTTTTTATTGACAGAAAGAGGTTAGGTTCCACTCTCATGAAGATATCCAAGGGTCTCAGCTCAGGGGTGATCACTACGGTAATCTGTCTCATTTTATTAATCTTCTCCATCTTAATTTGTTTGTCTGTATGTTAATTAGATTTTTGGCTACATTTAACTACTAATCTTCCTCAACAATGTGTAGATGTTGTTGACCACTTGAAGCTGGTCAATGGACAGTCTCTCAATGACTGTTCCATCCTTGACGAAGTGGAAATAGCAACCACATGTCGTTTTTTGGTTCATTTACAGTCAAAAGGGTAAGTGTTTCCTGTTAATAGAATGAAGACTTCTCTCTTTAGTGCAAAGCTTACTCTATTGCCGCACAAACCAATAACTTAACCTCTATTATTTTATTTTTTTTGCAGTGGACCTGTTAAGATTTACCTTTGGCACCAGGCTGCAAAAGATTTCTATAAGTAGTTCACACCCAGTGATTAAGGTGAACACAAAACGCCTTGCAGGTAACTATTTCTTTTTAAGGATACTCAACACTGCTAATCCTCACGTTTACTGTTTTGCGAAGCTGTTTGTCATCTGTTGGTACTGTTATCCTTATTTACCTACCTGATGTATTTTGAAAATGCATAGACAGTAGTGTGGATATTAAAGATATTTATTTTAGATATTTTGCTTTCACTCATGATCTCGAACTTGAAATAAACATACTTGTGCCAAATAGTGTCCTCTTCAAGAAATCACTGCATCGATGTTCTTATGTTAGTGAGTGACCATTGTAAATTAGACTTTTATTACTAAAAGCTCATCAAGTTCAGGTTAGTGTCTAACATTGATTTAGTTTTCTCTCCACGCAACCTCTATATCAATGCTTGCTTGATATGTTTTGAAAAGCGTTTTGTTGACTTTCATTACTTATATCTCATAAATTTCAGGTTGATTTCTAACGTAGAATTACGTTGCTGTTCAAGTGTATGTGTTAATTATGACTTTACCAATATGTTGCCATTTGTGAAACCACGTCACTAACATGTCTTTTTTAATGAGTTAACCAAAAACAGGGAATTTAGCTCTCACTTCTGTGTCATCCTCACGTGTCTTCATAGACAAAGTTGTCCAGCTGACTATTGCTTACTTCAGCTGGTTAGTAACTATAGAGCCAACAGTGTTATTTTTGTCAATTCCAAGTAATATTCGAATTCATTCTTTCTTCAGCGACCCTGATAAATCTATTGTTTTCTGCATTGTCTCAGGTTCAGTTCTAACCCAGGGATTGCTACTCTGGTTAATGCTGAGGAGGTTACTAAAGCTGAGCGCCTGAGCCAATGACATTTCTGCAAATCTTTGCTTACATCAAGCTGGAATCCGCCGATGTAAAATAAAAGCTTAAGATAGCTAAGTTAAAAACGTTAGTTCATCTTGAGATCCCACTTGCTGCCGATGATGTAGTTGTTGTGCCTTCTGCAAATGTAGTTAGTGCATTTTCAAATGGCTGTGGATTCATTGCTGATGAGAGAAATTGGAGTGGCAGTGCCATTGACAAATCGCATAAGGCTAAGCATGCAAAACATGGAAAATTAAGCTTCGAGCACTCATCCATTCGGTGCATTATGGTTGTCAGATTGAGCCAAGACTATGATTTGTCGTTTTATTTTGAACTTCCACTCTTGCTTTGGTCTAATATTTGCAAAGAATATGCTTCTTTGTTTAGACTTTGATTCATTAGAATGCTTAATGATTTACAGCTTTCAAAAGAAGCACTTGGTATCTTATACTATGACTACTGTAGCTCAAATGAGTGTATGGTACTGAGACATCAATTTTTCTCTGATCATTTTAATCGTTATCAGGTACCTCTTCTGCGTTGATTACCTCAACACTACATCAAAGCCGTTTTCAAAAATCAACAACCATCCCATTGAAATTCACGAACAAACCCAAAACAATCATTTTCCAACAAAATTAAGGAAAGTTCAAAATAACAAAATGAGCTAAACCATATTGTATATGGTTTCTTTCTGATGATCCTTGATAAAGCCTATTCGGATGCCACACTAATGATATTTTTTAAATTAGTGTCCCCTGCATACGCAAGTCCAATAACCCCTACCTACTGTTTAAACTCAGCACCATTAAAACCACATTCAGCAATTAAAAACACCTGTTGAAAAATGAATCACGTTACAGGAATCTGAGAGGGCATCGAGCTAAACATCAAACATTTAACACCATATAAACATCCCTTTTTATTAACACTATAATATTCTCTCTAAAACACAATGAATCCTGCAACATCAACTCCAAATAGAAACCTCAGTACCTCACCATCGAGATTAAGCGGCCATATACCAATCAAACTGAGATACAATTCGAGATAAGACACTTTCACACAATTTACATTTCGCTAATCTAATAAAACATGATAGCCAATATACGCAAGAAAAAAACAATATACACAAATACCATCCGCCCGGACAAACATGCCAAGTATATATCAAAAACATGCCAAGTATATAATACAACCCAAATTTGTTTAACGTGCATACAAAAATTTCTACCACCTTTATCTATATCCTACCATATAAATTAAATTTTTGAGTCAATTAGCTAAATAACCATAAAGAAGTTAGAAATTAGGTGAATACACATGATGTGACAAGTTGTGTCTCTAACAACTAAGGTATGATGTTGTGGGATTTAGGGTATTTAGTTAATTAAGGGAGAAGTTATGTATATGGGATGCAATTTCACTAAATTTTTTAATCAGTACATTATTCACTTACTCAAGATATATACATATGTAAAAATATGTAACGAGCATGATTATTCGTTTATGTAGTGCATGCTACCCGGTTTTGCACCATTACTATTTCGTCAGAGTACACCCACTTAATTAATTAATATTTTTATATTAATATTTGTTATATACTCTGAAAGATGTAAAAGTGGATAGATGGCATATGTTAAAAAAACTCAGTCAATTAAAAAGAATTAATAGATAACATATTTATGGTCAAATCTATGTTTTAGTTTGTTGTAGTGTCACACAAAATTCATAAGAACAATAGTGAGAATAATTAAAAAGCCTTTATAAAGAAAGAGAGTAATTACTAATTCATAGCAAAACACCCAACAAAAAATTTATCACCCGAAATTTGATATTGGTCAATAATATACCTACTAATATTTTAAAATATTTATATCAAATTGTATTTAAAAAAAAAAACAAAATTTTATAAACAGTGACAATCCCGTCTATAAAATCCACAGTGACTATAAAATCCCGTCTGGTTCTCTCAGTGAACTCCTACTAAACGTACTCGCTTCATAACTCACCCCCAAATCCATTGCTAACAAAACGTTGACTCTGACGGAGAACGACTTAGCAAGTGACGGAGGAATCAACGTTGAGAGCGATGTAGTAGGCTGCGGCGAGAGAGAGATGAAGAGCGACAATAGAAAGCACATGAATCGGCTTTCAGGTCATAACACCATTTTTGCAATCATCTAAATGTTAGAGCTGACGAAAGCGTTGAGCTACCCGTTGAAATTAACCGCCAAGAATGCTGTCAGCGTAAAAGTATTGTCAGCATAAAAGTAAAAAAAAAGGTATGAAGATCATATTATACAGATTGCAAGTTGAAGTTTTCAAAATTTTAATTTAGAAACTAAGTCAGTACGTAATTGTTTTGTTCCCAGACCCCTTTCTAAAAATAATAATAATTGTTTTGTTCTGGTCAAGAAATGGCAACTCCTCAATGCATGGTCGACTCCATCGGCCAGCCGACAAATTCATGGTGAAGGTAACACCATACAACTTCACAGCTAAAAGACAAGATTATTTCCGCCACCAGAGTTGTCTCTCCTGCAGTACCCCCACCTCTTAATCTTACATTGGACATCTCCATTGCAGCTTCAGATGTGGCTGACAAACTCATTACCGAGAATGATGTCAGCTACACAACCCACCTGACAGAGATATAGCCAGTGTTTTATGATGATCCAAGTTCATCAACCAAGGACGAGGACTCAGAAAGTGAAACAAAACGTCATGGGCGTTGCGCCTAGGACCTCAGCCCCTCCACGTACCAACCCAGTTGGAATCCATGGAGACCATTGCGATGTCCAACATCGTCCAGTTGGAATCAAAAGAAGCCAGACATGTTTTTGCTAAGAAAACGCAGGATATACATATGGCTCGGTTAGAAACCTAGCAAACCAAATAAAATGAAAAGTGATTATTTAAAATAAAGGTTTATATAATTGTATATCTGTATATCAAGTATCTGATAGTATAATTGAAAATATAAAGTTTGGTTGCCTATTTATTTGAACTTCGTGTTCTTAAAAGTTTGATTTTTAATTTATTTTAGTTTTCTTAGAAGTCCAACGTCGAGCTATTTGGTCATGAAAATATAGTCGTCATCTTACTCTTGCGTTGGATACAAAAGAGTGGTACTAGCTCCCATCCCAAATGAAATAGGAACCTAATATAGTTGACGTTAAATATATTTACGAGACCACACTGTTAAAAATTAGTCGATCTGCAAGCAAACATAACGTAGGAGAAATCGGATAACGATGGATGAGTATGGTTGTTTTAGTTGCAATCCCAAAGAAATATTTTACCAATAACTATCAGCTAGGTAGAGCACTCATGCATCATCCCCTCCAACCAAAGCTGGAATCCCCTATCCGTATTTTTTCTTTCTACCAAAAAAAACCTCCATTTTGCTTAACGGTATTTTAGAATCGACATTTATTTCCCCGATTCTTCACTCTTAATTTGGGTCTTTAATCCAGTCAAAAACACCGTACAAAACCACACCTAACTAAATCAGCAAAGTGGTTTCTTTTTGTTCAATTCAATCGCATAAGTAGTTTTTTTTTTGTCAAACAACCGTACAAGTAGTTTGAATGTTATTTTTTAATAAACTACAGTATGTTCATATGGTTTGGTTAAAACACAAGCAGACTGGAAAACACTGACTAACTAAAAACAGTAGAATAAGAAAAACATTGAATGCATTGATGTTTAAATTAACTACACCTATTACCAATAGTATATAAAAAAACAAAATTATTTATAGGATCAATGCATTTTGTTATAGATGGGCGTCCGGATACTCATTCGAGATTGGTTCAGGTCTATACAGGTTTCATGTTTTCGGCGTTGGATATTTCAGCTTCTTTCGGATATTTACAAATCTTGGTTCTGATTTTACGGGTTCAGATCAGGTTTCGATAATCTATTTAAATTATTATTTAAACAAACAAAATCCATATATACTTAAAATTTATCATAATAGAAAAACAAAATAATTTATTACATATAGATTTGAATAATATATGCCAAAATATCTAAACTTAACATAAAAATTGGTTTAGCTTGAATACTCGGATAGAGAACCAATAAATATTTCAAATACTTTTAGTATCTTGAGTATTGTTTTGCTATTTTAGATATTTATTTTGACTATCTATATATATTCAAGTATTTTGAAAAAAAAATCAAAATATCTTATATATATGGATAATTTTTAGATATTAAATCTGAAATAATTGATATATTTAAGTATATGTATATCTCATTTGGATATATTTGGATACCCTAAATGATTTTCTTGGATCAGGTTTGGTTTTGGTTCTCTAGATACCAAAATTTGAACTCTTTCAATATTTAACCAATTTTGGTTCAAGTTTGACATTGTTTTTTTTGGATCGGATTTAGTTCGATTTTTCTTATTCGTGTTTTTTTGTCAAAGCCTACAATTTACAATTAATATCAGATTTAAAATAAATAAAAATTTAACTGAAATTCTAAAATGTCATTTTTTGTAGCGTGAATTATTTTCTAAAATAATACTATTTGTGAAATAGAGATGGAGTAATGCTTTAGTTATATGTAAGGTTTATAATATAGATAATAACATATACATAAGTAGATAATAACATATACATAAGTTACTTCTTCATATGACCTGCATGTAGATAAATAAATAAATAAAATTAGAAGTATTAACCGCGCGTAGCGCGGTGAGAAGCTCTAGTTAAACTAATATTGACAGCGAGTGTGATAAGTACAAAGAACAAAGCTAAAAAGTAAAACAACTAGATGAAAATATTTCTAATTAATATTCTATTGCACTTGTGTCGTGATTCCCAGATGATGAGTTTTTTATACTGTCTATTTCAATCTAATTATTCTGCATATTTAGAACGTATGTGTACTGACTCCATCGATCTCGGATTGTTAAGTAATCGATTGACTGCGAAATGATTTGGTCTTGATCATTATCTATTCGATTCAAGCTTGCTATTTCAAACTGCAAAATAGCCCTCAAATAAATTCGTCGAGCCTCACAGTAATGAGCTACTATCATATGGAATAAACTTTTAATGTTTAAGATCTATTAATTTTATGAAAAATTTATCATTTTATAATTGTATAAATAAAAGAAATCTTATAAAAGCATGCCTCTTATTATTTAATTTTTCACGTTTTGTTAACAACTCTAAAATAATTGAGGATACCAAACCAAACAACAATTTTATGATAGGGACATTGCGCTTGAGAACGCGGAAGCCAAAGGAATAGGTCAAAATGAATGATAAGTCTGTCACGTGGCTGTTTAACCTTTCTCCCTAGTATATTAATCAACCAGTGAAGGACACATCACTTACCATAATCTTTTTTTTTTTTTTTTTTTTTTTTTGAAAGAATGTTAAATTAATTCAAACAAAAAGCTGTTTTACACTTTGTGTTACATTGGGATAGAAATTTTTTTTAAACTCAAACCTATCTATAACCTATCTCGTTGCAAACCATAGAACTAAACCTCCCGTGTGCGCTCGGGCGCGGATGGAAGACAGCCTATTACGAACGTTTTTGTCCACCAGCTGAATGAGCTGACTCGGGGATAGTGGACTTTCTCCATGCCGACGTTGATTACGTTCCCTCCATATGGCATACAAAGTTGCTTGGAACACATATCTCACTATGTAAAGCTCTGTTTTGTCTCTGTTTTGATCAATCACCAGCTGTATAATCTGGTCCCACTGGTTGGTATAGCGTGTAGCTAGCACTTACCATAATCGGTAAACAAGAGAACTATTTATGAGAACTTGAGAAGAAAAAGCAAGTTGAAAAGCAGAGAAGACGATCTGATAGTGATAGATAGGCTGGGGGAATATATTTTTCGAAGAATAAAATATTAAAAACCTCGAAATTATTGTCTTTCACATAATACGAAGATCGATTATTCAGCTGAGAAAAGAAGAAAGTAATGGGTCGTGTGGATTACCTAGCGATGAAGACCGACGTCGACAAGGTTGCTCTGGTCAATTCCGACGTGGAGGAGCTCAAGATCGCTGCCAAGAAACTCTTCAGGGATGTGACCAAGCTTGGTGGAGCAGCCTTTGGCGTTTCTTTCGTCAAATGGATGGCTTGCTTCGCTGCCATGTGAGTATTCTCTCCTTTGGTGTTTCTAACGAAATATTTGATTTTTCTTTGTGGGTTTTTTCGATATTCGACGTTTGCGTAGCTTTTTTTTATGTTGGGTCGATCGAAAGTTGAGATCAGATGATTGATGCTTTGTTACTATGTTTTTAGAGATTCTGTTTTTTTTTTTTTCTTGATGCAGTTACTTGTTGATATTGGATCGTACAAATTGGAGAAGCAAGATGCTTACATCACTCTTGATACCATACATCTTCCTTAGCCTTCCTGGTGTGATTTTCAACTTCCTTAGGTAAAGAATAAATCTCACAACATGTTCTTACACAACACTCAAGTCTATAGTTTGCATTGGTTTTAAAGTGACCTTTTCCTCTATGTTATCAGTGGAGACGTTGGGAAGTGGATTGCTTTTGTTGCAGTTGTACTCAGACTTTTCTTCCCAAAACACTTCCCAGGTGATGGTCCTATCACTCTTCATTTACATCTTTGTGTATTGTTGTTGTCTTCCTTGCTGTGGTGTTTATTGCTATAAATAGCTGAAACAATATTTAAAGTCTCACACTTTTTTTGTTTGTTTGGTGTTACTTTTAGATTGGCTAGAGATGCCTGGTTCTCTGATACTTCTGCTAGTAGTTTCTCCACACTTTCTAGCTCACCATATACGTGGAACCTGGATTGGCTCTATCATCTGTCTTTTCATAGGCTGTTACCTTCTTCAAGAACATATCCGAGTCTCCGGTGGGTTCAGGAATTCGTTCACGCAGCCCCGTGGAGTATCAAACACTTTAGGGATCATCCTTATTCTGGTCTACCCTGTTTGGGCTCTAATCGTTCGTGTCACAAAATAGACATTTTGCCTCTTCCATATCCCCCAAGTTGTATATGTCTTTGTCCAATAAACTCCGTGAAGCACTGGGCAAAACCTCATTGCTCTGCTTCTGTTGCTACACGTATACTACTATCTCAAGCTCAATCAATGTTCCATATATTTAAAAGAAAAAAACCCTCATTTTTTAAAAACTATTGTTTGTACTTATCAACAGAAAAAAAAAACTATTTGTTTGTCTATTGTAATAAGAACTGTTTAAGCTCTTTAAATTAAAAAAAAAACTCTGGATTTGTTTTGTGTAAATTGCTTATGCATACCGTTTCGTATATGCAGCCGTGGAATGTTTGTCATTTTAATATCCAAAAAGAAAAATGAACTACACGCTGTTTCAGAACTCAGGACTAGCTTTCACGTCGGTTGTCTATCGTTAAGAGAACTACACGCTGTTCAATTTAAATAAAAACTACATGTCGTTTATATGTAGGGGACTTCCTAAAACCCTAACCCTAGTTCGGCTTCTTTTATAAATACTCAATCTCCGCCGATTTCAAGCATAATTCATTACATATCTCAAAGCTCAACCCAAGTCAGAATCTCATTCTCTGCTATGTTTTCTTTAGATGTTTGTTTAAATCGTATTTCAAATTCTCTTATATGTTTTTTCGAGTTCATACCTCTTTACTTTGATTTGGTTTATTATCTTACTTATTCTTGGATTTAATGAGAGACTGAAAAGGATTTCTCAGTGATGAACAAAACATAGATGACGAGTCCGATCAATCCATTCTTTAAATCGTGGGGACAAACGAGGCATTTGTCTGAGAGGAATCCTTTTTAATTTTGATTTTGATTTTGATTTTGTTATGTCTTTTAGACCGGTCTTCAAAATTGTCTCAAATGTATATGTATTGTGATTTTCCAAAGGAATAGGAGAAAAGGCATGATGAGGATTGTTTATTGTCATCTGATTTTCTGATGAATCAATACCTCCTACTCATTCTGAGTGCCTTTTTTTCTGTTTCTTCAGTTTTTTTTTTTTTTTTTGTCAAAACTATAATTCTTTTATTCTAATCGTTTTTATTATTAAATATGAATCAAAACATTATTTATCGATTGGTTGTAAGTGCTATTTAATTTATCAATTCAACTTGTCTTGAAAATGATTTGATTTCGCTATACCAAAAGTCTACCAGTCATTCGGTTGCTAGATATTTGGATGACCGTATTCGAGATCGACAGTGAACCAATGTATACAACGCATAACAAAAGATAGTTTAATTTAAATGATGCGCGGAGAATCCCTGGAATTTGAGCCCAATAAAGAATTGAATTTCTACGATGATTATGGGCTATCGGATGATAGCCAAGGCCCGGCGATTACCTTGTTAAATTATATTTAGATCTTTCTTTGTATTAATGAAAATGCTATCGATAAATAGTGTATGTGTAATTTTGGTGTTGGCGATGTTTCGTTTTGGTGTTGTCGGCTTTTAGGGCTTCGCGAGGGGTTCCTTAAGCCCCTTGCAAGAGCGATGGCGCGTGGAGGCGGGTTGATAGCTCTTCGGTTGGGTTCTCTGATGGTAGTCTTCGAGTTACCTTGGGGTTCTGACGGGAGTGGTGCGTGTTGAGTCTGAGCAGTGGTCTTCTCCTTGGTGTCTCGGAAAGCCGCCTCTGTCTCTCTCGCCATGAGTGCTTTGGAGTGTTAGATTAACTCAAAGGTGTGTCTAGTCCGAGCAGCTGGCGTGTGTTGGAGCTCGTGATGTTTGATATGCGAAGTGTAGCAGCAGCACGTTTCAGAGATGTCGTCTATGGCATAGCTGTTGTGATGTTGCGACCTTCCTCTCATCTATAAGTCTCTTCCCGGCTTCTTGATCTCAGTCAACCGGTGAACACTGTCAATGTGGTTCTCTTGGTTGTTTAACTCATGGTGTTTAGTTGGTTTCGATTCGAATCGTTCCACCGGTTCTTATCTTGACATTTAAGCTCACCTTGCTCTGGTTTTCGGAGTGGGCGTTTGGCGAGGTTGTAGAAGGTCCTTGTAGTCAGAGGGGTCTGAAACATCTCGGTGGAACAACCGTTGCTGTAGCATATCCCAGTGCCATGGGTGGAGTTCTCTGCTTATGGTAATGTTGCAGCGTTGATGCTTGACAGGTCTTCGAGTTTCCTTTTGGGTTCATTAAGTTGCGGTCGCTCTGTGTCCGTTTTATTGCATCTCCTTTCAAGGTTTGCTTTCCGGCGACATTTCTTCCCCATCAGATTCATGCTCGTCTGAGGAACGAGGAGGTTTAGAGTGTTTGTCTTCGGTCTTGTTTCGGTAACGGTGTAAGCGGTGGTGTAACGGTGGCGTAGTGTTGTGTGGTGAGCAGAACAAGCCTACATCTTTCAGAAGGTTCAGATATCCTGTCACCTCTCCATATCAGTTAAGGAGTCCTTCTCCCGGCCTTTTAATAAGTGTGTTTCCCGGTTGGTCTTATGTTTCTCTGGTCCTCGGTGGCTTCGTTAGTTGAAGCAATACAGAGAGGTTGAGGTCTTAAGACTGCCGACGAAGGTTTGGTTGAGAAGGGGATTTTATTTTCAGGTGTCTGTTTCCTTTCGAATTGGTAGGCTTTGTGGTTCTTGCTTGGTTCTGTGAACTGGAGGTTCAAGTATGTTGAGTTTGGTTTCGCGGTATTGGTCACTGCATCGTTTACTCTCTCTTGTGTTTGTGTGGTCTCGGCAAGAGTTCCGACTGTTTCAATGATTAGACGACTCTCTTCTTTCTCTTTGTCTAGGATTGGTTATGGGTTTTGTTGTAGGAGTGCAGTTTTTTCAGTGATCATTGTAGTTGTTATGTGTTGCCCGGTGTTTGGGTTCTAGATTCCCTCTTATGGGCGAAGTTTCCGGGGATTTTAAGGTGTTTCCGCCGGTTTGGATTCCACCCTTGTATGTTTCTCAGTTTTATAAATCAAAAATTCAGACGGAAAAAAAAAATAGTGTATGTGTAATTTAATAATTTAAGTTTTATATTTTTCACAAATATTAATATTTAACTATCAAGACTGAGAGATAGAGACACATGTACTACAATTGGAATGACATTTTCTGTAATAAAATCACTTGGAATGGATCATTTCATTGAATTCCATAAATTAGTTACATGTCATAATAAAAGTTAACATAACACAATTCAAAGCATTCCATTTTGGAATGAAACTAGACCTAGGCATCCAGGATTTTATGTTGGATCCGGGTCTGGTTCTTTCGGATCCTAAAATTTAGAACCATATAGGTACCTACAGTTCTTTGGGTCGGTTTTGGATCAGGTCTTGTCGGATCCAGATCGGTTGGGGTCTATAATTTATATACCTGTAAAAATATCCATAATTTTTCGGTGTTCTTTGGATTCGTATCGGTTCGGGTATTTAGGATCCAAAAATTCAAAAAATACCTGAAAACCCTAAAAGTATCAGAAAAATTACCTAAAATCAGACCAAAAAGATATCCAAAATTTTACCCGAACTTTCAAAATATATTTTCTGAAAATCTAAAATTGTACCCGAAAACCGAAATTATACCCGAAAATCCAAACCTAAAACTTAAAAAAATATATCCAAAATACCAAAATAATACCCAATCACCCTAATATACCTAATATATACAATAAATTTTAGATACTTCGGATACCCGATCGGATCTCGGGTAGGACCCCGACCGAAACATACGGGTCCAAAAGAAAAGAATCCAACATATATTTTAGCATGGACCCGGATCCGAACATGTATTTTTGGATCAGTTTCGGTTTGGATCTTCAGATCCAAGTAAAATACCCAATGCTTAAATGAAACAAAACAATAAATCATTTGTAAAAGTTATTCTTTTTATTTGTGACTCTAAAAATTATTCCGGTTTTCATTCCATTTTTCACACTATTCCAATTTTTCTATTCCACAAATTAATCATTCATTTTATTCTTAATATTCCAATTAGGAATAACCGATTACACCCGTATTATTTAGAAACAGAGTGGGTAGTTTCTAATATGTGATTGATTATACGAGATGGCGAAAATTTAGTTATTTAAGTATTTGTTACAACAATTTCCTTTTTTTGTTACGAATTGTTACAACAAGTTATAATTTACGTATTTGTTACAACATTCATCATGAAAATGAAAAAAATGTTTATTTCTAACAATAGTGGAATTTGTTAAAAAATATTTTCCTTTATTTATGATGAAGAAAAGATTAGGTGCATTGGAGTGATGGTATGTTCCAGTATTATTGATGAGTACGACTAATTTACTTCGCATTTTCTTCTTATAATTAATTCGAATTTGACTAGTTTATTTATTTATTTGGTGACTACGTTTGTTGATTGGAACTAGCACACATAGCATTGTCAATTCATTTCGTCATAAGAACTATTTTTTCTAAATCTTTTTTTCTTTAACGTAGATAAAGTACACATTTAATATAAATTTCATATAACGTTTTAGTTTAAGATTTCACTTAGTAATCAGATGGAGCGTGTGCCTGGATCGTTTGGCACCAGCGTCAGTTTCGCGCTCCGTATCTTCCAACTCGGTTTCTCTTCAACTTCTCTGATTTCCATGTGCTTGGATTACGATTTCAATGAGGTCACGACCTTCTGGTAAATATGTTAATTTGCATCAGCTCATAAAGAGATTTGATTTTTTGATCTTTCTTGTCTCTCTTTCTTAAGCTATCTGGCGGTTGTAATGCTTATGTAATTCTATGGAGCATCTTGCACACGTTGGCCGATACATACTCTGTCTTATTGAAACAACTTCCTCAAAAACCTAGAGTTCTATCCATAGTTCTCGCCGGTGATGTCGTAAGCAAATGCGAAAGAGTTTCTGTATCTCCCCTCAAAACGCTGCACGTTATGTTTATTCTCTCTATATATATGTAACAGGTACTGTCGTTTCTTTCTCTGAGTGGGGCTTGTGGTGCAGCCAGTGCAACCGAAATGCTTTTGTCTATTGATGAACCCATGTGCGGAGATAAAAGATGTATCAAATACCAAGTCTCGGCTTTATTGGCCTTCTTATGCTGGGCTCTGTTTCTTGATTCAGCTATTTTCAATCTTTGGAGCTTATATTCACTATTCCATTGACGTAGCACATGCATGTACATTTTATTTTATTTTACTCTAGTCTCTAGATCACCTTAGCCCTTGAATGTGTTACTCTGAAATAAATTTAAACATGTTACCTGTGTATATAATACACACGTACTTCACAATTGAATCTTATCAGTTGTTTATAAAAATAGTAAATTGAAAACAAAATCAGCTCATTTAATTTTTTGTGACATGTTAGATTGACAAATAATTATTTATCAGTTTCAACTTCAAAATTTTCTTACAGCTGTGGCGATTGATATCGGAATAGTCAGAACTACGCGATAAACTCTTTTGATAATAAATATCCATTTTGAAAAAGTATTTCAGTAGGTCGTTAACTTTTTGGTATTGATATGCGAACGAAATATTAAAGAAAAAAGTTAATTTGTATAAGTGCAAATTTAAGTTTAATCACTGAGCTGGCTTAACAAAGAGGCATGTTTTTGTTTCCCATCTTAACAAATTATTCCCAACTTTTATCTTTCAACATATTTCAAAGATAACAAATTCAAAGGCAGATAAACTAATATGGAATGCTCGCATTTCTCTTTCTACTATAATTTGTATATAATTCAACCGGTTTGGTTTGCTAAACCGTTTGAAGTAGATTTGTTCTTATTGGTCAAAAAGCATTCTGGTGTATTTCGTGTACAATCTTTAACTCCATAACATTTTATGTAAATATTTAATAGTATAATTGTTAATTTGAAGTTTTGGAACACTTGATCAGGGGGAATCTAAAGAATAATTTAGTATGTAAATATCTTAAACAATATTTAGTCAGGGGTATATGAATAAAATTTAGATTAATTATGTAAGAAAAATAATAATAATAATAAGATTGGGGGGGGGGGGGGGGGGGGGGGCATATGCCAGCCACATCCATGGTCCACCTGTGCCTGCCCCTGCTCTTGCTCACAATGGTATGAGATGATAGCAAGAGAATTCGGAAGACGTTTGTGAATCCGTTGTGAAGATAAATGAGAGTTCAGAAACCCTTGTTGAACCGTTCCGAAGAAAAACATAAAACTAACAAGCATTTGTCATACATTATCTACGAAATTTTTTTTTGAAAAACCTGAACGACGCATTATCTACGAATATAAAAGTTAATAATGTATATTACTATATAGTAATAATAAATAAATAGTTAACTACTCCTTCAATTTTTTTTTATATAGGAGCCGGATAAGTATTAACACGAGCGTATCCATCATCAATATCTTTTTTGCTGACAAAAAAAAAGAAGAAGTTTAAACTACTATATCATCTACATTTATTCCCATATTTCTACTATGTAAAATATGCATGATGATCTATTATTAAAATCTTAGAGGAAAGATATATGCCAGTTTATCGAACGTCGATTTTGAATTTAAATTATACCTTGTCGTGATTCTTATATAAGGCCACAGTAATGGTCAGCCAGATTCTGTTCCATTTAATAATTTATTCAACAAATTGTTTTAATGTTTTTTATTTTATTTTTGAATGGGGACTAGTTCTTCATCATGTCCAAAAAAGCTTGGAGAAATCAAACAAAATCGCTTTTATTATATTTCAATTATTAGACGCACTAAGAAATACAGTTCGGCGGATACGTGGGTGATCCTAATTCCTAATCCAAGACAAGAGATCAAAGTCTTTAATTTTTTTTAAATGATGTTAATTAGTTTAACTTAAAATATACTTCATTTTGGGGGAGAAATGTATACAAAGTGGTAGGAAATAATAGAGGTTCATCTTAGCAAACATTAAAAAGGAATAATAGAGGTTCATAACTTCATATAATTGAAGCCTGTGAATTTTTATATTGTGTTTGGTTACACAACTATCCTACTTTAGATACTACAAAACAATTCTTTTTGTTACGTCCAACGGAAAGCGATATTCCTCAACACAAGCGATCCTGATCAAAATATTTATATCTTAAAATTGTACTTGCGTTATAGTTTATAACAACAAAAAATTAGATACAGCGTTGTGGACCTTAATATTGTATAGATAGACATTCAATAACTTCAAGTTGGAAAAAGAAAAAAGATTTCGGGTTGGATTACATTATTGATGCACGTTCAAACCAAAATTAAATAAAACAGTTAATGTAATGCACGTACATAGAGTAAAATGACCCGATCCCTCGTTAACTAATGAATCTAAATGGGACCAGACCCGACCCGACCCAGTTGGACCCATGCTTAAGTCCATGTTGCCTTCACGTGATGCTCCATAAACCGAGCTTCCTTGCACCTCATCCGTCGGAGAATAAACGTCCGACCACCTAAGCCTTGTCTCCTTGCTCTGATTTTGTCTACACTCCAATGTTTTGTCTATTTTCCCAAAATACCATTATTTTCTTCTCTTAATTACGTCTCAACACAACGTTTCCTATGTCACATATGAGGGGTAATGTTGTAAATTCATTTCGACAACAAGATTACGTGAGCCGTTCTGTCTGATTTTGAAACACTAACCGACAAAAACCAAAGTTACTTGAAGTTTCCGAATCACGAGGTTCCATTTCGCTAACTCATTGTCTATATAAAGCCCCACGATGCTTGTTATCTCCTTCAAAACACAGCTCTCTCTCTCTCTCTCTCTACAAACCTTCTTAACCTCACGAGACAAACATACCCGAAAATGGGAGCTTGCGGTTCAAGTGAATCTAGGAGAACAGACACAGCGAAGCTAATATTACAAGACGGAACGTTACAAGAGTTTACGTCACCTGTAAAAGTGTGGCAGATTCTTCAGAAGAATCCCACGAGTTTTGTTTGTAACTCAGACGATATGGACTTCGACGACGCAGTTATAGCAGTCGGTGGCAGCGAGGATCTCCGGCCTGGAGAGCTTTACTTCGTTTTACCGTTAACATGGCTGAATCATCCATTAAGAGCAGAGCAAATGGCTGCTTTGGCGGTTAAAGCGAGCTCTGCGCTTAACAAAAGTGGTTGGAGTTGTGGCGATGATGGTGATGCGAGAAAGGTCTCTGGTGGTGAGTGTGGTAGAGTTAAGAGAGTAAAAAGAAATAGTTGCGGCGGAAGAGGCTGTGGTGGTGGCGGTAAAGGGAGGAGGAAGTTTACGGTGGAGTTGAGTTCGATAGCTGAGTAGGGTAATGTGGTTGTGTAAATTGTAATTACAGAGTTTTTTTTTTCCTTAAATCTTAAACATGTAGTTTATTTTGTTGTTGTACAAATATTCTTTTGGGTAAATATTTCCATTAATATCAAAAGTTTAAGATTGATTACAGAAATAATATACAAAATCAATACAATACTAAAAGGCCAAAAGCAGAATAAAGGCTCCTCTCATGCTGTCCACGTCCTCAATTATAATCAACCAATAGAAAACCACCGTTCAGCCACGTCATTTTATTTCTATCGGGCTTAAAATTCACAATTTCTCTATTGGACCTTCCCTCATCTATGGCCCAGTCAATATCACAAAATAAAACCCTAATACCCATATGTATCGACGTTCTTCTTCGTCTTCTCCGTTTCCTCATCATCCAAACTCCATTACTGACCCTAACTGCTATCAATCAATCTTCTTCACTACCCTCTTAATGAATTCGTTTCATCTTGCTATATTTCTCCTTCTTTATAAACCATTTCGTCTTCAATGGCTTCCATTCAGTCTCGAAATTCGTCTCCTCTCAAGAAGTTGCAGCTATGGCTACGAAACCAAACGACAAGTCTATTGTCTCCACCGGAAAGTCCCCAGTTGCCATGTACTTTAACGATATCTCACCAGGTCCACATGAATCCGAATTACGGTTCTGGCTGATACATTTCTGGGAGGCTAGAAACATAGCAAAAGCAAAAACTCTTATTGGTCTGGAAAATCTCATGATCGATGAACAGGTTCGATGCTTTCCCAAAAATATTTTCCATCAACTTTTCAGTTATTGCAGTTTTTCCTGACCTATAGATTTGTGTTTCCAAAACTGATCTCCCATAAAACTAATTAGTTCAATACAAAAATCTCGAATGAAAGCAACCGTCTCAAATTTCTTAAATAAAGTAATAAGTTCAACTTTTAAAAGTTTGGGTTTCTCTTTATACTAAAAAGGAGCGACCTGTCGATGACTGAATAATGGGTTTGTGAAGTTTAGTATAACAATTTATTAACCCTCGACCTTGGTTTTTGTTGGTGATACAATATTATACTTTTTAATTTTTGGCCATCTAACTTATACTTTTGCTGAACCATTTTGTAGATGTTGTTGGCCACATGAAGCTGGTCAATGGACAGACTCTCATTAAGCGTCCCCGAAACGTCTAGGAGGTAATCATCTCCATTTCTTCGGTCTTTAATGTTAAACTTATTTGACCATAGTCTCAACAATGTCTCTACTTCTGCTTATGACGTTATCTAGCCTAGGAGAGTTTTTGTACTTCTCTTATTTTCACTTTATAAAGCTCTGACTGCGATATATAAGTTGACCTTTCCATCTCTACATTGTAAATCATCTAACAATTCAAAATAGAGTGCTCTTAGAGCAGCCACTTGATCCACGCTTAATATGTTATGTTGATCGACATATTGGGTTTGGTTACTCATCTTCGCTTCATGGTGCTATTGGTAATGACTATACATGTGACAACAGGTACCCTTGCCCTCAGCTCATTGTCATCCTCACGGGTTTTCATGGACTATGATGTCCAACCAACAATTGATTACTTCAACTGGTTAGTCTGTG
This sequence comes from Brassica napus, assembly GCF_020379485.1. NCBI lineage: Eukaryota > Viridiplantae > Streptophyta > Magnoliopsida > Brassicales > Brassicaceae > Brassica > Brassica napus. Next base: position 22,359,499 of record NC_063436.1, on the reverse strand, counting down.
TTTTGTCAACGGTTATACGTTTGTAAGATTCAAATGATACTTAGACATAGCCCTTCTCCGAAGTGTCTCACAAAGTAATGTTTTAAGTTTTCACAGGATGGGTTCTAAACCATAGATTCAGGAGCTGGTTAATGCGGAGGTGGTAACTAAGGCTGAGACAATGACTATTGCAGAAATATATGCCTACATCAAGCAGGAATCTGCGAAGGTAAAATCAAAGCTCTATATTTCTCAGACAATAAAAAATGCTACTCTATGTTTTTCAGTCCAAACGAAATGCTTAGTTATTTTGATCACTTGCTTTAATACAACTGCATGTAGCTTTTTTTGAGTGCATAGCCACCATTGATGATGTTGTACGTGACTCTGCTTGGTATTATATTGCCTGCAGTGGCTGCCATACTAAGGCCATCAAAGGTCCTACTTCTTTGATGTGTCCTAAATGTGGCAACGATAACGTAGCCGGTGTTCCACAGTATGAGCTCTATCCTCAATACTCACTTAAACCTTGGCTGGAATTGACGTTTTATTTCTCTTAATAACAGGTACCGTGCGAAGATCTCCGTGTACGACAATAACGAGCAGGCTGTTTTCGTCCTACTTGGTGAGGCTGGTCGTGAGTTGTCTGGGAAACATGCAGCAGAAGTAGTTGACAGCTACTTTGAGGTAAATTGCCATCACACTATATATAACCCCAAGTTATTTAACCTCACATTCTTTAACCTCGAATGTTAGGCTAATCAAAACCTTGGAGCTGACCATCAGATACCTGTCGCTGAAGCTTTAATCAACACTATTGGTCAAACACATAAATTCAGTGTCAAGGTATCGGACCACAACTTAACAGGGAAGACACAGACTATAACTGTCACAAAGATTCTCTCTCCAGCAGTTCTGCCAGCTGGAACAGCCTCAGTCGAAAACTATGTTGCTCTAACATCCGACGCAGCTGGAGATCATGCAAGCGAGGGAATAAAAGTACCTGTCACAGTGACGAACCAAAGAAAGCAAAGCGTCCAAAACAAGACAATTAGAGCTTCCACCACTCATCTCAGAGGTCTCAGGCCTTCGTTGCAGTTTCAGTTTCCTTTTTTCTTTTGAGCATAGACTTAGTTTCCCTTTAACTCACTATTTCAGTGTTTGGTTTTCCTGTGAGAGTAGAGCTTACCCACTATACTCTGATCATGAACGCCTTTGTTGCAGTTTCAGTCATCAGTTATCAGTTTAAACATTCACTAATGCTTCCCTTTCAGTGTTATTTTTAAATCTTTGCAAACAATTTTCTATTTATTTCGCCTTTATAAAGGGCGATACGTTTTTAATATAAGCTACTATAACAATCATTTGCTCTATACGGAGATCATGATTCTTAGACATCACTCTCCTATATTAATTTGAAAATCCATATTTTAAGGATTAGAGTTCTATCGTAATAGTAGTCAATCTCCAGAAATTGATGATCAGATCCTTAGTCAAATTAACAATAATCAATTAGCTTCCCGCCAACGTGATATACAGTTAATTTTAGTAACAAAGGAGTTGAATTCGTCAAACACTTAAAGGGAAGACATGATTCATGGAAAACATTTCGTCTACAACCAGAGTAAAATCAAGTAAATACAATAAAAAAAATATCATGATAAATTTGCATCCTGTTCATTGTTAGTTTATTTCTAAGCACTACATTTTATTAAATAAAAGTCTCCTACTCAATTTAATCCTCTAACTATTTATCCGCTTTTTAGTTCATAAGTTTTTCTCAATGTAATTCATAAAATTTCCAATAATTTTATTAATGGAAGCCTAAACACACTTTTAAAAGATTATTTCCAAATTCAAAACACCATAATGCTGAACAATATTTCAATTACGAAGTAGTTTTACATACAATAGAACTTCTATAAATTAATAATGTTGGGAATTTGAAATTTTATTAATTTATAGAGATATTAATTTACAAAAAATTTCGTATTTAGATTTCATATTTTAAGATATATTTATATTAAGATAAGAAAATATCTGATTTTAGTATATAGACATTAATTATGATTTTAAAAAAAATTGAATTTATATTAATTTTATTATATTATTTGATGTATATAATAAATTTTGCATAGAACTTAAATGTAGTTTTAGATATAATATTACTAAATTTCATCAAAAATATATAAAACAAACAATATAATAATACGTTCTTATTTATATAAAACATGTATACAGATAAATTATTAATTTATAATTTTAAGGAAAATACCCTAGGATATCACTAAAAACGTTTTTGTCACAAATGTTGACTTTAAAGATCAAAATGACCAAAATGTATCATTAAAGAGGTAAATATACATTTATACCCGAGGGTTAATTAATTCAAACCTTAGGGGTTTAGAGTTAATGGGTGAGGATTTAGGATTGAGGTTTAAAATTTTATAAATTAAAAAATAAATATTAAAAATTTGAAAATAAAAATTTTAAAAATAGTTTTAAAAAAGTATTTTCGAATTACAAAAAGAAAATTTGGAAAAAAAATTAAAAAAAAATTCAAAAATTTTTTTTATAAAAAGTTTGAATTTGGAAACATATAATCAAAAACTACAAAAAAATATTTTTAAAATTTTTAAATATAACTAGCGTGTTAGAGTCCTTTTACCTATTAAATGAAATATTTTTTGTCATTTTCCTCTTTGTGGTCTATTTTTGTGACAAAAAATTTGAAAATGGTCTATTTAGGAGAATTATCCTAATTTTAAAGGGACCATATATTTGCATAAAATTTTCTAAAAACATTATTATCTTATCTTATTATTTATTGATTTGTGTCAAATTTTAAACCAGCTTAAGTTGTTATCGGTAAAATATAATAATTTATAGAGATTATTAATTTATCGAGTATTAATTTATAGATGTTTTACTGTATTTTTAATTTTCAACACGTTAATTTAATTTCCATTACTACAGAAAGCCACTATACACAACCAAAAACGGAAACTCCCCTCTACTTTTATATCTCTATCGATTCACTTCCCACTTCATCTGCATAAAAAAATGAACAATAAATCTTTAAATACTTAATTTCATATATTCCTTCTTATAATTACTTTAAATCTATTGCAACAACAACCATAAACAGCCATAACTATGGTCATACACAAATTTTAACTTCACACAATATCTGCGCGTAGCACGGACACGGACCTAGTAATAATAAAAACAAAATTTTAAATACGCAAATGCATGTCTTATTCGCTAACCGATCACATAAACAGTTACTAGCCAATTTCACATTTGTTTTTTTTTTCCTAATGTGAATTGTATGCAGCATTTCATTTCATGGACCATGGTGGTTGTAAAAAAATCACGAGAATGAAGTGATTTTGAGCTCATAAATTGCAATTGCAACTTGATTAAACTCAATCTTCTCTGGCTTTCCTTGGTCAACACCGCGTAATAGTCTTGTACATATTTACGTTTTTGCCCTCAATTTGTTAATATTATTGCTGACAATCATAATAAAGTGCCTGCATTCAAAGTCCGTTATTTGTAATCAGATACCGTAAAAGCCCACTAACGAGCCCGGTAAAATTCGGAAAACTTGGCAAAATTCACAATAACACATGACCCGGCGTTACTATCTGAATTGATATTGTTTTAGAATGTTAATTAAAATTATTGATTTTTCTTTTGAATTCTGAATAATATATTGAATCAAAAGTATGCTATTTTTTAAAGGTTTTAATTAAGATTAATATTTCAACTGGAAACAAGAAACGCAATAATGATTGACAACAATCAAGAATAGTTGATATAATGTGTTTTCAGTTCAATTTTGCTATTTCAGATTTATTTCTAACTTGATATATTCCTTTTGATTTCGTTAGATATTATACCTCAGAACAGAAATCAAATTTCAATTGTGATATGTATAAACTTTATAATATACATTAAAATAGTTTATTAACATAAAATTGGTCTTTTAGTGTTCTAGATTCCAGAAAGTAGTCCTGATTGGATGGGATTATTCTAAAACAAGTTTAGGCGGCGTCTAAATAATAAACCGATGTAAACAAAACAAAATTTTAAATCATCATAATTCGTTTCAGTTTGATCTAAATCGATTGAGTCCATTTAATTGATTAATTTTCCAGCTTGTGTGTGCATCACAAAAACTGAGTTAACTTCATCAATGTATACTAGCAACTGCGTTAAAAAAATAATAGAATGACATTTAATTTAAAAACTAGACTGTTATTCGCATTTTGTTTTTTTAACAAATAAATACAATTTGATAACATTGGTAATAAAATATTTAAATCAATTCTTTTAAATATTTTAAGATACACGACCACGGCCATACAGGAAATAGAGATGTTTCAGAAAGTTTTGTTATCAAACTTCTTCTTCCACCAGTTCTTGACAGACATTTGTATGTGAAAGTTGTGTGTTCCAATCGGTAATCTGGTGTGTATTATATCGTGCTCCTGTCCGAGTAAATTATCCAAGGGCTTTGCAGTCTCCTTCAAATAAAACATTGGAAAAGCCCACGAGTCCATGACGACGACATTCTATTTGTGTTATCAACATTGATCCTACGAGTGAATATCGTACCCCCGAGCATTTGGCATTTACCGAAGTCAATTCTATGGTGGCTGTTATGTTCGCTTTTTTCATTAGCGACCTGTAATAAGTTGTAACTACTGCGGCATATTTGCTTTGTAGTTCGTTGGCTACAACGAAACATGTTTGAGTGACGAACGATTACATGTTTATGGGCACATGTTTTTTTGTTGTCCGAAGCCCAAAATCAGTTGTTGAGCTCATATTATAGTTTCTTAAAATATTGTATAATGACACATGTTAAAGAAATATTCATATGAAGCCCAAAATCAATTGTTGAGCACATGTTTTTTTGTTGTCCGAAGCCCAATATCAATTGTTCTTATGCATAAATATTCATATGAATTAATATTGCAATTAAACTTAAATTTTCTAAAAGTTGAAATCAATAGTATAATGACACATGTTAAAGAAAGCTAAGAACATTTTCTTCTTCTATGTTAATTTATATTTAATTTCTTTATTTTTAATCTAAGAATACATGTAAGAACACATGCAATGCTGATAATCTTAGTTTCGTACAGTTTTAATTTATTGTTTGAAAATAAGATCCGAGTACGGTACCTTTTTGTCAGGTAGTATATTTATGTACACGATAACTGACAAAATATCCAGCAGAGATCAAGTCAGCGTAAATTCTTCTTCAATTTTCATTGGTTTATTCTACGCAGGAGAAGTTCGTTTTTAATTTCCTAATAGTCAAGCAGGAAAAGTTCGTTTAGATTATTGCTAAATACGGAAATACCCTCATACCACTTTCTAAGCTACCACCACTACAGTAAATACATGTAAACATATATATCAAACGATAAGTCTTTTTTTTTTTTGCTTTCTTAAAACAGAAATCTTCTATATATATATGTGTGTATATAAACTCTCAAAATAAATAATTATCTTAGCCGTGAACATACCTCAAAATACAAATATATCATTCATATAATTTATTAATAGTCCACACAAGTAATTAAGCTCACTCGTAATATAAAACCTACACACACTTCATAAAGATTAACTTTGTAAAAAGAAAACACTTCATAAGCATTTCGAGCAAATAACATGATAATATGAGATAAACATAAATTAATTAAATTAAACGGTCATCATTTGCCGAAACTCATGATAATCAAGAACTCCATTACCATCAATATCGTAATAATTTATCATTGCTTCACACTCTCCATACGTTCTTGATTCCCCTAACTTCGTAAGCATATTTTGCAAACCCTTTGGTGTTATACATCCTGACCCTTTCTCCACCTCAAACATCTCAAACGCCGTCTTCAACTCTCCACCACCGTCACCGTTACCGTCAAGATCTCTTCTTGTCATCAACCCAACGAAATCCTCAAAACCTAAAGACCCATCAGCATCAGTATCTACTTCGTTTATCGCTTCTTGAACTGCCTCGTGAGTTATATATTCACCTACAGATCCGAAGTAGTCTCTGAGCTCAAAGGCTGAGATCTTACCGTCGCTGTTCACGTCGAAGTGGCTGAAGACTCGACGGAGCTCGTCATGGGAGTGGTGACTTTTTGTGTTGTTGTTGTCATCAGTGTTGCTTCTTGGAGAGTTTAAGCTTGAAGAAGAATTGGATTTTGGTGATGACCCTCGTCGGTTATGGAAACTTAGGTTTAGTTTTAGGGCTTTGGTGGAAAACCATTTGAAAGATTTGGAGGAAAGTTTATCTTGGGGAGTTGCCATATTGGATCTTTGATGTTAGATATGGTGTGGTGTTACTACTTAGTCTCTAACTCACCTCTATATATAATATGATAAAGCCACCATCTATATATATTTTAAAAAGCATATACATAAATTATATATGAGTTTTGTTTGTTTTGGTACCATCGTGTCCGGATTTTAGTTTATTCACATTTTGTTTTTGGACAATCAGTCATTATTAAATTAAATTATTCTATACTATTTACATATACACACATAATCATAAAAAAATACGCAGCTATATGGACATTAGGTTTTAGATATCTTGGAATTGAAAACTATAAACCGAAAAATAAAATAAAATTGGTGAATTTATCTCAGTGAAAATATCAGTAAGTATATATTGTGAATTGAAGTAGCATTTTGAATTTGACTTTTTTAAATTAGAAAATGTCATAATCCTAGCTGGTGTGACATAAGCTTGTTATCTTTATATGCTGACTGTAGTGAAAGAAACAAACAAGCAAAAAGTAAAATAAAATAAAATTTTCATAAAATTTTTGAGAAAAATGAAGATGCAAAATTAGACAAGAAGACGGCATTGATGTCATTAATTTCCCAGAATTTCCAAGGGAACCAAAAAAGAGGTCCATATTTTCTCTCCAAGGGAATTTCGTAGAAGCTGCGTTGAGACTTGCGTGATGGTGTAAAACTACAAGATTAAATGATTAGATGTGAAAAAGACAAAACAATGTGAAATTTCATCGCAGCTTCCTCTAGTGTTTATTGATTCAGGCCCATTCCTATAATATCGGCCGACTCTTTTTGTTGCATTACATTTGAAGTAATCAATCATTAGCTTTTAGGTGCACACTTTTATAATTTCGAGATTCACCAACTAAGGTTGATGCCAAAGCAATCACCATTAAACTGTTGCATTCTCTTTTTGTGATTTTATTTCAAATTTATGATATCTCAAAAACTATATATGATTCGCACGGAGTGACATAAAACCAGTTTCTGCCTAATCACTATCTCATCCGTTCCTAAAAAATCAATGTTTTAAAGTTTTCACACTTTTTAATAAAATATATTAAAATTTAGCTATAAATACATAGTTTTTTTTTGTAATTTTATAGTTTCTATATTTTTAAACCAATAATTTTTTTTTTTAAATGCAATTAATGTTTTTGAACTTTACAATTTTTCATTATTAGTTAACAAAAATTACATTGAAAATATAAAATATTGATTTTGTTGAAACAAAAGTTTTCTCTAGAATATGGATCTTTTAAAAACATAGAAAATATTATTTTATTTCTTTTACAACTTTCACCACAAACAAATTTATCCATGTCTTATTTAATGAATGTGTTATTATAGCCGATGGAAACAGAGTTTACCTAACAACTCCAAAAAGAACATAAATACAAAGAAAAAAAAATACATAGAACACAAAACTTTAATTCTGCCTAATACAGTGGAGCCAATGTGAGAGAAGTCATTGTTTCATATATACATCTTTCACTTTCTCAGTAGTTTAAACTTTCAGCTTTAGCCGCAATGGTTGGATATGTGTGGATTTGAGGGTTTGTAAAAAGCATAAGGTTGTAATTTGAAGAGCTCTTTTTAGTGATCCAAATAACTGGTGTAATAGTTAGAAAGTGAACAGCAATGTAATATTTTTATAACTGAAAGATACTTATATTAAACATAGAGAAATACAAATCCGATTTACAATGGAGGATAACATAGTGAATGCCAATGTAATATAACATAATAACACAGTATTATATATATAATTTGGAAAATTAAACACTTGTTGATAAAATAACAATAATTCGAAGTTCATTTTCAATACAAATCATAACTAAGAGATTTGGGACAATGTTTATGTATACACCTTTTTCTCTTACATATTATTTTTAAAAATATTAGCTTATATATGTATTCAAAGCCGGCTTAAATATAGTAGATATAAAACCTTTTTGGTCCATTAGCTATTGATTTCTATAAATATATTAAAAAACCTGTACACAATACGAATCAACCTATTAATAAAAGCAATTACCAATAAGTGTTTTTGACAAAATACAAACAGCTAAAAGGATTAAACTAATCTTGATCTCAAGCACATGATTCATTAGCTTCTAACAAATGTCATTTATGTATGTGCCAAATGCATAGAGTTTGATATTTTGATAGAAGATAGTAGAAGTTCATTCCAAAAAAGGTTTAGTTGCCTATATAAAATATTTTGTTTCAGTAATATAAAAAATGTATAATAAGCACTTGAATTATTCTATAGCCTTGATGCCTATAAGTTACACAGATTTCTAACTCAAAACTAACTGAAAATAAATAAATTGGTCATACCAATTGATAATGAATGAATTGGTAATTTATATATATATTATTGAAAATCCCTTTGAACTTATAATTTGAAATTTTATTTCCTAATATGCCTTATCAAATGATGATTCCTAAGTCATTAATTTAGGTATAATTAGATAAACATTAACATAATCGAGTTTTGGATCATAACAATTATATATCATATGACACAATGTATTTCAGACTTTTAGTAGATCGAATTAAGAAATCAGCTTTGAGAGTCCATAAAAATAGAAAATATGGGAGAGGAGGAGAAAGTCTATAAAATGAGAAACTACCAAAAATTTATGACAAATTTGTGTAACCTGTGTTTAAACATAAGTGGTTTAATTTTTTAAAAATAAATTAAGTAATTGAATTATATTAAAATAATATTATATTAAAATAATAATATTTTAAGTTTAAATGCTCAAATGAAAAACTCTTATCATAATATAAATAAAGTATCATTTCTCTTCTAACTATGCCACTTCATGAAGAGAAGTTGTCTAAAAATTTGACACCTAATCATAACTCATAATTTTTTAAATATTATTAATCACTCTACATTTTTCATTTTCTTAATTTTTAAAAAATCAATTATTTTTTAATAACCCATGAATCATTAATCCTCAATTTAATTCCTTTTTAAAAATATTATTTACGTTTCATTAACCCAAACCAACAGAAAAAAATAAATCTCACAGAATTATTTTTAATTTTTGGTATCTAAACTCAACTTTTTAAAAAATAAAAATAAATAATAGAAAATCATAACCAAATATCAATACATAAGAAATCAAAAATCTCTTATGTATTGATATTTGGTTATGATTTCCTAACATAATATAATTAAATTTAGTGAAATATATAATCTGAGTTTGATGAAAATTTAATCAAAAATAATAATTATGTTAAATAGATATTATAACCCATTAATACATAAATATTAAGAATACATAGAAACGTTTCATAAGATTAAAAAGAAGAAAATATGGAAAGTATGAGAAATCTACAACAGTTTCATGTAACGTTTACAACAGATTATTCTCAATTGCTGAATATGGTTTCAAACCAAAGATTGGTCTATGTTTGCAATATACTTTGAAGATATACAGCTACTGAAAGAGAGTTTTAATCACTCATTGTTCATTCATTTACCCAGAACACATAATACAAGGAGAATTAGTCTTTCCCTCGGTGCTCAGAAACAACTGTTTTTAGTCGTTCATATGGACACATAGTTACTGGTTTTGTTCTAAAAAACATCTGTTTTCGTTGTTCCTTTGCTAAATATATAAATATACATTTGTTTTAAAGGTTATGTCATGATTTTTTTTAAAAAAAAAACTTGAAAAAAAAACAAATATTTATATGAAAATTTAGTTGCACATTTTAAACGAGAACACATTATAAAATAACCCGACAAAAAAATACATAACAGATGAACTAAAATTAGATGACATTGAGAGCAGATTCAAAAGGTTTACACCATCAAAATAAAAACAGAAGATAGCCCCATTAAGACAATCTCAACAATCGTAATAGAAAACTTAGTTAAAACAAGACTGAAGTTGAATAAAGAAGAGAAATCACATAAATAAGGATTTACATAATATATAACCTAACTTTCAAAATAAAACAAACAGTGAACATTTGATCCAAAATAAACAGTGAATATAGTACTTAATTAAGATATGTTTTCCGTGGGAAGAGCGGACTAACCCCTAATGTTTTTATATTCTTACATATTATTGAAAATTTCTTAAATTTTTTTAATGAGTTACTCTTTAATATTTTTTGAATTGAATGGTAAATTATCAAATCACAAAATCGTTTGTTTCTTACTGTAATACTTATTTGTTTTTATCCCCTTTCAATTTTTGAAAACGAATAAAAACTCCTGCCTTGTTTAAAACACATGACCCCTACTCCCATGGTTTTGGTTCGACATTCCACTCATCTGCTGAAGTTGTTGATGTTGCTATCGAAGAGTATTCAAGCCACTTCGCGATCCTGTCCTGATACGTCTATTTTTTGGTTAGTGGATTGAAGTTGGGCGACTATGATATTCGTATCAATGAACCTGATTTGAACAGATTTTGGAGAGGTTTCTCGCCGTGCGTCGGTTTCATTCTCTCCAAATGTGATAGATGGCAGATCGGAACGCATATCTGAACATAAATGTAGTTGTTCGTCCCATTGATGTGTTCTGAAAAAAGCGGTATGAGTATTTTCCAGTCATTCGAGTAGTTCTGACCAAGAAATCTGTCTATGTGTAAGAAACTTTCAAATCTGTAAAAACTATGGACATAAGAAGAATAGATGATTCCGGTTTTCTTCTGCTTTTTCTGCGTAGGCATAGTATGGACTAACAATCTTTCACCTTTTACTCTGTAATATTATCTCTCACTACCGAATATTGTAAGAGCAAAGGATTTTTAATTAAAAGGACTTTAAGCATTTTAAAGTCATACAAGGCAATTTTGATGATTAGTCATAAGCCAGTGTGCAACTATAACCATCCTAAATTTAGTAAAAAAAAAACTATAACAATCCGGAAACGTAGGATCTATAAAGTGATTACGCAAAACCATTCGAGTCCTGAGATGTGGGAAGACAGTCGGAGTTTAGCATTTTTACATGGGAAACGCTTTCACTATACATTAATTGATTGAGAAAGTCACAAGTTCTGACAACCAATAGGCAAATTAGGCGAAGGCAAATCTTAACCATTAGCTAGTTTACCACCTCTAGTCAGCGATAGAGAGGCTTCATGGGCCTATATCAGATGTCCAACGAGCCGTTATATGGCCATATCGAATGCCGAAGCCTTCAATGAAAAATATGTTTGCCTCTTTTCTAAATTCTTGTTAGTCGTACAAGATAACAAGAGAAAATTGTCGGTGCGATATGACCAAAAAAGAAGTGAAAAAGAATCATCTGCCAAATTTTATTACGACGGGATTAGTCTCGTCAGAGTTAGTTAGGCTGATCTTTGGCATATTGTCCACAAGCCTAATATGCCACTCATATCTTCTTCTTCTTTTTTTTTTTAATCTATCAGATATATGTGTAATGAGAAAACTTGACTTTTGAGCGTTTTAGATGTATAAGATTTTTCTTAGACCGCAAAATCTTATTAATATGCATTATTAAACAGTGTTTGAAATCCAAGATACATGATGCAATTTAATGCACGATATTAACAAAGAATTTGTCTATATACCTTTCGGATAGGGAAACAAAAATTGAGAATAGAGTACGAAAACGAGGTGGCAACGGAATTTTAAAGAAATATGAAATTCGTGTTCTAATAATGTTTTGAGTATGTGAAAAACCTAATTTCTCCTTTTCAGATTTGTATTCAACTTTTGGGCATTCTGTGAAGTATATTTTTTGGTATTTTTGTGAGAGTTAAATACTAACAAATTCCCGATATATTAAGCATGATATTTTACACCATCTTCAGCTCATGTACATCAGTACATGTTATATTAAATCTCTAAGTTGACCTGTGCAAAGAATCTAAATAACATGCTTGTTCATTGGTATTAGGAGTATACCACATTATCATATAATAATCCGTAGAGATCCAGACGCAATCCTCATTGAGTTGACCCACGCGTTAATTCTTTATACTTGTTGCAAGATTACGTAAACATATATTTTGCATGTGCTTATTTAATCATTCAAGTATTTTCTGATAATATAATTGCACATATATTATATATGACAGATACATCATTATGTATAGACATTTACGTATGAAGTATAAATACAAGATATGTTTGTAGATCACGTAAAAAATCTTGTTATGTATCTGTATAAGTCTACGTGAGTTCTGTACTTCTGTTCACCCTATATGGACGATTCAAAGCTAATATTTCTGTATACATTATTTGGTTGCAGAAATATTAAAACTGCTTTGATCAAAAGAGAAGAAGAAATATTAGAACTCAAACGTAGACTAAGAGTCTAAGACCATATAGGTCGCCAATGTAGTAGTCGACAACGCGCTGACCTGTTGACTTTTATGTGTGAATGATCAACTACACGACAATCTCGCGAGACTTGGCCGGCGAGTTTGTTTCATTTTTTACACAAAATACTGGATATTATATTGTGTACTCGATCAACATTAAGTACAATGATCCAATCGAAATATTGTGGTATTATTGACTGGACAGCTCGGGTATGTTGAATCGAACAAAAAAACTGCAACTATCATGACAATATATGGTCGTTACAATCAATCTGTTAAATCATATTCAATAATTGTACTAAATTATTTTATTTTGCATGACTTATACACGATATGTTGAATATTAGCTATCAACTATAATTTAATTCACATATCAAAATATACACTGTAATTCATTGTAAGATGTCAATAGGCTATATATCGAAGAGATGAAACATCTCAAGAAAATGCCCGATTATTTAACAATCTTCACAAACACGATACAGAAAAAGTTAGGAAGAAAACATATATTTAGTCCGGCGTAATAATCAGAATCATCATTATGTTTGTATTTTACAAAGGATATTGATCGGAAAACAATTTTCAATGACGTTGTATTTCATTAAAATTAAATGGTTAAATTAAGTATTAGAGGTTTTAGGTTTGTTTAGTTTGTCAATAAGGTTAACAAATGCAATTGTGTTAAGATCGGCTAAGAGGAGTATATAAATACGGCGATACGTCTGACTGTCTGAGTATTAAATTTTGGTTTTTTTCCTTTATATTTTCCAAGAGACCAACCATCTCGAACTTTTTATTAACTTTGATCATAATGGAGGATTATAAATTTTAAATTCAACAGTAAAACAAAAAGAGATGTATTTATTATTTTTATTACATCCTTATTCCTTAGGCTTGCCGTAGTACATTCGGTAGATATATTCACAATTAACTATTACGGTATAGGCATCGAAAGTATCATGCTAGAAGCAGGCAATAAGTTACCACCATCACCAAACTAATTACATATCCAACTATCCTTCCTATTACTGTATTCAAGTATGAGTATTCCTCTTCACATCCAGTCAAAATATGTATTTCAAAAAAGATAGAAGACTCTAATTAATCTAACTCTCGATGAGATGATCGAACCGTGGCTCTAACAAATCGTAAGGAGCCCAGAGCGCATCGAGCGGACAAGGTCTGCCACCGTCCAACCTCACCCAAGGCTTCCCTTTCCCACTCCAATGCAACAAACTCACTGGACCTGGATGCAAGTCCCGGCACAGTCCTCTGAAGTTGTCTCCTCCTAAACCGTGTTGGTTCCAACGGTGATCTACCGGAGCTATGTTCCCGGCGAAGACAAGTAAAAACGGCGGTAAAGATCCCAACTCGTAGATTCTGATCCGTTTCTGTAACTCCATCCACTCGATGATCTTCCTAGTGTAGTCTCCTTCTCTCCATTTCTTTAACTCGATGACCATCACTCCAGTGTTGAAGTAGCACGGCGAATGGCGACGGTTGAGGGAGAGTGTGATGGAGAGAGAAGGGTTTGACCAAAATGTCGGCGTGAAGTACGTGGTGAAGTTCGCGTTGCAATACTCGGGCGCGGCTAAGACGACGTCGGTGGGGATGTGAGTGGTGAATAGCTTGGAGATGTCGTCGACGAGTATGAGATCCGAGTCTAGGTATACGACACGTGAGAGGCACGTGGGGAGGATGTCGGCGAGGTAGTTTCTTGCGTAGTTTAGGGGAGAGTCGAGCGCTGATCTGATGGAGGTGGAGATGAGGCCGGAGATGGCGGCTACGTCGTAAGGGTAGATCTTAAATTTCAAGTATGGGAAAGAAGAAACGACGTAGTTTTGGAGTCGGCGGGTTTGTTTTGAAGTGACGAAGTGGAAGACAATGTTTTGAGGACAAGAAGAGTGTTGGAGGACAGAGAGGATCACGGCCATCGAGCCACGGAGGTAAGCCGTGTCTAAGGTCATTGCCACGTGAATGGCTTTGTCTGAACAGATAAAACCATCGTCGTTTTGGATGGTAAGACAGTCAGGTGAGTTGAAGAACTCTGGAGCCTCTTTGAATCTCTCTCCGGCAGCGAAGGAGACGAGCACGATGAGGTATAGAATATAGCTAGCGTGCATTTTTGCGCTTGAGAAGATGTTTAGATGCAAATGATGTATTTATTAGATATGAGATAGAGAAAGAGACAAAGACAAAGAGAGAAGTTTCTTTAGGAAGAAAAAGTGAACGAGTTTCAAATCGAAAGGGGTGATGAGAAAGTCAATGTTATTGAATGAAATTTGTCGGCGAGACATTATTCATTTATTTTAGGTAATCATTTTTTCTTTTCTGCAAAAAAAACATTATTAAATGTTGTTGTGTTTCCTCGATATTTTAGGTTTGGCGTGTTGTCTCCCGCCAAGGAATAGAAAGTATTTGTGTTCAGGTTTTAAGTTGTTAAGTATGGTAAGTGGTAACTCTCTACCAATATTGTGGACCGATTCAATCTTTGTTTAGCACAATTCATAAACATTACTGCTTCCTATTTTCTTGCACGGAACACGTCTGAATGTATAAGCCATAGAACACATACAAAAGTGATCGAAATTGAAAAGAAATTGAGATCGACATACATATGCATGTCATGTGCTCTTTAGTTATAGTATTTTAGAAAATTATGCATATGTCATGTGTTCCTTTGTTGTTGAAGTTTGATGTCTATGCTTGTACGTGACACATTTTGGGTGGTCGTGCAAGCACTATCACATTTAATAGGAGAAGCCATACGTGTTAAAGGTTAATAAATTTACTCACTCTTATTATATTTAACTTTGTCTATCGAATCACCCCTTTTCTCTCCCGTGAATTATTCAAATTGTTACCTTTTATAACTTTAGAAAACATAACATTTTTTTCTTTCTTTCTTTCAAATAGAACATTCTCTGATAAGTTTTTCGGGCTTCCAACTTAAAACTAATTGACAATTAGTAGATTGGTACAAATCTCTTATATATTACTCAAGTCCCTTTCATATTTCCGATGTGGGATATTCTCTCCAATACCCTCCCTTGAGATAATGGTGCGTATAACCATTAATCTCGTAGAATCCATCATATCCCCTCCGAAATCATGCTTTATTTTCTAGCGATCTCGGCGGAACTGAGTCTTCTATGGACCATCAGCTAATGGGATGATCGGGCCACTGTCCGGACCGGATTAATGGGTCAGGGTATTGGGACCGCTCTGATATCATGATAAGTTTCATGGGCTTCCAACTTAAAACCAATTGGCAATTAGTGGATTGACTCTAACCATTTATATATTACTTAATATCCCTTAGAATTTCCAATGTGAGATATATATTCCTAATACCCCTCCTCGAAATGATGGCTTTTATTGGCCATAAATCTCGGAACTTTAGGACATTTATATTTGGTCGAGCGAGTTTAACACAACTTTTATACCCGGTTGGAAGGGTTAATTTTAATTTTAATTAGGAGTTTAGGGTATTTAGGATCTGTGCTCTGATACCATGTTAGATTAGAGTTTAATTATGGGTTTCCAACTTAAAACCAATTGGTAATGAGTGGATTGACCCTAACCCTTTATATATTACTTAATCCATCATATCCTCTCTGAAATCATGCTTTATTTTCTAGCGATCTCAGCGGAACTGAGCCTTCTATGGGTCATCAGCTAATGGGATGATCGGGCCACTGTCCAGACTGGATTAATGGCTCAGGGTATTGGGTCCGCTCTGATACCATGATAAGTTTCTTGGAATTCCAACTTAAAACTAATTGGCGATTAATAGATTTATCCAAGTCTCTTATATATTACTCAAATTCCTTTCATATTTCCGATGTGAAATCTTCTCTCCAATATTTTCTTTATTTGACAAAAATAAGAACATTTTCTATGAGATATAAAATGGACATGAAGGGGCCATAATAAATGTAAAGCATATACATTAGAAAGTTATTGAAAATTTACAAGAAAAAATTATACTACTAAAAACTATTTATGAACTGCGGTAAAGAATACTAATGTAATGTATTTGGAGATCTGAATTGAAGAATGAAGAGTATCGTTCGTAAGACAATAATGGAGTTAGCTATGATGGTAATGAACTTTTTAGCTAATTTATTTGCTTTTTGTCTGAAAATTCGGAGGTTAAAGCGATCAACTGATTTTCCGGTCCGTTCGACCCGGAATTAACTGGCAATAGTGAGAAGAGAACACACACGCTAAGCGTTTGCCACGTAAAAGTGCATTGTGTGTCCATTTGAATGCCACCTGACCTACCAACCCAATAAAGAAATTGATTTTATTTGTTTGTTTTTGCAAACAATGTGAATTGCTTGTGATAGTTTTTAAAACAAAGTATACAGAATAGCAAATACACTAAATATTTTGATTTGTTTGTTTGTATCACTAATACATATGACTATGCAGTAATGCTCGTTACTTAATCAAATATTCGGTTCTTGATTTTACGAGCTGTTTATTGAGTTATTTTCTATAGATCATGCTTATATAATTGAGTAATTGATTATATCTTTTTCATTAGACGCATATTTGGATTTTTAATTATTCCCCCCCTCCCCAATGTGTAGACGTTTAATGGGAAAGTAACTAACCTATATGAAAATGAGTGTGGCGACTTATGCCGCTGCTAGTTGATTTGCAACTAACAAAACGAAGCCGTGTTTTCGGTTAATTACGACGCTGATTTAAATTCATAACCGTAATTAATTAATGATCCCAGTTGACGATGTGCCATGCATGTGCGCATTTCACGTGTGGCTTGATTTTGAATCGTGCTGTTTTAAAAATTTGACACCAAGTCCGTTAATCGATGGTGAAGTCGTATATTTGTGTATACGCCATCGTCGCCTGAAGCCCATAGATACTACGTCTGTATCACAAATATTAATGTCTTAGAAGATTTGTCCAAAAAAATGTTTTAGAAGATTTTTTGTTCTTATAAAAATAAATTTTTGTATCTGTTTCTATACCTTTTATTATTTAATAAATTAAATATAATTGTTAAGAAATTGCTGAATCCATGTGGAAGACTAGACACATACTGCATTTGAAATGAAACATTAAACTTTAATCTTGAAGAAGTTTTATGGTCTCTCATACAGCTTGACCCTCCTTGATTTCTTGAATAAATAAGAATCACTCAGAAAGAACTAACGAATGGATCCTCAAAAATACAGAAGTTTTATGGTCTCTCATACAGCTTGACCCTCCTTGATTTCTTGAATAAATGCAATAAATAGACAAAAGCTCTATTCCTGCTATCAGTTCTCTTTGTGGATTCCCTAGGCTTATGCAAAATCTTTCCGAACAAAGGGGAAGCATAAAACATGTATGAATTTGTGAAATCCTTAATAGGGATTCAAAATTAGATCTTCCAAACACAGCCAAAATTATGTGTGAAAACCATAACTAACAACGCAGCTATTTAACTTATCATTTAATAGTTTACATATTTTTTTTTGTAGAATTTGTAACTTACCATTTAATAGTTTACCCAATTAGTACCTTTTTGTCAGCTAGTATCGTGTACACGATAACTGGTATGAACCAGAACCTTTCCAAACCAAAAAATAATGTAAACGTACTGAAGACAGATACACAACAACGTTTAGGTTATATTACTTTGGCTACTATTAATTTCAGATATGGTGACAAGAACGAATCTTCGATAATTTTAATGCTACACAATATAGAGCGTAAAACAGCAAGTAGCATTATTTCGTAACTCTCAATGCACCTTGAATTTGCGATTTAGGTGAGGAGATATAAACCACTGTTGGGCTCAAAACAAGTTTCTCTTTTTAGCGTTTTAGGGATAATAACATAATTGTTTTTTACTCTATCCGTTCAAAAAGATTCATATTTTGAAGAAAAAAATTGTTTAAAAAACTTACATGTTTTATATTTTTAATGCATAAATTAATTGCAAATTGTAAATTTCGAAAAACGTAATTGTGTTTTATTATAGTTTTACTAGTTAAAAGTTGTGGATAATAGTTGATAACGAAAAATAATGTATTGGTAACTAAAATCTGATATGTTTTCTTAACAAGTGTGAAAAACCTAAAATATACATCTTTCTGAAACTGAGGGAGTAATATATAACATTTTTACATTAAATTGTGTGCATCTCTGGACTGTTGAGCTTAATGTTCTTATGGTATGCAGTGCCGGTCCGGACTCTCTCGTCGTCTAAAACAAATAAAAAAATGATGCCCTTAATTATAGTTAAGCTTTACTATAATTTTATTTTATAATCAAAATAGTATCAAATATTATTACACTTTCTGATATTTTTAAAGAAATAAAATACAAAAACATCAAAACATTTTGCAGCTCATCTTGACTGTTTTTCTTTCTTATTGTGCTCATTAAAATATTAAACCTTATGATATTTTTTTTAAGTTTCTACCAAAATTTCAAAATTCTTACAAAACAAGAAAAACAAAGAATTTTTTTTTTGTGAGAGTTATTTGGACAAAGATCAATCACAATAAAATTAAAGAATATAAGATAAATAACTAATAATTCACGTTAATAACATATTCACCCGGCTATTTTTGTAAACATTAACCTAAAAAAAAAGAGAAGAAAGCCAAAAAAATAGTTATGTTTTATTTAATTAAGTTTAGATCTAATAACATAGTATCATTTAATTAGTTTAATATGGTTATACAAAAAATTAATTAAATTTGTTGAGAGAGGTAACAAAATCTTTAATAACTTTGAATGAATAAACTGTTAGTTGTTTATTATTTTCATAGAAAAGGAACAAATATGATGAAGAAAAAAAAAAGAAAAAGAGGCCAGGTGGGATTTGTACCCGTCTAGGGTAAGAGGGAATAGAAAGAATGCAACCACTAGGTTGAAGGTACTTTTGATAAATTTGGCGTCTTTAAAATACTTATTATATTTGGCGCCTAAAATCCTTGCTTCATGGGCTTTAGCCCAGGGCCGAACCCAGGGACAGATCTAGTTGTATAGAAGGTGGGGCACGTGCCCCATACTAAATTTTTTAAATTTTGTTTGTAACATAATTTTGAGTATTTAAAACTAGCATATTTGGTTAAATGAGGTAAATGGTGCCACACACTTCACGCTTGACCATATTTTTCACCCATCTTTTATCTTATTTATTTGTTGTTGTCAAATTTAGCGTGTGCAGTTACTCTTTCTTTGTCAAATGTTTAATTTCATATTTCAACTTTTCTCGTTTGTTTCTTAAATTTTATTAAAGTAGTTTTATGTGTCTAATTTGTTCAGCTTTGCACTGTAAATATCAAGTTTGAATTTCCAATTACTTATTTTGTACTCCTTCTATTTCTAGAAGATAAATATTTTCTGGTTTATGCATATTAAAAACATTAAAATCTGATAATAAATATATTATTATATTTGATTAACTATTCAGTGATACAATTAATTATCGAAGAGTTTATAATTTGCTATTATTAACTCATATAAAATGTATTGAAAGCTTAAAATTATATATCTGTTAAAAATAAACTTTCTAACTTTTGTAAACAATTTTGGAAAATAAAGAATATTTAATTAGTTAAATATTTACTGTAAAAATATAATATTTTATAATTTCATAAAACTGTCAAAGTATTTTAAATAAAATATATTTTTGTGCCCCATATAAAATACATTTCTAGATCCGCACCTGGCCGGGCCTGATGGTATGGCTTACAAAATTGCAGGGTGTACGAGCTTTAACGGAGATAGTTAACCACTTCATTAAGTGGGACCAGTACATCAAACTAGCTGTAGGGTTAACACACCATTGCCATTCAACACGAGACCGGATTTACACCAATAGTGTTTCTTACGCCATGAATAGAGGTGTCAACTGGGCGGGTTGACCATGGGTTAGCCCAGTCCAATTCATTTTGGGCGGGCTGTGGACATGCCCAATTAATAAATGGTCCAACTGGACAAAAGAGCAATTGGTACATGGTCCAATTGGGCGAAGACCAAATGGACAATGGGTGTACATGGGCTTCTTAAAACATAATTTCATGAGTTTAATAAAAGAAAACATAACTTTACAATTTAACCCAAAAAAACAGTTTTATCGTTAAAATAAAAAATTAATGATTTTGACGGAAAACGTAATTTCACAATTTTGACGGAAAATGTATTTCATAAATTTGGCGGAAAAATTCAATTTTTCGGTTTTGGCGGAAAAACACAATTTCTTGGTTTTGGCGGAAAAACGCAATTTCTCAGATTTTGGCAGAAAAACAAAATTTCTCGGTTTTAGCGGGAAAATGCAAAATTTTGGTTTTAGCGGGAAAACACAATTTTTCGGTTTTGGTGGGAAAACGTAATTTCTTGGATTTTGACAGGAAAATACAATTTTTCGGTTTTGGCGGAAAAATGTAATTTCTCAGATTTTGGCGGGAAAATACAATTTCTCGGTTTTGGCGAGAAAACCCAATTTCTCGGTTTTGGCAGGAAAACGCAATTTCTCGGTTTTGGCGGGAAAACGCAATTTTCCGGTTTTGGCGGGAAAACGCAATTTCTCGATTTTGGCGAAAAAATGCATTCAACAATGCCTTCAAGATCGTTGAGCTCAATAGCTTAGCCAATGTAAGCGATTTAAGATGTTGCTCGCTATTAACTAGACTAGATCATTTTTCCGCGCTACGCGCGGATGATATATTTAAATTTGTTACATTTATCATTTTTATTTGTATGTACATTTTTGTATATTAAATTTTATATAACTAATTTTAAATTTGATTTTTTTTTATATATTTTTAGTTTGAAGTAAGTATTTCTATTATATGTAACACAATTAACTAATAAAATATGAATAATCAAGTCCGAGATTTTAGAGTTATGTAAAAAAAAATTATGTATAGAACATAAATTATCTTTGTTTAAAAGATCGGAATCTTATCTCGAATATATTTCACGAAAAGAAAAAGTACTCCAATAACCTACTTAAAATATAAAACCCCCTTTTAAAAAAAAACGTACTTAATAATATTTTTTTATGTGTAATAGTTAAAAATTGATAACTGAATATCGATCTAGAATATTATTTTAATATATCTAATGGTAAAATATTAATTGTAATAAACAAATTTTGAATTTTGTAATATTACATGAATTAGAAGTCTTTAAAATCTAAAATCTATTTTATTAACATAATATATTTTTTATTCATTTATTATTTTGATGTTACAAAATATTGCTTTAGTTTTAGTTGTATATTAATTTTTTAATAATTTAGTTTCTTTTTAAGTAATTTTAAAATTATTAAAAATATAATATATTTAAAATTATATATTTAAATATATTCAAATATGATGTCTCATTTTAATGTGTGTTTGCGTTGAGTCGTAAACACGCAAGCGCGGAGTTATTGATAATTAAAGGTGTTGTAATACTTAAAAATGTAATAGATAGTGGATTAAGATGTTTTTTTTTTTGGTTTAGTCGTAGTGGTTTTAATGGATAAATTAAAGTTTCACATATTGTTTGGCGGTAATGGGTTTTACGGTAAACATGAGTTAAAGTTAAATGCAGAGTTTGAAATTGAATTGGAGTTATGGAATTAGGCCATGTTCGTTTTTCGTTGATGAGGGAAATTGAATAGTTGTTCTTTTCTTCGAGTTTTGAGTTGTCCAGCTGAGATTTCGTCACCATTCCTATTGTAGAATTTGATTTGTCTACTGAGTAATTTATCAATTGAGAAAAGTGATAATTATATTGCAATGAATTGCTGACTTTGGTGGTTGGTATTGACGGAGATTATGAATTGTTGGCGAATCTCTCATGGTCTTCTTCTAAACCTGCAAAAATATGTTTTGTAGAGATCGGATTTATCGTATACAGATTAGGTTGGTTGATAGAGAGAGAGGCAGTGATAGTGAGATTAATGGTGGGAAGGAATCTTTGGAATCTATTTAGTCAAACAATATAACAACGTAAGATAAAGATTCTTATTATATCTAGGTCTTAAATCATTGAGATCTAAGCAAGAGATAGTCAACCACATGAAAAAAGAATTAAGCACTCTAAATTTAAAGATAACATTTAAGCTAAAAATTTGTAATGTTTTTTTTTTAAAATTATGTTTTCAGTGGTTTATTTGTTACACTAAGGAGATAATTTGTGTTGTTTACTTACAATTTTATGAAATTACTAAGTCTAATATTGACGCAAGATTCCTATATGTCAACCTCTATAAAACAAAGTACGAACTCAAAGTATATAGACAACGTCATTTCATCTCTTTCTTTTAACTGTTGTCCATTATATATAATATGTAGCCTTCTTTAAAACCACATCTCGTTAATAGAAAACAAAACAAAAACTTATAATGGAGTTCTTGATTGACTTAAAAAAGAAGAAGTAACAATGCTAAATTAATATGAAACTACTTTTTTGCGTGACTCCCCAGCAGTACCATGCCTGCCTGGCAAGAACACTCAGTTCCACCTGACCTGGTTCTCGAATGACCCGTCAACGAACTCCGCCTTCACAGCGGACTTTGGTCTCTCTGTTGGTTGTGGTAGCTCCTTGCTTTATGTTTAAATGCATCATCATTTCGCTGCTCGTCTTTCTCCTTCTAGTTTTGGAACTATAGACACAAAATGAACAATCAAACTTTTTATTTTATAAACGATCGTATTATAACCGACAAATAAAAAGAAAGTTTCTAAATAATTATCAACTAAAAAAACATGAACTCACGTTTGCCTGAACAGATCGGATCTGCTCATCGATTAAAGCTTCTTTTGATTGAAAAGGAATCATAATAGGTTGTCTCCACCACAAGACTGAATCAAAAAGAAAAAAAAAAGAAAAATTAATAAGGAATATGAGATTGAATAAAAGAGAAAAGAATCGAATCGTGTTGGGTTTTAAAAAGTTTGTACCTTCTGATGCTCATATAGTTACTCATCTACCGAGTCAACTCTACGATCTTCATCCTCGTTTTATGGCTTTGGTGAATCCGTGTCCGAGTCAGATCAGAGCGAGCTTGTGGTTGGAGTGAAGAACGTTGAGTGTAAGTTCTCAGAAAAAGAGCTAAAGAAATCTGTGTCTTGTAGTTCAGTGGATCCCATTTGATGATTCTTTGGACAGATACAGACAGAACAGAGAAAGAAACAGAGGAAACCATGTTGGCGAAACTCTCATAGTCTTCTTCTAAACCTGAAAAAGTATGTTTTGTAAAGGAGACCGTTTTATCGTATTTAATTTGGTTGATAGAGAAGTGAGGCAGTGATGGTGTATGCAGTCGTATTTAAGGTCCAACAGAAGAACATTGGCGATGGTGTATGCTATGACTTTTAATAAAGAAGGCAGTTAACATACCGGTGATTGTGGGAGGCCATTGAAGGCTTTTCTGTAAACGATGTTGGCAATGTCGTTAGTCACGTGACCCTGGTAATGTTAAAATCCCCAGGATATATGTACTGGAAACTGGCGGCTTCTTAGAGTGAATAGATGTTTGTTTTCTGTCGGTGATAGTTTGTTTCTTGGTATCAGCACACACACTTCTGCTTCGATAACTCTTTCTCAAGCCTTCTTCTTGGTTTAGGTTGCGCGGCAGCATGATTGGGACACCAACTTTCATGCATAATCGGGTTGTTGCAGCAGAGTTGTTTATGTCAGAGCCTTGAACAGAGTTGTTTATGTTAGAGTCTTGAACGGATTTGGCCAACTATATCTGAAAGTGGATGAATCAATAGGTAATATAAGTCGATGGTGGTTATATTCTAATATGCAAAAGGAAATTTAAAACAATACCAGGGAGTTCAAAGAAAGTTTGCAAGAGCTTGAAGATGGTTGAACTTCAGAAGCATGAATTTCTGGAGTTTGGTCACAGTAGTAGTCATGGGGACCTCATCAATAGTACCTACATGATAAAATGAGAGAAGGGAAGCTGTAACAAAACATAAGCTATGTACCTACCTGTTTCGAGTAACCAAGGACTTGACAGGTGTGTCTATTGTTTTTTTTTGTTCATCATTGAATTGCATTAACGTAATTTGAAGTATGATTATTACAGACCATAAAAACACAAACAACCTTTCCACACTACTGGACAACCTTTTGAATCACCAAAAGGAAGAAATCAACACTGAGGCAGAATAATTAAAAAGAGGGAAAGTGTTTCTTATCAGAACCAAAAAACCAGCTCCACACAGACGACAATCGAACGCAAGTTCCCAAAGAACCTGAATAAGCACGGGCTGAGACCATACGAATAGAACAGAGACTTGAGGAAACCACAAACCAATATAGGCCGAAACCACAAACCAATATAGGCCGAAACCACAATCTCACAGGAAACAAACCCGGTGTGTCTATTGTATCTTTTGTCTTTTGCGTTATTCTCAAAAAAAGCAAGCTTCAGCACATCAACTTCCTCCAATCTTATGTCGGAAACCCTGGATAAAAAAAACAATAGATAGACACAGAAAGATTGAAAATTTAGTGTTAGAGAATGCCAAAAGACCAAATAACAAAAAGTAAGCTCACAATTTAAGTGATGCCAGCTCCTTGGCAAGAGCCATCGTTCGGTCTTGTAGATGAGCGCACTGAGAAGTAAGCTGAGCACATTCCTGTAACAAAACACCATAACAATAAGAAGTTTCTACACGGGTTTCAAAACCATTCTGTTGAGTTTGGCTCTAATACCTTTGAATTTAACTTAAGAAAGTGTTTGTTCGTTGATATTTCATTCCGAGACTCCCACCTCTCTCTCTCTCTGATGTCGACTCTGTCGACAACCATTTTCTGCGGCGGGAGGCCTGAATTGGTTAGCCATCTCTGAAGAGAACTGGCGTTTTCGACTGAATCTATATTGCAGCCCCATGATATGTCAGAGGCATCCTCCATGGATCGTTTTGTGGTCTCGCCGGCCGAAACAGAGCGGTGGATTCAGGGACAACATCGGGAACCGGAAGAGGTGGTAAAGAGAGGAATAAATGTTGGGTACGGAGATGGCGATGTCAACCTTTACGTTTGCAATCATTAGGTTTGCAGATTAAGATAAGTGTAGACGGCGAAGTTGAATGGGGAAGAAGAAAGATAATGATGAAGCCCTAATCCATTCAAGCATAAAACGCAAATTTTGACTTAATTATGGAACCAAATGTGGAAAACCCAAATCAGATCAAACACAAACCTTTACGACCAAAATAAACCGGACAGAACGTGGAGCCCACAAATAATAATGGAGACGAATTCATCGTCTCATATTTTAGGGCTTCTCTTGGATCAGGCTTATGGGCAAATACCTCACATTACGGATAAAAAAAACCAAAGCCCAAACTGAGTGTGACATGGACAAATAAACTCACCTTATTGGCTGATTTTAATTGAGGACGTGGACAGCCTCCCTACTCCTCATATATCCCTTTTAGTATAGGTTAGATTTAACGCGATCTCGTGTTATATTTTGCTGCTCGTTAATAGGACTTTGTTACATTCACTACATATACATGGGCTTAGCTGTTGGAAGCCCAGCACTCAATTACCCATCATCGTACATCTGGTCAAGAGAAAATTCTAATTGGCATATGGAGTGAGAAGAAGAGGAATTGGCAATAAACCTACTCAGGGGCATGCTAATCAGCATCAAGTATTAGAACACTGCTAGTGGATGATTTTTCTGTACTATTGTTTCTATATGACTATATGAGTACCAGGATTATGTGTTGCACAATCTATAGACAACTCCAATCGACCAATATAACATCAAATTTGGTGTGTTTTCTTCTCCAAGAAGACGCCATAAAAGAAACTGATTTTCTTTGTCTTCTTTCTAGTTTCATCTAATGCGCGCTAGCTACTTCTCGAAGAAACGCAGAGAACTATAAAAATACCATGGTAGAAAATATCATCAAAAATACTGTACAAAGGATATACCACAAAATGTGATTCCCGCAGTCACGTGCATTGTAGGGCTCGAAGTTATTATGGGCCCAGGGCTTTGGCTCTAGCAATAGACTATGGGCTATAGGTTTCTGTGTCGCACGTGCGAAGCAAACCAGGGCCCACAAACTCTGAGTATATTACATACGTGATTCCAATGTTGACCTGACTGGAGCGGGAGGTGCTGTGTTTGGGGACCACTAAATCCGAACCGTTCAAACTTACATCGTCGTGAGATCTAAACCACAATTACCGGAGAGATACCCAAAAGGCATCTTTTCTTTTCTTTCTGCAGCTTGACTCATGCTCTCGACCGTGCACTCACGTATACATCCGTTGGATTTAACCTCACAGATTCTAATCTTACGGTGAAGAAACCGATTTATCGCTTTTCCACCGAACATAAACTTGTTAAGCTTGTAAACAGTAAGTTAAGTGAGGTCATAGATTCACCTCCTCTTTTTCACCTTTTTTCCTTAATATGCCAAAAGTAGTTGCCAAGTTACAATAAAATAAAATTCAAAAATTATTGTTAGCCTAATAAACGTAACGATATCAAATGGGCACGTACCTGTTTTTATCAATTAATTAAATTACAATCATTATAATGTGTAGAAAAGAAATCCGAAAAATAACAAAAGCTTATAACTTTTGCCTCTGTTTTCTCCTCGTGAAGGAAAAAACTCTTTTAGCGTTTCTCGCTCCTCGAGAATTACACAGCGCAAACAAAAACTCAGAAAACTGTGAAGTAAATAAACAGAGAGAGAGAGAAAGAAAAAACAGAGAATGACAGCATCAGGAGGAGGATCCACGGCGGCGGGAGGAGCAGGAGCGACGGGGAGGATGCCAACGTGGAAGGAGAGGGAGAACAACAAGAAGAGAGAGAGAAGGAGAAGAGCCATAGCAGCTAAAATATTCACCGGACTCAGATCTCAGGGTAATTACAAGCTCCCTAAGCATTGTGACAACAATGAAGTACTCAAAGCTCTTTGCGTCGAAGCTGGTTGGATCGTCCACGAAGACGGCACCACTTACCGAAAGGTTCGAAGGAACTTCACTTTCCTAAATTTCATAATTTTCCCTTTTTTTGGGTAAAATGTTAAATTCTAAATTTCATAATTTTCGGACAATGAGTTTAAAGTCTTTCTTTTTCCGACAGGGTTCCCGACCAACAGAAACAACACCGCCGCGCGTGAGCGCGTGTTCGTCAATCCAACTCAGTCCTCATTCCTCAGCTTTTCAAAGCCCAGTTCCGTCGTATCAAGCGAGCCCAGCCTCGTCATCTTACCCAAGCCCGACCCGGTTCGACTCGAATCATTCCTCAACGTATCTCATCCCTTATCTCCAAGACCTAGCTTCATCCGGAAACCTAGCTCCTCTACGAATTTCCAATAGTGCCCCTGTCACACCTCCAGTTTCCTCTCCTAGAGGCTCACATCCGAGACTACCCAAGCCACAGTTCAGCAACTTCCCAGTCTCCGCTCCTTCAAGCCCAACACGGCGTCTCCACCACCACTACACATCGATTCCTGAATGCGACGAGTCAGATGTCTCCACGGTCGATTCTTGTCGATGGACCCGTTTTCAACCGGTGACTGTTTCTCAGACATGTCCGCCGTCGCCAACTTTTAACCTCGTCAAAAATAGCGTTTGCGTTGGCGGCGGAGACGTTTCGGTGAAGCCGTGGGAAGGTGAGAAGATTCACGATGTTGGTGTCGATGACTTGGAGCTGACGTTAGGTAACGCTAAAGGACGCGGCTAAGAGGATAGTATCGTAATAAACGATTAGAAGGGAGAACGGTTCGGTTACGTGTGTCCGGTTTAACCGTAACTAATTTGGGAGGATGACCTTCTTGGTCTGCTTCATGCATTCATGGCCTATGCACAGTCATTATCGTTATCAATGTTTCATTTCACAAAAGTTAATTTTCATGTATAATTCTCCCTATATTTATTTAAAGAAATGGTGATGGTTGAATGAAAATATGCAAGTGTGTGACTGAAAGTGAGAGGGACCATTCCCCATGTGGTGTTGGGGGCATGTGAAGTGATTCTTTTCTATTGCTCTCTTTCTCTAACCACGCGTGACTCTTCAATGTGCCTATCTATCATACACCGATGTTTAGTGGACCTGTAATTTTCATTACATTTAAGAAATTCAGTGAGAAACATTATCCATGAATGAGAATATACGGGTGACTTTATTTGTGTATTGAGAATGTTGTTTTGCTATATAAACATGAGAGGTTGGTTGGTTCATGTGTTCTGAGAGTTCTGTTTTGATTTTGATTTTTTTTTAATAGTTTATATAATGTTTAAAGTTTAGATAGAATACTAGGGACATTCAGATACCCGTTCAAATCTGGTTTAGGTAATTCCAATTTTGGATATTTCGGTTTAGAAGTCTACTATCCATTCATGTATTTTTTGTTATTCATGGCAGATTTGGTTTGGTAAGATTTGAGTTTAGGTATTTCAAAATGTAACTGAAATATCCAAATTTTGTGTTAAAATATTTAAATACATAAATTGACATATATTCAGATTTTTTCCATTTGAATCTATATTTAAACCCAAAGTAACGTAAACAACCAAAAGAGTGGTGATGGTCTGGTCAGCCAAGCCAACGGGACAACATGTCCCTAAATTTTTTCCTTACCTTCCTTGCGTGAATCATATTGCGAATGACCCTATCAATGCATTTGAATAATGCCTCGGGAGGAATGTGGAAGTTATTGTGGAGTACATTATTTTTTTGCTTTCCACATATGGAAAAGTGTGAATTGAGCCGTGAGACAGCGAAGAAGCTTGGGGCAATATAATCAAACATGTCTTTATGATAAACATGTTTGTTTTCAACATGGATGAAACACTGTTAATTTAAAATTCTCAAATTCAAAACAGGCTGTAGTCTTTGAACAGACAAAAGTTGTAATTCTCTTTTGCAGTTTTGTTTAAAATTTAAAATCTGCCTGTAGTCCACTAACCCACAAATTATATCGGATTTGTACCCGCGATGAGCCGAAATAACAAGTGTGGAAGAAATTGAAACCATGATAGGTTGGATTGAAATACTTAGATAAAATCTGATCCTTTTGACTAATTAAAATAATTAATTTATTATATTTAAATAATACAAATTTTTTATTATATTAGTAACAAAATATATTTTAAATAAACACTTTTAAATTTATTTTTATCATTTTGAGTTCATTACTATTAATGGCGGAAGCTCTAGCCGTCTTCTCGGCTCTCAAATCAGCAGTTTTAATGTATTGATGAGAAACATCCCACATCGGATATATAAGAATTAATCTACTACTATATAAAGGGTTAGGGCCAATCCACTAATTGCCAATTGGTTTTGAGTTGGAAGCCCGTAATAAACCTGATTCTAACATGGTATCAGAGCGATAAGATCCTTTGACCTAATTTACTACAACTACTACTACTATACCAATGTTGGGCTCTCTGTGGATGTTATTCCCACATTGTCCACGCTTCAGACCTAGATGTCTGAGCGTGAGGGAGGGTATTGATGAGAAACATCCCACATCGGATATATAAGAATTAATCTACTACTATATAAAGGGTTAGGGCCAATCCACTAATTGCCAATTGGTTTTGAGTTGGAAGCCCGTAATAAACCTGATTCTAACATAATGTTTCAAGCATCAAAATTCACTTTGACAACCAAACTCTGATCAAAGTCATCAACAACAAACTCTTCGACAAAGAGATATACGGGGTGGTTCGCGACATCCAAATTCTCTCTGCTCTGTTTGTTGATTTTTTATTTGCTTCTATTCATAGGGTTGAGAATTGTAAGGCTGATGCTAATTGCTAAAGCCACACTCGGGAACCCATTTAGATGTACATGGTTTGTTGGTGTACTAAGACTCTTTTAAATTAATGAATAAATTGTCCAAATAAAGTAATAATTTAATGAAATACTTTTGTTGTCATCAAAATTATATATCAAAATTTTCAAATAATAAAAGATAGAAAAATTAAAACGTTATAATAATATAATATAAGTATACAAGAAAGTAATTGACCAATAAATCACGATGTATTTTTTAAACAAACATATCCTCAGTCTTAGAGCAATTTTATTGGTAGAATTAAAATCTTGAAGTTCTCGAATTTTTTTTAAAATAAAATTTTTTTATTTGATAAAACCACTTTAAAATCAATCAACCATTAATACGATGACATATGAAAAAAAAGTTCTAAAAAATCAGAGAAAATATCTCTGCACAGAATAAATTCTCTCACTTTCTCTTCTACTTTATTTGTACTTTTTACCTTTTTGATCTTTAGATACTCTATTATAACTCATCAATGGAGCTGCTCTTACGCAATAGAATGTGGAAGTGAAGGGGGTCAAACGTTGGATTCTTGGATCAGATTGTCAATAACTGATCAAAACAACCACTACTAGTTTAAATTTCTTGGGTCTTTATGGTATCATTTCGAATATTGGAACAATCTCCACATCTTTTGATTGTACTTTCATTCATCAAATTTCTTGTGAGTGAATCTGTGTAGCAGACAGTTTAGCCAAATTGACCGTAAGACACTTCGTATCATGTCCCGATTAAGTTTTTAATAAAAACGGTGGGTCCAACAAAAAATCATCTAGATAAACCATAAACGATCGCCCGTACAAAAAGATAAACCAAAAAGCATAGCTTTTTTTTTTGGGATCAAAAACCAAAAAGCATAGCTAATAAGAGTTAATTGTAAATTTGCAAGCCTCATAAACCACTGGATTCGATCCACCGGATTACAATCTATGAATATTGGACTATAAACTTAATTAGGCTAAGCGAACTATAGAGTGATAGTCCGTTTTAAGAATTATACACGAGACTATATATATACTTGCCAAACCAAAAAGAAAAAGAAAACTCTATGTTAACATTACAAAACATATATAATCCCCGCTGTTTAATACCAGTTCCATATCTTCGATTTGAAGGGGTGAATTCGTAGTTGCACACTGCGCAAAAATTTATCATATTTAGGTAAGATTATTTACGTGAGATATAACTTTGGCTTTATCTTGAAAAAAAAAACAATTTTTTTTTGAGGAAAAAACAAATTTTGACATCCTCAAATGCATAGTTTGATAAATACTAGTATTACGTAACTCGAACGAACGTGCATGGCTATTTTTAATGTCGCTGATACGTATATATATGTTCGGAGACCGGCGTTCAGTAGTCTAAATATGTGTTCA
Source organism: Brassica napus (assembly GCF_020379485.1). NCBI lineage: Eukaryota > Viridiplantae > Streptophyta > Magnoliopsida > Brassicales > Brassicaceae > Brassica > Brassica napus. The sequence continues at coordinate 22,327,691 of NC_063436.1, read as the reverse complement.
ACTTGCATGACGATTTGGGTCATAATTCTATCCAAATACATCATCATTCACTAGCCCAGTGTTCAACTTGCATGACGATAACCGTTGATAATTTTGCTTGAATAAATCAAATGTTTGAATATTTCTCCACCATAATATAAGTCAAACGGTGACAATAACTACCATTTATTGAGAATGGGGGACGGTTTTCAGTGCTGAGATAATATCGTTGGATCCCGAGAAGCAAACAAGAAAAAAGAGTTAAAGCTTAATTAATCCATCCTTCCAAATTAAAATTATAACTGATAAAATAAAATAAAAAGATCCCTTGGGCAACAACAAAAGAAAGTTGGGCTCCTATAATTAACTAATTTTAATTTTGTTACCATAATATTATTAAAAAATATATAACAACTTATCTTGAATTTATTAATTTGTTTGTATTCTGTAAATATAAAAAATTAGGCTATTGTGTTTTTATTGAAAGTGCAAAACAAAAACAATTAGGCCTTTGTTATCAGAAAAGAGAAAAATATCTGAGCCCTTTATATTACTACTAAATTTGCTTGATTTTAGGTGGGTCTTTGGGCTGTTTGTCCTCCAACATAAGCTGGCACTGGATACAGTTTACAACTTACACCTAAAAATTATATACATTTTGTTTGTTTGTATATGACAATTAATATGGTTGATTAGATTGTATATTATACTATATACAAAAGTTTGAAGAAGATTTTTGGTTCTATAAATTAAACTCACTTGCAACTATAACCCACGCAACAACAAACATAAAAGAAAACGATCGTCGAGAGAGACTATGCAGATTACAAGACCACATGCGGCCATGTTCGCTAGCCCTGGAATGGGCCACATCATTCCCGTGATCGAGCTTGGGAAACGCTTAGCCGGAACCCACGGATTCCAAGTCACCATTTTTGTCCTTGAAGCCGACGCAGCCTCCGCCCAATCCCAATTTCTCAACTCACCTGGCTGCGATGTAACCCTTATTGACATCATCGGTCTCCCGTCTCCGGATATCTCCGGTTTAGTGGACCCATCAGCCTTTTTCGCGATCAAGCTCTTGACCATGATGCGTGAGACCATACCAACCCTTCGATCAAAGATCGAGGTGATGCAGCACAAACCAACGGCTCTGATCGTAGACTTGTTTGGCTTGGACGCATTACGGCTTGGTGAAGAGTTCAACATGTTGACTTATGTATTCATGACTACAAACGCACGTTTTCTTGCAGTGGCTTTGTACTTCCCAACGCTGGAGAAAGACGTTGAAGACGAACACATAATCAAGAAGAAACCCTTGGCTATACCTGGATGTGAACCGGTTCGGTTTGAGGATACTCTTGAAACACTCCTTGACCGAACCGACCAGATATATCAAGTATTTGTTCCTTTTGGTTTAGTTTTCCCAACGGCTGATGGTATTATTGTGAATACATGGGATGATATGGAGCCCAAAACTTTGAAATCTCTTCAAGACCCAAACCTCTTGGGTCGAATTGCTCGTGTACCGCTTTATCCAATAGGTCCTTTATGCAGACCGGTTGATCCATCAAAAACCAACCATCCGGTTTTGGATTGGTTAAACAAGCAACCGGACGAGTCGGTGCTTTACATCTCATTTGGAAGCGGCGGCTCTCTCTCGGCTACACAGCTAACGGAACTGGCTTGGGGGCTCGAGTTGAGTCAGCAAAGGTTCGTTTGGGTGGTCCATCCCCCGGTAGATGGTTCATCTTGCAGCGAGTATATCTCTGCTAATAGCAGCGAAGTACAAGACGGTACGCCAGAATATCTACCAAAAGAGTTTACTAGCCGGACTCACGAGAGAGGCCTTGTGATCTCTTCGTGGGCACCACAAGCCGAGATCCTTGCCCACCAAGCCGTTGGTGGGTTTCTAACTCACTGTGGCTGGAACTCAATTCTTGAAAGTGTTGTTAGCGGCGTCCCAATGATTGCTTGGCCGCTTTTTGCCGAGCAGAAAATGAATGCGACGTTGCTCAACGAGGAGCTAGGAGTAGCAATCCGGTCTAGAAAACTGCCGTCGGAGGAAGTGGTTTTGAGGGTGGAGATCGAGTCGTTGGTGAGAAGGATTATGGTGGAGGAGGAAGGTTGCGAGATGAGAGAGAAGGTGAAGAAGCTAAAGGATACGGCGGAGATGTCGTTGAGTTGTGATACTGGATCATCGTATGAATCGCTATCGAGAGTGGCAAAGGAATGCGACCGTCTTTTGGAGCGTGACATATAATGGCTCGTGGTGCCTAGAAGTGCGTATCGTTATGAACATTTACGTTTGGACTGCGTCTCGTTTTACTGTTTCTGGAATATTGTGTTTTATTTTTCGTGTCTTGCCGAATGCCACATGCTACTAGCGCCACTTGCATGCAGTCATTAATGTCTATCTTTACGTTATACAAATAAATAGCGTGTTTAATTTGTATAGCAAGTAACTACGGTTTACCTTTATTCTCTAAAGATTTGTTTTTTTTTTAACACAAACGTGTGTTTGTAAAATCTAAGGCTGTAAATGATAAAATTAGAAAATAATTAGCATAAAAATGAATGAAATAAAATGAATAAAATATAGTAAATGGAATGATCGATGTAAGTGATAAATCTAAAAGAAAAAGAATGAAATATAGTAGAAAATGAAATGGATTCCTTCTAGTTACTTTTATCAAAATTGTTATGAATGTTTTTATTAAATGGTAGAAAAAGTTCAGAATTTAATCATTTCACGTTGTATTATTCCATGAAACGATATTCCAGTTGCAGCCATATATACTCATTCAATTTATTATTTTATCAAAATTGCAATTAAATATTTTATTTTATATTTTGTTTATTTTTCATAGAAAATGATTATTCTATTCAATCTAAATTAATATAATAAAATGATTATGAAATTGATGAAATTGATTATTTTATATTATTCTATTCCAAAGTAACTAGTCCATTTAGAAACCAAAACAAAAGAAAGTCTCCGTTTTGAATTGATGGTTACATAGTCAAATCAGGAAGCGGTGATTCTTAGAAAAAAATAAGCAGGTTGCAAATCTGATGACGTCCAATATATATGTAGCGATTTTATGGGTCTCTGAAGAAATTGAAAATATTAATATATATGTTATAATTATTTTATTTATATTTAAAATATTTAAACTAGTAGTTTAGTGACATGTATAGAATCTTTCACAAATACATAAGAATTTTTCTATCATCTCTTTTATTTTTTTCAATTGTTTTACTTATTTTAAATATAAGAAATTTTATGAGAGACTCCAAATACTGATGCTCTTAGTTATACTAAGATTTTTAATCAGCTAATATTAGATATTTGTATTATAATTACGCTAATGTGAACGTCACTTTCTAACTTTAAGAGGGAGTAGCTCGGTTTTGTCTTATACTACCTTTTCATGCAACTATATTTCTAACACTATTTTTACCTATAAACAATAACTAGATTTTGATCCGCATTTTTTAATTTGTTCTACTTGTGTTTCAATTTTTTTCTGTGATACTATTTAATTTTCAAGCAGTATTTTTATATCCGACTCAAACACGTGATTAAACCGATAGATCGATTGATCTATGTATAATTTGATTTAAATTTAATAAAAATATTTTAATTAAAATCCTAGAAAATTGGTAAAATCCAAAAACCGATAAGATCTGACATCGGATGATCCGCTGAAAACTCCAAAAAATATAATATTATTTTTGAATTTTTTTATTAAATAATTCATACTTTTTAATATTATATATTTTTGAAGAAAACTTCTGATTCTTTATACTTTAATGAAATTTGTATTATTTCAAATGACAATAGAAAAAAAAATATTGATATTACAATATTAGTTTCTTTTTCTTTACTAATAAACTATGATAAATTTGTATTTTTTAATTATTTTAGATTTAAAACTTAATATTATGATAAGTTTTTTAAAAAATTTGAACATCCAAAATTTGCATATTATTATTATGTACAAACGACATAGTAAATAATTTTCTTTTAATTTTCATGTATATATGATTATTAGATAAAAATAATGCAAAAAATGATATTTAAATTAAATAGAGTATAATTTGTATAAAAATTAGAATTATTATCATTCACAAAATATGGAAAGTATTAATTACCGTAAATATAAAAAATATTCTATTGTTAGTTTAAATAAGTAATATTTATATTAAAATTAAATGTCAGTGGCATAACATTGTAAATAATTTCAAATTCAATGACAAAATCTTAATATGAATTATGTTTCAATAGTATAATAGTATAGATGGACAAAAACGAATAGAATGATTCATTAATTAGATCATAAATACCTCAAAAATCTGTATATTCGATTTGTGCCCACATCTACCTAATATTAATGTTTTCTGTGAAGAATTTTTTTTTTAATTTTATGGTTAATTAAGGAAACTTGTTGGGAAAAATACTTAAGAAAACTTCAATATAACTAGATCATTTCTCCGCGCTACGCGCGGATAATATATTTAAATTTGTTATATTTATCATTTTTATTTCTATGTAAATTTTTGTATATTAAATTATATATAACTAATTTTTAAATTTGATTTTTTTTATATTATTAGTTTGAAGTAAGTATTTCTACAATATGTAACACAATTAACTAATAAAATATGAAGAATCAAGTCCGACATTTTAAAGTTATGTAAAAAAAATATAATTATGTATAGAACATAAATTATCTTAGTTTAAAACATCGGAATCTCATCTCAAATAAATTCACGAAAAGAAAAAGTACTCCAATAACCTACTTAAAATATAAAACCCCCTTTTCAAAAAGAAAGTGTACTTAATAATATTTTTTTATGTGTAATAGTTGAAAACTGACAATTGAATATCGATCTAGAATATTATTTTAATATATCTAATGGTAAAATACTAATTGTAATAAACAAATTTTGATTTTTTTAATACTTCATGAATTAGAAGTCTTTAAAATATATAATCTATTTTATTAACATAATCTATTTTTTTATTCATTTATTATTTTTACGTTACAAAATATTGCTTTAGTTTTATTTGTATATTATTTTTTTTAATAATTTAGTTTCTTTTTAAGTATTTTAAAATTATCAAGAATATAATATATTTAAAATTATTTATTTAAATATATCCAAATATGATGTCTCATTTTTATGTGTGTTTGCGTTAAGCATATTAAATTTGTAGTTTGTATATTTAATAACACTTTGTGGCGTGTTGTTCTATGGTTTTAATAAATGTGTTGTCATTTCATTTTTATTACTACTAACATGATGTTTTAGTGATCAGTGATAATGTATTTTTAACGTTATGTTTTATATTTTATCGTATATTTTCTAACTCTTTATGTTGGCACTTTTTTGGAATCATTTTAATTAGATAATATGTTTAAAGATGTAAATAAAACTGTGTATGTTGTGAATTTAGACTTTTTAGTGTAGCTGAGCACTATCAATTATGGAAATTATATTATGATTTTATTTTACTAAATTTTTCTTTTATTGCATATTTTTTGTTTTATTTTTTTATTTTTAAAATTTTATTACCTTATTCTTTAATTGTAGATAATTGCTATTTCTAATTTTTGTTTCATATACCTTAAAAGTCTTCGGTTGATTTTTTATTGTTTTCTTTCTTCAATTACAATGTACAGTTCAACCGTTTTTTTTTTTGAGATCAAACTACTAATATCATTAGATAGAAAAGCTTAATCTCCAAGAATGGAGTGAGTATTTGTGCTAGAGAAAACTGATTTAGCCACTAATATAGTGAGATATTATAATATTAGAAGGTATGAAAACTCTTCTATGTTGGATATAATTAAGTTGTTGTCAATTGATTATATATTTGTGATAACTGGAAATACATCTTTATGTCTTCTTTACATCATCCTTCATTGATTTACGGTTCGACCATTTTTTAATATACTGAAAGTAACATAATATTAAATGTTGATTATCTCCTTCCAATTAGGAATGCACAGAATCAGAGAAATTTAAGGTGATACCACTTTACAAATTTGTCCTCATATCTATATAAAGTTAGTCTATATGTTTCAAAATGTAATCAGTTTTAATTAAAATCTATAATATTTAAAAGTTATTACTTTAGAAAACTATCATTTAATATATAAATTTAATCAATTACACAATAATTTACATAATTTAATTGGCCACACAATATCAATAAATATAAAGTTACATTGAAATATAAAAACAATTTATATAGTGAAACAAAAAACACTTTTAAACCATTATATTATAAAACAAAAGAAATATTCAAATTATATTGAAGCATTAGAATAGTAAGAATTAGAAAAGCTGAAATTTCAACGTCGATCATTTACGTCGGTCATGCCTTAGACCATCTCCAATGTATTCCTCTATTTTTTTCTCTAAAATAGAGGAATTTCATAATAGAGATGGATTTGTCTCCGATGTATTTTTCTATTTTCTATCCTAAAAAGGAATATTCTTGATATATTCTTTTCTAAGTTTACAAATAATATATTTTATTTGTGAAAGTTGAAACCAGCCCAATTTCTTTTAGTATTTTATAAAATTATGATATTATTTACACTAAATATTTTTTTACAAACTATTATGTAAATAAAAAATATAATTATATTTATATAAATAATATATTTCACTAAAAATATATTTTCGGTTATAATTGCTTAAGTAAAAAGTTAAAGGATCATTTTGTAAAAAAAAAATATAGGAGGTGACATGTCAAAAAATATAGTTTCTCATTGGACGATTATTTTCTCTTACGTGGACACTCTATCTGAGGCTTATTTCCTCCAGTTTTAATTAAAATATGTAATATTTAAGAGTTATTACTTTAGAAAACTGTGATTTAATATATAAATTTAACCAATTACACAGTAATTTACTTAATTTAATTGGCCAAACAATATTCAATTAATAAAGTTACATTGAAATATAAAAAAAATTATATAGTGAAACAAAAAATAAATTTCCATATCTACGAAAATTCTACATCAGAAAAGGAAGGTAGTATAATTCCTTGAATCGAGATTTTTAAACACAAACATCCAAAATATAATCAAGGTATGACAATGTTTTACTTAAGAATTGAGTTATTGGTATATCAAAAAATTTGAGAAATAATGAATTATTAAACAAAATAATTCAAACTTTTAACATTTGAAAGATAATGAAATATATGAAGTCATAACTCAACTATTTTAATAGTAAAATTTGGGCTACGCAAAATATCCAAACCCAAAGATCCGACTTAAATCAACCCGAAAATCAGGCTTTCGAACTCGATCAGATATGTGATAAATAACCGAATGGGTCTTAAATTGATGTATCTGAAGATCTGGAACCCAATCTGGTCTAAACCAAGAATCAAATGAGTAACCGAAGATATCCAAAATTTATATATATATCTAAAAATATTTGTTACAATTGTACATATAAGTATTTTAATAATTTAATTTAAAATCATAAGTTAATTATATTATTTAATTTCAATATTTTGTGTGTTTTCGGTTAAAATAGGATAGCGTGAATAAAAATGCTCAAAAAGTGTATATATTGAATTTTTTTTTGTTATTATTGGTACATTTGGATAGTTTGGATACAAAATACTTGAACTAAATTGGGTAATATGGTTACTTTTAGTACAAATATCTGAACATGTTTAAAATACATTGCTAATTCGGTTATTTTCAGGGTAAAAAACATTTTGTAATTTTGTATAACATTTAATATATTTTAATTTTGTTAAATTATTTATTTTTTACTTCTATGTCAATTTTTATCGTTTTACATTGTATTCAAATTAATTCTAAATTTTAAATAAATAAATTTTATAATATAATAGCTGAATTTATTTGATTGGAAATTGTTTTTTTTAGTTAAACTGAAATGAATATTTTTCTTTTCTTTTCTTTTTAGAAAGTCTCGATCTCACCGTGGAGCTTCGAGTTACGATTTCAGAACCTTGTAGCCAGAGATTACTCAGAAGAAGCATATGACAATGGTTCCATCAAGGTTTTGCCGATGAGTATCTCAACTCGATCTCACCGGAGAATCTTGTTCTTTTAATGTAAAGAACACATACAAAGAAGAAAAGTTGGATTGTATTAGCTTTACTAAGTTTAACACTGATACGTTTGGTATTTGGCACAATAGCAGCACAGAAAGTCATCTGACACTGTAAGAGAACTGACCAATTCCCAATTGTTGATATCTTCAGAGGTCCATGAGCTTTCATAAATGACTGCAGGACGTCATCGAGAAGCCAACTTGATTTGTCATGTGCGATTCCAATTATGTGGAAGATACATTCAACTCCGACCAACAACTCCCATCTGAGCAACTGGCAGAAGCTTAGTAGACGGCTGAACAACTTCACAACCTTAGCCAGAAGGCTTTTCAGCGCTAGTGGCGGGTTACGGGTATATCACGTCTAACAAAGGAAAACCCATCCCTATCATCTTCTTCAAGGTTACTGCCCCTTTAATCTAAATAAGATGAAGAAAATGAACATCTAAGAATGTACATATCCTGCAGGAGTACGTATCAGTGTACCAGTTACATGCCCCAAACTTATGGAGAGTTTTCCCATGTACGATTTTAGAGACAATGATGGTTCTTGAAGTACTCCTTCTCGAGTGTGGTTGGATATCAGGTGGAAGGTCGAGGACGTCAAGTCCTTTTCTACACGCCAGATCACACACAGTTTGTGTTCTATTGTGCCTGCACACAGTTACACCAATTCGTTACAAACAGTGAAAGTCACTGACACATGTCTTTTAGAAATGGTCACTGAAACATCAAAAAATACAGGGTATTGATGCCGTTTCTGGATATGATTTGGGATGATGCTTATACCAGTCTTATAAAAAAAATCGCTTTAAACATGAGTCCTGCTTTAGTTTCCATTTGCTAATCAACTGCAATTGTTCATTATATGGTTAACTGAACAGTTTATATGGTGCAGAGATACAAAGTAAGAGAAATAAAAAAAATTTGATGAATGCTGACCTTACAGATTTTTAAGCTGAGACCAGTTGCCAATACACTCTGAGATGGTTCCCTAGAAGTGATTGTCACTTACCCTTCTGCAGTTGAAAACACAAAAACAGTTTAGGACTATTAAATTTACCTTCTTGGACTACTTATAGGTTTTCTTGACGACCTCGTTGTTAACTGAGGTGAGAATTCATAAGTTTCAAAGAATTTCATACTACAGAAAAAAAAGTATACATAAAAGTCAGGAAGAATTCAACATGAAAACTTAAAAGTTAAAACCCAGAAAAGGTTTAGCTCAAACTTATATTACAACTCTAAAAATTACTCCACTGCATCCAATCAAGAAAAATATTCAAATTTACACACACAGAATTAATATTCTTATGAGGGCTAATATTGATCTCACGGTAGACGGAACTGTACTTGATTCTGACTATGGTCATCCGTGTTGTTTTGGGAGCTCTGACATGATCGGAACACGGGTTATGCTTCAAAACCAACAATCGTTCTGATCTTATATCCATGCCTAACTCCCTGCTTAAATAGAAAGGTGATTATGTGAATGAAAAACAATGCTATGATTTTGCTGTTTTTTAAGAATTAAGCTAACATCAATGAAAGGGTTCAAAAAAAAAAAAAAGCTAACATCAATGGATCACGCAAAAAGAATCGAAGGAACTATTTTGAGCAGAGTAAAATAATGAATATGAAGAGAGTAGACACAAACCTTGATTGTTATAATACAGGACGATGGGAGACCTTCCCGTGGAGACAAAAGACTTTCGTGGATTAAGCAGTAGGTACTTGTAAATGGTTATTCTCAAAAGTGTGTTACAGGATCCGACTAAACTATCATATGAAGTAGAACAATCTGGTCGTTGTGCCATCAATACGCCTCAAGCCTCAACTTAATCACTATCAAAGTCTACATAAATCAAGTATATAGTTTTTTTTTTGATCAATTAAGTATTTAGTTTCTACATTAAAACCAGAGAGGAAGGTAAAACCTGGTTACAACTTACATTAGGACGGCACTGGCTTCTTTGGATACCGATGGTGATGAAGGTGGAGCTAATAGGAATTTGAGTTTCCAGACTGTGTTTCACCTCAGTTCCATTTTGGTGAAGCCATCTCGCTGTTAGAAAATCTTGAAGGATTTAACGGTGATGAATCTGATGTAATGGAAGATCAAGAACCCAAAGAATGAGAACTTAACGATTAGGATAAACACGTAGTTTGGAGCTCATGGAGACCAGTTGCAGAAGTCTGGAAAGTTGGATGATGACTTTCTGTTATCCTTGGCTTTTGAAGATGGGAGTTTGCTGATTTCTTCATGATCAGTGTTTGGTTGATGACAGAGATTTAGCGCTGGAAATACAAACCCAAAAATCAACTCGACAGGTTCAATCATCAGTCGATTCAAAATAAATAGAATCACTCAAAAAAAAATATCAGATCCAATCAATCTTTAAACTACAGCTTAATTTGGTTTTGACCTAAAAACCCAATATCCAAATACACAGAGAGCTTGCATATATATTATAAAACAAATTTAGAGGGGGAGAGATGAGAGCCACCTTGATCCAGAGTTGATGACATTGGCATGACCGGGGAAATATAGATTCTACGTTGTAGTTCTTCTTCTCCTCAGCAAAATTGGATGTGAAGAGGTAGATTATATAGTGATTGCACTAAATGATAAAGCTTTATGAGTCACAATTTTAATGTTACAGAGGAGAAGAGGTGAAACGGTTGGGATTTCTTCGAGGAAAAGGAGGAAGACGAAGTCGTCGAACTAATTTTGGATGTGTGAGGAACATATGACATGGCACAATACAACTCTATGATTGGTCTGAATTATTAATGTGACGTGGATCCCTTCTCCATTGAGAATATCTGGCTTTTAGTATAGTATAGATTGTAACCGAGGTTAAGACGAAACAAATAAACACATTAGTTCTGAAGTGACATTCCCTCTACATCCGATATTCTCGCATATGCATGTGGGAACGTTACGGATTGCTCTCTTATTCGAATCAGTATGGACGTATATTCATGATGTTTTCTTGAACATATATTCATGAAGTTTTCTGAACATATATTCTTCAATCATTTTAAGCAATGACGTGTGTGTTATAATACTACACTAATATTTAACCCCAAGAAATATTTTATCAATTAGCTATTAATTTATTATGCATAATGCATTTTCCACCGGAAAAGATACGCAATTTTCAATGTGTTTTTTTTTATTTAAATGTTAAATATTAATATATATGTTATAATTATTTTATTTATATTTTAAAATATTTAAACTAGTAGTTTAGTGACATGTATAGAATCTTTCACAAATACATAAGAATTTTTCTATCATATCTTTTATTTTTTCAATTGTTTTACTTATTTTAAATATAAGAAATTTTATGAGAGACTCCAAATACTGATGCTCTTAGTTATACTAAGATTTTTAATCAGCTAATATTAGATATTTGTATTATAATTACGCTAATGTAGTAATGTGAACGTCACTTTCTAACTTGAGGGAGTAGCTCGGTTTTGTCTTATACTACCTTTTCATGCAACTATATTTCTAACACTATTTTTACCTATAAACAATAACTAGATTTTGATCCGCATTTTTTAATTTGTTCTATTTGTATTTCAAATTTTTTCTGTGATACTATTTAATTTTCAAGCAGTATTTTTATATCCGACTCAGACACGTGATTAAACCGATAGATCGATTGATCTATGTATAATTTGATTAAATTTAATAAAAATATTTTTAATTAAAATCCTAGAAAATTGGTAAAATCCAAAAACCGATAAGATCTGACATCGGATGATCCGCTGAAAACTCCAAAAATATAATATTATTTTTGAATTTTTTTTATTAAATAATTCATACTTTTTAATATTATATATTATTGAAGAAAACTTCTGATTCTTTATACTTTAATGAAATTTGTATTATTTCAAATGACAATAGAAAAAAAAAATCTTGATATTACAATATTAGTTTCTTTTTCTTTACTAATAAACTATGATAAATTTGTATTTTTTAATTATTTTAGATTTAAAACTTAATATTATGATAAGTTTTAAAAAAATTTGAACATCCAAAATTTGCATATTATTATTATGTACAAATGACATAGTAAATAATTTTCTTTTAATTTTCATGTATATATGATTATTAGATAAAAATAATGCAAAAAATGATATTTAAATTAAATAGAGTATAATTTGTATAAAAATTAGAATTATTATCATTCACAAAATATGGAAAGTATTAATTACCGTAAATATAAAAAATATTCTATTGTTAGTTTAAATAAGTAATATTTATATTAAAATTAAATGTCAGTGGCATAACATTGTAAATAATTTCAAATTCAATGACAAAATCTTAATATGAATTATGTTTAAATAGTATAATAGTATTTTTTTTTTCCGTCAATGTTTTTTTTTTTATATTAAATTAATGGGCCAGACCCAGACAACGGCAGAAGCCCTCTTACATAAAAAACTATTACAAGCCCAAAAGAAATCGGGCAAAAGGCAAAGATTAAACGGGCCCTCGGCCCAAACTTAGAAACCGCGCGACCCAGACCGCCAGCGCGTCGAGGAGACTGGCTCGCCACGTGTAGGGATCTGCTCCTTTCACGCGTCACGCGGCGTCACCGCCTCAACTTGACCGCTCCGCCAGAAAGCCGCCGGAATACACACCATCGAAATCCTCGTTCGTCGGAGCTCAGAAACCGACAACCCATAGCCTCTCTTCACCGCCATGTCATCACGCCTGAGGGATCCATCGAATCTCGAGATCTCCTCCGACTTTACATACTTCACACCCTAGACACGCGAGCGGGGAACCCTCTCTTTCTTTCCTTGAGAGTCGTCACCTCGCCGGAGAGCTTCATCTTCTACCGGGTTCTCAACCACAGTGACCCAACCTCAACCTTTGACGACAACCACACCAGACTTGATACAAATCGAACCTAGTAACCTTTACCCAAAGAAACCCGGGTTCCTAAACGGCAGCGCGGAGCTTTGCTAGCCTCCGCTCTCCGTAACCAAAAGCCGGCGAAGGCGAATCTCAAGGAGACTCCCTTCCCGGAAGCTAGAGCCGGCGACGGTGGATCTGCAGAAGCCTTCACCTCCCGGAAAAACACCACCTCTGAACATGCAAACCGCTCTCTCTCTCCACCGAAGACCTCCCAACGAACGCGTCGTTACTCCAACAGCGCCCCATCGTTAAAGAAGGAGCCGGTACCAGAGCTCGGACAAGGCGAACGTTACCAGGACGGCGAAGAAAGGACGAAGGAGAACCATTCTGACAAACGAAAAAGGACTCCGGCACCGGCACGGACGCTCACGCGCCGACCGACCGCCAGAACCCAAAGCAGATTTAACTTCTCTCTCTTCTCTCTCTCTCTTCTCAATAGTATAATAGTATAGATGGACAAAAACGAATAGAATGATTCATTAATTAGATCATAAATACCTCAAAAATCTGTATATTCGATTTGTGCCCACATCTACCTAATATTAATGTTTTCTGTGAAGAATGGTTAATTAAGGAAACTTGTTGGGAAATATACTTAAGGAAACTTCAATATAATTGTAACCGAGGTTAAGACGAAACAAATAAACACATTAGTTCTGAAGTGACATTCCCTTTACATCCGATATTCTCGCATATGCACGTGGGAACGTTACGGATTGCTCTCTTATTCGAATCAGTATGGACGTATATTCATGATGTTTTCTTGAACATATATTCATGAAGTTTTCTGAACATATATTCTTCAATCATTTTAAGCAATGACGTGTGTGTTATAATACTACACTAATATTTAACCCCAAGAAATATTTTATCAATTAGTTATTAATTTATTATGCATAATGCATTTTCCACCGGAAAAGATACGCAATTTTCAATGTGTTTTTTTTTTTATTTAAATGTTGATCCCTTTAATGTCTCGTATTTTATGATCTCGTCTTCTACTGACTGGTAATATACATGAGTTATTATTACAAGTGGATTATATATTTCAGTTTCTAGAAAAGGTTGCACAATGTAGATTGAAACCACCAAGAATTATGATATGATTACCATAAAAAAAGAATTATTATATGATTGGCTGTGGTTACTAATTTATGAGTGTTGAATTTAATTTATGACAACTCTAGCTCGTTTTGTAGTATAAGACAATTAAAGTGGTAGATAGACGTTTAGTATATTCTTGAAACGTTTCACGTTTATAAAAAGACATTTGGTTTTCTATATATTAAACGCACAGAGCAACGCAAGAAATCCAAAGGTTCATCAAATCGTCGATGGAGGCTATGCAGACTACAAAACCACACGCCGCCATGTTCGCCAGCCCAGGAATGGGCCACGTCATCCCGGTGATCGAACTCGCAAAACGCTTAGCTGGATCCCACGGCTTCCACATCACCATCTTCGTCCTTGAAGCCGACGCAGCCTCCGTTCAATCCCAGTTTCTCAACTCACCTGGCTGCGTTGCCAACCTTTTTGACGTTGTCGGCCTCCCGTCTCCGGACATCTCTGGCATGGTTGACCCGTCAGCCTTTTTCGGGATCAAGCTGTTGATCATGATGCGTGAGACTGTTCCCATCCTCCGAGAAAAGATCGCTGAGATGAAGCACAAACCAACGGCTCTTATCGTAGACGTGCTTGGCCTGTACGCATTACGGCTCGGTGAAGAGTTCAACATGTTGACTTATGTCTTCATCGCTTCAAACGCACGTTTCCTCGCGGTGGCTATGTACTTCCCAACACTGGACAAAGACGTGGAAGAAGAGCACATAATAAAAAAGAAACCCTTAGCTCTACCGGGATGTGAACCGGTTCGGTTTGAGGACACTCTTGAACCGTTTCGTGACCGGAAGGACCCGAATTACCAGGAATGTGTTCCTCTTGGTTTGTTGTACCCAACGGCTGATGGGTTAATTGTGAATACATGGGATGATATGGAGCCCAAAACCCTGAGGTCACTTCAAGACCCAAAGCTCCTTGGTCGGATTGCTTGTGTTCCGGTTTATCCAATTGGTCCTTTATGCAGACCGGTTGATCCATCTAAAACCAATCATCCGGTTTTGGATTGGTTAAACAAACAACCGGACGAGTCAGTGCTTTACATTTCATTTGGAAGTGGCGGATCTCTCTCGGCTAAACAACTAACTGAACTGGCTTGGGGGCTTGAACTAAGTCAGCAACGGTTTGTTTGGGTGGTCCGACCACCAGTGGACGGTTTGCCTTGCAGCGCTTATTTCTCGGTTAACAATAGTGGAATACAAGACGGCACGCCAGATTATCTACCAGAAGAGTTCGTTAGTCGAACTCATGAGAGAGGCCTTGTAGTCCCTTCATGGGCCCCGCAGGCTGAGATCCTGGCGCACAAGGCTGTTGGTGGGTTCTTGACTCATTGTGGTTGGAACTCGATTCTAGAGAGCGTTGTTAACGGTGTTCCAATGATTGCTTGGCCGCTTTTTGCGGACCAGAAGCTGAATGCAACACTGCTTAATGAAGAGCTTGGAATCGCCGTCCGGTCTAAGAAACTGCCGTCTGAAGAGATGACTTCAAGGGTAGAAATCGAGGCGTTGGTGAGGAGGGTTATGGTAGGAGAGGAAGGTTGTAAGATGAGAGATATGGTGAAGAAGCTGAAAATCACAGCAGCTGAGGCGGTGAGTTGTGACGGTGGATCGGCGCACAAATCTCTGTTAGGAGTTGCACAGCAGTGCCAGCGCCTTTTGGACCGAGCCAGTGGGATGGCACGTGGTGCCTAAGAACATTTACTGTTTGAAAATGTTAAGCTTAAGTTTGTCCTTTAAATGTGTTTCCAGGTAGTCTTGTCACATGCTTGATGCTATCATGTTTTTATCTTGTTACCGTCACTTGCTATCAGTTACTATGTATCTACATCGTACAAATAAATAACCGGTGTTTAATAAGTCTTGGAATATCAGACAAAAATATTTATGATTAGTACTTGACGTCAATTTGTACGTTTGTTTTAAATAACTTTTGTATATTAATATGATGTTTACAAAATCATTGTCATGACGTACGATAGCAGTTGTTATATAATGTATTCTTAATGAGTTATTCATTCCTAATCGCCTTAGGTTATTGTATTGTAATCAAGATCTGGCTGACACAACTGATCTAGTGAAACAAAAAGAGAGTAGCTCAATTTTGTCTTATACTTTCTTTTTCTTAAGCAACGTCTTACATATTTTCTCAACCAACTTTATTAATCTCTCTCTCTCTCTCTCTAGTTATGTATATGTTCGAATATGTTATTAAGGAATCTTTCATTTTTAAATCTGATTACCTAAGGAAACTTTAAAGTTTAAATTGATTGGAACTAAGATTAGAAGAAACAAATAACACAGTAGCTCAGATGTGACAGTTCCTTTAACTCCGATATTTCAGGGATACGCACGGGAGCAATTAAACGCCAATTGGACGCTTCTGAATGAATTCGTATATGGTATATTGGTATTGGTTCAAATAAAATAGTTCTACCATTTTAAACTTTTTAAACAGTGACATGTGTTATACAATATTTAACCTCATAATGTCTTTAGCCACCTCATTATGAAGTTGAGGGAATTTGCAGTTGTGTGCTGCACTAAGCAATCACATCTTGACTTTAAATCTTAGTCATTCCTCCAATCAAGTCAACAACACTGACTGGTCCAATACTCTTTCTTACAACCAGATGATGATTTAGTATTGTCCAAAGAGAGACTAGCAACCACTGGCTTGGTAAAAACCACCAAAGAAGGAGGCTTATCTTGAGTCGAAGACTTGCCTGCAGCATTCTTGTACTTATGTTTAAAACCCGGTGGATAAACATGAAATTTATAAAAAATCGTCAACAGTGTTTCTCATATATCCACAATGTGAGACTTGTACTTTGTTCTGTTTAGGATTGTTGTGCTAGTGAGTACGAGTAGCGTTAAAATAGTATTGGTCAGAAGGTTGCGCTAAAATGTTGAATGCAGAGCATTGTTGTGAATCACAAGACCATAGCTTCTCTGGCAATGTCTTGATCCAACAAATTGTATATCTCTGCTAACTCCGGAACAGTCTTCTTCGTAATGATCTGGCAACTAATGGTCGCTTGAGATTTTAATCCTGCCAACGACTTAAAACGACTTCACTATTTATAGTAGTGATGATATTGGTTTAACATAACCAATTGCACAAACCACACATAACCAGCTATACTACATATTCACATAAACTATTAGTTTCTTTCTTTTGAGACAGAGGATGGAAAATTGTCGGGTGTTGGGTTGAAGTGCTGGCTGGCTTGGATTCGTATGTTAAAATAGGTTATCTGGAAACTTGATTGAAATATGCTATTTTGAGTTTGATAATGATGAGATTTGTGACTGCAAGTTCCTGGTTTGATGAATGTACACTTGTACGTACACAACACAATGTGTTTAGTGGGCCAAAGAGAACAGCTAGTTATTAACGTGCAGTGTTTAGTTGTGAGAAGTAAATTTTGTTAGCCATGCGATAGTTTAGTGAAGTTAAGAAGGCAAAACCTCTGATCATTGTGAGATATATAGGTTAAAAAAACCTGAATGTATTATTACACTAAACTAACTAGAATTATCTTCCTACTTCACATTGATCTTCAACTAGTCATATTTTTTTTTCAAAACCATATTCATATGCATTCAAATTTGGCATCTTGCTTTTATCCAGCGCCAAGTTTGTAGGGGAATACTAAAACATTAAAGGCCAAGTCCACTGTTTAAGGTTCCCAAAAGGTCAAACCTGTATAATATAACTTGTATGAGAAGAAGAAATATCCTTGAGAGTTGCCTCTAGTATAATTCTCCTCCTACATATTATCAATGAAAATCTTTTGCTATTATTGTTCTAAATTAAGCTTTTTCTCTTTGCTTTTCTGCAATTTTTTTTTGAATCTACGTTAAATTTATTCAAAACAAAATAGCTTTTTTTTACAACAAATGCATCATATTTTTTTAAAAAAAATAAAGCACTTCAACTTTTGCTAATCTCATAAGCCGATCACCTTGTGGCATAATCATGTTTTGATGATGATGAGCTATTTCATTTTCATTAAACGCTTTTAGACGTAAGTCTTCTTGTAAGGAAATGCTTTCACATATGAATTGAGTCAAAATAAATTTCTAGTATTTACGTTGGATTCACGAAAAAAAAGAACTTTGTTTTGTCGTAAGGCCCGTCTTGTTAAAACGAATTAAGTCACGAACGATTCCACCTCTCTTTGGCTCTTCTTCACAAGAAAAAAAAAAAAAGAGAGGATAAAACCCTTTTCTTTTTTTTTCCCGTAAAAAAGGTAAACAAATTATACCTCCTAGGTTTTTAGTGTACACTCCCGCATCTTTGTGTCGTGTCAGTTTCTCTAACCGAACAGTACAAGTACGAAATTTACACATTTTAATCATAACCTTTGAGCTCTGATACTTTTAAAGTTAGAAAGATAAGAATAACGAAAAAAGGAATTGAGAAGGAAATAAAAGGAGGGAAAAGTTATTTATAAAGTCATTGTCGGTTTAGGATAACAAAGAGTGTTAGGGCTTAATGCAAGTCTCTTAGGGAATCTCTTACCGAATATAAAAAACGTTTCTTAGTTTTTTTTAGTTAAAAGTTAAAAAATGTTTCATATATTCGTTAAAAGACTCTTCCTAAAAAACATGCATTAACGTTGGTCTTATATGATAATGGCAGAGTTAGTTTGGTATGAAAAGATTTGTGATTGGCCAGGAAAATGAACACCAATCGTTCTTTCTTTTTCAAAAATAAACACCAATTATTTCTGTTAAAATCCACGTAAAATATATACACTAATACCAATAAAATAAATTAGCTAAATTGGCAATTTAGTTGAAAAATAGGAGAGGAAAATATAAGCTGACTATTTTTAAGCTGTTTTCAAACTTTATTTTAAAAATTAAAAAATAGATTATGGAAACCCATGTTCGGAACTATGCTAGACGCTAGTCGGACGGTAACTTTGGGCCTAGCAAGTTACCAAAAAAAGTCGGGAAGTACTCGAGGATTAGCTAAATATATTATATTTAGCTAATTTTAAACATGATGACACATGTTCTTAGACATAATTATATACTTTTATACATATATAATTTTAATCAGCCTCTTTTTGATTCGTCGAACATCTAGATTATGGTGTGTTTGGTACGAAAAAAATTCCTAAATGAAGTAATTATGTGTTTGTTTTGGGTTTGATAGCTAACTGTAATTATTTAGTAATGATTAATTACACAAAATCTGTCAATAATGAATTAAAAATAACCAACCGAACTTTAGACAGACGAAAAAAACAAAGTCGGTCTAGGCGGAAGTTAGGCGGGAATTAAACGGTCAACGCGAAAATTATGTGATCATACGCGAAAAAAACATAGTCGGTCACACTGACTTGGATATATTCACCGTGGTCAACTTCCGAACCGAAACAACGGCCGTGTTTTTGAACAGGGACGGAAACTGATAAATAGTTTTGCATGTGAAGCACAAGTTCGTAGTTAAATCGTTAAGAGTAGCACGTAAATCAAAGTGAAAATAAAAGGTGAATTATTAAATTGGAAAAGCCTGATGAATAAACAGTAATATTCCTTTCCCACGACAGCCAGTTCGCTTTTGCCTTTTTGCTGCAGTGCACTCTCTACTGACAATAATGTACTATTTTTAAGTGGACACAAATAACATATTGATTAACCGAGAAACAACATGGATCTAATTAACTACTACGCATACAAATGAAAGTAGGAGTTTCTGGATTACATGTTACTGATTATTTGAGAGATATTTACATTGTTTGGGTAAGAAAGATTAATACATTACATTCTATAAGTTACATTATTATGAAGAGAAAGGGGAGCGATTATCGTCTTCATCTTCATGGATTCAACTTTACCCACTCGTACCGTCCACCAAGTGGCTCATCTTTCTTAAAATCGAAATTATACCTGTAAATTCTCAAAATCGTTAGTTTATTAAATCTTTATTTTTTTAGTAAATATAGATGGAGAATTAGAATAAAAACTCTTACTTCCAAGAACATTCCAACATCTTATTATTCCTGACATCTTTCTCCGCCGCCTGAAAAAAATCTTCCAGCTCGGCTTCCTTCACCGTCTCACGGCTCTTCTTCATCTTTAACCGACGGCGACACTCGACCTCTTGGACCTCCATAGCCGTCGAATCCTCGTGTTGCATATCTCTCCTGATATGAGATTATAAAGACACAATTATATGTATATGACAAAAGCTTTGGTAACTCCGAGTTCAAAATGTAACGTACCTCGTGTTGTTGAAGTTATCATAAATCCACGATGTTACGGTTTGATCAAGATCACCATCGTCATCTTCCTGAAGATATAAAGAAACTCAAAACATATATTCTTGAAAAAAAAAATATATATTACCACAGAGAGAGAAGACGACAATGGTCTTACCTCAAGATCTACAAACTCTATCCTCCGTTTCGTTTTCTCTTCGGATCCATTACTTGAACAGCAAGAAACCGAGCTAGGAATCTGACACTGTTCGTCGACGGGAGATTCTCTCCTTCGAACAATAACGACGCTTGTCTCCGACGCACCAGCCGAGTTTCTCACCACGGTTCCACCACGACTCGTTGACTGTACACACGGAGAAAAGACAATCCTAGATTCTACATCTACTTCCAGCTTCCTTCGTTTCGGTGTAGTATTCGCTTCATTTTCTTCGGACACATCTAGTTCTCTTCTCCTACCTCTCACACTTACATTTCCCCCCGCCATCAGTCTCCCAAGTCACCTTCTTCTAGAGACCTCTCTCTAGTAATGCATGCGTGCTCTCTCTCTCTCTAGCTCTTCTTGTAACATATGGTTTCTTGTATTATAGTACTAGTTTTACTCACTACTTGTGATGACGATCGTAATTATGAACGGCCACTATCTGCTCTTGTCATTTTCACTTGGAAAAGCCTCGTGTGAAGAAGAAGAAGAAGCGAATGATATTGGTGGGGGGTGGGGACCAATGACAGACTCCAATACGTAACGGGAAATCTGACGGCGCCGTTATATTCAGGCCAAAATCCTATAGCTCGCTGATACGTGTGATTGATAGACTAGGTTCTTACACTTAACGGCCTCAAACGTTAGAGACTCGGTGCATAAAGTTCGAGTTTCGAATATTGATTTATATGTTTTGTTTCTTTTAGTAATATAATAGTACTTGTTTTACTTTTCCAATGGAATCAAGGACGGAAGGAGAGAATGAGAATGCTTCTCGTGGTTCTAAGATAAGATCGTGATTTGTTTATCGTTGGTCGTAATAATTGCGAGTGTATGTCAGAAAGCCTTTGGTCTACAGTGAAATAACGAAAATACCAGCCAACCATCCTGGACGATTACAAATTATTTCTTTCTTTCCTTCTGACAAAAAAAAATCTTTCTTTCTTTCTTTTTTTTAAATATAATTATTTCATTTTCCTATAATGAAAAATTCGTAGTTAATAAGAAAAAAGAAAAGAAATTAGTCTTTATTTTGGATTTTTATATTTATAACATTAAAGTTTTTTAGCTTTACTATATAGTCGTAATATTTAACTTTAAAGGGGGGTTAACATCCGTATCTTTATAAATCTAGGGCCATGCATGACGGTATGTAACGCGATAATGAAATGAATACTCTATCAAATGATTTGTTGTGGCAATATAATACGCATACAGAAAATATTCACGTGCTTAGAAATTAATATATCACAGTAAAAATTTATATTTGACATTACTCGTACATAAATACGGATGATCGATTAATATGTAGTGGGGCAGTATTTAAATAGGAAGTCAGAACCCGGCACTTAAATTGCTTTATTGAATAATAACTTATTTTGGCTTTTGATAAATAAAAATATATACGAAATACCAAATTAGTATCCATCATCTTTCGTCTTATTGTGATTCGATAAAATTCGTCGTCCACCTATACATCAATTCTTGAATTCACAAGATGATACACTGTCTGAATGTTCATCATACCATTCAATTTAATAATATGCCCACAAGCCTACTCAATCATTACTTAGAATGTGACTGGATATTTTTAGAGTAGATGGGAGAAAAATAAATAAGTGAAAAAGGGAGGAAAAATAAAAGTGGAAAAGAGAAGAAATTGGAGTAAATATATTTACTCTTATATGTGAGAGAGTAAAGTTGTAAGTACATTTTACTCTATCTAAATAGTAATTAGAGGAAAAGACATAAATAAACTTTTAACTTGATTGGCAAACTTGTAGAGTAACTAGGAGTAAAATGTTTTCCACCTAATTATTTTTACTCCAGAAGTGTTTTACAGTCAAAACCTTAATATCCAATACTGTTAGTATATATATACTTCTTCTAATTTTGAAATATGTATTTGTATGTCTACGCATGTTAAATTTGAACTATAAATACATCATTTTTTATGATTAGCTATTTTCAAAAAATTTAAACTTATCATAATATAATATATAACTAATTTTCAAAATTTACAATTCATCATTATTAACTAATAGAAATTATATATTAAACATGTATTTTTAAAAACATTTTTTTGAAACCTTTCACTTATATAAGCGAAAGAGTATATTATACTGTGGCAAATTTTATTTTAATTATTATAAGCAACACAATTTCTGTCACATATACTTATTATAACGTTTGAGTTTATCATCTATTCTCATGTTTAGTTTGAAAACGTTTTATTTATAAAAAGTAACACTTGTAATACTTGTGAACAAAAAGACACACTTGTAATACTAATAACTAGGTGAT
Source organism: Brassica napus (assembly GCF_020379485.1). NCBI lineage: Eukaryota > Viridiplantae > Streptophyta > Magnoliopsida > Brassicales > Brassicaceae > Brassica > Brassica napus. Next base: position 22,304,804 of record NC_063436.1, on the reverse strand, counting down.
TCACCCGTGCCTATGCGCGGATATAAACTTTTTTAATAAGCCAAAATGCAATAATTTTGGATAATTTTTTAGTTTTAGTTGTATTTGTTTGTGTATTTTCATGTTATTTTAATTAAAGTTTTATTTATAAATTATTTAGTTGTTGTGTTATAATTTTTTGTGCAATATATTCAACTTGGGCCATAATATTTATTTCAAAAATCTAGTGGAAAAATTGATCTTAAATGTGTTAATTATTTTGGATTCAAATTTTACTAATTTTCTCGAACTTTTTAACCAAAGCATTACTTTTAATTGTTATGGTTCCTCTTCTTCAATTTTGACTTTTATAATTGTAGGATTAGTAAAAGTTGAAAGATATGAGTTTTAAAAATTATCTCATCATCAATCAAAACTATCTTTATAGAAACAACTTCTTTAAGATATTTTTTTTCAAAAATGTCATAATGTTTATTTTGATTTTAGATGCATATATCTAAAGAAGAACAAAGTTTTCGGATGGAAGTCATATAAATTTTTTCCTACCAAGGAAGAAAGATATTTTTTTTTATGAATAAGAAAGATTTTATGTGAATGAATAATTGACTTATATTTTGTATTGATGTTGATAGTTTAATAGTTTAGATATATGAGAATCAATTGCTTATTTATGATTTTTGAAGCATTTAAATAGTATTAGGATTAAGACTTTATGATGTAAAAAAATTGCATAAAACTGTGCGGATATTTTTATAGAAATAAAAATTTGTATATTTATCAAAAAGGTATAATCACATATTTTCCTTTTTATTAAGAATGAATATATTTTAAATATATTATAACTCTGCATTTTAATAGTAAAAGTATTGCCTTTTCCATAAAATATGGTTTTATTAATAAAAACTAAAATAAAAAACGAAAATATTTCTAGATATTGTCTTTTATATGAAATTTCTTTTTGATAACAATTTAGTTGTAAAGGAATGTATTAATAAAAAGAACATAAAAATAAAAAATTAATAACAAAATTTATAATAATAAACTCAATTAGTAATAAACCATCATATAATGCTTTTATTAATAAAAATGAAAGTAAAATAGAAATATTTATAGATATTGCCTTTTATATGAAATTCCTTTTTGATAACAATTTGGTTATAATAGAAATGCATTCCTTTCGGTCCTCTGATTAACTACCTGGGAAACTCGGGTCCGATGGATCTAGGGATCCCAATTGAGTCACTTGTAAGTGACTGTTTAGTAAATGGTAACTGGACTTTGTCTCATCCGCGTTCCGAAAGACAGGTGCAGTTACACATTTATATCTCTACCATAACTCTGAGCCAGGGGAATGATAAGATTATCTGGAGAGTTGATGGTCTTCCTAGGGAAAAATTTATTTCAAAGGAGATTTGGAACTATACAAGGCAGAGGAAACATCCATGTTCATGGGCGTCTTTGGTGTGGCACCCAGCAGCGGTTCCTAAACATGCCATAAACTCTTGGCTCTTCATACTAAATCGCAATCCCACAATGGACAGATTATTATCGTGGGGTCTGGATGTTGAAGGGATTTGTTTGCTATGTGGAACTCATCAAGAATCAAGGAATCATTTGTTTTTTGAATGTGCTTTCTCAGCGGAGGTTTGGAGAGCGGCTTTGCTTCACTTGCGCGTTTATAATGCTCCTACAAGTTGGGAAAGTGTTATTGATTGGCTGTCGGCTTTCTCAGGGGATAGACAGCACAAACTGGTTGTATTGCAGATATGGCAAGGATGTCTGTATGAAATTTGGAAGGAACGGAATTCTCGGTTTCATTTAGGAACTAGTGTCCTCCCTTCCAAGATATCTGATGGAGTCATTCGTATTGCAAGGTCCAAGGCTGTTGCTTTAAAGAATTCTGGAAGGCAGTTGGGAACTGATCTCGTCTCTTTCTGGTCTGTGGCTTAACTCCACTTTTTTTTCCTTTGTTAATCTTCTCATCGGAGCTAACTTCGATGTTGCTATCTCCCCCCTTCTCTGTTTTTCTTAAAAGCTGTAACCTCTGTTTCCTCTTCTTGTGTATCTCCGTACTTTCTGTTATCAATATGAAGGCCCTTTAAAAAAAAAAAAAAAAAAAAAAAAAAACAAAATAAAAATAAAATATTAATAATGGTAATTATGTAATAAATTTAATTCATTAAATGTATCAATGAAATAAACCACCGTAAAAGTTTAAGTAAGACACCATATAGAAAATTAACTTCTCAGATACTAATACAGATATTTAATAAATCCTTAACTACTAAAACTCGTGGTGAACATATATATAAAACTCGTGGTGAACATATATATAGTCGTTATGATGGGTAACTTTAAATAGTGATAATTGTAATAATATTTATATTAAACAATTACTTTTTTGTCACGTAGAACCATTTATCCAGACAAAGACTGTCGATCATGAAAAGTGAATAAATTTGCGACACATCTACATATTGCTTTTTCTAGAGGGGAAAGATATCCAATAAAACGAAAAAGATAAATGAATGCAGACAAGGGCACATGGGATCTTTAGTGATATGTAATTGTGTATAGTGTGGGCACGAAAATTCATAATTAATAAAGCCTTTTCATGTTCATAATTTGTAATTACGTATAAATGTTAGTTCGCTATTGACTAAGACCATTGTTATCTGTAGGTATTTTCCCAATAGCTTCTCAACTATTGAAATTAAAGATTTTAAGTAAAAAGTTAAGATCAATTACAACATGATAAATAATTATAAAGATCTTTCAGAATTTGTTGTGAATATATATTTTAAACGATAAACCGTCTGTATTTTTATCTTTTTTGTTAATTTCGTTTTCATTAATGTTTAGGTGTAGTTCGGCTTTTAATTTGAATGTACATATAGAAGAATCAAACCTTAATTATATGCCATTTGATAGTTTTGTCCGTTTCTTACGAGATTAACCTAATTAATAACTTATTTATGAGGAATATGTAGGTGTGAAGCTGTCACATGATTCACAAATCACAACCACTGTTAGTGGAGGTTGTGGACCACAACAAGGCTAATTATTCCGAACTAAACCTTAATTAAATTGATCAAGCCAAATTCACATATGCCATCCAATATTTGTCCTTTTATGAGTTTTTGTTTTGTTTTGTTTTGACGTTTCTATTCTTGTCGGGACGTTTGTCCTTTTATGAACTAGGAGCATTATGTACATAATTCTTGTTTTATCTCAATATTTATTAGGGTTATTATAGTTGTGAATTTTGCATTTTGAGTTGTTTTTTAATTTTTTTTATTCTTATAAGGTTAGAGTTTGTGATGATGAACTACGTATACATTATTCTCCACTTATGAATGACTAAACTGTGTTAGTAATATGATTGATATAGTTCGTTTGTTGTTTGTTGTATCACTAAGACTTATTGTTTGTTTGTCTTTTTAATTTGTTTATTGTACTGTTGAGAATACATAAATTATATTAAAGTTGTTGAAAGTACTTTTTGTTTCTGGATATGTTTTCTCCAGTTTAGTTGTGTAAGTTGTGTGTATTAAGTAATAATTTTTATTATCCTTATTATGTTTGTTATAGGTTTTTATTTTTATTTTTAAACTTGTTGCTCTTACCGGACCTTTAAAACAAATACATGAAGACTTGTAGAAATAACTATAAAATGATTGATAGTTCTGAGTTTTTGGGCTTTAATGAGTTTTAAACGATTTATGTATTTCTCATAAGAAGACAATAGCATTAGCATGTTGACATTGGGCATGCATGTAAGCTATTTTTATAAGACAAGAGGAGTGAGCAGGTGGAGATGTTGTTGCCGCCTTTGTGTCTGTCGGGATTGTCTCTTGTATATCCTGTTGTGGATGTGTTTGTTTATCTTCTATTTGATGGGTAATATGTAAACAAAAATCATTGTTAGTTGTATTTATCAGAGTTTATAACTTACTCTGTTTTTTTGTTCAGGTAATTTTATTGATCTTGGTTGTCATCTTCATCTTCTTAGTTGCGAAAGTAAGTTTGTAAATTGTTAAATAGCTGGCCGTGTAGTTCGTATTTGTTTAGCTGACTCGATGTGTGTGTCGTTGTGAAAGTAAGTTTGTAAATTGTTAAATAGCTGGCCGTGTAGTTTGTATTTGTTTAGCTGACTAGATTTATGTGTCGTTGAGTTTTAGTTGAGGTGATTGGTTTGGTATAATTGTTTTGAAGTTTATTTCTAAGATTAGACAAAAAAGAGAGGTGATCATTAATGATTCGTCTTTTTTGGAATTCTAGTTTTTGGTGTTTTGATTGTTTGGGTTGTTGTGATTTCTTTTAAGCTGTAAAATAAAGGTTTGTGTAAAATTAGTTTGATAAGTAAGGAATATAAGTAGACGATCACAAAATTTGGGTAGAAAATATTTTTGATTATTGATGTTAGCACAATATAGATAATAATATAAAGGGAATTGTGTGTTGATTGTTTCTTACGGATCAATGAGGAGACAAATAACGACTCGAGTTGTTTCTTTGCTAAGGTCAGAGCCTTGGACAGAACGGATTTTCCCAACCGCATCTGCGAGTTTAAATATCAGTTATGATAACGAAACATATTATAAACCCAAATGCAATATGATAATATACATGGGAGTTATAGGTTTGTGTTCGCATCATTTGAAAATTGTCAAACAATCTAATAGTGATTGGAGATTGATCTCAGAAGCACCCGTGATGACTTCATCAATAATAGTTGGTGAGATGAAACGAATGAGGAATGAATGATCAATTATCTTGTACATGCTTGAGCACCTAGCAACCTCAAAACGATCGACTTTCACAATGAAACCGACTTTCAAAGATGACATGTAATGATTAGCACGTCCAGCGAAAATAAATCCATGAATCACAGAATCTGCAAATAATATTATATAACAAAGAATCATGAAATCAATTAAAAATAGTTATACTAAATAAATGTGATAAATAGAAGATTAACGTGATGAACCTCATTTAAAAATGAAATTCATAATACACTTGTAGACCCGAATTTATTATTTAAATTAATTAATTTTTATAAAAAGCGAAGAAGCAAAGGTTTCCGACCTTCATAAATATATATTAGTTTCGGCCATCAATGTACAAAGTATCCTTTAATTTAGTGGTATAAATATTGGTGTTTATAGCTCTATAACCCGGGTTCGAACTATATGCTTGATATTTTTTTTACACTTTTTAAAAATGTGACCCACCAAAATGCTGACGTAACGGCTCAAGAATGAGGCAACTCATTATATTATAGATTAGAAAGAGTTTCAAAAAAGAGGAAATTTGACAGAGAGTTCTTAATTTATGGGACTTTATATTTTTATTTGAACATTAAACATGATCGACTCGCCCATATATAAGAGAACAAAGCCAAAGGGATCGATGAACTACTAACTAATTAGATGAATAATCAGAACTAAGTTACATTGTTCTTGTAGATATGAAGTATGTATAACGTATTTATAATCTACTTCACAAGAAGTTAAAGAAGCTCGTCTTCTAGTGGACATTTCTTTCACCTTATTTGTAGAATGTGCAATTGAGTGGAATGTTTTAACTTTACGGATAAATTTTATATATGGGTGACCCATCTTAAGAAAGTTATCAAAATACATCGAGCAGAAGTTACACTTAATTGATTGGCTATTTGCAAAACAACAAGTAATCTAGCTACTTATTACATTGTAGTATGTTAAAAACAAATTAAAGATCTATATTTTCCAGAAAAAGGTCATTCGGTCAATACAATATACTGAGGATGTATCTTTAGATAAGTGGTTAAATATTTATATTTATGATTTTTCTCACCAGAGTTCAAACTTCATAATTAAGTCGCGTTTTCTCCTTTCATCTATCTTGTTTTGTTGTTCGTTTCTTTTCTTTTTGCTGAACTTTGTACAAATCATACCGTTTGTAACTTCTTATAATAAAAAAGTTATATTGAAAAAATTACCAAAAAAAATAAAAATGAGAGTAAGGCACGTGCCACACTTCTGTCTCACCTGCGTCCGCTCCTACATGGAACTGAGAAAATTCGTCGATAATGAACATGAAGCTTTGCGTTATAGTTTAGATATTGAAAAGTGGGCATAGTACGTGCTCCCGTTATAAATGGCTGCAAGTTATGTACCTAGCCACACGTATAGTTAAAGTCATATTCAACTTCATTCCATTTTTCACTCATAAATAAAGTTTAGAGTAAAAACATTTCAATGTTACTATATTTCTCACTTTATAATAGAATGAAAAATTGGTTTACTTCAAATATAAAATAATTTATTTTTGTTCATCACTTTATTTTTTACTCTAAAATAAAGTATCATTAAATCAAACTCAAACTCTATTATAGAGTTGTTTTATTTTAGAGTAAAAAAATATAATAAACCATTAAGGATGGTCTAATAACTGGTGTTGAAGAAAACAGCAACAACTAGTAACAAGAGAGAGATATTTAAAAAAAAATACAGTTTTTTTTGGGGTCAAATACAGTTTTTATAACTTCATATACCAAAGAATGCTGACGACAGCTTTATACAATCAGTAATCAAAGAAAAAAGTTACGTTTTTATCTAAGAAATGAAAGAAGGGAAATAAAGTGATATTTTTCAGGTACTTTAAACTATTATTCACCAAGCACAATTACAGTGGGAAAAGAAAGCACATCACTTTTAAACTATTACTAGATTTCGACCCGTACAACCGTGCAGGTGTTTATTTTCATTTTATATACATAAATATATTTTTACATCATTTATGATATATATATTTATTTAACAAATTAATATATGCATTAAAAACATATTAAATATTATTTTTGAATCAATTAGCAATATTTTTACATTTATTTATTTCAGATAATATATTATTATATATACAAAAGTCTAAGATATGTCGATTTTTATATATGTATTATATATTTTTGAATGTTAAGTCGTTATATCATCGTATTATATTTATAGCATAAATATATTATATTTATAAAAGCTGTTTTTACAAATTTATCAATTTAATATAATGTTATCATATTTAGTTCAATATAATAATCTCATTTAATATGAACTATTATTATTATAAAATGATAAAAAATGTAATTTTTTATTTTATAAATGATAACTAAATATGTATATATTAATGCATAATAATAGTTCATTGCTAATTACGAAATTAGTTGAAATATTTACATAAAATTTTGAAAATTAAGATAACGTTATAATATTTTCAAAAGATTTGTTAAAAAAATTATACATATATGTATATATTTATTTATATTTATATTTAAAATAAAAAGATATCATCCATAAATGATTTGTATTATTAACTTTGATGAATACATGTTAATTTATATACATGTATTACATAGTTTTCTAATATTAACACGTATTACCTACATATTACATTTCGAATATAAATACTTACAAAAAATAAAATATATAAATTAAAGGATGGTCCAAATTATAAAAAAATACATGAAAGAATTCATTACTTCTATTTTAATAGATAATATAGAATATAGTTAGAAATTTTAAGAAAATAGTATACAATTTTTTTTTATAATAAAATCTTAACTAACATTAACTTATAATAATATTAGAGTACTAATCACGAAATTAATCAATAATTCATTTTATAATAATATTTAAAATATCTATTAAGATTTTGTAGATTTTTTTCTCAACATATTTTTATAATTAAAAAATAAGACAATTTTATAGGTGAGTTGTTACATATGTCAATTATCTAAGATGTGATATCTTAATGATGTCATAATGTTAATTATAATTAAATAAAATATAATTTTTTAGGGAAGATCCATTTTAAAAAAATCACACATGAATAGAAGTTGTGACTTCTGTTTTAATATAATAGACTAAATTTTTCACCTGTACATCCGTGCAGATAGATTTTTATTTTATAAATATATAACGGATACCATCGGAAAACTTTAAAAGATATTTATATTTTAGTGTTATATATTGTGTAAATCTATAATATTATTGGTTATGTTTCTTATTCGATATTATTAATGTATAATAATTTGTTTTATATATTTTACTTTATTATTAATTTATATTATATATTAATATATTTTCGAGTTCGGTAAAATAAATTCATAGTATGAAATAAAAAAAATTGAGAATCTCCTTCATTTTTTCTAATTTTTACAGACTGAATACAATTCATTTTAAAATTTTATTTAGTTATACTATAAAACTGATATTTTCTTAGCATAATTTATATTTCTATGTTACTTATTTTAGTATATTGTGGGATTTTATAAGTAAATACATTATAATAATACTATAGTATTAATTATGAAATCAATCTCTGTATTAATTTAAAAATATTTAAAAAATTTATTAAGATTTTGTTAAGTTTTTTCAACATATTTTGTTATAAGTAAAAATAAAATTTAAATTTACAGTTAAAATTTATTTATTAATATCTATATAATTTATAAGATTTTTTAGAAATGTTATATATCAAATAGATTAACTTAAATAGTCAAATAGATGTAATTGATGAAATAGACCTAGTATGAATTTTTATGGTATTTCTTTTAATAAAGAAGATATAGAAAATGATTATAAATTTTGAAAAGTAGCATACACTTTTATTTTATTTTTTTAATAATAAAATTTTATTTAAATTAATGTATAATAGTATATATTATTGATTACGAAATTAATAAATGGTATTAATTTAAATAAAATATTTTAAATTTATAGAAAGATTTTGTTAGATTTTTTCTCAACAGTTTGTTATAACTAAAATTAAAATATAAATTTACAGTTAAAATTAATTTATTATTAATATCTTTATATATTGAATAGATTAATATTAAATAAATGTAATTAATGAAATAGACGTAATAAAGCTAATATGATTTTTTTTTATGATAGATAAAAATGGTACTTCTCTTTTAGTATATTAGATTCTTCCTCTGAATTTCTAATTCCTGAGACTGCAATCATGCACTCTACAAGACTTTCTTTGGAGACTCATGAAAGTTTTTGTATTTAAAAAAAAAAAAAGTGAAAGAAAGTGATGTCATTTTTCTTCTTCGACTGTGCATCTAACCGATGGAGGTATAAAAAGATCCATTATTCACGTGGTTTTCTTCTGCTCCAACCTTTTCTTATGTGATAGAAACAAACTAAACTTTTATGCTTATGAAATATATCAATTGATCATCCAAATTAAGAAGCATGTCATGTTTGTGAAATCATCACATGTATCATTACCTTAATTTTACCTATTTAAAAACTATGGCTCTGATTGGTTTAGGCTGTTGTGGCTGTGATTTTTATAAAAAGTGGCTTGAAAACTTTTAAGGCTTTATAATCTAAAAATGAACCATAAATATATTCTAAAGCCATAAATTGCTGGGTTTTTTTTGTAAGCTTTTAAGGCTTTGAAAAAATCTGATTTTTTATCCTATATTTTACAAAAACAAAAGAAATAGCTTGCTATTCCCTGATAGAATAACGGGCTTTTTAATGAATTCTGATTTTTTATCCTAAATTTTACAAAAACAAAAGAAATAGCTTGCTATTCCCTGATAGAATAACGGGCTTTTTAATGACATCCATAAAGAAAAAAACACTGGGCTAGTTAGATCGAATCAAGAAAATAAATGGGCTTCCTATATTATATAATTGGCCTTAGTCTAATTTCTCGGTTAACAATCAAAATCTAGACCACCTTGTATCCTGGTTTGCTTGCCTTACCGCTCACCTCATCAGGTTTTTGGGCCAAACTAAACAAAATTTCATCAAAGCTAGGGTACAACATTCCCTTTTTTAGAGAACAGTCGAACACATTAGAACTAATTAGGAAAGTAGTTAATGTACGCAAAAGTGAAATTTGAACTCATAGGGTTCAGTAACTGGAAAAGGTACGTATAAAATAATAAAACCAATTTGGTTTCCTATTCTAAAGAGGTGTAGAGCAAATTGAATTTCCTCTGGCTACAATAAACCATGATCCGGCAAACTAATCTGATGTTGATGAGTTGATGGCAAAGAATCAACCAAGACCCATAACAAATACACACATAGTTTGTCTGCACCTTGAGTCAAGTCTTCGTACCATTTGATTTCTACATCTGCGAGAGCCACGTTGGGCCGCACTTAAGCGATGAAAGATTTGAACCATACGTTACCAACCCAAATCCTTTTCGCTTCTTAAGAAATACTATTAAACAACAATCGAATACATTAGTTTTTCTCTTCTTATTAGAACAAAAAAACTAATAGATCTCCTCAAAACACTATGATTTAATTTATTTTCTTCTTTTCCCGTATGCATAGCGATGCTGGAAAACATTGCAAACTGAATCATTATTGTCTGTACGTCATGATGAATTATGAAAATTGTATCGCATGCCGAATTTAAGAATGATAATAAATACGTTAGTTCATTTATATATTTGTTTTCATGCAGTGGCCTGATAATGATATATTATATAGGTAAGTAACCTGAGTTAAAGATAACAGAATTTTTGTAATTTTTAAAATATTAGATATTTTAGATCGATAATTAATTTATTATTAGTTTAATAAGAATTATTTTATTTTAACCAAATTATGAAGGACATGTCTTGTAACTATTTTAATAACTAAAATTTATTTTTAAATTAAATTTATAAATATTTCTGGTGATGACACTTTAAAATAGGATATAAAGATATTTTTTTAAACAAAATATTCTCAATTTAATGTATAGAAAATACAATGATGAATTGATAATGAAAATTTTATCTTATAGCACACATTCTCTCTTTGGAACTACACTTGAATACACTTTCCATTTGTAATACATTTTTATGTGATTTGTCTTTATTACCCTCAATTAAGACATAACTATACATTCTTAACTTTTTCTAACTAATCTCATCTCAATTAGATAAAAATAAAAAATCAATTAAAAATATAAATCTGAATCTATAATCTCTTTCTTCTCTCTACTTTCGAAATTCAGATTTACTTTCGAATTACAGATTTCTTCATCTTCTTTAATTTGTAGAACACTATGAAAGCCAAACTTATCTTCTGTTTTGTCTATCATATCTCTTCTTTTAAACAGTTCAGATAACAAAAACTAAAAATGTTAGATTTGTTAATATAACCCAGAAACAAAGTGAGGTTTAGTTTCTTCACAACTCATACCATATTTCTCTGGATTCTGAGGTTTTAACTTGTTTGTTCAAGTTTAGATTCTACAAGATTCATTTTTGTTTTGTTGATTTCTTAGTATTGTTGTGGATTTCAAAACCCAGATCAGCAAAGTTTCAATTTTAATTTTGATGGGTGGAGTGTGGTGTGGACTCGGAAGGGGAACACGGGTGGTGTGTGTATGGGGTTTGTGTGGATGAGCGGTGTGTGGATAGCCGACACGTGGGTGGGTTGTGTGTGGACGATTGATGTGGGGATGGATGATATGTGAATAGGGCGTCATGGTATTGCTCCGTGTGAACAGAATCTCCGAAGACTAGTGGAGTGACTTCTGGTGATGTCTTGTCTGGTGAAGTAGGTGCAGGTGAACCGTCCACAACCAATTGACCGATTAATAACATTGCAGTTGATGTTACAGTAATGAGAGTTATGTCATGGTTATAGTGGAAGTTTCTCAGATCTTTAAATATGCATACAAAGACCTCCTTTGTTATCCTATATATAATATTTTTTGTTCCATTTTTTTGACTTTACAGTATAGATTGTTATTTTGTAGTTGCATATCACACTTAACCCAAACGTCGGTACAATCTATTATGCAACTTGTTGTTTCGTTTATTGAATTTTCTATAACATGTATATTGTTATGACCACATCCACAGTTCTCGTGCCATCCATAAGTTCCATTCCAAACCACAACTTTTGTCAAACTGGCAGTTTCTATCCACAAAGAAGATTTCTCATCCACACAACAAACGTCCACACATCACCTGAGTATCCATGATTGTCGTTTTCATTAAAGGCAAAATTGTTCATAATCTATCGTTAGTCCACATGTAAAAAGTGTGTCTAAATGTATAGAAAAATCAAAAAGTGTCTCCGTAATCAACTCATTGATAATATATCTATATATCCCCTGACAAATTATAATAGTCATGATATCTCTATGTATAGTTCATTTATATATTCATTTGCATCGAGCATGCTTTGCCCTGATAATGATATATATTCATTTGATATATATAGATATGTGCACCTCGTTTATATGACTTCATTCAAATGCAAATAACATTATACTATCGTCTTCAAAAGTCAATTGATCCTATACATCGTGAGTTGTTCTTTACTGAAACTAATTGTGGTCAACTTCTAGCTAGATATAACTGATTGATTGGTTTGGAATGTTCGTGCATTTGACACAACCTTGATGTATTTGACATACACAGTCTTTTTTATAGATGGAACTTACCATCGACGTATATATGCCAATGCCATCACACTTAGGGGAGGATGTAAACTTTTTATAGGAGGCAAATCATACATAAATATAAAAATGTAAACCTAGAACGTGATTTTTGATAGAGACAAATATAACTAATAGGATTTAAAACATGATTTGTTAACATTAAAACATGATTTTAATAGAGACAAATAACTTAAGTTTACAAACAAAGAATTTGAAAATTTCATGATGCAAGTGCGACCCCTTTGACTTTTAACTTAACGTAGATCCGCTGCTGATCACACTATCCTCGGGCTAAAATAAATAGGATTTGCTCAAATAAGGCCATCAATGGACCGTCTCAAACTGCAACAAACCCGGCTACACTTTTCTGTTCTACGAACAAACAAAAAATTAATACTATACTACTATTTTATAGATTTGGAAATTTAGAAACTACGGTGAAGAATAGTTTCATGTGTTTTGGGATGTGACATTAAATCTTGTAAAGACCGAATAAATACTTTTGATTCAGTTTTATCAGCCGACCAGTTATAACGTACGGTGTCGGTAGCTCGAACTTTAATATATTTGTATATATGTTTCTTTTGTCAGTTATGCGTTTGTATTCTGTATGGCTAATTCTATGAATGTACTATATTAATTCTATAAATTAAATATTTTCTGTACGAAAATCGTCGAATATTTTTCCTCTTAGCTGTGTTATAGGATTTATATTTTACAAAAGTATTGTAACTTTAGTTTTAATATTGATCTTGATAGTCACTTACAAACTAACAACTTAAAAAAAAAGAAACACGTTAAACGGTCTTTTTCCTTGACTCCCGCTTCAGAAGTTTAAGTCGTCTGTAAACAAGCCTCCTTTAAATGATCAAATAAATAGTGCAAAGTAGCATTATTGATTTAACCAAAAAAACTAGATAAATGATTAGACCAAAATTAATTTTTTTTTTAAAGTTGTTAGTTTAAGGGGCTTAGTTAACTTATGATTTACTACTTCCAAATTAGAGTATATCTTTTAGATAACTTCGCCATAATTCTCATAATGTTAAGTTTATTTTGCTAAATAGTTATCTCAAATGTTAAGAAATTTATTATAAATAACTCAAAATAAAACATTTGAAATATGTTTTGATATGGTAATCAACATTGAAATACTTGAAATAATATATATTTAAAAAAAAAAAAAAATTTCCTAATTTATGAGATATCAAAGTGAAACTTTCCCTATAAAAATGCTCATAACTCAAGAATTTAACATGAAATATTTTAACAAGTCAACCCCAAAAACAAGGAAATATGAAGAGATTAATGATAATATCCTAATCCGAAAGCTTTGCTAATACTGAATTAGTGGCGAAAGCGAAATAAAAACTAAACATTTAATTAAACAAAAAAGACAGTCCCCATGTCTTAATGGCAGTGGCTCGAATTTCCACGAGGGAAACTTTTATAGTTTTATACAAAATCTTTGCTCAAATACCAAACTCCTTTGGCTTCTTCTTCTTCTTCTTTCTTCTCAGATTCTCTGGACCAAGAAGATGGATTCGTGAATCCATATATCTCCTCTCTCTATCTAACCTTTTGCTCTTTCGCTTCCTCAGCTTCTAGAAGCATCAATGGCGGAGTTCATCTGTTTATTCGGAAAGGTCTTCTCTCTCTCTCTCCTAGATCTTTTCTGTTAATAAGCTTCTGGGCATCTCTGCATGTATGCTTCATCACTCTAATCTACCAGCAAACTCTGTTTCTTTCTTCATAAAGATTCAAAGTTTCTACCTTTATTATGATCTCAAGATTGAAGATTCACTCAAGTCTAATGATTTGATTTGATGTTAATGCAACAGGACAGTGCATCGATTGTAATAAAGCAACCAAAGAAGTCGCCTCTGTTCTTAAGAATGATAGTCTTAGTGTTTGCAATGGTCTGTGGTCTCTACATTTGCTCTGTTTGCTTAAAACAGTTTAGTTTCCAAACCGCCCAGCTTGTTCCAAATCCTGTTGGTTCTCACTCATCACACGTTCTCACTCGGATTCATTACCCAAAGCCACAGACTTTTAATCGGTAAACTACTCTCTGTTCTTGTCTGTGTGTCGACACTCTGTTTCTAATGCTCTGTTTCTGGGTTTCGTTTAAAAAAACAGAGCTGAATGTGGGCACAATCCAGTAAGGTTCTTTGTGATACTCTCGATGCAGAGATCAGGAAGCGGTTGGTTCGAAACGTTGTTGAACAGTCACGACAACGTGAGTTCCAACGGAGAGATCTTCTCTGTTCTGGAACGAAGAAAGAACGTTTCCTCCATCGTTGAGACTCTCGATAGAGTTTATAATCTTGATTGGTTCACGAGCGCTTCGAAGAACGAATGCTCTGCAGCGATTGGGTTCAAATGGATGCTTAACCAAGGCTTGTTAGCTAACCATGTGGAGATTGTGGATTACTTTAACCGGAGAGGCGTCTCGGCTATATTCTTGTTCAGAAGGAATCCTCTGAGGAGAATGGTTTCTCTGTTGGCAAACTCTTATGACCGTTACGCTAAGCTGTTGAGTGGAACTCACAAGTCTCATGTTCATTCTCCTGAAGAGGTTTTGTATTTTTTTATATGCATTTAATAATAATTTAGTTTGTTTTTGTTTTTGATTTTGGGATTGTTGTAGGCAGATGCACTTTCTAGGTACAAGCCTGTGATCAACTCGACGTCGTTGATCCATGATTTACAAGAAACAGAGAGTTTAGCTGCAAAGGCTTTGGAGTATTTCAATACCACTAGTCATATGGTTGTTTTCTATGAAGATCTGATAGCAAATCGAACGGTAAGGTTTTATCTATAGAAGCAAAGTTTGTTGTGGGTGTTAACTCCTTTTGGTGTTTGGTGCAGAGGTTGAAGGAAGTTCAGGAGTTTTTGAGCATTCCTGTGAAGGATTTGTCAAGCAGACAGGTGAAAATACACAGAGGAGATTTGTCGGATCATATCAAGAATTGGGAAGATATAAACAAGACATTGAATGGGACTGAGTACGAGAAGTTTCTACGGGCAGATTACTAGTTTTTTGGTTATCTATTGACTCTTTCTTCTACATTTAACCTAAATGTTTTGCAAAATGCAAAAAAAAATAGAAAAAAAGTCTTCTTGTTATGAAACTTTCTACTCTTTTTTTTTTTGCTCAACTACTTGTTGATCTTTTCCTTTATTTTACCCAGTTAGTTGTAAATGGACTGGAAGATGGATTGCTTTTAGAGATCAATTAAGTTTGAATGTGAAACTTCTTGGGAAGACGACCTATTTCCACACCAAAACTATCGTATAGTAATAAATGTGCACAATGTTTCAACCTCGTCGTAATTGCACACCACAGAAGTATAACAACCCCTTTCCACACGCAATGAAAGTTTGAAATTCGTTTCCACACAAACCGAACTAATACCTATAAAAACTGGTTAAACGGTTAGTGTTCTCCAAACCATAAACTTAACCAATGACAAACTTAACTAACCAAAAATGATCCGAGTACGATCCGATTAGAGAATATAAACCATATTAAATCAATGATCCAGACAAACCCAAGACCAGACTTAAGAAAATTAGAAACCCTAAAAACCTAAATCCTTTGTCTCTCTCGCCCAAAACGTTGTTGATCTTGTGCTTAGCTCCATTCACGTAAATGTTCGACAATTCTCTCTCTCTCTCTCTCTCTCTCTCTCTCTCTCTCTCTCTCTCTCTCTCTCTCTCTCTCTCTCTCTCTCTCTATTTATCTATTTATCTCTATCTCTCTTTTTCTATGTCGTTATTGTTATGTCTCTCTCTGGTATTGACTCAAGTGTCTCTCTGTTTTGCAGAAATCGACAATGGAACCATGGACTGATGTGAATGTTGAGTGGACAACTAATTCTCTACACCAACATCTTTTCGGCCCACCAACAACACTACTTCTTGCTCGAAAGCTAGAGACTCCAGTCAAATTTCTAGATTCATTGCTCATACTTTCTGGGTTTGGAAAAAGAAATCTCTTCTCTAAAATTTTAGATTTTGGGGTTCTAAATAATGAAAGGTAAATCGATTTTAGGAGTTTTTAGAAGGTTTTGGGTCGGGTTTAAATCGATTCTTAGTCGGATTTTTATATGGGTCTGGTTGTACTAGTACCAACCGATATGAACTGGTTTACTATCGGTTCATGATATAAACTATTAAAACCAAGCCAAATATCGGTTTATGTGGAAACGGGTTTCGAACTTTCATTGCGTGTAGAAAGGGGTTGTTATACTTATGTGGTGTGCAATTACAACGAGATTGAAACATTGTGTACATTTATTACTATACGATAGTTCTGGTGTGTACATTTATTCTCAAATTGGTCTTTTTAGACTCTATCCTCATCGATGAAGTAGGCCTTGAAATTAGGCCCAAAAAGATCATCAAGAATCCTGTTTTATGCTATTAAATATGCTTGTATGGTGGTGGGCTTAATATTATTCATATCGAGCCTTTCTCGACTACGAAAAGAAAATGGTAAATTATGGTGGAGACGTAAATCAATACTAGATTTTAATCCGCACATCTGTGCGGATAACATTTCATTTATAAATATAAAATTTTATATTATTTTGTATATAATAATTTATGATAATATATTGCTGTCATTTTAAAAAATAACTAAATAGATGATATATAGTTCTAAATATTAAAATTTAACAGATGTAAACAATTTTATTTTTTGTAAAAATTATTACATAATTTATGAATATTAATCATTTTAAAAGGTGAATGATATTTTCGTCACTTTAAACGGTGAATGATATTTTATTTATTTATCTTAATGAAAGTATTTTTTCAAAATATATTGGTTTACCAATTCAACAAAATTTTAATATGTTTGCACAAGAAAATAATTTTAATATGTAATTCATTAATTACTTCTATTTTAATATAATGTAGAATATACTTATAAAATTTATAAAATTAGCAAATAATTTCATTATTTTATTTACAATAAAAATGTAATTAAAATTAATTTATAATAACATTATACTATTAATTGCGAAATTAATCAGTGCATTAATTAAAATAATATTTAAATTTTTAAAAAGATTTTGTTAGATTTTTTCTCAACAGAATTTGTTATTCCTAAAACTAAAATTTAAATTTATAGTTAAAATAGATTTGTTATTAATATCTTTATAATTATTTAGAAATGTTATATATTAAATAAACTAATGTAAAGAATAAAAATGTTATTTGAATATATAGACCTAGACTTCTAGTATAATGATTTTGTAATAGTTAAAAATGATACTTTTCTTTTAATAGAGAAGAATAGTCTCAATCATCTAATCAATTATTACACTTTAGTTTACACATTACACACCAGTAAAATACAGTAAATTCCAAAGTCTTTTTGACACGGCTCTCCAAAATATTTGGACCTAAAGATATTATCAGTTTAAGATCGTGATAATAACGAATAACTTAAATATTCTTCAGTAGATTTGAGATACTTTTAACCTATCATTTTCTGTATATATAAGCGTATATAGCCGTGCCTTAGATTTGTTTATACACTTCCTCTCTTCTTTTCCACCATAAACCATGAAAAGCTCCATGTTCCTCGTGGCAGCAGCTTTCCTCTGCCTCGTAATTTTTCCGACCATAACCTTAGGAAAAGACCTGAGATTCTGGCCAAACCACATCAAAGGATGGCCACATCCGTCGGATACCTACAGAAACGTAATGTTAACGAGCACTTCCCATAAATTTAACTATGGAGATTCCAAAGTCTGGAAATGTACTTATAGCAACGGATCTGGTCCAGCCATTTCCATTTCTCCGTCAATACCGTCAACACCATCAACACCGTCACCGTCAACACCGTCAGCTTCGCCTCCTACTCCCAAAACGTCTCCTCCTCCGCCTCCAATTCCCAAAATATCTCCAACCCCGTCAACACCATCTCCTCCTCCACCTACACCATCTCTTCCCCCTCCAACTCCCAAAATATCTCCAACCCCGTCAACACCATCTCCTCCTCCACCTACACCATCTCTTCCCCCCCCAACTCCCAAAATATCTACACTGCCGCCAACACCATCTCCTCAGCCTTCAACTCCCAAAATATCTCTACCGCCGCCAACACCATCTCTTCCGTCTCCAACTATCAAAATATTTTCACCGTCGCCTACACCATCTCCTGCGCCTCCATCTCCCAAAATATCTCCAACACCAACACCAGCACCAACACCATCTCTTCCGTCTCCAACTCTCAAAATATTTCCACCGTCGCCTACACCATCTCCTGGGCCTCCAACACCCAAAATATCGCCCCCGCCAACACGAACAACTAGTACACCTTCGCCTCCAACACCCAAAATGGCTTCCCTGCCACCTACACCATCTCCTCTTCCAACTCCCAAAATATCTCCACCCCCACCAACACCGTCTCTTGCGACTCCAACTCCAAAGAAGTCTCCATCTCCACCGCCACCAACACCATCTCTTCCGCCTCCAACTCCCAAGAAGTCTCCATCTCCTCCACCACCAAGCGGTGGTGATGGCTCATCGTCTCCTAGCGAGCCATCAAATCCACCTCCGGAACATCATCATCATCATCACCATCAGAGTCCATTGGAACACTTTGGAAGTTGTGTGAGAAACATGGGACCTGTTGGAGAATGTCGTGGGCAGATGGCGTTTAGTTTCTACACGAGGATGTTTCAAGTCAGTGATTATTGTTGCAATCTTGTCGTCAACATGAAAAATGAATGCGAAGATGCCATTTGGGGATATTTCACCGATCCCTACTTTGTTTCTCTAGTTCGTTTCACTTGTCACATCATGTACTAGTTTTTTTTTTTTCATTTTGATTAGGGTTTTTTTCTTTAATGGTTTTGTCTTGTTTTGGTTCGTTTAGTCATGCAATAGTGTTGTCGTCTATATCCTATGGACGCCTCTTTCGTTATAAGTTTTAATTAATTAATATATTGTATGGCTTTCTTTCTCTTTTCTTCTTTTTCTTTTGTATCCGCAACTGACATGTTAAAAACCAATAAAATTCGATCTCATTCAACTACGTGAGATCAAATCTTCTTAAGAGAAATAATTTGTTTTGACTTGGAAGATCGTTAGGAATATATTATATCAAAGTCTTCATTCCAACGAGTGGAATCTTAATTACGGGAAAGAAACAGAACCATTTAGCACACAAAATGAATGTTTCTTTTCCTTTTTATTCGTGATTCTTATAGTATAATTCAGTTTTACTTAAACGTTTTCTTCTTGCATGGCTAGTCACCTTCTTTCTGTTGCCTCCTCCAATATTTGTTTTGTTTTATAATCTTATGATATGCCACATATTAATGGATATCTAATTTTCAGTTCGTGGTTCAAATCTTTGATTTATTTTGATTGCGATAATGCTCAATTTTATTGTTGCAAAATAGAATATTTTATTCTTCTCGGTATGCATATCAATTAGTTGAAGAAAAACATAATCTATCTTAATTAAAAACTAAATACAACTTAACGATAGAATCAGTTATTATTTGTTGCTAACTGAACTGCTAAGCTTTTAACTTGTTAGCTTAACTTCAGCTAAATTTCTTAGTTTTAGTTATATCCTTTAGTATATTTTGAAAAGTTCGTTCAAAAAAAAAAAAAAAGTATATTTTGAAAAGTTTCCCTGTAGTCATATGACTGGATATATTTATTATATTTATTACATTTGTTTTCACATACAAATTTTTACGAAACTATTTAATCTCCAAAGATTATAACAATTATTTCATCAGTCATCTCAATTACATAACGGAGTCAAACTTATATCACAGAAAAAAATCAATGGAAAGAAAGAGTAACTGAGTCTTAACCAGAGGTTCTGTCACCACCAAAACCGGATTTTAAGAAACCGGTTTGGTCCAAATGAGTCACATCTCCCCAAACTTGGATTCTCCATTTGTCTCCGTCGAATAAACGGAACACATTAACTGATGTATTGAGAATCTTGTCAACGTTTCGTGCTTTTGGACGAGCTCTTTCGTACATAGATCGTATCACACCTCCATGAGTCACTACCACCACTCTCTCACCTTCATCATCACCACAAAGTAAGAACAAAAAGCAATGCTTAGAAGAACAATGTGTGTTGACTACTAACATGATTAGTGAGAAAGAAAGAAATAAAACCTTTATGTTTGTCGCCGATTCTCTGCAATGCAGATGTACATCTATCATATAGTTTGTCAAGACTTTCTCCTCCACCCTTTTATTCATATAAAACGAGCAAAACTTAGTAGTTGAATTAAGAAACTAAGGGAGAATAATAACAATTCTTACTGGAATATCAACGTCTGTACGGTTAGATAAAAAGGCCTTGTAAGCTATGGGGCGAATCTTGGAAGCTTCTTGATACACAAGACCTTGCATATCTCCTAAATGTCTTTCCCGCAAGTGAGGATCAGTAAGTACCTGCACACACAGTTGAGAAACCTCTATAGCGTCTAGCAAAAGCTGGAGACTCGTAAAAAAGGAAATGAGGTTAATTAATACCTCAAGGTTGCCACATCTAGCTGCAATGATCTGAGCAGTCTCAAAGGCTCTCTTCAAGTCAGAAGAGTAGACATAAGATATCTTAGGCTCCTTTGATAACCTCTCAGCAACCTTTTATCGAAAGGAAAGAAAAGTCTTTAAACGTTACGACAGTTATAAAATTAGACAAAACTGTTAAAAAGTAAAAAGACACATACTCTCACTGCTTGTTGTCTTCCTGCATCGTTTAGCTCAACATCTATATGACCCTGCAACCCAAAAGTACATTTTGTTATTACAACAACATCTAAAGGTTACCAGTCAAGATCCTAGAGGGAATAATACTCCTAATCTTGAACTAATACAAAGATTAATTAAACATTACTGAAAAAAAATTCAAGAAGAGAGTAGGGGAATCAGGTATCAAGTTCGAGGCCTAACTACAACCATTATTTATTCTAGTTGAATAGGTATTATTACCTGGATCTTTCTCTCTGCATTCCAAGATGTTTCTCCATGACGAACAACAACAATCTCAGCGTAAGTTTGATCGACGGAGGAGCTGCCAAGAAACCAGCGAGAGACATTCCATTAGACGATCAGATCAGAGAATGAGCAACATATAATAAGAGAGATGCAGAGAATGGTGGAAGCATACTTCAAACTTGATTCAGCCATGGGAGCTGCTGAAAAAATTTAATTTATTTAATTTTGTTTTTTTTTGAACAAAAATTTATCTTATTTTATGTATTATGTCAACCAATTGGTCGGTTTATCAAACACTATTTGTAAGCTTAATTTTTTTTTTTTTAAAGTTTATGAATGGTGTAGTAATTCAAGAAAATTATTATATATTTTTATCAAGTTGAGTAACATATTTGCAAATGGGTTTGTATTTTAGTGAATTCATCAAATATTTATTATGTAATTTATTATATAGAAATTATAAAGATAAACTTAGAAAAACAAAATCTATTTGAAAATGCAGACAACAAAGAAAAAACTATCAAAACGCGGCGGCTTTTGTCGTATCAAAACAAAAAAAAGCCAACAAAAACGCCGTCGTTTTTACTCTATCTCTCTCTATCTCTCCCTCTCTGTTATCTATTTTGATAGGGACCAATAATTAAGCCCCTTTGTCTAATCTCATTCGTTGTCTGGTCTTCCCCAGAAATATCATTTTACCTTCCTTCCACACAAGAAGATATTTTCTCAGCAACGAAGCTTCCTTCCTTCTTCTTCCAATGGATCCGACGACGGCGGCGGTGATGCCGATTGATTTGCCGATCATACACGAGAGCGATCGGTACGACTTCGTGAGAGATATTGGGTCTGGCAACTTCGGGGTAGCTCGTCTCATGACCGATAGAGTTACAAAGGAGCTCGTCGCTGTTAAGTACATCGAGAGAGGTGACAAAGTACGCTCCTTTTCAATTCCATGTACTCTCCTCCTCCTAGATTGATATATAGAGGGTAGTAGTAGTAGTTGTAGTGATGATAAGTTTCTAGATTTAGTAGCTTCCCTCTTTTAGATTTGTCAATGCTTTTAAAGGTGCTAACTTTTTTATTCTCTCAACCGTTTTTTTTTTTCTTTCAATAAATGCTTTTGATAAAGTTGTGATCTTTTTTTTTTTTTTTCCAGATTGATGAGAATGTGCAGAGGGAGATCATCAACCACAGGTCCTTGAGGCATCCTAATATCGTCAGGTTTAAGGAGGTGATTTTGACGCCTAGCCATCTGGCTATTGTGATGGAGTATGCTTCTGGTGGTGAGCTTTATGACCGCATCTGTAACGCTGGTCGGTTTAGTG
Organism: Brassica napus; assembly: GCF_020379485.1. NCBI lineage: Eukaryota > Viridiplantae > Streptophyta > Magnoliopsida > Brassicales > Brassicaceae > Brassica > Brassica napus. Next base: position 22,282,056 of record NC_063436.1, on the reverse strand, counting down.
AAGATGAGGTCTGTCTCTACTAGTGTACTCTTTTTTTACTTAAATCAATTTTTGCTACTACTGATTTGTGTTTTAAATGTTAACAACAGGCTAGGTTCTTCTTTCAGCAGCTTATCTCTGGAGTTAATTATTGTCATGCAATGGTACTGTTCTTGCCAACTTTTGAAACCTTTTTTTTTTGTTTCAGTGATTTTTTACTCTTTGTGTTGATGTTGATGTTGATGTTGATTCCCCACTGTGAAGCAAATATGTCATCGAGACCTGAAGCTGGAGAATACATTGTTGGATGGAAGTCCTGCCCCTCGTTTGAAAATTTGTGATTTTGGTTACTCCAAGGTATATGTATACTAATACTATATGTATTCCTCCTTGTGTTTCCTACTGATTATCATTGTAACTTTGCATTTTTCGTTTTCTTCAGTCTTCTGTTCTTCACTCGCAACCAAAGTCAACTGTTGGTACTCCTGCATACATCGCACCAGAGATCCTTCTTCGTCAGGAATATGATGGCAAGGTATGGACCAATTCTTCTCTCTTTATTGTTTATGCTTTGAGTTCTCCTCCTGATTTACATTTTTAACAGATGGCAGATGTATGGTCATGCGGTGTGACCTTATACGTTATGTTGGTTGGAGCTTATCCATTTGAGGATCCAGCTGAGCCAAGAGACTATCGAAAGACTATACAAGTAAAAACCTTCTTTCATCATAAACCATCTCTCTTGTTTCAAACTTTGATTCTTTGTGTTTGCTTTTAAAAACGCAGAGAATCCTTAGTGTCACTTACTCAATCCCTGAGGACTTAAACCTCTCACCAGGATGTCGCCAGCTTATCTCAAGGATCTTCGTAGCCGATCCTGCAACAGTAAGTTCTTTCTTACACACTCTCTCTCTCTTCTTTAAGAATCTTCCTGATGAGAGAGAGATCCATCTGTGTGGCAGAGAATCAGCATCCCAGAGATCAAATCCCATGAATGGTTCTTGAAGAATCTCCCCGGTGATCTGATGGACGAGAACAGAATGAGTAGTCAGTTCCAAGAGCCGGAGCAGCCGATGCAGAGCCTGGACACTATCATGCAGATCATCTCGGAGGCTACCATTCCAGCCGTTAGAAACCGTTGCCTTGATGACTTCATGGCTGATAATCTTGACCTTGACGATGACATGGATGACTTTGATTCCGAATCTGAGATTGATGTTGACAGTAGCGGAGAGATAGTTTATGCTCTTTGAGAGTTTCAGAGGACAAAGTCTGTTTTGTCCGCCGTACTGTTCAGACACTGTTGGAGTCTTTGTCTTCTCTTAAGCTTCTCTACCACCATCCTTTTATTTTTGGATCGTTTGTTTGTCTTTTATTTTATCTACAGACTTCGGATTCATATACATATATATATGTGTAATATATTTTTATAATATATGATCCCTTTGAGCATTCATTTTATGTGTTGCCAGACACATCACATGAAGGCAAGTCTATGGTTTGGTTCCATCTCTCAGACCTTTCTTCATCTTTCTCTGAAGATCGGTCTGTGTATCATGGAGTTATATTTTGGTTACTACTTTGTTGTACCAATGATGTGCTATGCTTGATCTTGAAACAGTGACAATCCGTAGGAAGATGAGATAATATTTTTTTAGGCTTTATATTATAAATATCAAAGCTTATAGAGAGTTGTAATCAAACCGTGTAAAAAAAATTTTGTGGATTTTGTTGACAAAAAAACTTTCAATTTACATATATACATATATATATATATATATATATAATTTGTAATATATTTCTCTTTATTTTAATAACTATTGGCAGATTTATACACATTCTATGACATCAGATTTATGGAAAGAAAAAAGGAATTCTACAAATAGTTTGAGTACAAGATCCCATTTAGAATCTACACATTTGAACTAATCCTATTTCATAGAACCAGATGTTATCATATTATTTTATTTACCGTATATCACGATCTTTGTTCAAGAATCATCACTTGATAGTGAACCTTATATCACGATCTTTGTTCCGTTTTCTTGAACTCCATCGTATGTGGATATCAATTTTCGGTTTAGGTTCATCACTCAGACATTCAGCTCGTTCCTCTGAAGATGGGTCTCTTGCTTTGAATATATGTTGATTACTACTTTGTGATATGCAATGTTTGCTCTTGAAACAATCCGTTGGTTGGAGTTTAGTGTTCGTTTCAGACATCGTGGCCATCAGCTTTTTGATATCCCAATGGTTGACTTGAACATCCACATTTATCATGCATCTCAATGAAGCTTCCAACTCTTTGATGCTTCTCCTGCACCTACAGATCACCAACACATTTACATTAGATGTTGGGATCGATTAGGGAATGAGCCAACCTATAATTTGGCTAAACGGGAAGGGTACTGAAAAATATATAAAAGATACTTAACCACATTTACTTTGTTTTTTTTTTTTGGAAATCTCTTATTTAAAACTATAATTTTGTTGAAAATAAAAATATATTATCCAATTGAAATTTAATTTTGTAAACGCAAAGTGAGTTGAGACCTATAGTGTAGTAATTAAATTGGTTGTGAGTGACAAACCATGAAATATAACCCCAAAAAATCCAATTAACCATCCCTGATCAAATATAACCATTAACCATCTCCAATAATTCATTTACATGTAAATCAAGATATCAATATAAGTTTCTAGTGGTATCCATGTGTACACGTAATCTCAAATAAAAACAGAAAGAAGATATTTCTTTAAAGTATTTAAATTAAGAACTAACGCTACTTCATATAAGCCAGAAGACTTTTTCATGCATTTTCATGTCATATAAATTGATACTATTCATATACAGTAAACATACCTATACTTCTTGATTAAATTTCTGCGTCTGAGCTCCGCATAAGCTTTAAGAAGAGAAGCAGCGTTGTCAAGGTGATTCTTAAGATCTTCAATGATTTTCCTCGGAGAATCTTCAACTTCTTCACTGAGTTTATCGACTTGAGCCACAAATGTAGTGATCCTCGAGATTGTATCCTCAAGACGGTACAAGATATATCTTGTGCTTAAAGATCTCTCTATTGCTTTTTTAATGGCTTCGTGGACGACTTGGAGAGCAAGTCCAAGAGCAGCCCCTGCCATAAGCTCGATAACCATTTTGTTGAGACTAGATTAAACGCGATAGGAGGAGATTAACTTTAAATCTAGAGGTTCATGAGTGAGGAGTCTATTTATATGGAAATGTGGAAGTCTTTTGTTAACATAACAAGTTGTTTTCGAATTGATTATTAACTATATCAGACAAAAGTTGTAGACTTTGATTAGTATGGGTCCGACGACTATCTTTCTTTCTAGGTAAAAAAGAGATGTTTGGATCTAGAAGTTGTTGTGATCACTAAATACGAGGAAAATACAGAGAAATCGGCTTTACTTGATGACTACTTAATTAACAAAATGAATGAAAATGATATTTTCTTTAATGTATTGAGCTGGAAAAAGAAATTGAATACAGACAACAAACGTTGCTTATCAAATTTAGAGGAGGAAACTATTTCTTTATTAGTTTCTTTGTATATGAAGAAGAGAGAGGATTGTAATGAGGTCCATGTTTTAATAGTTTCACAAAAAAAATCAATTTAATTGATATTAATTTTGAGGGACAATACATTCATCATCATTTTTGTGATTATTGATGATTAAATTAGCTTAGTGATTACTAAATTACGAGGAATATAGAGATTAGCAAATCTCAATTATTTACTTTGTAATCAGTCACTCACTTAATTTGATTTTGTATGATAAAAATAAGATAATAATAAAAAGAAAGAGGGTAAAAAGAGTTTTCGAAAAAGAAATTTAGTGAAACATACAAGAATTCAAATATCACTTGTATGTTATTTAATGATTTATTTTCTTTTCAAAATTAAAGTTAATTATTTAACAAAATCATCTTTGAAGTATAAAACATTTGTTTAAAATACTTCTAATGAAATTTTTACCAATCTGTATTCTCTAAGTCTATGATTCTTCTCTTGTACCTAAGAATCATTGCACTGTGAGTTTTGTTTTAAGTATATATCTAATATATGTTGAGAAATTAACAAACCACACATAAAAATATAGAAATATCCATGAAATTGCTGCTTTCATATCAATTCTGAAATCTACACCTAAATATTTTCATTTTCTTTAACTTAAAACAGAATATATATTTTGTCATGTATACAACAGAACTAACTTAGCCAAGTTTTCAATAATAAATCGTATGAAAATGCATAGTGAACTAGTGATTCTTTTAACACTTTTTAAGTCGTTTACAAAAAATCATTTTATTAAGTTTGGTTCAATATAGTTGAATAGCAAAGATCATTGAACAAACCTTTTTGTTATCAACAACTTATATATTTGTATGATGTTAGTTACGGCATCGTTTAGTTGTAACTTTTCCCTTGCACCCAATGTTTTTAAACCCGATCCGGACACTAAACCGGACGACTTACCGGATTACAGATAAACCACAGGTTAATAAATAAATTAATTTTATTATATAATAATATATTAGCTATGTAAATAAAAATATAAAAACTAAAGTTTAATATTTTTTAAATATTTTTTAAAACATAAATTAATAGTTTAGATATGTATATATTTTATGTTTAAATTTTTTTAGAAAATACTTAACTTTAGTTTTAATATTTTTAATTTCATTTGATATACAAAATATCAAAAAGTAGTTTAGATTATTTAAAATTTTCTCCAACAAAATAAGATTTACGACATCTAAAAAAATCAAGACATAAAATTTATAAATATTTAAATGTCTAATTGAATAATAAATTAAATTTCAAATACAAAATAAACCAAAAATAAAAGATCATTATAATAAAATGTCAATAGCGGAAATAAACTAACACCAAATCACATCAACTAATTTTGGTTCTCTCTATCATCGTTCACTTTATTTTCTTCAGGTGACATAGAGAAACTGAAATCTTCATCAAAATCTAAAAATCACAAATATAAAACTGAAAAAAAAACCTAACTTTTTTTTATCAGCACCTATTGGAAACTTATAATATAAAACATAATCTAAAAACTTAATTGAAAACTTAAAAATGAAGTAAAAGTTATTTATTGGTTCGACCGGTCGTTTGATACTGGGTTTTCGCGGGGTTTTGCAGGGTTTTCGATATTAGATTTTTCATAAAATCCAAACCGGATTTTTTCTGGGTCACCAAGTATATTGGTTCAACTGCGGATCCAGATCGGGTTTTAAAACACTGGTTGCAGCTGATGTTGATGTGGAACCATGTCGGTTTCTTAGCTCATGTCAAATACCCATACGCGATTTTTACGAGTGCAATCCGAACTCCGAAGCCCAAAACTATCACAACCTTAATAGAACTCATTAATTCCGGCACGTGGAGCAAAACTACTACAGAATCTAACTAGGCCTTTTAATTGATAAAAGGGCCTTAAAATCATACAAAATAAAAATGGGTAACTGTAATATAATATGTAGGAAATTGCAAATTTTATTTGAAGTTAGACAATAGTCTTTTCCCTAATCCCATGGTTAGAAAAGGTGTTGACTTGTGAATAATGGAAGGATTAGATAAATAAATAATTAGTAGAACAGAAAATTGTGTAACATGTTAATTTCTTTTGAAGAAGATTAAAATTAGTGAAATAAATAAACATGTACTGTTGACAAAAAAAAAATGTATAAACAAATTTAAATGATACTCCCTCCGTTTGTAAATATAGAATATTTATAAAAAAAATTGATGTTCCAATATATAAGATGTTTTTATTTTTCTAGATAATTTTTAATTTATTAAAAACTGTATACCCAATCATATTTTATGATTTATTTTGTAATTGGTTGAATATCATTAATTTGTCATTAAAATGATATTTTCTAGATAAAAAAATAATCTTTTAATATGTGTTTGTTTTACCTAAACATATTTGATTTAGGAACGGAAGGAGTATGATTTTAGCAGAGTCCAGAATCAGTGTAGTTGGTAATTAATTGGTAACTACATTGAAGTTCGTTCTTCTAAATCTAATTAAACAACTATTTGCAACCAAAGTTACCAATTGAAAGAAATTTGTTTGGTTATTAGACTGATTGATTTAAGGTTTTGTCTCTCTGTGTTTGATACTTTAATCAATACATTTTGTTCCATTTTTTTTGTATTTTGATGTAATTAATTAAAACTGTCGTTTCATTTTCTAATATTTAATTTCTCAAGTTGAAACTTGAAGCTTGAACCAAATGGTATATAATGATAAGCTACTGAGTTTGAGGCTTCAAAAATACATCATCATTCACTAAAACATTTTTATTGGAAATTTTAATAAGAAATTAGAATGGAAATGGATTCTTATCGGAAGAACTTAAAAAAAAAACTAATAACTAAATTTTCAAACGTATTTTATATTATTTTAAAATAAAATAATATATTTGAGTTTATCAACGGATGGAAATGCTTTTAGTATTCTGCTATGTTTATTTGGTTACCCAAAGAGCCGATGAGTTGTCTGATACATACCAGAATTTTAGAATTTGTGCTTTATCAAAGACTAAGAGTAGCTGGACAGCCTTACCCCATGACCGCATACCTCACATGCACCGGATTGCATTGGAGGACGATGGAGTCGTGTTTTGTTTTGCATACTCAGACGTACATAACGTTGTGGACTCTGTAACTGTGGATCAAATGTCTGGTTGGAAATTACTTCACGTTTGTCCATGAAACTTGGTGTGTTGGTTGCCAGTGACCAATTCTGCAGCGAAATTGGTTAGGCTGCGCGAGCCAGCCACAACACGGTTCTTGTCTACCCTCCACGATCAACTGCACGAGTCATGCTTCGTGTTACCGGATCTCAAATAGGGTGGAGGTATTTTCTTGATTTGTATAAGTGTCTCCTATAGTCCTATTAGCTCAAAGAGAATCAAGTCTGCATAAGAAAAAACATTGTAATGAAGATTGTGTTGTTCATTTACAAAAAAAGAAGAAGATTGTGTTGTTACATGGATCTCATTTGTCTTATCTTCTCTTATTTCCAATAATTATTTGGTAGTTTTAAAATATGTGAGGATTTTATTTTGTTGAGGATTTGTTATGTTAGCTCAAGTCAAGAATTAAATTTTCTCGAATGTGAAACTATTTCATCACTCTATTTGACTACCTTTAAATGTTTTAGATGGTAAAAGTACTCAGATTTAATGAATTTTAAAACATCCGATTTCAATGTATTTCCTTTTTTTGTTCCTTTTTTTTGTAACTGGATTTCAACGTATTTCCAAATTATCAAAAGAAAAAACAGAAAGTAATTTATGCCAGCAAAAAAGCAAGAGAAATATGAATCGTAAACATCTGAAAAGTATTGTTGAAACTGATTTGTCTATCTTGTTTTCCTACAACTTGCACCGTTTTTTTGTACCAAAAAAAAACTTGCACCGTTTTTGAGTATGTGGCAAATGGCTTCTTTGTAAAAAAAAAGTATGTGGCAAATGACTTTTTCCTTGCTCATGGCTCTGCCAATGACTACAGAATAGTACCTTGCTTGAACAATCTTTTAAATATTTTATGAAGGCTAAGAATTTCTTCTTCTTCTTTTTTTTGTTTAAATAAATTTCTATTTCTTAATAATTAAAAAGTTATGGCTCCATATATATCACATGGCGAGATCCGTGCAATGTAATTTAACTCTTTCTGAAAAGTGGATTATTTCCAACCCAGTTTAAATTTGTGACCTCTAAAATCCTTAGTAAATAACTCAAAAGTTTTGACATTTTCCATCTTGTTTCCAGTGTGCAATGTTGATTCCCTAAGGCTCGAGAGTTTAACATGAGAAGCTGCGTGGCTTGACTGGTGCAGCTTCTTTGGGATGACCTGGACCAAGACTCAGAGTCGTGCCTAAGGCATACAAAATGAGGCAATTGCCTTAGGCCCCTTCCAAAACTGTTAAATTTAGGGTTCTTTTTTTTCCTAGTACTTAGTTTAATTAGTTATATTAATTACATTTAATTTTATAATTTAGTTAATTGTTATATCACATGGTAGTTTGTACATTGAATTCGGACTCTTGAATTTGCAACGGTAATATTATATGTTTATACTATGAATTAAAGATATAAATTTATAAATAGATATATAGTTTTATTTTTCATGGTTGTAAATAAATATAAATATCTACTATATTATAAATATCTTATTTTTATTTTCAATATATATATTATATTCTATAATTCTAAAATTCTAAATTTTTAGTACAAAAAACCTTGTATAATTTTATTTTATTAATAATTTTTGTAAAAAATAAACTTAGATAAAACTATATTATCTGATTCGCACGGCACTGACCAAGAGGATGCTTCAAACCGTTCATCTCACAACTGATCAGCGGTTTAACTTCTCTTCCTTTTAATTTGCCACTTCCTCATAAAAAGTCTTCTTCTGGGACATGTTACTGTTTATAGATAATTACTTTCTTGTGTTGTCTCTTTCAGTTCTTTGTTTTTCCCTCTCCTTTTCTTGTTAGTGCATTCAAGCTTTTTAGACAATTTCCAAAATTGGGTGCTCATTTATGCTTTTCCGCAAAGAATGATTGCCTTTTTCTTCTTTTACTCTTTGCGGTAATTGTCTTTTGAGAGTTTGATTTGGAAAGAACTTGTACTTGGATCGTTGGATTCTCTTAACCAAAGGTTGCTTTAAAAGAAACGTGTTGTAGTTCCACATTTACACACTTGCAGACTTGCAGTCAATCTTTTCAAAATATAGTTTTAAATTATATATACTAGGAGGTGTGCGGAATATTATTTTATTGTTGTTAAGTATAATATTTTTGGATGATGTAATTATGTGGTCACTATTTATTTGTGAAGAGCATGATTTAGTATTTTATTGTGTTATGTAGTATTAGGTTATAGGTTAATGTATTATGTGTTTGTCTTTTCAATAATGTGTTGTTGTGTGTATAGTAGTATTTATTAGCGGTGAATTGAGCTTCTGGTGTAAAACATATTAAATTTCAATAACTTTGCATTTAAGCATTTATTAATTCTAACATTAACGGTTTTAGCGTCAAAATTGTATTTCATATTTTCAAATTTTGAACATTATTCTTTTTTTAACAACGTCGAACATTATTCTCCTAAGATGTTTTTTTTCGTCTCCATATATTTTGTTTGAGCCGTCACCATCTATGTATTTTGTTTACATTTCCGGTGTCGGTGTCTTTTACCATCACCAAAAAAAGACTCACCTTCGTTTCTCTTGTTTTTCTCGTATTCTTCTCTTGAGATATTATCTCAGATTTGGTCTAGATCAGGTTTATGAGTTTCTAGTTGTGCAATTGTTTCTCATGATGTTGTGCGCTGTTCTGGTCAATATTTGTCATATTCTTCCTTAGATTTGGCTAATGTTAGGAATTACATCTCCTTGGGTTGGGTCTGAGTTTAGTTGTCTTTTATGTTGTCTTCCTCGTAGTTGGCTTGCCGTTGATAGTCCATGCGCGTCTTGGTTTTCAAGATCTGGTTTTTCGTGATCTAGCTTTATGTTCTCTTCATAGCTCGAGGACGACTCCATAGTTTGCTGATTTTTGTAGTTTCATTTTCTCTCTTTGTTCTCTCATCTTACTGCACTTTTCATCTCTAGTGACTCTCCATTTCGCCATGTTTGCCACTCCATGTTTAGATAGTGTTTTCCTCCGCGTATGTTTTGTGGGATTGGAAGATTATTTCTTGTCTTAAACTTGAGCTTTGGTTTCTCTGTGGTTGGCTTCCATTCTCGCTCCTTTAGGTTGTTTTTCTTCTTCTCATGCTTCCCTTGGTATAGGTTTGTGGAGTTAGTTTCTTGGAGCTTTCGTCTCTTCTGTTCAGAGCTTTGTGGTCCTTCATTGGTGTGGCACCTTGTATATGGTTGTTTTGTTTGTGAGGTGCTTCTTACCTCTTAGCTGGTGATAGTGCTATAAGCATATGTTTTCCAGCTTCATGGTAACTTTGGTCTTCCGGTGATTATTCTTCCTTTGATTCGTTTTTTTGGTTTTTCTGGGTTAGTGTTTGATCGCGTTCATTTGTGTTCCATAGTTTGCTGATTTTGTGTAGTCTCTTTTTCTCTTTTTGTTCTCTCATCTCGTTACACTTTTCATCGCTGGTTGTGTCTCTGGTGGCTTTCCATTTCGCCATGTTTGCCACTCCAGGGTTGGAAGTGTTTTCTTTCGTGTATGTTTTGTAGGCTTGGAAGATTATTTCTTGTCTCAAACTTGAGCTTTGGTTTCTCTGTGGTTGGCTTCTATTCTTCCTCCCTTAGGTTGTTTTTCTTCTTCTCATGATTTCATTGGTGTAGGTGCGTTGAGTTAGTCTCTTCTATGCAGAGCTTTGTGAGTTTTTTATTGGCATGAGCCCCTTATATGTGGTTGTTTTGTTTGTGAGGTGGTTCTTACCTCTTAGCTGGTGGTTGTACTTTAGGCATGTGTTTTCCGGCTTTGTGGTGACTTTGGTATTCCGTTGATTATTCTTCTTCTGATCTATTTTTTTTTTTGGGATTGGTGCTTGATCGCGTTCATTTGTGTTCCAGACCTTTATCGAGTTAGTGTTAATATAGTATTTTTCTTTTTCTTTGTGATACGGAGATTTATGTTTAGATTATGTGTCGTATTCTAATTTTTTTAGTTTAGTTATTTTATTTTATAATTTTCATAGTCAAATAAATTTATAATTTTAATAAAATAATGGAAAATAGTAAAAATTTATGTTATTTTGTATATACTAATTTATGATAATATATTGCTGTCATTTTAAAAATAACTAAATAGATGATATATAGTTCTAAATATTAAAATTTAACATATGTTACAATTTTATTTTTTTTGTAAAAATTATTACATAATTTATGAATTTTAATCATTTTAAAAGGTGAATGATATTATAGTCACTTTAAACGGTGAATGATATTTTATTTATATATCTTAATGAAAGTATTTTTTCAAAATATATTGGTTTATCAATTCAACATCATTTTAATATGTTTGCACAAAAAACATAATTTTAATATGTAATTCATTAATTACTTCTATTTTAATATAATGTAGAATATAATTATAAAATTTATAAAATTAGCAAATAATTTCATTATTTTGTTTACAATAAAAATGTAATTAAAATTAATTTATAATAACATTATACTACTAATTGTGAAATTAATCAGTGCATTAATTAAAAGAATATTTAAAATTTTAAAAAGATTTTGTTAGATTTTTCCTCAACAGATTTTGCTATCCTAAAACTAAAATTTAAATTTATAGTTAAAATGGATTTGTTATTAATATCTTTATAATTATTTAGAAATGTTATACATTAAATAAACTAATGTAAACAATAAAAATATTATTTGAATATATGGACCTAGAATTTTGTAGTAGATAAAAATGGTATTTCTCTTTTAATAGAGAAGATATTGTATACCAGACAGATTGGTTTAGTGATTTTATTAGTCTACAAAATTAATTGGTTAAAGAATGTGTAAAACTACTGTGTTTTGGTCAGTGGTTTGTCATTGTAATTATTGAGTAAAATTCAGAGTTAAATCAAATTTGTACTTCAATTTTAATAGATTAGATTTGTGATTCAAAAGCAAACATATTAGTTCGCAAAATTTTGAAGTTTACACAATTTACACTAGGCAAAGTTGGTGGTTTGATTTAAAATTAGTTGTAGGAGAGAAACGTAAAAGTAACTAACAACTCTATAAACTCTATAAACGCATGAAATATTATTTGAATTTCAAAATAAAATAACATTGTTTAAACTTCAAAAGCAAATTTTGACTCATAATCAAAGTTAGAATGTAAATTTTAAACATAAGAACCTCAATTGTTGATCAAATAGAAAATATACATCTACCTGAGTAGTTGAATTAATTATTTGTGTAATCGGTATTTTTATAGTTTGCATTAAAAATATTGAGTATTTTGGATACTTATTCGGGATTCTGTTTTCATGTAGCATACTTAAAAAAATGTTTTGAGTTCTTTTCAGATATACGTTTGCTTTAGGATTCAGTTCATTGATACTCAAAATCTGAAATACCGTAAAACAAGATCTATTTAAATAATTATGTTGGATTCAGTTCAGTTCATATTTATTTTTCTGATTAGTTCCGTTCAGATTTTTAGGGCTTTTTCGCCCTAGTTGTTCGGTATCGTAATTTTAAAACATAACGCTACTACTAAACATAAAAATGAGAGTAAATAAAAATGTTGGAACTGTTTTTTGGACAAATGGCTATGACCAATATTCCAGTGATTTTTTCGAGCAATTTGATTGTCGGAATGACCGGATTGAGGAATCGTTGGATTCATTGTTATGAGCACTATAATATAGTGAAATCATATGTCAAAAACGAAGTTCATTTTGAATGAGAAATGAAAGTCTAATATGAAATTATTTGTAAAATATTCATATTAGAAATATGAGGTGGAAATCCTCTTGTATATAAATGTAGAAACTAAAACAAAGTTATAAAAACTTTGTAGACACTTTGGTGTATTAAGAAAAGAGATAATTGGGCTAGATCAAGTTTTGGAATTAAGGAAATAAGATTAATCTTGTTAGCCCAAATTCATATGCAAATAAGATTAATCTTGTTAGCCCAAACACACACATCCAATACAAACCACTTTCTCCTAAGTTTTTTTTTTTGTTTTGTGCCTGAGAGTATAACATATAAATATGTTCGAAATGCTTTGGTTCTCAAGTACTGTGAGACTGAAGATGTAGGCAGTTGTATCATGGGATTCTTAAACGTATCAAACCGGCACACTACGGGCGTTTAAAGGATTAAGGAAAGAGATTTAATCTCGACTCTGCTTCAACCTAGTTCTTTTCCAACTACGATATTATATTGTTGTATTTTTTATTCATGTTATTTGTAAATTTTTTGCTTTACATATCAAATTTCTTTATCTAGTAAATTTGGTGCCTACAAAAAATAGTAAACATATTAGGATTTTGAAAATGAAGAATACCATCACATTAATAGAAAATATCTATGTAAATTCTCTAGAGTCACATTATAGATTTATAACTGTATATACCGAGATTCATTCTTTTTTGTTGACAGAAAAAAATATATCTTTCTTTTTAGAACACTTAATAAAGATAGCTAGATATATTTGAAAATATATTTATTAAATATTATTACACACATTGTTAAAATTGAAAATGTGAAACTATACACAGTCAAAGATTTCTTTCATATTTAAAGCACAAATAAAAAGCACTCTCTCAAACAAAACATACAAATACCATTTCTCAAAAAAAAAAAAATCATACAATGCTAGTATAAAATCATCTCACCTAATATTGTCTTACTTTCTCAAATAGTTTATAGCTTCGGCAGACAAGATTGACTCGGAAACGTTGCAATGTGGCCTAATAGCCTATTAACAAAGAGATCTGACACTGACAATATTTTAAGAGAAAGATACCAAAACAAAGGTTGAACAGTTTCAGATTTGACATTTATCATTTCATAATGCATTGAATTTCTTGTATTCCACGTGCTTATCTTTAACCGTCCAAATAGTCTTTCTTTCAATTAACTAATAACTTAAAGTAGCTTTAGAAAATCACTGTATTAAATCAGATAATAATTAACTGATTTAATAGCATTAATAAACTCGTAATATAGTTAGATCTTATACCGCAGGAGGCGTTAACCCAATATATAATTGTAATTAGCTCGTATTCTAGTTTTTTTCGTTTTACTGTTCTTACCTTGTTGGAATCTAAAACTACACATGTTCCAAACTAGAACCAGTCCTATCGGTAATAACTTATGAGAAATGTATGAATTGTGTTCTTAATACAAAGAGAGTTACAAAGCTTTATATATTAGAGCTATATGAATCAAACAATAAATGTGAAGATCATATAATCATTAAGAAGAATATATGATGGAGCGATTATAGTGATTGAGTGAATCATATGAGTTATGGTTGATACTCTTTCCTTGATAATCGGTTCCAACCGGTTAAAAAACAATTAAATGGTTCCACCTTTACCGATGAATGGCTATATATACACACACGAATAGACAAGGATAACATCACTTACCAAACAATATCAAATGCAAACACAGCACATGCAACAACAACACCACCACCATTTCGTGCTTGTCCACGGATCATGTCATGGGGCATGGTGCTGGTTCAAGCTGGCGGGAAAGCTCAAGGGCAATGGTCAACGAGTGACAGCTATTGAACTTGGTGGGTCCGGTATCGACAAGAGGAGGCTCGACGAGGTTCGTTCTGTCTCCGAGTATCTAGAGCCTTTGATGAGTTTCATGGAGTCTCTCCCTGAGGAAGAGAAGGTGGTCCTTGTTGGTCATAGCTATGGTGGCATTGGAACCTCTCTCGCTATGGAAAGGTTTCCGACCAAAATCTCTGTCGGAATCTTCATCTCTGCTTATATGCCACACCATGAGTCTCCTCCTTCCGTTCTCATTCAAGAGGTAGCCAGAAAAAGAAAAAAATCTCAAAGAAAAATAAAATAAAGTTATTGGGACCACTCTTGAGGATATATCTTATCTGATAATTGTATGTCACTTTCTGTTTGTCTGTAGTATTTCAAACGTCTCCCTGATGGATTCGCCATGGATTGTGAGTTTACATTTGAGGAAGGACCAGGACAGCCGCCAAGTTCAGTTATGTTCGGTAATAGCTTCATGAAGGAGAAGGCATATAGTAACTGCCAGTCAGAGGTCAGTTTTACATTCATTACATCCATCTATGACCAGAGGCTGAGTTTTTTTTGGGATTATAATAGTATAAATCTTAATAAAGAATTATTATAATTTAAGGACCATCAAATCAAATATATATTAATTTTTAAAAATTTGGGGACTAAGACTGCCTGGACTTGCTTATGGCATAATCAGTTTTACAAACCAAGATTAGGTGACTAATGTTGGTAATATACTAATATATTTTGATTGTCAGGATCTAGAACTAGCCATGACGTTGGTGAAACCGAGCAGGTTATACCCAAAGGAAATGGAAGGTAAAGATTTGCTGACCAAGGAGAGGTATGGATCTGGGAAGAGAGTGTTTATCGTCTGCGAAGGTGACAATGTGGTTCCAGAGGAGATTCAGAGGTGGATGATTAGTAACTACGAACCTAACGAAGTGAAAGTGGTTGAAGAAGCTGGTCACATGGCTATGATCACCAAGCCTCAACAGCTTTCTCTACTGTTACAGGAAATAGCAGCAAAATACAACTGATAAAAGTGTAACTTTGTATTGAGTTTGAGTATCCTGAAATTTTAAAGCTATCCCCTCTGGAGTGTGTATCTCTAACGCTTTGTTATATTTATGATATGAATAAGAGCGCTTGTGATTCTTGATATTATGGGTTACATTGCTTGCTGTATTTGGATGAGGCAGTTCCACATTGGTTTAAAACAAGAGTATCTTATACCGTTCGGGTTTGGATTGTGGAGACAAGAACATAATGCTCTCTGATTGGTATAGCTCCTGCACCAGCCAAGAATGTAGTATCTCTATACAGAAACAGAACTCACTTGTGTCAGAACCCAAGAAAATTTGATTAGACATGAGATTCTCGAACTTACAGAATTCTACATATGACAATAAGTTTGAAATTTGATCTGGAAAGGAGACAGCGTTGGCATCTGATCCTTCTATCTCAGAGAATCTCAACTGAGAGATTAAGATAAATACTTCTCGTAGCAGCTAACATTGTTGAACATGACTTCCTAATTACTCTTTGGATTAGACAGAGTTCTTGAAACGTTAACCTCCCTCAGTATAAGAGAAGTTTCAGTTAGGTGATTAAATGAATAGGTGAGTTTACAGTAAGCAAACCGTCATAGAAGATCTTATGGGTTGTATGGAATGAGTTTCTTCCAGTGTTTTCATACCCGACCCAATGAAATAAGACAGTCTTTAGCATCTTCAAAAGCATGGGAACATAACTTCCAGTTTTGTTCAACCTTACAGGTCTCCAGCAAGACAAATGTTCTCTTTAAAGATGAAGCATCTACCAGGATATACAGTGGATGTTAAGCAGGAGGCAATCAAATGCATTAGGGAATTTTGGAAACTCTAGACAAACACTTAAAAAGACTAGAGTACAAGAGCTAGAAATGGCTGATCTCACATTAAACAAAATAACAAATCATATACAGTATTGATACTCAAATAACTTAAAGAGATAAGGATTCACCTCAGCACAGCCAGCACTAATGTCCTTAAATAAAAAGGGTAATCAAGCAGGACTTGATGATGATCATAATGCAGCTAGCTCGCAATAGAAAAACAGAGGCGCGTGAGTGACAGACATTAAAGATTGAAACAAAATTAAAACGCGGCGTTTTAATATAAAGAAGCTCTCTAGCTCTATTAAAACGCGGCGTTTAGAGTCCCACTACGTTACGTAGCTTCTATGCCACTTAACGAACTAGTTTCTTCCGTCGTCGAGCTCACACGGAGATGCGTTTCGACCACCGCACTAAAACGGGCGCGTCAGCTCCACGCACTCGTCCTCACCGGGGGCGCAGCTCACGACTCTCCGTACGCAAGCAACAACCTCATCTCGATGTACGCCAGGTGCGGCTCTCTAGAACAAGCGCGGAAGGTGTTCGACACAATGCCTCAGAGAAACGTGGTTTCTTACAACGCGCTTTGTTCAGCGTATTCCCGGAACCAAAGCCACGCAAGTTACGCTTTTGGTCTGATAACCCGTATGGCGTCTGAGTTCTTGAAGCCTAACAGCTCGACTTTCACTAGCTTAGTGCAGGTATGCGCTTTGCTCGAGGATGTTTTGATGGGATCTTTGTTACATTCTCAGATCATAAAGGTTGGATTTTTAGACAATGTGGTTGTCCAGACATCGGTTTTGGGGATGTACTCTAGTTGTAATGAGTTAGAATCCGCAAGGAGGGTCTTTGAGTGTGTAAACGATGGAGATGCTGTGGTTTGGAACACGATGATATCTGGGAGTTTGAGAAATGATGAGGTAGAAGAAGGGCTTGCGCTGTTTAGAACCATGTTGATGTCTGGTGTTGTTCCAACGCAGTTCACGTATTCTATGGTGCTGAATGCTTGTAGTAAGTTGGGAAGCTATTCACTGGGGAAAGTAATCCATGCCCGGATAATAGTCTCGGATGGTTTAGCTGATTCAGTTGTGGAGAACGCACTTCTTGACATGTATTGCAGTTGTGGGGATGTGAAAGAAGCGCTCTTTGTGTTTGAGAGGATTCATAACCCAAATTTGGTGGCATGGAACTCGATTATCTCGGGTTGTTCAGAGAATGGATTTGGAGAGGAAGCGATTCTTATGTATGGAAGGTTACAGAGGAGGTCCACACCAAGGCCAGATGAATATACTCTCTCTGCTGTTATATGTGCCACAGGGGAAACAGAGTGGTTCATTCATGGAAAGCTTCTCCATGGACAGGTAACGAAATTGGGATACGAAAGGAGTGTTTTTGTTGGAACAACACTCTTGTCCATGTACTTCAAGAACGGGGAAGCTGAAGCTGCTCAGAAGGTGTTTGACGTGATTAGAGAGAGGGATATTGTTCTGTGGACTGAGATGATAGTAGGGCAATCGAGAGTAGGAAACAGCGAGTGTGCTGTCCAACTCTTCGTTGAAATGTACAGAGAGAAAAATAGAACTGATGGTTTTTCCCTGAGCAGTGTCTTGGGAGCGTGTTCAGATATGGCATTGCTAAGACAAGGTGAAGTGTTCCATTCTCTTACCGTGAAGACAGGATTCGATAGTGTGATGTCGGTATGTGGAGCCTTAGTAGACATGTATGGGAAAACCGGAAAATACAGTGCTGCAGAATCAGTATTCTCTCTTGTTTCAAATCCGGATTTGAAATGTTGGAACTCAATGCTAGGAGCTTATAGTCAACATGGAATGTTAGAAAAGGCTCTGAGTTTCTTTGAACAAATCCTACAAAACGGTCTCACCCCTGATGCAGTAACGTACTTATCTTTACTTGTAGCCTGCAGCCACAGTGGATCAATTCAGCAAGGTAAGTTCCTGTGGAACCAAATGAAGGAGAGAGGCATCAAAGCCGGATTTAAGCACTATTCTTGCATGGTGAATTTGGTATCTAAAGCTGGGTTAGTAGACGAAGCACTGGAACTGATACAAGAATCTCTTCCTGGAAACAACCAAACAGAGCTCTGGAGAACTCTGCTAAGCGCATGTGTCAACACAAGAGACTTGCAGATGGGACTATACGCGGCTGATCAGATCCTGAGACTTGATCCAGAAGACACTGCAACGTACATACTACTATCGAATCTTTATGCGGTGAAAGGAAGATGGGAGGATGTTGCAGAGATGAGAAGGAAGATTAGAGGATTAGCTTCTGCTAAAGATCCAGGATTGAGCTGGATTGAAGTGAACAACAACAGTACTCAAGTTTTCTCCTCTGGGGATCAGTCTAACACAGAAGTAATACAAGTGCAAGATGAATTACATAGGTTAAAGAGTAATATGTTGTGTAGATCATCATCATCCATTGAACAAGATCAATTCCTTACAAGACCTGACTGTTCCCATTAAGAGTTGTTCCAAAAACAAGTATCATCATTGCAATTATAAAACAGAGTCCAAAGCAACAAGGTAAAGATTTTAGAGACAAAGAAAAACACAAACTTGCTCTGTTTTCTGTTTCATTACACAAGTTCTAAAACGACCAGACACACTAAGACTAAGAGATCAGACAAAGCCAAAGCAATAGAAACCCTCTAGTAAAGACAGAAGCTTTGCATTCATTTGAGTGAGCTCACTGGTGTTGTGATGGAGAGGTCCGGCCACGCAAAGTACTCACCGGGAACGAACCCACCGGCGTTGCTGCTCTCTAAACCCTCGAACTGCCACGTGGCGGGTATCTGAACCGCGTGATGACCACCGTTACTCCCCACATTCGTCGTGGCAGCGTCGTCCACGGTCGAAAACGGCCAAGCCGCTCTTCCGAGTCCAAAGCTGACGTCATCAAAACCCGACCCGAGTCCGCTTCCAAACCCGCCTGTTCCATGCGTCGTGGCACTCTCTGCGTTGCCGTTTTGGTTCAGGAGAGACGTGAAACTGCCGCAGAGAGATAAAGAACTTCCCTTTCCGTCGTTTTCGGTGACGGCGTGGCAAACGCCGTTAGAGAGCGACGTTTGAGGGAAGAGAACAGGCGTCGCTTGCAACGGAGCGTTGAGGACTCCGGCGGAGGAGGAGCAAGTGCGGGAGCGTTTCGCGGCTTTGCGAGTGCCGCCGCCGACGGGAATGTCGCGGAGAGTTCCGCCGTGAGTCCAGTAACGGCGGCAGGATTTGCAGAAGTGGCGAGGCTGGGAGAAGTTGTAGTTGTTGTAGTAACAGAACTTGGTGTTGGTTGAGTCGCAGCGAGGACACGGGAGCTGCTCTTGCTGCTCCGTGGCCGGTGGAAGCCCCGTTATTCCGCCGTGAGGCCTCATCGCCGTGCGTCGTGATTCGCCGGAGTCAGACGTCGTCATCAAGAAGACGCGGGAAAGAAGAAAGATTGGAGCTTTTGGGTTAAAGGTTGGAGCTTTTGGGGAGGTTTGTTTTGGTTTTTATGGAGGAAACATGCGCAGATAGAGATGGTGATGGAGAAGAAAGACTTTTCTCTCTCTCTTGTCTTAAAAGTTTGTCTCTTTTGGAATCGTTGAGTCGGCTATGGATTATTGTGAACAGTGTTGGCTCTGTTTGCTCCCTAAACACTACTAGTCGGCTCACTTCATACGTAGGCGGCTCTTCTTTCAAGGCTTTCTGTTTGAACACATGAAACATTTCTTCATTATTCTATCTTAGAGCATCTCCAATGTATTACTCCAAATTTTACTTCAAAATAGTGTAACTCCAAAATGAAGTTGGATTTTATTCTAATGTATTACTCTATTTTTTACTCCAAACAAAAGGGTTCTTTTTTCATTTAGTATATAATTGTTATTAGTACCTTCAACTTATAAAAAATTAACAATTAACCCAACTATTTTATGTTTACAAAATTTCTATAATAATATATTTTATTTAAATTAAATATTTATCATTAAAAATACAACTAGAGATTATCTTCCAATGTTACAAAAAAAAAAAAAAGATTATCTTCCAATTTCAATTCGTGCAAATTTTATCATATGCAATTTTTCTAATTCAAAAATATTTTTATGCATTAAAAGAACATAAAAAAAAATAAAGTTTTTTTTTTGTAATTTGAATTATGTATTGGATCCTATTGTTTGTTTGTGCATATATCAAGTTCAACAAGTACAAATGTTATCAATCAAAATTTTGACCCACAAAATTAAAAAACTCATCTATTCCGTTTGAATAATACTTCACCGCTTTTGGTAGTTTCGAAAACAATTTACCGAATTAATTATTAAATTACTTATTTATATTATATTATATTTATTTTATATTTTTTATTCTTAGTTTTGACTTTTATGAGTTTATGCATATTTTCTATAAACTATAAAGTAGTAATCTTTTGTAGAGTATTATATTTTTTTATGTTATTATGTTATTTTAAGTATGAATTAAAAACATTAAAAATCAAAAGGACCATTTCATAAATATAAAAAGTTCAACTCCAAAATGGAGTAACCCTAGCTATTACTCCATTTTGGAGTTGAATATGGAGTGGGGTTGGAAAAGATTTTACTCCATAATTGAGTTTGAAGTCAAAAATGGAGTAGGGTTGGAGATGCCCTTAGGTAAAACGAAATCTCAGATTTTAAATTATTATAATTTTCTTACAAACTCACTTTGTTTGCAGTGTGAATATTGGATGTTTATTGAATTGTAAACTAATTGTTTGATGTAAGCTATTGTTTTATCCATGGAAACTTTTAATGATATTCTAAATCAATTTTTTGATATAATGTAGTTATAAAACTAAGTTTAATTTTTTAAAATGAACGGTAAGTTTGTCATGGAATTTTCATAAATATTTTTTTTAAGTTTTCTTTAAGAGTTTTTTACATTTTTATCTTATATTGTATTTTTTTATTTTAAAAAAATGATATTCGAGTTAACTTGATATATACGTTTTCCAAGGAGCATAATAAATTCAAGTTCAAAAAAAGGAGCATATAAATTTGCACATAAAGGCCGTCATGAAAATATATCTCGCAATATTTGACTACAAAAATAGTACTATTGATTATGTGAAAAGTATATATATGGCACAACTAACGTTTAGTTGAATATTCTTGAGGTTGAGGTTATATGAAATGAGTTTAAAACGTAAACTATTTTTCAAAAACTTCAACGAGGTGATCATTCACAGTAGTGGTTCTAAAATTACTAAATCCTTGATACCTATATTACCGGGAAAACATCATGATACATATTTTAGTACTATCTTTACCAACCTTATAAAGAATTTTTGACAAAAAGACAATTATTGTACTTATTTGTTTAATAATGTGAAAGTTTCGTCATGGAGTCATGGCATTGTCTTTAAGTTCAATTAGTAAACAAGAGTCAAAACTAGTAATAGTGACATATTACGTCTCTTGTGGAAAACAAATGCATGTGGAATAAAATAATACAGAGATTATGCGTAGAGAGAGAGGTCTAGGTCGCAGTGGGCAACACACAGGTAGGAGGAGGCTGTTGTGTTTATCAATGTACGCCCCCTTCCCATTAATTCTACAAGATTTTTTAAGTTTCATGCTCAAATATGATAATAAGTTTCTGATGCACAAAGTAACTTAATTTTTCGATAATTTATTTTGATATATCCAATTGTTTAGAATAAAAAAAATACTGTATTTTTAATATATCATTTTTTTTATAACCGATTTTTAATATATCATTATCAGATTATATTTATTCAAGTGATTGATTTAATGTAAGCTAATAACAAAGGAATATAATATCGTAAATTTGGATATTTTAAAAATAAAATAATTGTGAATTATATCAATTACACACTATCAAATTGTCACAAATTGGAAAACATTAATGTGTTCTTCATTGCAAAGTGCAAACTATAAAATCAAAATAATAAACATATATTAAAATTAAAAACATAATTTATTAATTAATATGTATATATACGTATATATGCCTAAAATAATAACATATATTAATTAACAATATAACTATATGTCTGTTGTTGGAAAAGTGAACTCGGAATTCGACAAGTTAATATATTAAAAACCAACATGCTCTAAGTAAAAAACTGACTGTAAATGATCTAAACCAATTAAAAACTATCAATTAAATTAGATCGAATTTGGTTAAATTAGATTGAATCAGTTTTTAATATTAGTTGTTATATTGTGACGATTGATCCATTTTCAACAATAATAATATTTAACTATAAAGTTAGTTACATAACACATGTTTATATATATCAAATTAATCTTATAGTCTTTGTAATTGGTGACACGTTCATATTATATACATGTGTAATTATGTAATGGTTATATTTGATATATTTTTTTTATATACTATTAGAAATCATTCCAAGAAAATCAAATGCATGTTCAACAAAGTTTGAAACAATGAACACTTTCGATCGTTTTCGTCAGATTTAAACTTGAAAATGGACTATTGGATTTGTTATATTACTTTGTTTGACACTAATTAAATTATAATTGCTCTTCGTGGGATCACGCAGCTTTTGAAATTAAAGATTTAAATCTTTGTTTGTTTATTTGGAGATTGTTCTTTTTGAAAATACTTATTTTTTTTAACGCTGATTTATTACAATCTTACAATTATGATATAGGAAAGATTACATAGACGATTCGACAACCGACAATATTACATACCTAGATTTCATGTAATCTGCAATAAATTGCATAGTCTGGGATAAAGACGGATGACAGTCGCTTATTTAATTAAATTTTTTACATAGTGCTGGATTTCTAATTAGAATGGTAATTACGATGGACCCTGCTTTTGTGATTCTTCAGTAAAACACTAACGTATTATCATTTCTAACCAATTAAATTCACGTGGTAGATTATGGTCTTGTTTCTTTGAATTTGACAGACGGATCATAATATATGTTAGTCGACATAAGACGATTAAAACAATTTGTATATTGGAGTTTGATTTGGTCAAGAGAATCACATTAATCCGAACTAAATATTTGGATTTTTGAAAGTATCTCTGATCCAATCTGTTTTATTTGATTAATCAATTATTTGATTCCATTCAGTAACTATTTGGGTTTTGTGATTTAAAGTTAAAACATGAGATAAAAAGGAAACTTATATCCAAAAAATACACACTAGATGGTACGAAAACAAACATAGCATTTTATACAAAATAATAGCAGTAGTATTAGCAAACAAGCAAATATGGAAATGCATTTCTCCGTAGTCTTGTTTGTTTGTGTGCTTTTACGATTATGACTTGTGACCAAATATTGTTTGTTTAAATGTTTTAAGATTATGTAATTAGTCATTGTGATTAATCACTATATATTATACAGTATATGGCGATCACTCGTGACATATAAACGAATATGTTCATATATTATACAGTATAATAAATGGAATAATATCATCCAAATTCAAATTTGTAGGTATATTTTATAGTAATATTTCACCATTTATATTTTCAGCTAATAATGAAAATATTATAAGAAAACTGTGATGGAGGGAATCGGATTCGGAGGCCGCAATCAGAGGGAAAAGTGTAGTAACAGTTCTTCACGCCTTGTCCCAACCCCTCCCATCATTCTGTCTCTCTCTGTATTTATCGTTCACTTCTTGTCTTTTTTTTCTCTTAAATTATTATTATAAGATTCCTCGAATTATTTTTAAAAAACATAACGACTTTTTTTTTTTTTTTGGTAAAATGTTAATATTATACCATTTTTAATTTTTCACAATGTTGCAAGCAACTTATTATACGAAATGAAACAACAACAACAAAAACATAACGACTTTGCAGGTGCACGTCAAGAAAATACTCTACCAAACATAGGATGTGACTAAGACAAATAACTAATCAGACGTTTAAGTTTTCATACTGGTCTGGTCCATTTGTATATAAGTGAAAAATGAGTTACAAACAAACTTATATACGTATATTTAGCAGAGGGAGAGACGGTCAAACAGACAAGAGTGAAGCTGTCGGGGAGGGTCGAAGGAGGTAGATAAGCACGCGCAGCCGGGGGAAGATGATATGACCCACACATGAACCACCATCGATTTCAACGACTTCTCTCTCTCTCTCTCTAGTCGCTTTCACACCCAAAACAGTGGATAGAGCAGAGAAGTGTGGTTTGTATGTTGTGGTGCGCCATCTGGGACGATTTGCATTACACCCGTCCTTTCATTGTCGGTCATTGGGTCCGGCCAGTCCTTTCAGATCATACTACTGACACCCTCTCCCTTATTCCTCTCTTTTCTTCTTGTCTTTTTCTTCCTCAATCCTCTCTGTTCTCTCATTCCGTTTCTTAACAACTTCTCTATTAGGGCGTTTTTGTCTTTTGCATGTGCATCAAAGAGGCTCAGTTTCGTCTTTTTCTTGATCACAACATGTTTATCTGCGATCGTTGGAGCCCAACGGTCCAATCTTTTTCTTACTTCAGTTAGCCAAATAGTATTTCTTATAAACAACATACAACTGATTATTCCCTTTTGCTTTTCGGAATTTTTTGTTCTTTATTACTTCCATAAACATGAGTTGCTCAATGTCGATTCATTATTCTAATAGGAACAATATTATGTTTTTTGTCATACAAAAAAAATAAAGGATATCACAGTCATATTAGAAAGAACAATTTTTCGATAAGGGAAGTATACATAAAGATTCTCAAAGGTCACGAGAGTCGAGAAGATTAAAAGAGTAACGAATTTGTCAGCAATGAGGAGATTAGCAGCTTCGCTGGGATGGTACGCGTCCCAAAACACATGGTTTGACCGGTCCGTACAAAGGCTATAGGTTGGTCCACATGGCAATATCCCTCCCGTCACACAGCACGCCTCCCTCGCCGTCCTAAACCCTATTTATCAATTTTCAATAATCAATAAAAACTGATAAAATCACATTTTCTAATTTGTTAGATATTAGTAGAATTCTGATAGGAAGTCCTAAAACATTAGAGCAACATTATTGGGATTTCTTGATCATGGGTTCTTAAAATATATATATATGTATGTATGTATTATATATGGGTGTATAATTGTAGAGTTCTAAACTTTACGAGAAATTCAACCGAAAGTTTCTTAAATAAGAATCTTTCGGTTGGATTTTCCGTAAAGCTTAGAAGGGAAACCCAACCGAAAGTTTTTTAAATAAGAATCTTTCGGTTGGGTTTCCCATAAAATTTAGAACTCCGCAATTACA
This sequence comes from Brassica napus, assembly GCF_020379485.1. Lineage (NCBI taxonomy): Eukaryota > Viridiplantae > Streptophyta > Magnoliopsida > Brassicales > Brassicaceae > Brassica > Brassica napus. The sequence goes on along the minus strand of NC_063436.1, from coordinate 22,256,699 downwards.
TACGTATATATAATATATATATACACATACATGTATTTTAAGAACTTAGGTTACGAATGGAAACATTAGTGCGGGACGTTTTTCTTTCGATTTGACAGGTTTTTAAAAATGTCACCAATCACAGTGAAAACCAATTAGCGGTGCGTATTTGTTAAATAACGCACTCTTCAAACAATTTTTTTGTTTGTTCAAGTTTCGTCAATACCGCACCTGTTTTCTCATATCTCCAATTTTCATGCGGTTCAAAGGCGTTTTTCAAGTTTTAGTTATTTTTATTCATTTTTTTTGTTTGAACACAAACCCTTAAAATGTTACTTTCAATTTAAATAAAAATAGAGTAAATATGTATGTTATTGTTACGTGATGGACTGTGCATTTTTAATTTACTTTGTAACAATTAGCACTGTGTTTTTAATTGTAACTGTTCATTTTTGTTACTTTTTAATGGACAGTGCATTTTAAATATACTTTGCAACAGTAATTATATTTACTTTATTTTGTAATATCTATTCTATTAAAACAGCAGTGTGACCAATTGATAAAAGTAGGATCCAATTATTATTTCAATAATACATACATTTTAATATGATAACTGCAACCCTCTTTTTAATTTCAGAATGTAACCACCACGTATACACGCCTAATAATCAGGGGCCACAAACCTAATAACTGCATCAATATATCTTAATTTATTGAACATTAAACAACATTTATATAAAGATGCAAATACGTAAGAAATCTCTAAAAATATGTAACTTCCGTTTTTAAAATATGTTTTCTACATAATTAGTTTTTGGTCGGAATTTTTTTGTATCTGGCCTAGGCCCTCTATTGATGCATTGTGTATGTGTATGGGCTTTTAAAATTTTCTATTGTTTGAAAATTATTTTGCTTAATTGGATATTATTAACCTACATTATTATTCAAACAATTTCTATAATTTATTCTATATTATAATAAAACACCTACTTAAGTTTATAAATAAAATGTGGAAAATTAAAATTGTTATCATAAAATTTGGTATATTTAAAATTTGGTATATTTAATTATTTTAATTAATTATAACTTATATCTCCCCTAAGAAAAATAAGATTTATTCAACTAGACATTAATTTATTCAAATTTTAAATATTTTACATAGACATTAAGTTTATCAATTAACAAAGAGCAAGATGTTAAAATAGGGTTTAACGGTTTTAATAGAAATAAACATTCATATAAATTCATTTAGTTTAACGAGATTGAAATAGGTTATTTGATCAAAAATATTTATTAAATGTTATCTATTCTATTAAAACAGCAGCATGACCAATCAATAAAAGTAGGATCCAACTATTTTTTTTATTTAAAGAGTCATTATCTATTAAGTAAATAATATAACTGTAACCCACTAACCCCATATTTCTTTTTGTAAACGAACCCACTAATTCTATATTTTAGAATTAGTTTTGCGCTTTAAAGGTAACGTGGTTTCTATTTACATTGGATCACAATTTATAAAACCCATTTTATTTTGTTAAATAGGATTACAAAGAGAAACACAATTACAAAGAAAAGTATAAATATGATTATAAAGAAAAATATAAATATGAAAATTATTTTTTTTTTTTAAATGTAAAACAAAAAATATACTCGCCCTTTTAGGGGCGGATCAGAATCTAGTATATTTTTAAAATATGCATATGACACAGTAAAAGATAATACTATAAATATGTTATGGAATTTTTTTTAAATGAACTGTGCATTTTTTTGGTGTAATGGACTGTACTTTTTAATGGACTGTGCATTTTGAAAGACAAATTATTCTCTTTTACTAACAAATTTTATTTGTATATAAGACTAATAAATCAAGACAACTTTCTTGCATAGTAGTACTATGCTAGCACTAAAACACGTAACAACTTTTTGATGTAGTTATAATTTTAGTGGATTACTATTAAATAAATTAGTTATTTTAATGTATTTACACGTTAGCACTAAACCAGTTTGTGATAAAAGACTAATTAATCCTTATAAACTATTTATAAAGATTTATAAAACATCTATACAATATTTCGAAAATTGAATTCACCACTATAAATGGATCAATGGTCGGCCGGTCCAACCGGCTCAACCGAATTTTAAATTTTAGTCTTAACTTTAAATTAACTAAAGAAATGTATATGTATGTATAACTATAAAATTATTTTCTTAAGAAAGAATGTAAAAAATCTTTTTAGCTCTCATATGTTATTCTTATTTTGGTATACTCATAAAATTTAAAATTTTAATTGTAAAAATAAATAAATATCGTAATATTCATTTTTTTATTATATATAGCTAGATTTATACTTATTAATTAATTTTCTAGTTAATAAAAGAAAACATAAATTATATTGATTTCATTGATATTTTTGTTTAACACTATTTTTTTAATTGTTCAATTCCGCAAACTATATATGTTCACCAATCAATACAATTCCGCACCACTAATTTTGTCAAATCCGCACTAGTCCCACAAACCGCACGAACCGCACTTGGACCGTACCGCACTTAAATTCCGTCCTGCTAATATTACCAATTCCGCGGTCACCATTCGGACCCTTAGTAGCAAGAAATTCCAATAATGTTGTTCTTAGTATGATGAATGACGATAATGTGAAGTTGCAAAGAATAATATTACACGTATTTCCGTTTTTTAGCTAAATGAGCCCAGTAGTCAAGTGTTAATGCTGGATGTTTTAGAAGGTCCATGGACTACGAATATATTTGTTACACAGTCGAATAAATCATTTGAGCTGAAAACATGCTTTCACACATATTTATAAAAATAATTTACTTTCTAATTATAACATGAACTTCTCGGCCAACCAAACGAACATGACATATAGTATGCTGCAGATAAACGAACATGACTTACAAATACACTTCCAGCAGCACTGTGAATTCCACCACTACATAATGCGCAATTCACACCATTTAGTAATACATCACCACTTGCGTTTGGTGCTAGATATGGAACTGCATAATTTGGTTGCTCTAGCTTTTCTCCTATAAACAACAAAACAGCATTAAAATAAATGTTAGTATAATCATTACAAAAATGAAATATCAGTTTATATTTTGGATGAATGTTTCTATTAACTTACCAACGATATCAGCTATAGTACGGCCATTGGTAAACCGGCCGGTTGGATTGCCACGGGATGGTTTGAAACCAATGCCATTAGGAGGACTATTAGCTCTAGACACGATTGCCATAGGGACACTAACATTGCGGTGGTTTATGGTTTACAAAGTTACAAATTCAATTACTATTTAGCTCTATTTATCTTGATTTTATATTATCACGAATTTATTTTGTTCTTTTAAATCCTAATTGGAAAAACACCGACCTATATCGTGTGTGGTTTTATAGGAGATCAGTAGCTGGGCTTATAATTGAGCTGACGAATTAAGTGGAGCAGTTTTTCTAACTCGACTGCCGTCAGATTGGAGGATATAAACATGCTCTTAAAGGCAAATTAAATTGAGGAAAAAAATTCACAAACTTAATTTTGCAATGAGTTATAATCTACATATGAACCAAAATCTTTATTAACCAAACCAATTCATATAATGTGAATATTGTCTATGAGAATGAATCTAGAAATCTGAAAACTCGAAAGACCTAAACTGAACCTAAATTAATGCCGAGACCTAGGAAAGGTAATAGAAATGAAATCCTTACAAGAACTTGTATTATCCCCTTAACTTTATGATATATGCCTAACACTCGATCAAGTAGATGAGATGATGTTAACAAGAAAGAAAAAAATAATTAACGAAAACATTTTACCATGTTAAAAAAAAAGAAATAATTAACGAACATATTTTACCAAATTAAAAAAAAAAATGTCAATCGTTACACATACAAAACGAAACAAAACTATTGTTTGGGGTTGGTTTCATTCTCTCCCTTTACCCGAGAAGCTAGGAGCCATCGTTAATTCAGTCGGACCATCAAACGGATCCGATGACTGGTCTTCAATAGGCGGCGAACTCTCCGACACACGCCACATCTTCACCGACCTATCTAAACTCCCACTGTACACGATCCACCGTTTCTCACCCGAAGCCGATTCTTGATCTCTCTCCACTGCCATACACTTCACCGGACCTGCATGTCCCTTCAACACCGCAATACACACGTGCTCTCCTCCTCCTCCTCCAACGTCTCCGCCTCTGCCGTCACCACGTTCCGGTCTCCTCCAAACGCGAATCCCGAGATCAGCCGAGCCACTGAACAACAAGCTCCCCGCAGCCACGAGGCAGAGCACCGCGAGCTTATGCCCCTTCAAAACGCCGCCGTTTTTCATGTTATTATCCCGCTCCCAGAAGTTAACGGTTCCGTCAGACGAACCGCAGTAAACTAACGTCGCGCTCTGATCAACCGCGATCGCCGTAACGGCGCAGTCTTGTTTCAGCAGCGTCTCGGAGAAGAAATGTTTCGTCTCCTTAGCTTGGTCCTCTCTCCTCCACACCTTAACCGTACCGTCCGCCGAACCGGAGAAAACCAAACCGTCGAAACCGGAAACGACGGCGTTTACGGCGTCGTCGTGGGCCTTCACCGACTCCAAGCATCTAAGGTCCGAGATCCTCCACACTTTAAACGTCTGGTCCCACGACCCGGAGTACAAAAGCTTCTTGTCTTCGCTCAACGTGAGGCACGAGATCGCGTCCACGTGGCGGAACCCCTGAGCGCTGGTGCTGGTCGGGTTCTTTCTCATGAAGCTGAAGTACGAAGAAGGCGTGATGGAGTTTCTGAGGTAGTCTCGAAAAACGGGCATGGTACCTATACGTCGAAAGATGTTGGAGTCTTTGGACGAGACTTTCCACACACGGATCTTCCCGTCTTGATGTCCGGTGAAGATCTTGTCTCCGGCTAGGACAATGGCTTTGACCAAACCGCTGTTTGATTTGAAACTCGAGAACTCGGTTTGGTTTTTCCAAACCCTAATGTTCTTGGAGTCAGATCCCGTGTAGAGTAGGTCGCCAGATGTGGCTAGAGAATATATATGGCCTTCTTCGCGGAAGAGAGAGCCCATGAGGATGTTAGGTGAGTAGTTTTTAGGTTCTCTTGTGTTGGCTGTGGACTTTATCCCGGAATGGGGCGGTTCCAGGTCGGTGGGATCGACGTGTGCGATCCATGGGGATTTGGATAAGGGAGAAGTGGAGCCGACAGAGGGAGAGACATCGACGTATGTTATGTCATAAATGTCGGGATCTGGATCAGTTTCTACACTCTTGAGTTTTGGAAAGTTTTGGCTGTTGGTGTCTCTGCTTGAAGCCTTGTGATGCATTTGAAGAAATCAAGAAGAAAAGATTAGGGTTCTCTGATTACGAAGACGTCTAAAAGAAGAAGAAGAAGAAAGATTGGAGACGATGGTACATGCTTAGACTTTATGGATAGTTGTGTGTTCTATATATAGTTTATTCAAAATTTAGAACCGTTTATATCGGGGAACTCTCCATTGGTGAATTAGGAGTCAAAGAGGGGGAATATACGAAGTATAGGTTAGTTTTATATAAGTCTCTTTTCTATTATTAAGTTTTGTTACGTATCCCATGGCCCTAAGTAAATTACTTCCTGGAGATCTGTTTAAAAAAAAGGCTAAACAGTTTGCTGATTATTTAATCGAAAATTAGTATACAGAATTTTGGAAAACAAATTATATATATATTTCATATACTAAGAAAAATATTCTACTAAATTTGCTATTGTTGTTGATCAAAAAAAAAAAATGCTATTGTTTAATTTCCATGTTTAATTTTTTTCTGATGCAATGAAAATGTAGCATTTCATGGTTAAACTTAAATCTTCAATACCAATTTAATCATCGCATGAAAAAAACTAATTAATGCTTTCACGAAGCATTTTAAAACTTAAACAATCTGATACCGATATTTACATATCAGAACCCCCCCTAGTAATCATTAATTTTTATTTGCTTCCATTGAAAATCAACGTATCACATCTTACATAACGTTCCATGATAGTTTCTATTAAAATCGCCGTTTGATAATTTGCACAAGTAGCAATGATTCACCATATAATCAATGAACGAGAACTACTCCAAAGCCAACTATATAAGTATGCGATATATTAGTATGGACAAAAGCTATGCATACCTTGACTAATTTATTGGATTATCTTTTACCAAAAAAAAAAAAATTTATTGGATTATCAGTTTGGGGGTTCCAGAGTATTTACTTGGTTGGACAAACAATTTGAATCCAAATACATCTTTTAACATCAAAACATGCATGCACGCATCCTTTTGCCAAAAAAAACATGCATGCATCCCTTCTATTTCTAAAAGAAGACAATTAATACAAAAAAAGTATGCAACAAATTACAACCTTACAATCAAATTGCAAAATACCCTTTTTTGGGTCAAAAACTGCAAAATACCTAGTATACCAATGATCTTAACACACTTAATTATTTTTATTCATTTTTCATATTCGTAAATTTGCGTCACTTAATGCCTTTGATTAATTTTCATATAATTTATTAGTAGAATTCAAGCATGCATTATGCATGCTATTCGGAATTTATACAAGGGAAGGCATGCCCTGTTTAAAGTCAATAAAATAAAATCTAATAATATACTTTGCAAATTGTGATCTGTTGTCTATAAAAATATTATATATCACACATACAAACACAAAATCAAGCAACCGATCAAACCAGGTATTATATATGTTTTTATATATGAACAATAGTGTAATCTTGGAGACAAGTTTGGGGAGGGGAACTGTGGTCCTGATTCCGTCTTGTAATATACATATGCAAAATCAGATCCATGTTTGGTTTGTATTTAAATTTATATCTAAACTAAAACTAACGTGTTCAAACATACTTTGACCGTATTCTATGAGTCAATCCTTTTAACCGAAAATGACATGGCGGCCGAGCCATGTGTCTTTGTTCATAAACTATACCGTAGTTATCAAAACCATGTTTTTTTTTTGAGAAAGTAATCAAAACCATGTTGTTAGTTTTTTTTTTGTGAAAAACAAATTAAATAATCTTCTTTTCATTTGTCCTCTTTCACAAATCTTCTGCATCGCTAAGAGTTTTTGATTGCTCGAAGACAAACACGACGCCTGGAATATCTTCCCCAGAGAATCACATTCCCTCTGCAGCTTCAGGTATGTAAATGTATTAATGATGTGCTCGATTGAGGGATTACGCCTATTTATGCAATTGAAATCCATCACAAATGGTTATTTTTACTTCTTCAAATTGAAATATGATGTGAAATTTATGCAAGAATGAGTTCAGAATGGAAACACTGTGGTGATGAAGGGGAGAGAGGAATGCCTAAAACTTGTAGATGTGGAGAAGCTTCTTTAATTAGAACTTCAAAAACCTATGAAAATCCAGGGAGGCTTTTCCATTGTTGTCCAAATGGATCAAAAAAGGAAAAAAACCATTTGCTTAAGTGGACAGATGAAGCAGTTGTCGAAGAGATTGATGATATAAAGGACAGCTACGGGCAGAAGATAAAAGAGATGAATGACGTCATTGTTGAATTTGAGAAGGAGATAGAAGAGATGAAAACTACCGTCTACGGTTGTGATAAAGAGTTTAAAGATTTCGTTGTTGAGGTTCGCAGCTTGAGAAACATAATTGTTTGTGGATTTACCATGTTTATCTTCTACTATTGTGTTATAGCATTTTATGTGTAACCTATCTGGAATTACGGAAGCAACTAACAAGTTGTCATTGTCTGAAGGGATCAACATGGGACTTATTGGACCTATAGTATAACTTCTTTAAATTAATATTCTATAAATTAATATACAATAAAAAATTCTATAAAATAATATAATTTTATAGTCGTAAATTGAGTTTTTGGTTCAATTAGTATATCGATAAATTAATATTTCTATAAATTAATAAAAAAATTATAGTTTTAGTGTAGTTCTAACATTATTAATTTATAGATGTTTCACTGTACTTATAAAATTTGGATATTCTTCTACTACAAGAAAACATCGGCATACTGAGGGAAAAAATCATCGGTATATCGTCGGAATAACGCTATTCCGAAGACATACCGACGAAAAAAGTCCTCGGAAATATCTCCTCGGAAATTCATATTTCCTCGGAATTCCGTCGAAAATTTCCGACGGAATTCCGAGGAAACAAAATTCCGAGGAAACTCCGAGGACACAAAGTTCGTCGGAAGGTTCCTCGGAATATACCGAGGGACGCCTTCATCGGAATATTTCGATGGAATTCCGATGGTCCAATCCTCGGAAGTTTCGACGAAATATTCTTCGGAATGTTTATCGGGAAATTCCGAGGAACTTCTGTCCCTCGGAAAATTCCGAGGAACTTTCTTCCCTCAAAAAATTTCGAGGAATTTTTGTCCCTCGGAAAATTCCGAGGAACAGCTTTCCCTCGGAATTTCGAAAAAATTAATTTTTAAATTTTTTTTTCTTTTAAAAAATTAAAATTTTTAAAATTTAAATTCGAAAATTTAAAATTAAAATTAAAATTGAATAAAACATAAAACATTAAAACATAGTAGATAATATTCAAAGTTAAATAAAACATTCCGAGTTTTTGGTAAAAAAAAAAAAACTACGGGTCTTGAATGTTTGGGAACACCTCGTTCGGGTACATCCTCTTCATCATCTGCTCGTTCAGCCTCTTTTGGGTCTCATAGCCCGCCTGTTGAGCTGCCATCTGGGTCTCCAACGCAGATATCCGATCATCCTTGTCCTTCAGCTGAGCCGTAAGAACTTCTGGATCAACATATGGCGGTGGTGCAGAAGAAGGAGCAGCCGACCGGGAGCGACGATCCAAACCGACCAAACGTCCTTTTTTCTTTGGAACCGACTGAAATATAAATAACCAAATTTTAATAATATAAATTGATGATAAAATAAAAATCAAGAAATAAATAAATTGAACTTTAAAAAAAAAAACTTACCGATTCAACGATTTCGTTGATTCGAACCCGGGACAAGTTGGTCGAAGCCGTCGAATCGTCATCATCGGTTTGAAGCTGAGACACTTCGTCATACACCTGAGTTTGGACCAGGTCGACCACGTCCCTCACAAGACCATCGTCAATCAGGCCGGTCTTCTTGTTGGTATACGCCCTTTTCATTAGGGCGAGATCATCAACCGGGTCGCCCTCATTTTCTTCCGCCTTGAAAAAAAATAAATTAAACAAACATTAGAAATTTGAAAAAATGCACAAAAAATAAAATTCTGAAACTTAAATAATTGAAGAAAAAGCGGTTGAACTTACCATGCGATCCGCCAGAGTGGCAATAGATTGAGCACCCAAGTTATGCTTGTAAATGCCCTTCTCTTTACGGTCGCTCCTGCGGTTGTTGGAGTTGGTGGAAAAATTCTTTTTATACGAAGGGAAAATTCATGTGGAATAATGAATATGCAAATATATACTAGTGGGTTCTTTTGGCAAACTTTTGGGCTCATGTAGCTAACTGACCTTAAATATAACATATCATAAAAATTTAACTTATCTTCTTAGATTATACTAATCAATATTCTAAAAATTGGTTTAGGCAGCGCCTTTATACCAGATATGAACAAATCGGTTTTTTAAAACCGATTTATTAAAAAATCGATTTAGGTGTTAAAAAATCGGTTTAGACGCCCGCCCAAACAATATTCCTCTACTAGGTTTTTGTTTTTAGTTTATGATTCGTTTTATGAACTTCGGCCCAATAACTAGGTCTAGCTAGCTTAAATGTTGAAACATGAAAATACATGTAGGAATCAAAATACATGTAAATCATAAAGTCCAAATCAAACGTACCGTAAAATTCGCTTTATAGCCGGTTCAAGTAACCGTGCTTCAAAATAGTTAACTTTTTTTTTTGCTAAGTCTGCTAAGTAACTTTACTGCTTGAACTAAATACAGTAAAGAGAGCGGAACAAGTTGTTGATACGAAACAAACTTAGCAGACTTATTATGTTCAACCTCAAAACAGAACCAGTTAATTAAGTGAAACTGAATGTGTGTGTGTGGGGGTGGGGGGTTGGGGGGGGGGGGGGGGGGGGGTGTCTGGGATTATTCTTTTACTCTGTTAAAGTTTGATGAGCCACATTAGATAACATGGCTCCTTCAAGTGCACACCTTAGACTAGTATACATCGAAAAGGTTAAGACATACATTTATAAAGAAGACATACATCAACTACACGAGTGCTTGTTAATATATACAACAAAGCGTGAATGTTTTATAAAAAAGTGGTAGCGAATCAAGCAAAAGTTTTTTGTACTTAAAAATAGAACCGTCTATTTTAATAGGTGGGATTAGTAATACGAAGAAACCAGAATTGTATTGTCAAAAAAACGAGAGAAGAAGAACAGACTCGTTATATTTTATAATGTAACATGTCAATTTATAAAGAAACTATATGAGTTGTACTAAACATCCTTAGCAAAAATGATTTTACAAATAAAACTTGCATTTGTTTATCGACGGAAAATAAAACAACTTAATTCATATACTACTTGTATGATAGTCTCATAAATGGTACGTACTGTCAATCACTCATCTTATATAAATAATAAATTTAACTCCATAAATGATACATACAATAACTCTTCATTTCCTAACCACTTTGGGACTACCTTCGAAATCTTACATCTACTCTTTTCTATGAATTAATAAAGACTCGTTTAGGTTTGGAATCATATAAAGACGAACTTGAAAAACAAATACTTTGATAACCCTTGGACATATTTGTCTTTCTAAATTTGTTTTGAACATGGAAGAAAATACCGCGTATATTAAAAAAAAACACGTACTCGATGCAAATCTGGATTTTTAATATATTGTTTTCCTAATTTTTTCACATTTCTTCTCATGTATTGCAATTTCCCTTGAGCATGTTACACGAATTTTGTTAAGTCTTTTTATAAGAGTTTAGCGTCCTTATTTTTAATAAGAGTTTTGGTGTTTGAATCTCACTCATTGACTTTAGAAATAACAAGCATTTATGAGAGTCTTATTATAAGAGTACAAATCTTTTTATACGAGATTTTTAGTTTGAAAAATAAGCAAACACATGGCCAAATCACAGCTTTAAATTACTTTCAGCAGTTTATTTGACATTTCACAGTTACACTCTCGACCTATCCCTCTCGCTCACACTCCCCTGAAACGACTTCAACCAGCGAGAACAATGGTTTTAGTTAATCTTCACACCGATGGTCAACCAATTATCATCAACAGACGCATGTTGACCTGGTACTTACTACGCATGAGAGATCAAACAAGAAACCGACAATCTCAACCGGTTCAAGATCTGAATCTCCTTGGTTTACCTTTACCGGGTATTAACGGACTGGGTCAAGAGAATGGCTTGCAGAACCACGAGCAGCAAAGAGAAGAATGGGTGATTTCAGTGAAAGGCAAGATGGAGCAAGCACTTCGAGACGGTTCCACAACTAGTTGGGACAAACTCTGTATTTATAGAGTTCCACTTCACCTGCAAGAAAACGACAAGAAGTCCTACTTCCCTCAAACCGTCTCGCTAGGTCCGTACCATCATGGCAACAAACATCTTCTGCCCATGGAGTTTCACAAGTGGCGTGCAGTCAACATGATCATGTCACGCACCGGGCAAGGCATTGAAATATATATTGATGCCATGAAAGAGCTTGAGGAGAGGGCTCGTGCTTGCTACCAAGGGCCTATTGCTTTAAGCGTTAATGAGTTCACAGAAATGCTTGTTCTTGATGGCTGTTTTGTCCTAGAGCTCTTCAGGGGAACTGTGGAAGGATTCCAGCCAATCGGGTAAGTCTAAATAAACCTACGGTTTTGTCTTGTTACTTGTTGTCTAATGTTCATTCAATTATCTAAAATTTTGAATTTCATTATTATTTTAATTATTTACTATATTTTAAAATCATGTTTAACATCAGAGTTATGATCGTATCCTGTACATTAGTGATGATACGATCTCATTCTTATGATTATTATTGTTTTGGCTGAGCAGATATGCACGCAACGATCCTGTTTTCGCCATGCGGGGATTGATGCATTCAATTCAACGTGACATGGTAATGCTGGAAAATCAACTACCTCTCTTCGTTCTAGACCGGTTATTAGAGCTACAGCTTGGTACACTGAACCAAACCGGTTTAGTGGCACAAGTAGCCGTTAAGTTCTTTGATCCACTAATGCCAACAGGAGAGGCCTCTACCAGATTGAACCCGTCAAAACTCAAGCCCTGGCTGGAAAGATCCTTGAACTCACTTGGCGACAATGGTGACTTGCACTGTCTAGATGTTTTCCGTCGAAGCCTCCTCAAGTTTAGTTATACACCGAATCCGAGGTCTGAGGAGGATCCGCTCCCGTTGAACCTGGTGGACAAGCGACAACAACAACTCGTACATTGCGTCACGGAACTAAGAGAAGCTGGTGTTAAATTCAAGACAAGGAAAACCGACAGGTTTTGGGATATCCGGTTCGAACATGGTTGTCTAGAGATACCCAAACTACTAATCCACGACGGTAAGTCACAACGTTTTCGTTTATTTATTTCTGGTTTTTTAGATTTTATAGTTCAGTCCACATATATATATTTAACTATTTAATTTCTTTCTTTATCCATCATCCACTAAACTTGTTACATCTACTTCTTGTATTATATGTATTTTTACAAATAATATATTTGTTAGGAATCATAATGTAATATCTAGATCCAGAAAAATGGTATTCCAGTTACGCAGCCTCATGATCAACTTTCTGTTGTTTTATTTTGTATAAAAACTAAAATTTCATGGAACCCTCCTTGTGTTTATTGTAGGTACCAAATCCCTCTTTTCGAATCTTATAGCTTTCGAACAATGCCATATTGACTCGACCAAGGACATAACATCATACATAATTTTCATGGATAATCTAATAAATTCTTCTGAAGATGTTAGCTACTTGCACTACTGTGGTATCATTGAACATTGGCTAGGGAGTGATGCTGAAGTTGCGGATTTGTTCAACCGGCTATGTCAGGAAGTGTTTTTCGATCCCAAAGATAGTTATTTATCTAAACTGTCTGATGAGGTTAACTATTACTATAGCCGTAGGTGGAATGCTTTGAAGGCTACTTTAAAACACAGGTACTTCAATAACCCTTGGGCATATTTCTCATTTTTCGCTGCAGTGATCCTGCTAGTGCTCACATTAGTCCAGAGCTTTTATGCTGTTTATGCTTATTATAAGCCACCTTCTTGACATTCATTGTCATTTTATTTTTTCATTTCAGTTCTTGTTTTCCAATAAGTTGTATTTTCTTCTATGAAAGAAAAAAAACAAATTTATGCTGTTTATGCTTATTATAAGCCACCTTCTTGACATTCATTGTCATTATATTTTTCATTTCAGTTCTTGTTTTTCCAGGAAGTTGTATTTTCTTCTATGAAAGAAAAAAAAATGATGTTGTAACATTTTTGATTTTCAATAAGTTTGTGTAAGAGAAACAGATTAAACTGTTCGATTTTGGATTATTTTTTTGTAAAACTAATAGTGAAAATTGTTCAATCACAAGTACACAGAAAACAGTGATTTACACTTGAATCTTTACTAGATGTACGGATAGAACAAGAGAGAGAGAACAAATTTTAAGAGAAAGTGAAACTGATGGCTGAGTTTTGGATCTCCATATATCGTGTGAAAGGAAATATTTATAAAACTAACGCACTTGGGTTCGAGGCAAACTGATTTCTCTTTACTTGGACACTAGTTTGCAAGTCTGACCACTATTTTGGTTGGTCAGTTTTTTCGAATCACATGATGATATCTGCCCATTTGTGTATCGTACTCCACGTAGTGCCTCTTGATTCGAATAAATTACACAAATAAGAATTTTTTTTCAACAACTTATTAGTATGTGTTGTTTTCGTATGGTCATGAACTTTAAGAAAAGTGTGACCGTGTCAATATCTCCCTAGAATCTATTATAAGAACTTATCATTGCCCTAATTCCTAATGTGATTTGAATATATTAATCGCCAGATATAACACAAATTTATTGGTCTTTTTATAATAGCACCTCCTCATTTATACGAGGATGGTGAGGTCGTGCCATGTGCCGAGTTTCCGATCTTTACGATTTATTACATCTTAATTCCATGAGGGGTTGTGCATAAGATATTACATCTAATTTATTACACATCTTAATTCGGTGATGGGAAAGTCTTTGTAAATAGGATCACACCTTCTAGGAATAATGCAACATGTATATTTCTTCTTCCATTTGCTTTCCAAATTCCGTGAACCACATCTGGATGCATGGTCTGGATGGAACGAAATAGAGGCGTCGTGGAGCAACACCGATGCACGAGCATCATCGGTAAAACAGTTCTTGATTAGAAAAAAACACTTTTTTTTTTACAAATCCAAACCCCTACCAAAAACCTAAATCTGAATCTGTACACGAGCTGTGAAAAATCCAAATGGATCTTGCATGATGATATTACATATATCTAAATCCGAAGTGTTATTAGCCAAACTCGAATGAGTGACCAGACAAACTCAAAAAATTGAATAACCTAAGCACCTCAGAGAAAAAGCAACCAGAAATCCAAATTACTACCCATGATAGTTTTCAGAACCTAACTAAATAATTAAAATGTTTCAATTCAACATTTATTTTCATATGATACTATAAATACCGGAATATGAATTTTGAAATTAACCAAATCCAAAATAAATTTGAATCCAAAATGACTTTTAGACAAAGTTATAAAATAATCAGAAGTATTATTAAATAAACCTGATCTGAACATATATAAAACTCGAACTGAACCTAGGAAAATAAACACGAAAATATGAAATCCTAAAAATCTGAAACGAACACAAACGATACCGAACGGCCACCCTATCTCAATTAATACAAATTTTTCACATTGAAATTCGATTCCGAGTTTTAGGTAAAACCTTGCCTTTTGTGAAATTTGTAAAAAGCATACAGTTTATATTTTATATGTTTTCTTATATTTAAAAGTTTTAGCTATTCTTAAAGCGACTTTTTTTTGCTAAATTGAGTTTTAAAATTATATATGTCGTCTTAAATTTATTTTATATATGTTCTTTTAAATATTTTCAGAAATAGTTTTCATAAAATATATAAGAATATGAATTAATGCATAAAATTAGACATTAAAACAAGGGAATGTTGATTACTTTTTTTTTATCACTGGGCACATCATCATATAAATTTTAATTCTATTACAAATGATTATAATAACATATGAAATATTGATGGCAACGACTATGACTGTGTCTGAAATTTTATTCTAATTTTATGAAAGAACAAGAGATAACAAATTTCAAGAAAAAATTAGATATCTGAATTTTTGATCTCTATACATTGTAACAAATGAAGAAATATTTACAGAAGTGTCTAACATGAGATAGTGATGGCTTAGATACATGTTTGGCGATTCAAGCTGATTAGGTTCATATAGTAGAACACATGGCCGGTTTTGAGATTTTGGGGGATATAAACGGATTAAAATTGATTTTTATAGTTTGGGGGCCTAAAAATTTTTTTACAAATTTGGGAACCTATTTATATATAAATTTTTTCAAAAGTTTTGGGGGATGGAAGAGAATGTTTTATCTGGTTTGGCCTAAGACCGGCTCTCTAGAACAGTTCTATATCTGAGCACTATATTTGGTTAGTTAATTTTTTTAATAAGGTGTCTGTATGCTTGTGTCAATCCGTAGGCGAGATTTGGAAATGTACTAATAAAACATTTTTTCAAGGTTTCCAAATGGAAAAAGTGGACCAAGCGTTGCGGATCAAACGAATCGAGCGGATCAAGCGGATCGAGCAGATCAAAAACGGATCAAGCGGATCGAGCAGATCAAAAACGGATCAAGCGGATCGATCAGATCAAAAGCGGATCAAGCGGATCGAGCAGATCAAAAGCGGATCAAACGGATCGAGCAGATCAAAAGCGGATCAAGCGGGTCTAGCGTTTCAAAACATAGGTGTGAATGGTGAAAATTGATAAAAATCGGTTCAAAATACTGTACAATTTTATTATAATTTATTTTAAATATATATTTTAAAAATAACTATTTTCAGTATTTAAAGTAATCATTTAAAAATAAGTTATAATGTCATAAATATAATTTTTTTATTTGTATTCAAAATACTATATAAAATTAATTCAAACATATATATAGAATTATTTTGAGATTTTAAATTAAATATACAAATATATAGTTTCAGATGATTTTAAAATACTATAATTTGATAATTTTGAGTTTAATATTAACCAACACATCAAAAGTAGTATAATAGTTTTGAACTTTTGACATTAATATTAACTACACATCAATTCAATATGTTGACTATGGTTTTGCAAGATGGAACAAATTTCATTTAACAAATATTGCTGTAATTATAATGATAAAATTATCAATATTATTTATATTTATTATTAAAAATCAAGAACTGCTTATTATTCACTATAACACTAGTTAAATGATGTATATTTACTGTTCATAGCAGAACTTGATGTTTCTTTATAAAATTGAACCACTAGTGGTTCATTAATTTTTTATTATTAAAAAAGAGGAAACACATTTTATAAAATCAAAGTTGATGAATGGCAAATACACATGTGGTACATCCATCGGGTGATAGAACCATGGTATGTACATCCACCGGGTGGTAGAACCATGTTTTTACCGCTTTCCATTCTTAGCCTAGATGTAGATATATGTAATACCATCCTAGAAGATATTCTGACATAAATAGAAAGCATTTCAAATTAGGATTATGGAATGTGGTGTCTTTTTGCAAAAACTCGGCATTGTAACGTTAACTGTGTTAGACCAAGCATATCAGTTGATAAAATATATAAAAAGAATTAAAAGATTTAAATATTCAATTGTTAATATACTATATGACCAAAAAACTTATCATTTCTACGAGACTGGTGAGGTCGTGCCATGTGCTGAGTTTCTGATTTATACTATTACATCTTAATTGGATTCTTCCCCACCCCAACCATATTTGAGCACCACCGGGGTAGGGACGTGGGGTCGTAGGGTATGACACGCAAACGTGCGATTCATTTCTCCACTAATGAACAATGTTTGTGTATAGGCCGAAAAATATACGTTGAAATAAAATATTATATCTTTAATTGTAACAGACGTCTAAAACTATAGTAAAAGCGTATATATAAGAATATTATATGAATGAGGAGATTATTCATCAGGAAGACTGGACGAAGAAGGAAGACCTTAAGGTGCCGGTTCTCGAGTAAGGCGTTATCCCGACAAAATCTTGAGACCCAGAATCATTTTCCTTCCTTCTTTACTGGAACTGAGAGCGCAAATTCGCTCGAACTCTACCACATAGACTTTGTTATAGTCTGATTTGGCCACATACACGTTCAACAATTCCTACATGCGTGAGACATATACTAGGAGAAGGTTATGCTCCAGAGCTGGCTCTTGCAACAACATACTAAGAAAAAAAAACTTTTGTCAGTTCAATAAAAAACTCTTGTCCGACCATGTTTCCTGGTTCCAAGACTCCCAAACCTAAAATCTAAGAGCATCTCTATCGTTTAGATACTCTCACCCGTACTTTGTTAATCTAATAATATTATTTATTATATTTTAGGTGTGTAATTAGAATTTATCTTATAAATAAAAATTAGCCTAGTTGAAAAATATGTGGCAAATGAATATCTTACAAAATATAGCCTTTTAATTTTGATTATATTTTGGGGTTTGAAGGAATGTTTTTGCCTTATAATAGAGGCAACGAGTCTGCAAAAGGTTTCTAAAAAATGTATGTATTGATGTATAAAAATATGAAGTTGGAGTACTGACATGAAATGTAAATATTTACGGAATAAGAGCTGAATTTTTTCTTTCTTTTTCGACAAAATACAGAGGTGCATTTCTATTTTGTTTTTCACTTAATATATAGAGGATGCTAATGACAATTGACAGCTGTATTAGGTCCGGTTGATTCGGACATATTTTAAAAATGCTGCTATAATAAAAGTATGAACTTGATATTCTATTGAGTATTGACATCCTGGAATGTTTTTATTAATAAGAGTTTGGATATTTCAAATCTCAATCGTTGTGTTACAGTGCATTTTCCTTTCTTAATGCGAGTTTGAATGTTTCAACTTCATTAAAATATTATTACTATATTACGATAATTTGCCACAAGACTTTTTTTAGTCTTTTTATAGTCTTTAAATAAGAGTTGTAGAAGAAATATCAAACCAAACATGGCCCGTTAAGGCATTATCCAATACGTTTAAACATGATTATGATTAGTACAATATCAGAAAACAGTTCTTCTGTTTGTCAGACTTATTAGCGTGTGTATGCTGTTGTGCACAGAAGTGTTATGTATAATAATTATGGTTGTTGTCATTACAGATGTCCATAAATATTAGAAACTATCACAACTTTAATTAGTTGTTATGTTTGTTACATCTTTGCTTTTGACATTTTCACTCACTCTCAATATTCTGTAAAAGCTTCAAGCAAAAAGAGATGGTGAATCTTACTAATCGACCGCCACCACCACCACCTCCACCACCACAATTCAGATCCATTTCGTCCCGGTCTGCTGGAAATTTAATCCAAAGACTAACAAGAAGTCAACCAGTGCCTAGACCACCACCACCACCGTCATGGCCACGACCACTGCGACCACTTTCACGACCCCCGCCACCACCACCACCACCTCGGCCACGACCACCGCCACCACCACCACCATTTGTGCCGATTCTTCCTCTACCGCATTTAATAATAAGTAGAAGAAGAAGAAAATTGTACCATAAACGCATGTTGACCTGGTACTTGATCACCCTCAAAATGCGTCAAAAACTCCAAACCCTAAATCAGAAACCCGAAGAGACAAGAGAAGCATGGGTGATCTCGATCAAAGAAAAAATGGATGCAACACTTAGAGTCGACGCAACAACTAGCAGAGACAAGCTCTGTATCTATAGAGTTCCACGTTACCTTCAAGAAAACGACAAGAAGTCCTATTTTCCTCAAACGGTCTCGCTTGGTCCATACCACCATGGCAAAGAACATCTAGTGCCTATGGAGCATCACAAATGGCGTGCGGTCAATATGGTCATGAAACGCACCAAGCACCGCATTGAAATGTATATTGATGCCATGAAAGAGCTTGAGGAGAAAGCTCGTGCTTGTTATGAAGGTCCTATTGTTTGGAGTAGTAATAAGTTCGCAGAAATGATGTTTCTTGATGGTTTGTTTATTCTTGAGCTCTTCAGAGGAGCTGATAACGATAAAGGATTCTTGGTACTCGGGTAAGTTTGATTCAGTTTGGTTCTTGTTTTGGATTTTCAGTTTTATAAAAAAACTAATATTCAAATCAAACTTAAATCTTATTATATAGACCATTTGGTTCGGTCTTGGTTTAGTCCGCAATCTTTAGTTTTTTTTTGGTGTTGGCTAGGTATGGTCGTAACGATCCGGTCTTCGCGATGCGGGGATCGATGCATTCGATTCAACGTGACATGGTAATGCTTGAAAATCAACTTCCTTTGTTCGTACTTAACCGGTTATTAGAGCTACAACTTGGTTCAGAATACCAAACCGGTTTAGTGGTGCAACTAGCAATTCGGTTTTTCAACCCGTTAATGCCAACCGATAAGTTAGCAACCAAAACCGACCAGGTAGAAATTAAGATCTCGTTAGAAAACGATAACTTCTTTAACCCAATCGCTGACAAGGACAAGGAAGAGTTGCACTGTCTAGATGTTTTCCGGCGAAGTTTGCTCCGGCCTAGTCAAAAACCGGAGCCGAGGTTATCACGAACTAGATGGTCGTGGAAAAGGCGTGCGGCGGACAAGCGCCAACAACAACTAATACACTGTGTGACGGAACTGAGAGAGGCTGGTATTAAATTCAAGAGAAGGAAAACCGACCGGTTTTGGGATATTCGGTTCAAAAACGGTTATCTGGAGATACCCAAACTACTTATCCATGATGGTACGTTCACGATTTTTGTTCTATCTTATTTTTAAGCCATTGCCCATGTTTTATTAAATTCTTTTTTTGGTTCTGTTACATTTGAAATCTAACTTTTACAACTATACCATATATGTATTGATAAAAACCTATTACTTAATATCACAACGTGATTCCCATCTACATACAAATAGTTTTTCTTTTTTTTATATGCAAGTCAAACACGATATATTTATTTTTGGGAACAATCTTTTATCGGTTAAATTTGACTAAATAGATAATAAAAGGCTTTTCTAATCATATTATAGTATTTTATAACGTGTATTATTTATTTATTTTTTTTAAAGCAAATATGCATGACGTATTTTGTCATTTTGTTAAATTCTTGTCCACAAGTTGCTAAATTAAATAGATTATTAAACGGTCATCAATGATTCTTCATTTGACTAGTATAGAATGATTCAAGCAAATGCATTTTTTCTAGAGAATTCCCTTAGTTCATTAAACTTACAAAAACGCCCTATTGTCTCGCATATTTGTTTTTTTTTTGTTTTGTAGGTACCAAATCTCTCTTCTCGAATCTTATAGCTTTTGAGCAATGCCATATTGACTCAAACAACGACATAACATCCTACATAATCTTCATGGACAATTTGATAGACTCTGCCGAAGATGTCAGATACTTGCACTACTGTGGCATCATCGAACACTGGTTAGGAACTGATTCCGAAGTTGCAGATTTGTTCAACCGGCTATGTCAAGAGGTGGCTTTCGACCTCCAAGATAGCTATTTATCTGAATTGTCCAATAAGGTTGACCACAATTATAACCGAAAGTGGAATGTTATGAAGGCAACCTTGAAACACAAGTATTTCAACAATCCATGGGCATATTTCTCCTTTATCGCTGCAGTTATCTTGCTACTTCTCACATTGTTCCAGAGTTTTTTTACTGCTTATGCTTACATTAAACCACCTTCTTGATTTTCTTTATTCCATAGTTTATTTGATTATTTCATTCACTTGAATGTTTGTACCTTTTCACTCTATTTTCTATTGTATCGCAATTAAATAAACGAATTGCTGATTTCAGTATGTTCTTTAAGCCAGATGTCAAAACTAGGGAAGATTGTTTAAGTCAGGTTATGTTTTACTTGATTAATCAACAAAAAAATGTGTTGATGCATGTATAAACGAACAAAAATTGCTACCAGATTTCTTTTTATCACACACCATCATCAGTAAAGCTCTTTTGATATCACTGTATCACATATTATGACTTATCATTATGACGAAAGAATCTAACTAAGGCATATAAGATCACAACTATTCTATGAGTTAGACCCAAGAAAAAACTATTCTATGAGAGATAGCTCTACCCAAACGACACACCAATGGTGGATGCATAAGTTATATTTACTATGGGCACTAGACATCAAGTCCTACTCCCAGCTAATTTTCATTTTGTGTTGCAAAACTTGCAACGGATAACTTTTATCAAACTAGTAGCAAATATTTATCTTGCATTAAACCAATTACAAGAATTTATAGCAACGAGTTTTTAGTTTACCAAGAAGTGGTTTAGACATAAAGTCCTAAGACCAAGAACCAAAACATAGTACAATTTACTCATGTCGGCGAGATTCAGATTTTTATCTTGAGAGATTTTTCATCTATAGCTTTCAAGCCTACCATAATGGAGCTACTAACGAACACGTACTTTTCTAGTATTTTTATAAGAATTTGTAGAACACAAACAAACCAAACGTGACCAATCATGGCGTTAACCAGCACATTTTAAGTCATGATTAGATGTATGTGTATATACTCAAACTTATTAGTGTGTGTACATATCTGTTTTGCAGCGCAGAGATCTCTCTTTTATGTTGTGCATTTTCACATTTTTCTCTCTTAAACTTTTGAAAAAGCTCCCAGCCAACAAAAATGGTGCATATTCTTACTTTACCACCACCACCACCGCCTCCTCCATCATTTAGATCGATTCCTCCTCAACGGCATTCCTTCAAAAAAAGGAGCAAAAATCCACCACCATCACCACCACCACAACCATCATTTGGATCGATTCCTCGTAGACGACGGTATTTTTTCAAAAAAAGAAGCAAAAATCCACCACCAGCACCACCGCCACCGCCATCATTTGGACCGAGTCTTCCTTGGCTCAAGAGACGAAAAATCAATCCAACATTGCCGTCTTCCGTCAACAAGGACATGTCTCTGATCCAAAAAGACATGTTGACCTGGTACTTGCTCACCCTTATGATGCGCCAAAAACTCCAAACCCGAAACCAGCAACCTGAAGAGACGCGAGAAGAATGGGTAATTTCAATCAAAGACAAGATGGAACAAACACTCAGAGAGGATGCCACAACTAGCTGGGAAAGGCTATGCATCTATAGAGTTCCACAATACCTTCAAGAGAACGACAACAAGTCCTACTTCCCTCAGACCGTCTCGCTTGGCCCCTACCACCATGGCAAGGACCATCTCCTGCCTATGGATCGTCACAAGTGGCGGGCAGTCAATATGACAATGGCACGCACCAAGCAAGGCATCGAAATGTATCTTGATGCCATGAAAGAGCTCGAGGAGAGGGCTCGTGCTTGCTACGAAGGTCCCATTGGTTTGAGTAGTAACAAGTTCACAGAAATATTGGTTCTTGACGGTTGTTTTGTTCTCGAACTCTTCAGGGGAGCTGATAAAGGATTCTCGGAACTCGGGTATGCATTATCCAAGTTTTGCTTATTTCATATTACTCCGATCCTTATTTGTTTTTATAGCTTGCAGCTTTAGATTTGTACACACCATTTAAAAAAAAATATTTAATTCTATACATTTTTGAAATAAACATATCATCAACTATCTACCAAACTACAATTAAACCAATATAAAATGTTATAGAATATAAAAATCATATAACATAAAATTAATAAAATACACATAAATTTTTTATAAGGTCATGTAATTTAAAATAAACAACAAAGTTTCCTAAAAGCCATCTATTAAAAAAGGAGGGAGTACATGCTAAACCGGTTTGAGTTATCTAAGTTGTTGACTTTAATTCTTTTTCTTTGTTTTGGTGTTTGGACGTACTGTAGATACGATCGTAACGATCCGGTTTTTGCAATGCGAGGATCCATGCATTCAATTCAACGCGACATGGTGATGCTAGAAAATCAACTTCCTCTATTTGTTCTCAACCGGTTATTAGAGCTACAGCTTGGATCACAAAACCAAACCGGTTTAGTGGCGCAGTTAGCTATTCGGTTCTTTGACCCACTAATACCAACAAACCAACCATTGACCAAAACCAACACGTCAAATCTGGGAGAAGATAAATTCTTTAACCCAATAGCAGACAAGGACCAGGACGAGTTGCACTGTCTGGATGTTTTCCGACGAAGCCTCCTTCGACCTAGTACAAAGCCAGAGCCAAGATTGTCACGGAGGAGATGGTCATGGAAAACACGTGTGGCCGATAAGCGTCAACAACAACTGATACATTGTGTGACGGAATTAAGAGAGGCTGGTATTAAATTCAAGATAAGAAAAACCGACCGGTTTTGGGATATAAGATTCAAAAATGGTTATCTAGAGATACCCAAACTACTTATCCATGACGGTACCAAATCTCTCTTTTCGAATCTTATAGCTTTCGAACAATGCCATATCGACTCGAGCAATGACATAACATCCTACATAATATTCATGGATAATCTAATAGATTCTCCACAAGATGTTAGCTATTTGCATTACTGTGGTATTATCGAGCATTGGCTAGGAAGTGATCTTGAGGTTGCGGATATGTTTAACCGGCTATGTCAAGAAGTGGCTTTCGACCCTCAAAATAGCTATCTGTCTCAATTGTCGAACAAGGTTGACCGTAACTATAGCCGAAAGTGGAATGTTATGAAGGCGGTCTTGAAACACAAGTACTTCAATAATCCTTGGGCGTATTTTTCTTTCTTTGCTGCTCTTGTCCTCCTAGTTCTCACGTTGTTTCAGAGTTTTTTTAGTGCTTATCCATATTTTAATCCACATTCTTAATTTTCACCATTGTTCCATAGTTATTTCATTCAATAAATTGTGACAATCCGCCCCAGACTCACAGTGCTGCAGCGCACCGACCACAACCCCTCCATTATCAGTTTCTCTAACTCCATAATTAGGTTGTTGGTGAGCCTCGAACCCAGGACCACACCCTTTAACATCATTCCCACAGGACAGTCAATTGGTGACAGCTTATCATGTGGGAATGCTGTTAAAGGGTGCGGTCCTGGGTTCGAGGCTCACCAACAACCTAATTATGGAGTTAGAAAGAATTCATAATGGAGGGGTTGGGGTCGGTGCGCTGCAGCGCTGTGAATCTGGGACGCACGGAGCAGGTAGTTCCCACGGGACGGGTTGTCACATAAATTTGGAATGTTTGTACTATCTCTTTATTTTTTGCCGAACATTGTGTATTTTTCTTCACAGTATACTTTTATCGTATTGCAAAAAGTTAACTAAAAGATCAGACTTCACAGTCTATTGAGGCCATATATTATGTTAAAAGTTCTGTGAATGTTATTCATATGATTCTCCTACATTCAAAGTTAATAAAAACTACAAGACTTGGTCGTAAACCAGCATAAAAGTGTGTAGCAGCTATTTGACGGGATACGTTTTCAGACTATCGGACCATTCATGCTCGTTAGCATTCTCCAAACCGGATTACAAGAACTTATTATAAATAAAATCATATCATATTCATATAAGAGTTGACTAACAAAATAAACAAATAAAACGTGTCCCGACCAATAGATTTCAGCGTTTGTTAAAGCAAACATCATTTATATGGAAAATGATGATGTCGTGCCATGTTCGTCACTAGCTGTGTAATGAACATGTTCCGTTATGCCTTCATCATCATAGAAGAAAAATATCACAGTGCATAAGAAAACACGCCTAAACATCAATAACCGTAATGAATTGTGAACTGGAATTCGACAACTTTACATTTTTACCCAAAAAAAAAACTGGAATTCGACAATTATAGAAACCTAAAAGACCTACATAATAGTTTTAATTTTATGATTTTATATCTTTAAAATTTCCCTGATTTGACAAAATAATTTATCTAGTGACTAGTAGATTGGCCAATTATAAAATGCCTTCTGAGAATTTATTGTCGGAAATACTTTTAGAATATCTCCAATAGAAAGCTAAGAGCATAAAAATTTATCACAGTTATTCATGCATTTATAATGATATTTTAACACAATACATTTATCTGCTTAAATTTTAATAACTAAAAATAGTTACAATAATAAAGAAAAAGACATCTGTAGAACTAATTTTTTCCCGTGTGTGCAACAATTCTCTAGAATATATGTTTCTTATTTTTTCTTTAATTTCTCTCATAGTTTATTATATTTTATTATTATTATTTATTTTTTTTTTTGGTAAAATGTTAAATTTATTATACCAAGTTTTAGTTTTTGACAGACATTACAATAGATTAACTAGAAGCAGAATTACTGAAATTAAACTAAACATCAATGCCAATCACAACAACACTAGCTTAAACAGAGACGAGAAACAAAGACGTTTGGAGACGGAGACCAGCGAAGCAAAGCTCAGACCAGGGAAAATGGAGGGAACCGCAGGAGCAAGCCAGTTGCCACGAGTCCGAGAGAAAGGCGGCTCAAACCTTGAAGCAGGGTACCTACAGCTTCCGGCAAGCCAGCGAATCGCGAACCACTCCACGAATCACAAGCACGAACTCACAAACCAACCTGACATTGACATACACCAGCGGCACGAGGCAGTGGGACTATCCGACGATGCCGTCGTACGGTTTAAGACTCGAAGATTGCCGCCTTCAAGGCCCTCACCGGGACCGTATACACCCGTTGAACCGAGAGCCCATATAGAGCAAGCGGACCGAACAGCACACCACCTCTGGAGCAGCCTCAACCGAGTTAGAGAGAAGACCGAGAGCTTAACTGAAAACCTACCTCCATCGGAACCTACTTCGAAGCCCTGCCTTCAACTAGTAGCACGCTGGAATTAGCACAAGGAGAGAAGCTTGGCGACGGTGGACGCCACAACGATGGGACCTCTAACTTTGAGGCGAGCAAACCACCAGTAACGAGACGATGGCCAAAGCAACACCACGCGCTGCCACCGGAGCAACCTCAAAGCAGGAGAGAGACTCACCCACTCAAGGACTCCACGCACTTCCCCCGAAGACCACCGGAGGAGACAAAGACAGAGAGAATCACCAGAGTTGCAAGCAACCCAGATCTGAGACCAAGAGGCCTCCCCGACGAACCACGCGCCGCCAAACCGAAAAGCTTAACGAGATCTAAAAAAAAAATCTCCTAGACAAAGTCGCCGGAGCAAAACTGGAAGTAGCCACAGCAAGGAGCAAACGCCGTCCTCTAGCGTCACTACGCTCACCGGGAACAACACAGATCTACTCCATAAACCCGGATCTGAACCAGGAGAGAATCTCAGAGCTTCACCTCCTCCGACACAGAGAAAAGACCACGGAGATGACGATGAGAAGCGGAGGAAACAGGGGGGGCTCCAGCGACCGCAAAAGGACACGGCAGCCACCGGAGCGGGGAGTAAACGCGGCGGAGGAAAGTTGAGTAGAGAGAGGGGAGTAAACACAGAGGGGAGTAAAGGTTTTTTTCTCTATGTCGGCAAACACCAAATGCATCTTATTATTATTTTTGTCAAGACTGTATGTAAAGACCACCACTAATAGTGTTCTAAGAGCACCGGCAACGATATTGTATTTTATGAATCTCTCACTTAGAAAACTAATAAAAATAATAGAAAATGGGAGAGAAAGAGAATAAAAAGGGAGGATGAAGGGACTGCCTGAGACTGAGAAAGTATGTGTATGTATTATGTTGATACACTTCTATTTTCAGCTTTAAATTTTAATCATGTAATTAATTTGTTTTGAAAAACTAATATAATAATAACAAGGTACCATGCTTGAGACACTAAACACTAAGAGCATGATTAATGTAGTGGTTTAGAGAAGTGCTAGACCATCTCCAATGTATTTCTCTATTTTTACCTATAAAATAGAGGAATTCTATAATAGATGTGGGTTTTACTCTAATGTATTTCTCTAAAATAGAGATCTCTACATATAGAGCAAAATATAGAGGAATGCTATTTCTTCTTCTATAAATAGAGGAGAAAATAGCAATTTCTATTTTAAAGGCAAAAATAGAGATGAGTTGGAATGATTTTGTCTCTAAATGCTATTATAGAGGTAGAAATAGAGGTGGGTTGGAGATGCTCTAAGGGGTGGACTCCACCACAAAAAGAGAAGAAGCGATGCCAAAGACGCCAGATCAAGCGTCGAGGCTTGCACTTAGGGATGGGCGTTCGGGTACCCATTCGGGTTCGGTTCGGGTCTATTCGGGTTTTGGGTTTTCGGGGTCAAAGATTTTAGCCCCATTCGGGTATTTCTAAATTTCGATCCGGGTTCGGTTCAGATCTTTGCGGGTTCGGTTCGGGTTTGGATAATTCATTTAAATGATTTTTAAAATTTAAAAATTCATTATATACTTTAAATTTCTCAAAATCTATTAATAAAATAAAATATCACATATAAATTTGAATAACATATGTTAAAATACCTAAACTTAACAAATAAATTAGTTTGGTTTCAATATTTTGATAGAGAATCAATAGATATTTCAAGTATTTTTGGTGTTTTGAGTATTTTTTTGTTATTTTAGACATTTATTTTTGACTATTTATATATATATTTTCAAATATCTTAAATAACTTAAAAGTATTTTATATATTTTGGATGTTTTAGTATACATTAAGTCTAAAAATAATTAATATATTTATGTATATAAATCTATTTCGGGTACCCGAAATACTTCGGTTCGAGTCGGGTCCGGATTCGGTTCTTTAGATACCAAAATTTTGAACCCGTTCGGATATTTAATTAATTCCGATTCGGTACTACTTTTTCGGATCGGGTTCGGTTCGGTTCTTTGGATTCGGTTTTTTTTGTCCAGCCCTACTTGCACTGTTTTGCGGGTCCCACTGACACGTGACGGCCCGCGATTAATTCGTTTTTAATTTTTTTTTTAATCAGAAAAAAAAAACTAAAAAAATAAAAAATTAAGCATCCCATTTAAGGTGCTAGGTTTAATGGTGCTCTAATAGCCTAATAGTATAATTTCGCACTAAACTCTTTTTAAGCAAATCATAAAAGTCCAATCATGATGGAAGAAAGTTGGTGTGAATTTTTTAACTTTTGAGATATATATCAATTAAATAGTCAGTTATAGAATATAAATTTGATGTTATTTTTTAGAATTATGTTGAACGAAAAGAAAGATTTCAAATTATGCGTGTGTGTGTGGCGTTTAGATATATCTAATTATGGTTGTTGTCATTACAGATCAGTTGGGTCCATAAGTACAGTAACCAACCAATTAAAGCTCCAAATCATTACATATAGTCGCTTCTGATATTTCTTTTCTTTCTTTGATAAAGCTTCTCCGATATTTCACAACTACTTCATTCTTCTGAAAAAAGCTTCAACAACAAGAACAAAAAAATGGTGGCTGTCTTCTACAAAGACATGTTGAGCTGGTACTTACTCACCCTCAAGATCCGCGAAAAACTCGAAGCCGAAAACCAAGGATCCGAACCTGTCAACCAAGATCAAAACCTTCTCCCTTTACAAGTCACCAGATCCGATCAAGACCAAAACATTCATAACCACGAGCAGACTCTGTCCGAAACCGGTAAGATCGAGGTAACCAAAGAGAGCCCAAAAGAGACACGAGATGATTGGGTGATCTCGATCACTGACAAACTCGAGCAAGCAGATAGAGATGACGACACAACCATCTGGGGAAAGCTCTGTATCTACAGAGTTCCATATTACTTGCAAGAAAACGACAACCAATCGTATTTTCCTCAGACCGTGTCTCTTGGTCCGTACCACCATGGCAAGAAACGGCTCCGGTCCATGGACCGTCACAAATGGCGCGCGGTCAATAGAATCTTGAAACGTACGAACCAAAGCATTAAAATATATATTGACGCAATGAGAGAGCTCGAGGAGAAGGCTCGAGCTTGCTATGAAGGTCCTTTGGGTTTGAGCAGTAACGAGTTCGTGGAAATGCTAGTTCTTGATGGTTGTTTTGTGCTTGAGCTCTTCAGAGGAGCCGTTGAAGGATTCACGGAACTCGGGTAAGCCTGGTTAAAATTATTGGTTATTTCCGGTTATCTCAAATAAATTACTAAACCGATCTCAATTATTTTGATTTTGAATTATTGTTTTTTGTGTAGATATGCACGCAATGATCCGGTTTTCGCGATGAGAGGATCGATGCATTCAATTCAACGTGATATGATAATGCTGGAAAATCAGCTTCCTTTGTTCATTCTAAACCGGTTACTAGAGCTACAGCTTGGTACGAAGAACCAAACCGGTTTAGTGGCGCAGTTAGCAGTTCGGTTCTTTGATCCATTAATGCCAACAGACGAGCCAATGACCAAAACCGATCAGTCCAAACTAGAGAACTATCTGGCAGGAGATAAAGCCTTTGACCCATTCGCCGACATGGGCGAGTTGCACTGTCTTGATGTTTTCCGTCGAAGTCTGCTCCGGTCTAGTCCTAAACCGGAGCCGAGGTTATCGAGGAGGAGATGGTCTCGGAATACACGTGTGGCGGACAAGCGCCGACAACAGCTGATACATTGCGTGACGGAACTGAAAGAGGCCGGTATTAAGTTCAGGAGAAGAAAAACCGACCGGTTTTGGGATATTCAATTCAATAACGGTTATCTAGAGATACCAAGGCTACTTATTCATGATGGTACGTTCACGTTATCTACTTTATTTATTTTCTTTTTATTTCCAGGCCCCCATATTAGTTAGGATCATAATGTGATATCCAGCTAGCTTGTATAAAAATAATTCTGTCACGTTTTATTTATTTATTCATCATATATCAAATGGCTGAAGTAATGAAATGTCATCAATGATTCCCTCTACATATTGACTAATTCAAAAACTGATGCAAGCAATATAAAAGATGTGTGCACTTTTTTTGTAGGTACCAAATCTCTTTTCTTGAACCTTATAGCTTTTGAGCAGTGCCATATTGACTCGAGCAATGACATAACATCCTACATAATCTTCATGGACAATCTAATAGATTCTCATGAAGATGTGAGCTACTTGCACTACTGCGGTATTATCGAACATTGGCTAGGGAGCGATGCTGAGGTTGCGAATTTGTTCAACAGGTTATGTGAAGAAGTTGTTTTTGATACAGAAGATAGTTATCTATCTCGGTTATCAGCTGAGGTTAACCGTTATTACAATCAGAAGTGGAATGCTTGGAGAGCTGCCTTGAAACACAAGTACTTCAACAATCCATGGGCAGTTGTGTCTTTCTGTGCTGCAGTTATTCTACTAGTGCTCACATTGTGTCAGAGTTTTTATGCTGTTTATGCTTATTATAAGCCACCTTCTTAGCATTCATTACTTTTGTAGCTCACTTTTTTTTATTCAAAATGAATATATGTGTGTGTTATAATTATATGTATGTATTATCTTTATTTCAAGGTATGAACGTTGATATTGTAACACTCGGGTTTCTAAAATCATTGGATGCGGTCTATTTGTTACATTGCAATTCATCCAACACAACCCTCGCTCCAAAGAGATAATATGCATTAGTGTTGTATTCACCGTCATGATTTACTTTTTTTTATGACAACAATATCTAAAGTATTTATGTGTTCTATCAGTTCATATAGCTAAATCGAAAACATAGAATCGACGTAAAACATAGCAGATGAAGAACTCCTACCACCTAAACTAGTTTTAAACAGATTTTAAAGCACTTGCTTCTAACATCAGAAATTATCAATCTAGTTAAAATCTATTAGATTGTGAAATTATAACCCCAAAATTTTAATGCAGGCTAAAGTTAAAATTTGAAGGATGTAAATTTGAGTAGGAAATCTGAAAAATGACGATGTTAATTTGAGCTTTAGAAAATGGTTATAAATCTTAACATTTAGACCCAAAAAAAAAAAACTTTAGATTTTATATAAATAAGAATTTGAGACAAAGAAAATTGCTAGTATTATATTTCAGCCCATATAGGCCCATCTTAAAGGCCCAATGAACGATCGACACAACACTGACCGGCAAGAGCGGGGGACTCATTAACTGATCGTTGATCTCCGCACGTCCATCAGAGAAATTTCGAATCCGCTTCCTTCCTTGAATCTCTTCTCCGCCGTGAGCTCATCGTCCCCGCATTCTCCGGTAAGTTCACCCCAATGTCTCCTCTCGTTTTACGTTGTCGAATAGGGAAGCCTAGTTCCATTTTCTCGCCCATTGATCCAACGTGATTCGAAAGATCCGTTTCCACGAATCCGTTATTGATTCCCCCGCGATCGAGAGATCGATTTAGATTGTAGAAGCGATTGTGTGAATCGTGTTCTGTGTTTTGAATCAGTGATTAAAGCTTCCTTTGTGTGTTAGCAGCATTGGACTGGTGAAAATGGAGACTGATCACGCCGACTCTTTACCACCTAAGATCTCTGAGAAATATGTAGGCGTTGAAGAAGATCCCCTGAGCTCTGCAGAAGCTTCAACTGCGAAGGTGGAGCTTCGGAGTAAAGCAGAGGATGAGATAGTTCCATGCCCGCCTGGTTCCTCGCCGCCGTCTATGTTTTCTTCCTCTGGTCTTTCGTCTTGGGCCAAGAGTTTTAACGCTGCGGATTCGGCTTTCACTAGGTTCACCTCTGAGCTTGGTCTGCATCTGCCAACGAAAGGGTCAGATGAGGTCGGTGAATCGCCCAACACGCAAGTTGGTGGTGCTCTTGAGTCGCTCACGAAAGCCGTGGTGGATTCGTCGCTTGGTGCCGTGAAAGCAATGCAGGTGAAAGCACGCCATATCGTCTCTCAGAACAAGAGAAGATACCAGGTATAGTCTAGAATAGTCAATTTGTCTTCCTGTTCTTGTTAAGATTCATTTAACAATAGTGACTGGTTCAAAATGTTCTTTATTGTAAACACAAAGCTTGTTGCAGCAATAACACTATCCTTCAGTGTCACTTACATCTGTGTGTTTTACATGGCACTTTGCTTCAGGAAGGGGAGTTTGATTTGGACATGACATACATAACTGAGAATATAATCGCAATGGGGTTCCCAGCTGGTGATATAAGCTCTGGTATTTTCGGATTTTTCGAGGTGAATAAATAAGCTTGTCCTGGTCTGAAATTTGAGCTCCCCAGCTTGTTCTTTTCTTCTCTGGGTTTGAGTTTGTTATTGACAGAGTATCATATTCAGGGACTATATCGCAATCACATGGAGGAGGTGATCAAGTTTTTTGAAACTCATCACAAGGTAACCAACTAACCATTGACACAGACCTTGAAGCCTCTTGAACCTATTGGCTTGTGTTTTGATCATGTTGGTCCACGCTCGATCATCTCTAATGCTTGTTCTCGATCCCCAGGACAAGTATAAGGTCTACAACCTTTGTTCAGAGAGATTGTATGATGCTTCAAGATTTGAGGGGAAGGTACATTACAAACTTACTCGATATCTCAGACCATATATCTTGCAGGCAATTTCAAAGCTATTGTGTTTATAGACCTGGCATAGCGTTTGCTTCATAATGTATCTTGTTTTCTCTCTTCCAGGTTGCATCTTTCCCGTTTGATGACCATAACTGTCCTCCAATTCAACTAATACCATCGTTTTGTCAAAGTGCATACACATGGTTGAAGGACGACATCCAGAATGTAGTGGTAGTTCATTGTAAAGCTGGTATGGCAAGAACCGGTCTGATGATTTGCTGTCTTCTTCTATATCTCAAGGTGAAAACTTGAATGAGGATAAACGTTTTTGGCCAAGACATATGTGACTGATTTGACTTGTAACTCCATTTCAGTTCTTTCCTACAGCAGAGGAAGCTATTGATTACTATAACCAAAAGAGATGTCTCGACGGGAGAGCTCTAACTCTCCCCAGTCAGATTGTAAGTCCAGAACCTCATGCTAATCTTCCTATGTGTTTGTTTGATTCCTCCTCATCCTATTAAACGAGCTTTCATGTTTCCTTCAGCGATATGTCAAGTACTACGAACGTGTTCAAAATCAGTTTGGTGGGAAAGTTCCACCTGAACGAAGGTATGCTTCAGATATATATATCTGACCAATCAGTTAGTTTAATCGCGGTGATAATAACCACTGAACAAAACATTTATGTGTAGATGTATGCTCAGAGGATTTCGCTTAATCAACTGCCCTTACTGGATCAGACCTGCCATTACCATCTCAAACCACAATGGTACATATCTAATTATTTCTTGTCTCTTGTTTTTCATAATGTGTGATAATAGATGCTCTCTTTTCTTCTACGTAACAGATATACTTTTCTCAACAAAGAAGCATGAGAAGACCAAGGATTTAGTGGTAGGAGGCATTGTTCTCTCACTCTCTTTTGTTGTTATTTTCTACTTTTAACGTAGACTAGTCTTGACATGTATATAGCCTGAAGATTTTTGGATTAAAGCACCGAAGAAAGGAGTTGTTGTCTTTGCAATACCTGGTGAAGCTGGTCTTACAGAATTAGCCGGCGACTTCAAAATCCACTTTCAAGACAGTGATGGAGATTTCTATTGGTAAACTCTCCCTCCTTCACAGTGCCTGTTCTCAAATTTCACTAACTCTCTCTGTTTCCTACATGCAGTTGGCTTAATACTACACTGACTGATACCAGAACAATGCTGAAAGGTATCGACTTTGATGGCTTTGAAAAGGTAAAAGAGAGAGAGAGATGTTTGTATCTTTAATGATCTGCGAAACAAAGCTGTTTTTCTTTTGCTATATCTGTGTTGACCTGATCCGGTTACGGTTTTGCAGAGGAAACTACCTGCTCCGGGGTTCCATGTCGAGATAGTAATGGCAGAATCCGACAACTCAACCCAACGACAACCTCAAAGCAGCTCCGGTGCTGATTCAGGCAAAATCAAGTCCAAACAGAGCAGAGACGATGATGTATTCTCCGACAGTGATGGGGAAGAGGAAGGAAACTCCAAAGCCGTCGAGTCTAGTTCAACTAAGGACAAAACTGCAGGCTCGATGCACCAAACTAGTAGAGATCACCAGATCACTGAGCCACCGAAGACTGATGACAATTCTGCAAACAGGAGTGTCACAAGTTCATCGTCCTCGGGTCTTTATAATAATAATCCAGTGCAAGACGACTCATTGGCAGTTAGTAATATCAAAGCCATTGCTGCAGATGCATCGGTCTTCTCCTTTGGAGATGAGGAAGAAGACTATGAAAGCGACTGAGCTTGAGAATTCAAGTTTTACCATATACACAGTTTACACACAAGTAAAACATTTTTTTGTATGGACTCTGTTTCTATATGAATAATATAGCTTTCTATGCACCAAAATAATTGTTTCGGTGTTCTTAGCACTTTTCTATTAGACCATCTTCTGTGGTTCATTCTATTCTTTTCTTCAAAATATCCATGAGTGTTGGATGTTGCATCAATAACCTAGAGAACTCGAAGACCATCTCGGATCTTGGCTTAATAAGAGTCAGGTAAGACAAATGACAAAAGTACTCTTCTTTTTATAAAACATATGAATTTTGCTACAATGTTTTCTCAAAATAATTGATCTAAAATAATTAGGTTGCAGTAATAAAATTATAAAAGTAAAAGATTTCACCAACCAATAATTTCTTACAATAATCATTCATATCATCAATGTGGTTCTCATTTCATTTTGTTTCAACCCGTTGAAACGATTTAACACAAAATAAGCTACATCATTTTCTTTTGTTTTTCTACATCTTCATTGCATTCAGTCAACTGTTGAATAATTTTCAACTCCTTCGTTACACATGGTTTTAAACTGAAGACTGTATGAACAATCCTCAAGTTACATACTATGTTATTTGACCGGAAAAGAAAGTAGACCAGAAGCATGGAACTTTTTAAGTATTAAAGAAACCAAAATGCACAAAACACTAAGAGGAATCGGAGCAAAGCTAGGCAATACATCTAACATTAAATGGGTGACACCTAACACTGAAATAAGTTTATTAGAAACTATGTGTACACTTAGAGAGGGCAGAAATAAGTTTTAAGTTGGCAAAAACACATCGTTCTGAGAGAGAGAAAGGAGATCTGAGATTTCTCTCCGGCGTACGGCCGGCGCGTGAGCGTCCGTGCCGTCGCCGGAACCCTTATGCTTTTTCAAAGAGGTTGCTTTTAACCTCTTCTTCGTCGCGCCTCACCGATCGCTTTGTCGGAGCTCTGGATTGGAACCATCATTCATCGGTGGTTTCCTCGCGTGGAGGGAAGACGCAGTCGCGTGGTGGCTAACGGCGTGAGAAGAAAGGCTTGCATGTGTCAGTGGTTTGTTTCTCCGGGAGGTGGAGGTTTCTTCAGCTTCGCCGCCGCCGGTTCTAGTTCCAGGGAAGGGGAGGCTTTCTCTGCTCCGTCTTCGCCGATTTTGGCTCCGGAGGGTAGGGGCTCATATAGACCTACGCTGTCGGTTTAGGTCCCCGTTCTCTTTTGGGGTTTTCTTTCTTTCTTTGTCCTTACTAGTTCGGTTTGGGTGATATATGCGGTGTGGTTTCTTGTCGTTTGGGTGTTTTGTTCGGATTAGAAGGGATGAGCTATCGATAGTCGATGAAGCTCTCCATCGATGGAGACGACGACAAGAGAAGGAAAGCAGAGTGCTTGAGTCTCGGGCTTGCTAGGCCCAGTACGTGGAGTTGATGATTGGGATGAGCTCTCGGTTAGTCCGATGACGCTCTCCGTGACAAGCGCGGTGGATGTGAGCCGTTCGACGGTAACCGCCGGGATGAGACGAGACGGGATTAGGTTACGCCGACACGGGCTCTTGGTTTAGGGCAGTGTCGGGGTATGGGTTAGTGGGCCTTTTGGGCCGGATTGTCTAGGGTTTCGTAGGTTTTGGTGTTTGGGCCGTGGGCCTTTTTCTTGTAATTTTCTTGGGCTGGGCCCTTTTCTATTTTAATGAAATGTTGACGGAAAAAAAAAAAAAACTATGTGTACACTTATACTTTATAGTAATGATATAAGATTAGTTAAAGAACTAATAAAAGGGTGTTAGTTAGAGTAGGAAGATGGAGATCGAAAGCTAGCGTACGGCGTTGGTTTCTGGCAGACAAGACGCCATTATTAATTATGACCCAAAAACCTTCTTCGATCTAATCAACACGACAAAACACTTACACACACATCCTCTTAATCTAATCAACTTGTTTTGTTTTTTGGTTATTAGTAGTATTACCTATCATCAAAATGATAAAACAAAAGACTCATCTCACTTGTCTTCCAGCTTGATGACCCATTAAATAAAAGGTTACCGTCCGGTTTCTTGGACCATTATTACTAATTTACTTTAGTATTGTCTCCTCTTGCAACCTGTTTTTTTCTTTCTTCTTTCTAATTTTATACTCCTTTTACTTTATAAGATAACTTGCTCAAATTTTGAAGTTTTCTTCATAATAGATGTCACTCATACTTTCAAGACAAAATTGCAAATGTAATATTAATTATCACTAAATACATTATAGAGTACAAAATACTGTTATGTGTTATTTGATAAGTACAGATTTTAAAAGAAGTATAAATGTGTACCAAAATTCAAGATACGTACAAAACAAAGCATATCAATATATAGTACATAGGTTATGATTATGATTAATGAAATTATTGGAAAAAGATAAACATATACTACAAAATTACTAAACTTAAATGAAAACAATATATCAATTACTGTTAGTAGTTATTTTTTATAAGGAAAATGATTTTATTATAATGTAACTAACAAGGAAAAGTACATAATTTTATCTCACGAAAAAAAGTATAAATTGTCATCATTAAAATGCTGAAATATAAAATTTATATATCAAAGTTAGAGTGTGATTGGTAAAACAAAAATCAGATTGTAGAACTTGTATGCAATTACAGGAACAACCAATCAAAAGCATAGTAAAAACAGATAATGAAGGAATTTCATTTTTTTAACACAGGAATTTCATTTGTTATTTTCTGAAAGATAGATATGGAAAGTGGTAGTGAGAAGTCACTATATTAAACTTTGAATCTCAGACTCCGCTTGTTACCAATGGCTTCACTTTCTCTCGTGATTTACTTTTTCCCATTCCCTTATTTATTTGTCTTTTGCTTTATTTTTTTAATTTCATTTTTAGTTCTTTTACCACACATTGCTTACTTTCACAATCGATAAAGAACATGAAGATATGTGTGATTTTTACCCCAAAAGCATGAATATATATTTGTTTTAGTTTAAAAAAAATGATTTTTTTTGTTTAGTGTAATACTTTTACACTATAAGAAGTTAAACATGTATATAATGCCCTCAAACATGGGAAAAGCAAAAATGTTCTGATACATTGAGTTGAATTTTCTTAATTCATTATTTTCAATAGTCCGAATCTTAATTTATTAAACTTTTAATTGTACATTTGTTTTGTACTAACTAATAACTAAACTGTTTGTTCCACAATTATTATAGATAAACTCCAGTTATATTTTCTTATATGAGCTGCATTTATGAAGCTTTGAACGTTAAAGTTTGGTAGAACTTTTTGCATAGTACAACGAATACTTTACAGTTTTACACGTTTTAATCGGCTTTCTAGGCCTCCGTCTTAGTATTAGGCTATTAGCATATAAAGCAGCGAGAATTAAGCTTAAAAATGTTCATCAAAATCGAGCTAGTATATTTTAGAAAAGACCTTTATAGGATACATAAAGAAAATAATAATCTAATTTAGTTAAAATAATAATATAAAAGCGCGAGCGTTTTAACAGAACGAGTAAAATTTAATTATTGATATGTTATTGCTTATTCAAAAGTTTATGTCAGCTCGTTGACCAGATTAAACTTACCATTCGTCCACGTGGATTTTTTCTGACATATATGACCCCACGACTGATTTTATAAGATTGTTATATCATTTTGAATCATCCACTCCGTATATCAAATTTAATTGACGACAAAAGAAAATGCATTTGCAGTACTCGTAATTGTATTTGTTGTTTTTTTTTTTGAAAAAAGGCAAATTGTATTTGTTGTTTCAAGCATTTTTAAATCTACGTAAGAGTTAAAATCTAAGCAATGATCTAAAAGCTTACTTTCAAATTTCAAAAATAATGATTTCACAGGCTACAATTTTGAAGTTAAATAATTCAATAATTATTTGCTACATTATAGTATCAAAGTATTAAAGAAAAAGACAAACAATAATCTTATAGTAATCATCGATGCTCAAAAACCGAAAGATGACAGAAATAATTAATGGTCAACGATATATTCACACCACTGAAAACTCTTAACACCATCACAAGATCGCGTAAATCACACCGCTTCAACTGAGAGAGCTTCTATTATCCGCATCGGACGGATAGGGATTAAAGAGCGTGTAATACACACGTGACTAACGCGTGAGCAAAGCTTTTCGTAATAACACATATCGCTGGTTAATTAAACTATTATTAATTAATTTAATTCAGTATTTTGAAGGAAAAAAACAAATAAATAATTAGAAGGGTTTTTCCATTCCAGAGAATAAAACAAAGGAGAAGTACGGTTTCATCAATTTTCTCGCGCGCCAAACATCCGAATAATAAAAGACAAAAAAATAAAAATAAAAATAAGACCTTAAAATAAATAAAAAATAAATAAAAAGAGAAAAAGAGGACAAGCGTGAGATTAAAACCCTTCACTTTCTTGGCATTTGTCTTCTTCACACATAGGGGAGAGAGAGAGCTCTAATGGCAGAATGAACAAAGGCCTTTCACAATCTCTTCACCCACCAAAGAGGAAGATAAAATATGGCTTTGGAAGAAGAGGAAGAGACCCAAAACGCACCGTTTTGTATGCTTTTCTGCGAGGAAGAGAGTTGTAGTGTGTTCGAGGAAGACGAGAGCGTCGTAAAGTCTCCATCTTTTCATCTGGGTTTTCTCCATCACGACATGTTATGGGACGACGACGAGTTACTAGGTCTGATCTCGAAACAGGACGAGCTAAAACCTTGTCTTTCCGACAAAGCCTTAGACGAGTTTCTGTCTCTGTGTCGTGAAAACGCACTCGGTTGGATTTTTAGAGTGAAAGGCTATTACGGGTTTAGCTCGCTGACGGCTCTTCTCGCTGTAAACTACTTCGATAGGTTTATTACAAGCAGGAAGTTTCAGACAGATAAGCCATGGATGTCTCAGCTGACAGCTGTCGCTTGTTTGTCTTTAGCTGCTAAAGTTGAAGAGATCCGTGTTCCGTTGCTCTTAGATCTCCAAGTAAGTCTATTTCTACTTCCTCAGATTCAAAATGACTCTTGAAACGAGAGTTTGAGTTTCGTGTTTTTTGGTGTAAAGGTGGGAGAGGCGAGATATGTCTTTGAAGCTAAGACTATACAAAGAATGGAGCTTTTGATTCTCTCTACTCTTCAATGGAGGATGCATCCTGTGACTCCAATCTCGTTTTTCGATCATATTATCCGTCGATACAGCTCTAACTCTCGCCAGTTCTTGAGTAGATGTGAATCTCTGTTGCTCTCCATTGTTCATGGTAATGCCTTCTTCCACATGGTTTTCATTTTGATCTCTTTGGGTTCTTAAACTCTTGGGGGTTATTGTGGCTTTCAGATTCGAGGTTTCTAAGTTACACCCCTTCTGTGTTAGCCACTGCAATAATGGTCTCTGTTGCTAGAGATTTCAAGGAAGCTGAATACGAATCTCAGCTCATGACTCTACTC
This sequence comes from Brassica napus, assembly GCF_020379485.1. Taxonomy (NCBI): domain Eukaryota; kingdom Viridiplantae; phylum Streptophyta; class Magnoliopsida; order Brassicales; family Brassicaceae; genus Brassica; species Brassica napus. The sequence goes on along the minus strand of NC_063436.1, from coordinate 22,216,821 downwards.
AAAGTCGATCCGGTATGTGGTGTTAGTATTGGATCAATAAATGGCAAATGTAGTTAAGATCAAGAACTGATCCCATATTCATTTTTACTTAATCAGGAGAAAGTAAATAAATGCTATGAGTTAGTATTAGATCACAATCCAAGCAAGAAGAGGGTGATGCATGCGTCATTAAGCTCTGATGGCTCGAACGAGTCATGGGTTGTGTCTTCAGAGCCTCTATACAAGAGGAGAAGAGTGCATGAGCAGCAGATGAAGTTGTCTTCAATAAACAGAATGTTTCTCGATGTGTTCACTAGTAGTCCTCGCTAATAATTTTCAACAACCGATCAAAAATGTGTGTTTTCTCCTGTTTTACATATTAGCGGCTATGGTAAGGCAGAAACATTATGCATTTTACTTGGCTCTTGTGTTAAAAGGACGGTTTCACATGGTTTACTTTATCAGTATTTGATAATTTAAAAAATCAGAGAACTTTTCTTATGAACAACTTGTGTAACTGTTGAATGATGATCTAATAACGCAAACAATCGAAGACTCCAGACTTGTCTTTTTGTGTTGGATCTTTCATAAGAACCAATGTTATCATCATAGTACTCGTCCTTTGTCTGAAAAATCACATGACATTATTGGTTATCTACTTAGTACAGATTTGAGGAAATTTGTACTCTGATTTGAAGAAACAACTAAAAGAGTTGGTTTGGTTGGACAACTAATAATTTTGAGAATCAAATAAAACTCTTTGTCTTCTTGAGCATTATATTGTTTGGCTTCTCCAAAAAACATGCGTTTCTTTGTTTATGTATTGTTCCAATTTCTATAGTTTTCTTATTTGAAATGATTTGAAGTTAGACCAAACAGTTGGGTTAATTTAAGTATTTGTTTCTTTTCATTTGTGGTGAAAAGCAAAACTGTGTGAGAAGAGATATACACATAACATTTTTACACATAACTTTCTCTTGTATTTGTCATTGCAATGTCATGTCAAAACATACAATAAAAATGCCTTCCTTGAAGAAGAGTCTTGTTGTTACAGAGGACCAAATAGCATTGAATAGATTAAAAAAAAAAGGAAAATTTTAAGCTTTTGGTTGAAAGGAGTGAATGTACCAGAACCAAACAACTCAGAAGAGAACTATTTGTTCTGTTATTTCAGAGCCTTGTGTCTTTTTTTGGAAGTAGTATCTTCATTGCACTCTAGAAAATTAAATATTAGTAATAATTTCACGAAATAAAGAAAGAAAACACTAGACTCTAAAAATAAATCATATTAGGAATAAATTTTTACACTAAGACCAACTTCAATGAGAATCGAAAATACCAAATTTGGTGTAGTTTCTTTTCCAAAGATTTTTTTTTTAAATTACACCATTACATAAATTTGTGTTTATGAGTGTAACACCAATTTACGATTATAATGTACCTCACACCAAATATTGAAATAATGTATTGTATTACTTTCCATTAATTAGTTACATAGTGTTATTAACTAGTTTAAACTTATAGTTGAAAATAAATATATTATACTATTTTGTATTTCCACATTAATAAACATTAGGATATATTATTATATCTATATTTTTAATTAATAATATAACTAAATGAGTATAAGCCAAATTTTAACAAAATAAAATTCATTTATTTTGTACTCTCATTTTTAAATGTATAAACTTTTAGTTTCAACTAATATTTCACACAAAACAAATAAATTAATAGATAAATTACCTATAATAGCATTTTAAATAAATTGTAAGGACGTAAAATTACATAACTTTAACAAATAAAGACAAAATCTAATAGTGATAAGTTGATAGTTAGTCAATTACAATAATTAATGAATTTTAATTATTAAAATTAAATTAATAATATATAATATCATTTTGGTGTAGAAATTGATGTTCTGGTTGGAGATAAATTAATTAATTACCAAAACACAAATTTGATGTTTATTTCAACACAATATTTAGTGTTGTGGTTGAAATTTGAAATTGCTCTAAAGTAAAAAGTTTTATAACGTTCTAAAGATTAACACTGTATCAAAGATTCGATGCTGAACAGCCTAAACGCAAAGAAGCTATTCTAGTAAGTAACTCAAGCAGCAACCAGTTGATATCGCCAGTAGAAACGCTTATAAACATAAGCAACCGGTGGAAACATCGCATTATCACTTAAGTTTACAAAACCAGAGTTTGTTATAATCAACTAGAAATTGTGACTTTATGAGTCCCTCGACAAATACAGCATCTAGTCTCTTTATTATTCATTACGGATACTGAGTCAGTGAGTCTTTTAAGTTACACTAGATCTTTTCTCCGCGCTACGCGCGGATTATGTCATTATTTTTTATATTTTAAAATAGTTTAGATTACTTTACACTAAAAGTTTCATTAAAAAAATTGACAATACTTAAATATTTTTCATTTTAATTCTCTAAATCGATGAATTTTACTATATTTTGTATTTTGATGCATTTATTATTTATATACATATGATTTTAGCTTTTAAATTATTCATTTTTAAAGTAGTTAAATAAACTTCATTTCAGATAAATATATTAATATTTTTTATAAATGTATTGTGTTTCAGAAATATTTAACTATATTTTTGATAAATATTTGGATGATAATAGTTTTTATAATTAATCAAATTCACTCAATTAAATCTTTAAATCTTGAATCAGTATTTTGTTTTAACTTTTTTGAGAAAATTAATTTTTATATTTGTGTTATTTTGTAATCATATTATGTTGGGAAATACCCTAGGATAGCAATAAAAAAATTTATGTCACAAATATAGACTCTAAGGATCAAAATGACCAAAATGTTTCATAAAAAAGGTAAATATACACTTATACCCCTAAGGTTAACTAATCAAAACCTTAGGGTTTAGATTTAAGGGATGGAGATTGAGATTTAAAATTTTATAAAATAAAAAATAAATATTAAAAATTTGAAAAAATTATAAAAAAAAATTAAAAAAGTTTGAATTTGAACACATATAATCTATAACTATAAAAAACAAATTATTTATTTTTGTTATATATATATATATATATATCTAGAGTGTTATGGTCTTTTTACCTATTAAATGTAACATTTTGGTCATTTTCCTTCTAGTGGTCTATTTTTGTGATCAAAATTTGAAAATTGTCTATTTAGAAGAATTGCCCTATTATGTTTAATATTAATTTAATTTAATATAATTTTTGGTAAGTATATTAAATATGTCATATTGCATAATTATACACTTGTGTCATATGCATTTCAGAAATTATTTTAAAAGTTTATTCCTAAAATTTGCAACATATTATATTTTCTTAATAGTTACCTAACAAAATTAGTCAAGAATATTTATACCAAAAAACCGACTCGGAATCGACCCAAAAATCAAAGTCTCATACTCTGTTAGACATGGCATATACACTCGAGCGACTCTTATAGTGTTATATCTGAATACTAATATCAAACCCAACCCGTACCTGAAACCGAACATTTTTTTGAAAAATATATGAAAATTTAAATTTTTAATATTTCTATTATATTTATATATATGTAAATGAGTTAATATGATTATATCCGAATACTAATATCAAACCCAACCCACACCGGAAACCGAACAATTTTTTTGAAAAATATTTAAAATTTTTAATTTTTAATATTTCTATTATATTTATATATATATGTAAATGAGTTAATATGGTTTTCACTAACTTTAAGTTAAATCACATTTAATAAATCATAACCTATTTAAACCCATTAAACTAAATGAGTTTATATGAATATTAATTTCTATTCAAAGTCCACTTATAAAAATTTAATGTCATTAATAATCGATTTCACCACTAATAAATATAATTGTAACTACATTAATAAGAAAATATAATATGTGATAGAATTTCAAAGGGCGGGTAAAATTTATCATTGTCCTAGTAACATCAGTATTTATATTTTGAAACATCACATGTATTTATCCCTAAATAATAATGTGATCGAACAGTGTATTTGAAAACATGTATATTTACTTTGGGTTTGTACAAACTGCATATAATTTATAGGACTCTTACTTATACCCATTTATTAAATTTGGGTTTGTACAAACTGCATATAACTTATAGACCTCGTACATTTATATGAACCTATAATTCTTAAGAATGTCAGATATCTTAAATCATCTTGTAGCGAAAAATACTTTAGGTAAATCTCAATACAGTTCTTCTTCTCCAACCTGTTAGAACCACTGATGAGTTGATCATGTCTTAATTTTAGGTTTTTGGGGATGATTTTTTTGCGGTATGTAGTTCGGATTGGGAGATCTCCTATACGGTAGCAACAAATATCCACTTGCTCTGTTTTCTTTTGTTTTATGAGTATTTGACTTGGTGTATTTTTGTTCTTGAAGCCACTTTCATGTGGTAGGTTCAGACAAAAGAAGTCTCAGTCACAACAAAAACAAAAGCTATGATCATAAGTAATTTACTATTTATCAAAATCCTATAAATTTTGAAAATGTAGACATTACTTCTGTATGTTAAACTCTATTTGGGTGATATCAATGAAAATAAAACATGCATAAAAAAAAGAAATAAAACTATAACATTATTACTAAAACAGAAGAAAGAAAGATGAGATACTTGGTAACTTGGTCACCTTGAAAGACTTTGCTATCACCTGAGGATTATCAAACAATATCCAGAGTAGAATAAGGTCTATAAATCATAAAAGCATCCTATAAATCTATGATAAGTCTGTGAAACCTCGTAGAACACATAAAGAAAATAATATTTCAGCTGCACGTTTGGTTACCCTGCATGTGATAACAGATTAAAAATAAAAATTATTCACCCACATGTGTCTAGTAGTTCCAAATACACAGAATTCCAGAATAGAACTTGCTCGAAACCTGCAAAATAATGTGATATTAGCTCATGCGTAACAGAAAATAAAGGTAAAAGTATAGAAACTACTCCACAAAATTACAAATACCAAATGGTCAAAGTTTTTCTGCAGTCACTACAACTAAGCCATGAGAGAAAATCATATGCTTAAAATTACCATGGTTCTGTAGGATGCAGATCCAGAGACTTAACTCTCTCAAACCTTTGAGCTAATTCTTTCTGATCCAAGAAAATAACATATAGTGAATCATTAAACACAGCTTAAAACCATAGTGAATCTCCAAAATACAATACCTTGACTGATCAAAATCTTTTATTCTCATTCGATCGTTGAAGGAGGCTTTGATGTAATGTCTCGAACCACATGAGAGTTTACTCCTTGAATACTGTTAGAGATTTTCCGGAAAGCATCGTCCAGAAACTTGTGCTCAAAATTGGAGCCTGCAAATCACCACCAATCTCAGTACAATCACAATACAGATTCGTGTTTGCGTTTACACAACTAAACCAAGCAAACAGGAAGGCCACCCGTGATACGTAGCACTGAAGACAAATACTTTTTATCCTAAGAATCAATATACCTTTTGTCTATATTTGATGGAGACATAAAGTTACATCACAGATAGTGAAGAAACGTTTAAACAGGTATGAGACACACGAAATATACATATATACATGAGTTTAAATACCCAAATACATAAAACAAACAGTCTTAAAGTTCTCAAATATAAAAATACTCACAATAACTGACTTGACCAACCTTAAGTATTCACATCAACAAAGTAGCAAGTCGAATGGTCAAACGGGTTCTATATGGATCGGTAATAAGAAAAATAAGAAGTTTACCAATTTGCAGTCATTCCGTCTTGGCTTGTAACTGCGCGATGAGAAACGACATAGAATCTGTTATCTTCTCACCTTGCACTCCAACTGATATTACTTGAAAGAAAACTTCAAAAGTTTCTTGATGAATCAAAGAGAACCGTCTGATTAATATTACAAACATGATGAGGATAATCAAAGTGACCATGAATCAAAGATAAACGCCAACTGAACATTAGTCGCTAACCTTCGATAATCATATGTTTTTTGCTTGGCCGATAAGTTTCTGGGGGCAAGTACCTGAAATAAAAATTCTCATTTTTGTTAGCTAAACATTCGAAACACTCTGATCGCCACAGACGTCAAAAACGTCAGAATCCCCTCCGAACCGGTCTTCGCTCTTCTCGTCATGTGCACAACCTGCAATAATTTTGGTACATGTCTTGACTCCGCCGGCGTTAACCCTCTCTACCGCTCCATCCGTCTATTAGCTTCAGAATCAAATCCCAAATTAGAATCCCAGACAACTAAAGGACGGGAAGAAAACACTAATCCTACTTACCTTGCTGTTACTAAAAGTAATATAGAGCTAAAGGAGAAGCTAGACGTTAGGGGAGGGACGATTTGCCTTCATTGATTGGAAGCCATTGTATGATCTGTTTGTGTTGAAAAGCGGAGAAGTGTGGCTTGAATGGATAATGGATTCATAAGGTTATATAGAAGAGGGAGGGGAAGAAGAACATCGATGGATAATGGATTCATAAGGTTATTCTCAAGAACCCATGTGCTATGATCTAGTTGCAGAACCGATGTGCTCCATTTAGTTTTCCCCCACGAAATGTTGGCCTCACGTACCGAGTAACCAAATCTCCCCTCTGACCACTTCAAGAAGATCATCAAAAACATATATACTAAACAAACAAAGCATAGATATTTTGAATGTGATAGTCAAATGAATTAGCTTTAGTAACATTAGTAACTCGGCCTGATAACACGTTGAACGAACTTGAGGAGAAACCAGTACCAAACAATCCACCTGTCTGCAAAGGCCATCCCCATACATTCACCTCTTCAGTTACAGATTTATAGACACTTCTAGACTTCAACATCAGACCATCCTACAAAGAAAAAGGCAGAAACTTTCAATCAAACAAATAAAACTGAAATATAAAAGGCTAAGCTAAGCTTTTAAAATTTAAACTTACCTGATTGATTCTCCAATTGGAATTGGAACCTCTGCATCTCAAAAAGTTTATACTTTTAGCAAAACCCATTAACTCATCTTCCAAGATCGTCACTTTCTCGCCAACATCACGACCAGAATGAGATCTGTCATCAGAAATCCTCACTATATCCTCTGTAAACTCAGATTCTAAAACCCCTTTTCGCATCAAACTAAACCCTAACTCCAAATACAGAGCCAACACAACCACTTTCAGAACAGAGAAAATCAGTGATCTTCTTATCTCGTTCTTCTTTGTCTTCCTCCTCCTCTGTTCTTTCGGTTTCTTCACCAATTTCTTTTCTCTCAGGGGATAAATCGAAGCGTCAAACAACGTCGTCGGAGTAAATGATGTGAATTCCAACGGATTTGCAGTATTGACTAAAGGTTCTTTAGTCGACATAAGAAGTGCTCACGTGGCAGAATAAAATGTTCTGATTGGTCTAATATATTATCCTACGTGGATAGGCTAGAAACACTCCATATTCACCTTTTAGTATAGGATAGATACTACACGTCTTTACACTTATCAGCTAAGACGACCACTGTAAAATCTCATGAGCCCTACAAAAAATATCCGAAATTTCAAATCACTAGTGACATTTTAAACCGTGGCTCTTGAATCAAAGCCTGTAGTTATTGCAAAGAACGCAACGAAAAGAATCAGTAGTATTTTCAGTTAAAAAAAAAAAAAAAGAATCAGTAGTATTTGACCGTTGGTTTCTAGAGAAATTAAGATGACGTCACTAGTAAGTAGCTCAAGGGCCAAAAAGTTAGCGAACGTAGTATAGAGACGGCCCATTTATTCTAATTTAGCAGCACGTTTATACTACTGGATCTCGGTTTAGATGCACCCGTGCATGTGAGTAGTCACACGTGCGCGTACCAAACACGTGTAGTTGACTGGTACAGAAAGTCTTTTAGTCGGCGACTGAGCGGCTAAATTTGAAATGGTTTTGTCGGTGAAAGTGAGACGTTAAGGGATAATTTCGTCTATTCGATCGTCCAGCTATGTGTTTTTTTTTTAAATAATAGAATCCGCTTACCAATGAATAAATATGTGACTTAACTTTAAAAGAGAAAATAAAAACGTGAACAATTCATAATTTGAAAGAAATAACAATAACTATATACATAATTTGGAAGAAATAATAAGAATTATCATATTTTATCATTTGCGTTTTTAATCATTTCGAGTGTATCAAAACTTTCTAAAATTGATGTTCCATATATGTCATATGTTCCTATCCGAATGGTTTCATCTTTATACGTCATCCATTGGTTGATTGAACCACCAGACGAAAAAAACAACCTCCAACATATTTTTTTTTTGCCAACTAGTTTTGATTGATGAAACAAAGGAACATACATGGATAAAAAAACTAACTATCTTAACATAATCATAGTCCACAGCAGGGAAGCTCAAACCCAAACAACGGGTGCCATACAAAAACTATTCTGAACACTAGATTAATCTTAACTCATGCATCCAGCCTCGAAAACAATCCTTGAAAAGGAAAATAGAGATAAGACCTCTGAATTTTGACGAGCCGGACAACTTACTGTGAACTCCACAAGAGGAAACAGCGATGCCATGGCCTTCAACAACGACATAAGACTAAGAAAACATAAACCTTCAGTTCACGAAACCAAATCAGAGCTCACAAGCCTAACACTAAACACCAACAGAGAAGCAAACAAACAAACACCTGGAAATAAAGCTCCCTTCTTAACTGAACCTTCATCGGATAATCAACAGCCTCAACCTCTTTATAAAACTTCCATTAACCGAAGCCACCAAAGTCAAGAGGACCTCCAACATATTTTTATCATTACAAATATCTTAAATTTTCAAGTCAAACGAATTATACGTAAAATTTTATGGTTAATTCTTAACCTTAGTTTTATCAAAAAACACAGTTTAACTTAAAGCGATGCCAATTAAATAATAAGTTTCGTAAGACTATAAAAAGTGTATATATAAGTGAATGAAGATCATGGGCTAGACGCTAGCCACTGAAGATATGAATTATTTGTTCAACAAAGCGTTCATATATTTTTACAAAAAAAAAAAACAAAGCGTTCGTATAAATTGTACTGCACGATGCACCACATACATGGTCGGTCTTGAACCACGCTTAACGAAACATTCGGTTTCCAAAAATTTTTAAAAAGATTATATATAAATAGATTCCAAAATTTATAAAAAAAAAAATTTAAACCTCCAAATTATTGAAATCTTTACTAAATCATGTGAGATTTCCAAAATTTTAGGACCGGTCCTGACCACATATACACTATAGGAAGGAAGACCAACGAAGCAGTTTATCAGAGACCCGATCAAGAATGACAACTTCTTTACGAAGGATGACCAGAGCAAATGTATATCCACCTACCTTACCTCCACTATCGGGTTATTTTTTTATTTTTTTTGAATCTACTTTTCCACTATCTGGTTATTTCCTTTATTTTCCCTCTCTTTTCAGCATACTTTTTGAATTTTGATGATGGAAAACAGCTTGAGAGGAAGGTTCGTTTATTATCCACTATTATTTTCTCTTGTTATTGGATATGTATTTTAGAAGTGCGTATTAACCGAAAATAGAGTGTACGTTAGTGGATATTGTTTCAGTTCCATTTTTACAAGTTTTTTTTGTAAAATGCATTTTTGCATGTTTTAAAAAAAGGTTTATTTTAGGATATGGTATTTAATTTGGGTAAAATTTTCTTCCAAAGGCTACACAAAATGAAAGAAAATTCTAAATCCCTGATTTAGTTACATCTCCAATGACTTGATATAACGTGTATATTGAAAATTTTATCAAATATATAATGGGGCTGAGTTATCTCATGTGTTCCATTCTCTAACCTACTTTCACCTTTTCTAGCCCTAGATCTCTTTTAGTTTATGAGTAATGAGTATAACCCCAAAACAACACCCCTTAGATCCTTTGCATATGTAAGCGAACGAGCCTTATTTTTCTGTCAAGAAACTAATCTTGGCAAAAAAATGGAAGAAGAGAAGATTTTTTTGTTACTTTCATAAAACTACATCATCTTGATTAGTAAAATAACTCGGTGATGCTACAATGGTTGTATTTTAGTCACAATTTGTACATTTTCCATGGCCTAGGTGTCCTTTAACATTGTGAGGGAGCAGAATCAAATTCGAACTAGTAGACGATGGGAAAAGAACAAGGGTGGGACACTTGATCATGTATAACTTCTACTATTGAAAAAAAAAAAACAAATCAAATTGTATGTATTTTAATTCGTAAGAAAAATATTAATAATAAAGATCTATATGAAGTCTTGAATTCTGTGTGTTTTAGAAAACCGTTGATCTTGATGACAAAACATACATCATCAAAACTATAAAAACTATTAGGAATTATCATCGTCTATTTAAAAAGCTTTTTTAAAGTATCTAAAACGTTTTTAAAATTCAGTAAGAGTTTTAATAATGAAGTATATATATATTCATTCATCTCTATATTTTTTTTTTACTTTTTTTTTGCTAACATTTGGTATTCCTCTCTATATTGGCTTCGGCTTCATAATTCTTTCTACCGTATGATATGTTCAAGTATGACAAGAATCAATTTCCTGATATATTATTTGTATATACATCCAGCTGCAATTGCTCCAAGCTATGATAATATGAAGATTCTCCTTATAGTTTTCGTTCCAAGAATTAAATCACAAAGTGCAAGATAAAGATATGGCCAACATATTTACGCATACGTGATTTTTATACTTTTAATTCATACATAAATTCACAAAACGTCAAACAAATCTATACGGAATTCGGATTTGTCTATTAATCAGAACAACACAATAACTCAGTCAACATTTGTTATTCCCTCTATCAGACACCGACTTACGACCGCATGTGTTATCTTTCTGGTAGCTAAACCGTATTGTTTTTATTCGAATATATTTAACTATTTTATGTCAGCAAAATGGAACCCTACATTAAAAAAAATAATTGAACAGCCCCGACAATACAAGCATGGATCGTAACAACAAACAGCAAAAATATATATTAGGTCTCGCAATATAATGTATTCCCATCGTGCACCGTCTTGTTCCTTTTGACAACAACCTGTTACCAATAATTTAATTACATATTTTCAATCAACAGAACGATTATTGGAATAATTCCACATCTGAGGTATTATATATGTTCACGTGCATCCTTCAAATCTAAGTAGGCGTACAAAGCAGATGTGCGTGCAATTATAATAATTCCAAATTATATATGTTTCATAACATATTTAACATTTTTAGCAAACTTATAGATCGATGAGAGGGTATTTATAAGAACGGTCCAAGTAATTTAAAAGCTGAAAAGATGTATATAAATCAAATAAATGCTACAACCAGAAATTTCGGTACTATACACGAATATTTCAGTAGATTTTTCCTGTTTATGACTTTATTCCTCTTGTTCATGCATATATCAAGGTTAGTACAAAAATCAATTATTATACTGTATCATAAATGGGTTGATACGTCTATGATTGACAATGAATCTATTGTTTGTAACTAATTTGACATAAGAAAACGGAAAAGGATATGTTTAAAGAAAAGAATACTTACTAATGGTCAATAGTTGTGAAACCGTTCAAGGGAAGGTTGGGGGAAGGTGCAGATGACGTTGTGGACTAAAGAGCGTTACTAATAACGCTAGAGACAGTTACACACCTTTATCAAAATAGTTCTAAATGACACGTGGCAGTTTGTCCAGTGGATGACAGTTGGTTGTTTGTTGAGGATTACAGCCTGGACTTTGCATCAATTCTTTAAGAAGATTTTTAGATGGTAAGCGATGATTTCGCATTCTTATTGGGCAAACTCTCTTTGTCGTTTACGCCATATCACTAAACTTTAGTTTCTTTAAAAATTTCCGACCATTTACTTTTATATTTTGTGGCCGTTTCTATGTAACAAGTTTTTTGGTAAAAATCATAACGAATCGGCTCTGATGATAAAAGGAGCGGCCGTAACTACTGTCGTCCGGTTCGATTTGTGCTTCGTCATTAACAATGTTTGGATTTCCGACAAAAGAAAAAAAAATTATAACAAGTTTATGAAATATAATATTTTCTCCGTTTTTAAATATAAGTCGTTTTACAGTTATGCACATAGATTAAGAAAATCATTAATTTCTTATATTTTCTAAACAAAAACATCATTAATTATTTATCTAGCCACAATTCAACCAATAAAAAAGTAGAAGATATATTATCATTGGTCAGACAACATTAATTAGTAATAAATTTTACATAGAAAACCGAAAACGACATATAATTTGGAACAAATTTTTTTCTCTAAAACGACTTATATTAAAAAACGGAGGGAGTATTAATTAGAATTATGAACGAGGTGAAGTTTCCTATGCCGTGTATATATATATATATATATATATATATTACTTTCTATGTTTTAAATTAATGTCATTATTGAGTAAAATTTCTAACACAACTTTTATGCAGTTTTACATTAATTTATTTATTTTGTCTCAAATTAAATTAATAAATAATTAACATTGTGCAATTTAAATAATTAAATATAAATAAAACTGAATAATTATTTTTTAAAAAACTTGTATGAAAATTTTAAACAACATCTAATTTGAAATGGAAAAAGTATGTGAAAATAAATTGTGACAATTATCACGCGTGTTCGGTAATCAGTTTAGCCATTTTTGTAAAAGGAAACTGTTCATCAAATTCACAAAATAATTTCTTGTTAATACAAATAACTAGTACTCCCTTTGTTTCTAAATAATCTATGTTTTAGAATTTTCACACTTATTAAGAAACACTTAAAATTTTGATAATAAATGTATGATTTTTTGTGTTTAGCTATTTTCTATGATTTTTAACCAATCAAAATTCAGTAAACACAATTAATGTTTTTGAAATTTACAATTTTTCATTATTACATACATTGAAAATATAAAATATGGATCTTTTAGAAACAAAATATTTTTCTAAAACATGGATCATTTAGGAACGGAGGGAGTACTATACTATTAAAAACTGCATTTATCAATTTTGTTTTATTGCGTTTATTCTGGCATTATTATTGCCTGGTCCATTATGCATCAAAACTGCAACTACTTTAAACTTTTTCTAAAATTTCAAAATAGGCGTTTTGTATTTTCAAAAATATAAAGAAAAAGGTATACAGGTTGGCTTGGCCAGTCAAAAGTCAGAACTGCATAAAGATCTGTCTTTACCCAAACGGCCAAACCTAACCGTTATCGTCTTTATTTTCAGATATTTTAGTTTCAAAATAAAAATAAAATAAAACAACTTTCTAAAATTTTAACGTCACATTGTCCGAATAATATCGGAAGCTTTTCTTTTGTTCAAAAACAAATACTTCCTCCGTTTTATAATGTAGGTAGTTTTGGCTAAAAGCACAAAGATTAAGAAAATTATTATGTTTTAAAAAGTATTGTATATTAAATAGGTTAGATATAATTTAACCAATCAAAAATAAGTTTATTTAATTTGATTGGTTACACTATACTCAATAAATGTAAAAGTTATCTAGAAATATGAGAACTACTTACATTTTGAAACAAAAAAATTTCCCTAAAACTACTTACAATATGAAACGGAGGGAGTATCAGAGCTTTCCTTGTAGGTTTTCCGCTAGCGGCGGAGTTCTGATGCGCCGCCTCCTTGCTTCCGGTGGACGACAGCGGACATTCATCTTGACACGTGTGCATGCATCGCCGGGCGAACGCACACGCGGTGGGTGACGTGTTCTTCTCTCCTCGACGGTTTACTCTATGGGCTGTCGGCCCATATTTGTTTTCTTTGGTTGGCCCATCTTTTTGGGTTTTTCTCTTTGTTCCGTTGGTCCGTTTACTGTTTGGGCTTTTTGTAAAGTTGTTGGGCTTAGTCTCTTGGGCTTTGTCCCATTTAATAAATTCAGATGACAAAAAAAAAAAAAAAAAAAAAAGGTTTCCGTGATTTTGTCGCTTTAACTTCCCACATTACCCCACGCGTTCCTCACTCGCGTGACCTCACTCCTCTCTTGCTTTTGCACGCTCAATAACGTAACAGAAAACAGAGACATAGACGCAGCAAGATCACGACACGTGTATATCTACAGCTGTACCCAACAAAACTTCCAAAACCGCTTGCGTGGAAGAAGCGGTGCCCATGGGACCCATGACTTTCTCCACCGACTCAACCAGTTACCGGTTACGTTTTAACTTTCTCTGTATAAATACCTTTCTCGACCTTCTTCTTCCTTCGCTCCCCTATCTCCTCTGAATCAATGGCGGATCGTGTAAAAGGTCCGTGGAGCGAAGAAGAAGACGAGCAGCTACGGAGGATGGTGGAGAAATACGGGCCGAGGAACTGGTCGGCCATCAGCAAATCGATTCCAGGCCGATCCGGTAAATCGTGCCGGTTACGGTGGTGCAATCAGTTATCTCCGGAGGTTGAGCACCGTCCCTTCTCCCCGGAGGAAGACGAGACGATCCTCTCCGCTCGCGCTAAGTTCGGCAACAGATGGGCCACGATCGCTCGTCTTCTCAACGGACGCACGGACAACGCCGTGAAGAACCACTGGAACTCGACGCTTAAGCGAAAATTCGTAGGCGGAGGAGGAGGAGGAGACTGTGATCTCGTTGTGGTGACGGCGGAGGGGGATCGGCGGAAGAAGAGGAGATCGGTGAGCTCTGAATCTGCTCCTCTGGTGGACACTGGATTGTACATGAGCCCTGAGAGTCCCACCGGCGACAGTGACTGCAGCACGATTCCGTCTCCGGTTGCTGCTCAGCTTTTTAAACCAATGCCGGTTTCCGGCGGATTCACGGTGCCGTCGCCGGTGGAAATGTCATCGTCGGAGGAGGATCCGGCGACGTCGCTGAGCCTGTCACTGTCACTTCCCGGAGCTGACGTCAGTCAGGAGTCGAGGAACAGCTCGTTGCTGTTTCCGCGGTTTGAGAGTCAGATGAAGATTATTAATGTAGAGGAGAGTGAAGAAGGACGTAGAGGTGAATTTATGAGGGTGGTGCAGGAGATGATTAAGGCGGAAGTGAGGAGTTACATGTCGGAGATTCAGATAAATAGTGGTGGATTCGTTGTCGGAGGTTTATACGAAACCGGTAATGGCGGTTTCAGGGATAGTGGATTTGTTACGAAGGTCGAGTAGTTTTGGAATCGATTTAGAGATTTGAAGAGCAATTCAGTTTTGGGTTGTGGTCAAATTCTTTTTTAAAAAATGTACAGTGGAATTAAATTGGATGATAAAAAGTTTAATGGAATAATCTTTATTCAACATTTGATGATCAATCAAATTTTTTTTTTGAACAGTTGATAATCAATCAATTTAAATCTGAATTCGTGATATATAGAACCAAAACCTATGATGAGTAGCTCAGAATGAAAATGTGTTATCGGATTCTTTTGTATATAACCTGTGATCAGGGGCGTCCCTCGGCACAGCGAGATGAAGCACCGGCCTTGGGCCCCCAAATTTTCTGGGCCCCCATTTAAAAAAAAAATTTTCTTATATATGTTTTTAAGTTTTATGGTACAAAAGAATATTGCCAATAAAGTTAGAAATGTGTCCTAACAAAAATATCATCATTTCAATGGGATCTAATAGGAAAAAAAAATAGTTTTGACTGAATTTCTTCTCATTTTCAAAGTTTTTATGTTTCTGTATGGGCCCCCATATTTTTTTTGCTTGTGGCCCCAGTTAGTACAGGACCGCCCCTGCCTGTGATTAACGAGACCTTGTGACGTTAGCCTGCGAGATATGCACTGTCCTGATCAATAAAAGGTGTGACAACAAGAAATATCTACATATTATCTTTCAATATTCTATAGAAACCATCTAACATTCTTATTTACATTTTGAAGATGTGTAATTATGATCCCACAAAAAAAAGTGATCCCACAGTCATTTCAGATGTGAGAATGTGGAGACCGGTGATCTCTACAGTCAACGTGCGGCTTATGGCATTATTGGATTAGGACAAGGGGATCTCAGTTCTTTAGTTCAAGTGGACAAAGGCAACAAAAACGAATATTTTCTAAGCAACGTTAATTTCATACCTCTGTATTATGTAACAACTTATTTTATACTCCTTCCGTTTCTTAATAAGTATCACTCTGGTATTTTTTATACAGATTAAAAAAAATGATTGAAATATATTTAAGTTGTTTATAAAATTAATACAGTTTTCAATTAATATTCAATTAAAAATAATTATAATTTGCATCGAAATTCTAAAATAATATTTTTATGTTAAAATAACATTTATTATGAAACAAAGGTAGTACAAATTTTCCATGAGGATCACAATGTTTTTGTTTATGTTTAATTAGTGCAAGTTAATAAAAATGAAAATCCAATAACTTGGAGCAAAAGTTTTGTTTTGCAACTAATCTGGCGTGAGAACATATTGTTAATTGCTTTCAAAGATTAAATGAAATATAAACAATTATGATATTTTCGAGAATCATATAAAATCATTGACCAAGAAAAAAAAAGAGTGAAATATTTATTTTTACAACAGCTCGTGTGGAGATTAAAACGTCTTTTAGATTCGACTAAAGCGATCTGAGAGAACCGGCCAGTCAATTCTCGGAACAGTTTGGTGAATAATCTTATCTTTCTTACTCTCTGTCTTTCTCTCAGGGTTTAGGGTTTAAGGCTCACCAATAAATTTTGGATTCACGCTAACAGAGTCTGATTCATTAGAATCGCTGCTGGGCATGTTTTATATTTTCTAAGATCACTGATTCACTTTAGCTTCTGATAAATTTACCAGTGAAATTCCTTTTTATTTGTTATATGATTGAATAACTTTAGGCTTTTGAATCAGTAAAGATCAAATTAGATACCAATGAAAAAAAATACTAAAAGCTTTTGTCTTACATGGGTTTACTCTCACTGTCTGGTTTTGTTTTTCAATCTCATTGTCTGATTCTGTTTTGGTCATAGTAGAACAAAGGCTGAAGGCTTTTTTTGGGGGCTTTATGATGCTTAAATCAAATCAAAAACAGTCGGAAGACCAAGAAGTTGACAATCCGAATGATGAGTTCCAAGAGGAAGAAGAGGGTTTGTGTCAATCCTCTTCGAGTTCTTTTCGTGATTCAATGTGTGCTCGTGATGATGATGATGATGAAGCCGAATCTATGTTAAGCAAAGATTATCCATTGCCTGAGACTTGTAGTATTGGTACTGAGCTTTTGGGTCTAAAGAAGAAGAAGGTGACGGATGAGTGGAGGAGGTTTAGTCAGCCATTAATGTGGAGGTGCAAGTGGTTAGAGCTCAAGGTTAAGGAAATCGAGTCTCAAGCAAGAGGGTATGATAAAGAAGTCCAAAGCTACTATCAGAGTAAACATTTTGATTTGGAGAAGTCGAAACCTTATTATGGTGATGATCAAACTCAGAGAAAGAGTGTTGTTTTCAAGAGAGGAAGAAGGAGACGTGTGGAAGAGACAACAGATGTTTCTGCTTACATCTCCAACCATAACGTTTTCTCTTATGCCGGTATGCCACAGTTTGAATCTTTCTTTAGTTGTGACTACAATGTTCTTCTAATGTAAACTTTGTGTGTTTCAGAAAAGAGGAAGCCAACAACAACTCTTAAACCTCAGTGTCCTGTTCCTGGTGAGACAGGGCGAAAAGCTACGGGCAAGGAAGATGATGATTGTTTTGTTTCTGAGTCGCATTGTTCTGATGATCTCATAGGCGAGATACTGTGTAAGATTGATGAGGCGCAGGATAAAGCAAAGAGATTGAAGAAGCGTGTTGATGAGCTGATGATGATGTGCAAGTCTCATACATCATCTATGCCTCGAACAATAGCTCGATCTCGGAGTGGCGTTACGGCTCGTAATCAGAGAGAAGGGACTGTGCAAATTGGAAGGCAACGTGTATCTGCTGATCAGACTGAAGATGTATTGATGATACCTCAAGCTCCTCCTCCTTTTGAAGTTGATGGGCAGTTTTTGCTTAACAACTCTCCAAATCCTTATGGAGGATTAAGGTTTCCCACAATCGAAGATGTAAGTATTGTTTTTGTTTCCTATTATAATGTTATTTTGTTATGGAGTTGAGAGACAATCTTTGAGAATAATTGGGTTTGTTGTCTCCAGATGCTGATGGATGGAGATGAATATGAAGGAGAACTGGACAAAGAAGAGCTTGATCATTGTTTCATGAAGCTAATGAATGAGTTTGGAGGAGAGACCATCATGTCAGAAGAAGAAGAAGAAGAAGATGTTATGCCGCCTCACTAAGAGAGCATAAAACCTCATCCTCTTACTGAATAGCTCTCTCTCTAATGTGTACAGAGCCTTTTGTCCTCATGCCAAAACCCGTTTTCATACAAAGCTCTCGGATAGTAGTAATATTGGTGGTATATTATGGTCATTCTTCCCTCTCTCTCTATTAACTCTTTTGTATTTGGCTTTTTGAGAATTTTAAGACAAGAATAGGTTTCAGAGTTTGTACATGGCATAAGTGACTTAGAATTTAGGCTATTTTCAATGTTCTATATCTTAAGACCCTTTCCGATTCATAAAATTCAAAATCTTTGTTTGCTTCTCATGTGGATGGAGAATCCGTGGGACTGTGCGCGAGATTCAAACAAACATAAACATGTGTATATTGGAAGAAAATATTTTAATGATGTTTTCATGATTAATGGATACATATTATTTATAAAGAGACAAATAAACATGCTATATTGTAAGAAAATATTTTAGAAAGTTTTTAGAATTTTTTTAGCAAAAACATACATATACTTTACAGAAAAATAATAGAAAATAAGTAATACAATCAAGGAAAAATCTGTACCAATCTATAAAAATTAGATAGAATTTTACAATCAAGAATATATATATATATATATTTGCATAATCCACAACTATTAAAATCAATCATTAAAAGAAAATCAAATTCTACACAAATTAGTTTCCCAGTAACCTTCTCTTAGTCACATACAGGGGGGGACGGGGGACCTAAAGAAAAAATTGGTATGTGGCACAAATTAGATTTCTAACATAACAAAATATTTAAACTAAAAGTTGTAATGTGTTTTAGAATTTGATTATGGAACAATGCCCGATTTGAGCTCAAGCACAAAAAGTATGGATTTAAGAACCATAACTATTAGGTATTATTTGATTTTTCTTTTGAAAAAAATATATTTGTTAGTCTACTGGTAATGTTGTTCAAATATGGTTGTCATTCAAGAATCAAGATAATTTTTAAATATTATCTTGATTTTTAGCTCATTACTTGTTAACTATATTTCAAATTTGTTTGTGGCCTTCTATTCTACAAAAAAAGAGTAAAACTAATTAAATAAAGTTATTTTTAATAAAATTACAGACGTATAACATACAGATTATAATCAGTCAAAAAAACTAATAAACATGGAAAATAAAAATAAAACGAAAAGTTAAAATGAAAAAAGAAGGACAGATAACATCAATACCATTACCATAAGAATTATTAGTTAGTATACGTATATATATATATGTACAACGCAATTATTATATTTATACTAGAGTGTTCGTCCGCGCTATGCGCGGAAAATGAGATTAAATATATTTTGTGTGGTATTATAATCTTTTAATAAATTTATTATTATTTATTGTTATATGATTATCTAGGTTGAGTTTATTTTTATCATTTTTATAATTTTTTATTTTTCATTTTAGGTTGATTATATAAACTATTTGTTTTCACCCTATATAGTCAGTTGCACACATATGTGGACATAAAATAGATTTTTTAGTAATCACATTTTTTCTTGCTTATTTTCTATTGCATTTCTTAGTACAGTAGAAATTCTGTAAATTAGCAATCCTAAAGTTAGTAAACATCATAATAAGAATTTGGAATGAGAGTGTTGTATTTTCCAAAACAATGGGAATGCTGGAGGTTCATGCGCATCAACTTTTATGTTGTTTGATTTGTCAAACTTTTGTAGTTGTCCAGAGTAAAGTAGATCAGTTATGGAATAAAAGTTTGGTATAACTCATGTGCAGAAGCAGAGGAAAGTTATTATCGTTACTAAGAACAAATACTAAGGTCTTAGGATAGGAAAATGGAAATCGTAGATAAGATGGTGGACATTTTTCCGAAGAGGAAATGTAGATGCGATGAGATTTTTCGAGTTGGGGAGCCTGAAGTTATTTTAAAATAAATCAGTGATCAGAACTTAGTAATAGCCCTTCTCATTTACGTGCATTTTTTTGTTTGACTAATATGTTTTAAAAAAATTAGTTTAACATGATATAAGGTAAGATATAGATACTGGTGTAACGTTTCTTACCATAAGAGTCGCAAATATCACAACCACCTGTTTATTTAAATGTGAAACCCACTTAGTTATACAAATAGTTATTCAAAAAAGAATGTTATCATAATCCATATAAACTTACAGTCATAGAGTTTCGGTTTGAATGTTGGTTGATCGTTTTTTAGACGAACTGAGAAATACTCATAATTAGAAAAATTCAAATACAACATTTTAGGTGGAAAAAATGTATATCTTACAATAAATACACACCTTTCGATTTCATATGTGATCCGAATGGACGTCCTCACATTAATAATTCATATATCACAATTAAAATAATAATATGCATGTATATATGTATCTCACATTAATAAAAATAAAGTAAATAAAGTAACACTTTCGTATAGAAATCAGAGAATTATTTTTATATAAATCTTAGATGAATAAATTAGTAGTTTCCATAAATATAAATTGTAAATAAACATATAGAAACTCCACTTTCGTGATTCTTTACAAACATAGAAAAGAGAACTGTCTTAAGATATCAACCTCTAATATTACAATGATGAGTAGTGTGTATATGAACCAACAGGAAGCAGTTTATTTTTTATTGTTTCTTTTCATACGTTTGTTTTTAAAGAGATTGTTACTTCACATTAATCATCAGTTGGTTGATTGTTACATAAAGGACAGAGATAACTCTAATATTGTAAGACATAAAGGAAAAAAGTCAACGACTCCACCCTTGCACGGGACTATACATTTTCAAAATCGTATATCTTCTCACATACAATTTTAGATCAGTTTCATAAACATATAAATGAATTTTATAACAGATTTAATAATTTTTATTTATACCAAAAGTAATATAAGTGAATAAGAAATCAATGTTTCTTTTGGGAAAAAACCACAAATGAAGTCAAAATGCCAAATGTAAAAAATTGGTTGTTACAGATGGTGATGGTCAATATAAATAGAAGGAACTTATACTTATTGAATGAGTAATGGTTTATGCACTGTGATCCAGGGGTTCATCTCATCAAAACGTGTTGTAAGTAATACTACACAATTGTATTTAAAATTAAGTGATTTGTAAGACCTTCTGTGTGTAATTTTGTCCTTACGCAGATATAAAAGTACGTAGCATAAGTAGTCTAGGATCCTTATTCAATCAGACTAAATATGTAAAATCATTCCTTTGAAACAGCTAAATAATTCTTTGTCTTACCTCCGGTGTCCAGATTGCTTGTCGAAGGTGGTTTCCCCATTTCGTCCAAGATCCAAACCTTAGTATGCGATCAATAAAACATAAACATCTTAGAATATGGAACTTCTTATGGAGAGGGTTAGGTGATTTAAAAAACTTACACTTTTATGGAACTTTTTTTTTTGTGTTTAGAGAAGGCATATTAGCATTTTTGTAGAGAGAATAAGAAGGGCTTGATTCTCGTGAATACTTGCCTTTTATTAAAGCAATGATTTTACAAATATGGTAAATAGATATTCTCATAAATAATCTGATATAACTCTATTCAATTCTTTGATACTAAAATCAGCCAAATATCATCCTTATAATTGATACTTAATAAAAAAACTCAAAAAAAAGCATAAAAATAACTTGGGACATGAAAATAAAATCCTCACATAAGCAAGTGAAGCTTATACGATTATAACTAATAGATTATGCATACATTCTCAGATGTTTATACCCAAGTTCAAGGAAAATCGTAAGTTATCAACATTCCTAATCGTATGTTTCTAAAGTGAACTGCCTAAAGTGATAGGAAAAAAAACATATAAAAGATCATATTAGGATAAGTAGATGCTTAAAGGGATAAGTAAAAACCATATAACGAAAATTGTATCAGAATAACTTAAACATAAAAGACAAAAGTCTGAAGATTAAAATTGAAAGAAGGCAAAGTCTTTATATAAACGTAAAAACAGTAAGAGGATATGCTGAAGCTATATTAGCCACTCTTGGAACGCTTGGCATCGTCTGACTCAAGACTATCAGCAGCTTTTCTAGCCTTATCACCCGCAGGATCTCCAAAGCCGCTGGAAGGAGCAGATCCATCACCCATAGTCGTAGGAATATCATCGGACGTTGCTGGAAGTGCAGCTTCTGGTGGGAGTATCTTTGTGACAGTTATGGTATGAGTCTTGCCTTTCAAGTTATGGTCCGACACTTTCACAATGAACTTCCGTGTCTGCCCTATTGTATCAAGTAAAGCTTGTGGAACCGGAACGCAATGGTCAGCTCCTGCTCCCTCATTAGACTAACAATCATGTAAAAACATACGTGAGTTCAAATAATACAACCTTTACTAAATGCATGAATAGGTGATGTTCCAACTAATTTGCTATAATACAATTTTTTTTGCTATTTAAAACAGGTCTAACATTACCTCAAAGAAATTAGCAACCAATTCTGCTGCATGTTTCCCAGTCAACTCCTTGCCGGCATTACCAAGGATGACAAAAACTGCTTGCTCGCTCTTATCATAAACAGAAATCTTCGTGAGGTACCTGCAACGAAAGAAGATTAGCTATTAGTACTGACAAAACGTAGATGAAACTATGACTACAACACTTACTGAGGCACGCCTGTGACTTCACTCTTCTCACACTTCTTGTTGTTGCACATCAGAGAAGTAGGACCTTTAACTGCCTTACTATTACATCCACCGCAGGAAACGTAATACCAAGAAGAACACTGGACAACATCATCTATAGTTGCTGTGCATTCAAACCAAGCAACCTTCATTGTGGAAAGTAAAATAAAATTCATAAGTACCCAAGCAAACAGAAATGAATGATAACAACAGAACAAATCTTGACCTTAGAAGCTTCCTGCTTAATGTAGGAGAATAGCTCCTCAAGAGTCACTGCCTCAGGCTTTGCGACTACCTCAGCAGCAATCCTATTAGCAATACCTGTGTTGGAGCTCAACCTGAGAAAAGGCAGAAGCCCAAAATTGTTACAGATGAAGACGCTTGAATATCAAAACTATACTAAAATGATGAACACAAATGCCTACCATTCAAAGTAATCCTTGCTAGGCTGAACATCGTCATCCATGAACACTCGAGATGATGACACAGAAGTGAGACAAAGGGTTCCTATTAATCAAAACTATACGATTAACAACAGCTAATTTATGCATATGAGCATGAAATTTTATTATTAAAATGCTAACCTCCAAGATGTTTAGGGTTCACTGTGGTGACCAAAAGAACGTGTGGGGTCCTTCCATACGATTTAAATTTCTGGCAAAACTCAGATGCGGCATTATCCCATAGATAGAGCTTCATCACTGGTCCGCTACATATGTAAACATTATGTGTTAAATATAACACACAAATAAAAATAAATAAACAAATGGGTAAACTTACTCATGTGTCTGAACATGAACACATAGATGCCGCTTCTTAGTTATGGCAACTTCGTCAAGAACAGTATGGTCAGTGAGAGTCTGCCCATTCACCAGCCTCATGTGGCCAACATAATCTGAGATAGAATAATTAAACAGTCAACAAAAATCAACAGAATAATACTATAAATAGTTAACAAAACTCAACGGAATGATAATCACTAAAGGTGATAAATTATAAACTAAAAATGCAGGCATTAAGACCAACCATAGTTCAACATGACTTACCGTAAAGATCAACCATAGTTCAATTATAAACTAAAAATAATCACTAAAGGTGATAAATTATAAACTAAAAATGCAGGCATTAAGACCAACCATAGTTCAACATGACTTACCGTAAAGATCACCCTTGGAATCAGAGTTGGCCATAAACTCCTCGAAGCTGTGGAACCTGAACCTGTCTTCTGGAATCAGAACCGGAGGGTTCTCAAAAACGGATAAATCAGAATTCCAACTGAATGAGACGATGGCGATATGATCAGCAACCGAGAACTGAGTTTTGTTCCTGGATCCGAAAAAATTCCTGAGCTTATAGACGGAACCAGCTACCAGATCAAATGTCCCTACTCGACCAGCTGGAACAAAACCTTGAATAACAGTTCCCTGGAAATAAATTGAAATATTCGATTAATATAAATCAAACAATACATCAGATTACTTTGTAAACTTAAGCAGACATATATAGAGCGACATATATAGAGCAGACATAGGAACCAATCTAATCTACTGAAAAAGAATAACACTCGGAGAAACCAATCTAATCGACAAAAGCCATGTTCGTCCCGTAAACGCTGCGGCAGCGGCAGCGATCATAATTATCAAAGGAATGTTGAAATTTTTTTGCCTCCGTAAGTTGCGGCGATCACTTTAATGGTGGGAATAAGAGAAACTATGGGAAATTGTGGATCGCTGAATAAAACGGCGGCATGCTCCGTAATTAATTTGAGCCACCAGCGGCATCTTTTGCTCCTCCTCTGTTTTCACCACTGGGATATCTCTCTATTAATTTTCTGTTCTCTGTGTTATTTTTTTGTCGCTGCCGCTGCCGCAGCGTTCAGGAAACGAACAGGGCAAAATATAAAATTAGAAGCACGAAAAAACTAATACGTTGTACTGAAAGCAAGACCAAGAATAGCACTCGGAGGAACTAATCTAATAGACAAATATAAATTCAGAAACACAAAAAATTAATAAGATCTACCGAAAGCAAGACTCGGAGAATAAAGCCAAAGACGTTGACAAACCTCTTCGTCAATAAGGAGCATCTCTTTTCCAAGCAGGGTTTTCGTGTATATATTTCGAGCCTCCCATAAGTGAATCAGACGAAACCTCAACTCAGCTTCGCATGGGCCGAGTGAAACATCTCTGAAGAACATCACTTGGTTTGCATGCGCGGAGGACAGAGCGGTAACAGTGTTTGGGTTCATCGGATTGGTAGACGAAACAGGGGACTTTCCGTTTGGTTTCGCAGTCACAGAGGAGGCGACGGTCTTCTTGCTGGCTTTGCGATCGCCGGAGACGGATGAGTTGCCGGTGGATTCCATCGGGATGAGTTTTGAGAGTCTTTTCAACTTGGATGGGAAGATAAGATAGAAAAAGAGATTTATATATAGAAAAACAGAGAAGAAGGTGAAAGGAATCCATTGAATGAGCTTAATCAAGGATTCAGTTAGTGGTGATTTACTGGTGGAGACGAAATTGAAGAGATGAGAAACGGAAGAGATGGAAGTCGCAAAGGTACGGGGAAAAAAATTAAGTCGACAGAAGACGGAGACAGCTTGTGGCGAAGAGAAAAAATGGGCTAGACTATAACAGCCCAAATAATAAACAAAATCCACCGAAAGCCCAAACAATTGACTTAATAAATGACGTGGATGAAATGATGCATTCCCATTGGTGGAATTTCCTGTCCGACGTGGATACCGTAAGAAGCCTTATTTTGCTCCTTTTAGTATAGTTTTGATATACACACACGCAACTCAACAAATAAATCAGTAAAAAAATTAGCAACTGATTTCACATTGCATGGGGGATCCATAAGAGACTCAACAAATAAACTAATAAAACATTAACCAGTTAAAAACTTTTGAACATAGTATGGGCCATGTGCCCCACCTACATTGGCCGTAAGTCCGCCTCTGGTCACATGTCAAGTTTATGAACGATCACAAGTTATTTTTATTTGCTTTCAAAATCACAATATAACTTACACATATATAAACAGTTGTATGCATTGTTTATAAAATTGTTTTATGTTTTGATTAAAAAATACTTCAACTTTGCTTTTAAATTTATTATTTTTTGCCCAATTTTTTATTTAATTATTTTCAACCATTTTATATTTGATCATCCGTCAACAACTTAGAAACCCTTTTAACCCATTTTTAATCTTTCTACCGTAGTTTATAAAACCATTGTATATTTTGATTAAAAATAGGTCAATTTTGCTATTTGATTTAGCATTTTCCCATTTTTTAATAGCTGAGTAGCTTGTCTTGGTAATCAATCATCTGGATTGTAAAACAAACTTACAATTAGGGACAGAAACTATAGAGAGTAGTAGTTATAAGAAAATCCTATGACGCTGTTTGAACAACAATGAGTATCCGGCAAAGGTTTTGCCGTTTCCGAGGAGGGCAATCGCTCGGAAATCTCTATCCACAGTTCCCACTCCAACTGTGGTAATCCAAAGAGCTACATTCATCAACGTTGATTCTCGTGAACTGGAGTTTCTTGCAGAGGCGGAGACAACGATTCCTCTCTCTCCACTACTGCTAATGTCCCGATAGCAATACTGTCTTGGTCATAGTTCAACATGCCTAACACAAGCGAGATGGACAAGACATAACCTTGTCTTCAGTGGCCTTATCTATGGCTGCTAGAATATCAAACGACATGCAATACCCAAAATACCAACATGCCTTGTATATCGCATTTCGAGTTCATAAAGCCATTCCAGAGAGTTCAATTTTACAATCCAAATAATTTATAAAAATGCTGTATATTTTGATTAAAAACTCTTCAATTTTGCTTTTTGATTTAATACTTTCCTTTTTAATAGCTAAGTAGCTTGTCTTAGTAATCAATCACATGGACTGTAAAACAAAGTTACAATTAGGGACATAAACTATGGAGAGTAGTAGTTATAGGAAATACCTAAGATTTTCCTAGAATAGGTCTGAACTTTGATAGGCCATAGAGATTGTGCTGAGATTTGGATAGTCATTTAGGAGTCCTAAAGTGGGATGAAGAACTGTTTTTCTTCTGTATGATTCAGTTTGATATTTGTTTTAATAATTTCCAAGAAGTTGTTCTGTTTCCTCCAATAAAATAAAATACTTTGTTTGGTTCTTTCGGTTTCTAATCACTAAAACTTATGAGTAACTAGTATGAAATATTGACATATATGAAATGTGTTATGAAACGGTGGCGCAAAATGTAGCATAGCACTCACCATACCATCAAATATGCAACCGAGAGTCCACATGTCCAAAAAATAGTCATAGTCCTGCCTCTGTAAATCCACTAGAAATTGAGTATCTGACATATGAGATAACATTAGATCAAGCTTAGCTATTGATAATAACTCCATATCTATGCTATTATTTGTCAAGTCAATTTGTTTACTTGTCAATTTTTCTATAATTTTAGAAATAGTCATGTCCTAATAATTTTAATAAATAGTTTTTTATAATATTTATATAATTTAATTAAAAAGGTTTTGAAAACTATGATAATTACATGTATATAAATATTTGAAAGAGATTTTTTGGCATCCCATTAAAATATAGATATATTTTCTATAATTTTATTTAAGAATTAGTTTTTTAATAAATATTTTCCATAATATTTATATATTTTAATAATAAATAGTTTTGAAACAAATTATAATAACTACAATGTATAGTCCACATAAAAATTTGATATTATATTATCCTACTATATAAAAGGAACTAAATTCAAAGCTTTTGGGATTATCCACCTCAGCCAAAATATTCTCATCCAAAAAGAATTAGAAATAAATGTCATTTAGAAGATAATTAACTAACATACAACTTTTGATATTTCTAGAAATTTCAAATTTGTAACTGTTAATTTATTAATAAAATCATATATCTATATTGAATTATTTCTATTTTTAATCATTAGACTTCAAAGGTAAATAAATTATTAATTTATAATATCTATAGTTTATAACTTTATATTGTAGTTATAAATAAAGAGAAAATAACCGGGGAGGGTGAAGAAGCTCATGTAAAATTATGTAATTAAAATAATAAAATGGTGAGTATGATGAGGTGAATTTAAGAAAATTTGTTGTACAAATTGTGGTGTTTTCTTCGTCCACTATAATGATTTAAAATAAAATATATATTCACATAAATAAGTCAATATTTGTTGTTTTTTTGGTCAGATGTTAAGACTATCATTTTCTGAAAGATTACACTATTGTTTTTAAACAACTTATTACAACAAGGGAACAAAAACAACCAACAACAACTCAAGGTAAAAAGGCCTTAAGGAGGTCTTATACAAGAAAGATAAAAAGAAGTAGAGAAGAGGAGAAAGAAGAACTTGCCGGGTAAGAGAGGAGACGGTCACGCATCATACAGTCGAGAGAGATAAGGATGACTGATGAAAGTGAGGAGACAGCTGTGAACACACGAGCATTACGCTCTTTCCACAGCAGGTAGATGGCTGACTGAAAGTAGAGCTTGATGATTGGAGTAGCATGCGCATCTGCGTTGATGCGAGGTTGATTGATCCAGGCTGCAACAGAGTGTAGATCAGCCGGAGGAGAAATCCAAACTTCAGCAGCAAAAGGCTTCCATATCAAGCGAGAGAAAAAGCACTCAAAGAAGAGATGATGGTGAGTCTCTATTTCCAGATTACAAAGGATGCACGTTCCTGAGACATTTAACCCCCAACGCCTCAAGCAATCCTTGGTTGGCAGTCTTCTCCGCAAAGCCAACCATGATATAAAAGCATTACGTAGAACATGTTCTTTGAACCAAATAGTCTTGTGCCAATATTTATTGTTGATAGTGTTTATATTTTTTCTGACAATAGTATCCATATTTTTTAGTAAACTGGGAGCTAACCAAACGAGGATTATAGTGTTTACTTGAAAAAAAGTAATAGGTTGAATGATAGATGACGTGCATGTTTTTTCACATAGAAATCTGCACATATATTAAAATTGTAAGATTTGAATCATA
This sequence comes from Brassica napus, assembly GCF_020379485.1. NCBI lineage: Eukaryota > Viridiplantae > Streptophyta > Magnoliopsida > Brassicales > Brassicaceae > Brassica > Brassica napus. The sequence goes on along the minus strand of NC_063436.1, from coordinate 22,187,931 downwards.
GAGAAAATATTGTGTATATGACTGAAGCTGGTACATTCCGAAACTAAAGATGGCTAAAATACTTCTTTGTCAAAATGCATAGATGTGAATCTTATATGAATAGAGTTCTCCATTGCTTATAGTAGTGTAATAAACTTCGTGTGTAAAGGAGAAAAAATGTTATATAAGTGAAAACAAAAATTATGATTTTTTTTCTTGTGTCTATAGGCTCTTCGCAATTTGAAAAAGAAAGAACATATTGTGTGAAAATATTTGGCTCGGTCAAATTTTATCCAGTTGTTTATAAAACTGTTGTTATCTGATTCATGTAATTTTTTAGTGTTGATTTAAAAGCCCAAAAAACTCATCTATACTGACTTTTTGATATTTTTTTCTGTGATTTGAATTTAAAAACAGATAAAACTTTCGATAAGTTATGTAAACTCAGAACAAGTATTTAGCTTTAGAAAGCATTTACATGTTTCAAACTTATAATATATACATATATAATGTTCTTTAATGTGTTAATCGTACTATATATAACATTATTTTAAAATTTCAAAAAGTTTATGTCACATACAAAAAACCATCAATAAAAAATATAATTCTCCATCTACAACAAGAAAAAATGAAAAATTATAAACATATAAATTTAAATTAAGAAAAACTAACATTGGAAAAATAAGAAGTTAATGTAAAAGAAAAAAACCGACAAATAATATTATAAATAAAATAAATTTATAAGACACAATCCGCGCGAAGCGCGGAAAAAATCTCTAGTTTATTTAAAAAGGAACCTGTTTCTTGTATGCCATTAAAATATAAATATATGTTCTTTAGGTAAAAATAGGTTATATATTGTTTTGGGTTATGTTAATATCAGCTCATGAATCGAAACTATGTATCCAAAGTAGACACACTTCTTATAGTTACATAAATATATCTACAAACTCATACAATTTGAAGAAACTTTAAAATGATATTGTTGTTTGTTTGTGGCTAGGGATTCAGACTCTAATGAACATAAAAATCATGTAAACTGCAATCAAACTAATGTTCGTATGATTCATCAAAATGGGTGTGTGCTCCTATAGATCTTACTTATAATGCCATTTATGGTTTTGTTATTCTAAATTTATCACTTGTGTTATTTTAAAGTATTAATACACATTGCTAGTGTCCTTCTTCATTGATGATATGACGATAATCGTCAAGTTTGTGGTAACCTAGACTCAAACCACATCACATGCCAAGAGAAAGCCGGAGAAGATTATTTGCATATATCATTTCAGTGGGCTCTCCCGCACTGGATTATTACCTTTAGTGGATATTATATTTTCTCAAAACGCAGCGTTTTGTCCGTCTTAAACCCTAAATACCTTCAAGGCGTTTCATCGTCTCTCTCTGCGCCTCTCTCTGAAACTCTCAGGTAATCTTTCTTCTTACTCCAGTTGTGCTTTCGCATCGTTTATAGGCTTAGCTTCGATGATTTCGTATTGATAATCAAACCCTAGTTGCAAAGATCTCACCTTTATTAGTTAGTTTGTAGCTCACAGTCACAGACAATCATGGGGAAGAAGAAGTTCATCGACAAGAAAAAGGCGGCGACTTTCGAGCTCTGCCCTCGCGACACGTCAGACCCTTTATACAGCGACGCACCAGGAGGCGATAAGATCTTCCTACGAGTCGATCAGAACCCTGTGAACATCAACGGTTTCGCTGAAGACAACTCACAGTTCGATGACGCCCCTGAAGAAGGAGAAGAAGATTTGGCTTACGGCTACTCCAGCTTCGCGGGTTCGAGTAGCAACAACCCTTTACCCGCTGATGTGAGGAAGGAGATTCTCGAGCTAGGCTATCCTGATGACGGGTACAACTACTTGGACCATTTGAGAGAGATTAAGAACACTGGCGGCGGTTCTAACTTCTACGCTAACCCTAAGTTCGAAGGTGAGTATCTTCCTCGTGACGTCAAGGCTTATGATGCGTCTCGTGTTAAGGTCTCTGGTGTGGTGGTGGATGGTGAGGATGATAAGTTGATGTATAGCGTGGCGTCCAAGACTGTTAATGTTAAGGTGAAGAAGGCTATTGATCCTGAAGTTGCTGCTTTGCTTGAGGACAGTGATGGGTCTGAGTTTGGTTCTGATGTTGAGGATTTGGAGGAGGATTTTGTTGTCCGAGCTAATCTTGCGGAAGAGGGAGAGGGTTGTTCTGGTGTGAGCCATAAGGAGGAGAAGGTGGTGGAGTTTGCTAGACCTCCTGTGGCGGCTGAGAACAAACCGAGAGTTCCTCGTCAGATTGATGAGTTGTTTGATCAGCTTGAGCTTAATGAGTATGGAAGTGAGAGTGACTATGATGGAGAAGAAGAAGAGGACTTCAAGGCGCAGAGCGTTGGTGATCTTATTTACGAGAAGCCGAAAGATTACGAGCTTGATGAGAAGTATATGAACCCTGCGGATCTGTTGAAGAACAGTGACTCTGCGAAAGATAAAGAGGAGCTTGAGTACATCATCCGCAGGTCTGTACAGTACGGTGAGAATTTGGTAAACAGCAACGAAGATGAGTTTGTGGAGGTGGTTGAAGAAAGCAGCGACGAAAGCGAGAAGTGGGATTGCGAGACCATAGTGACAACGTACTCGAATCTCGATAACCACCCTGGTTTAATCTGTGATCCAGAGAGAGCGAGGAAGAAGCTGAGCGAAGCACTAGCTAAAGCAAAGAGTTTGAATGGTGGGAGTAGGATCATTACCCTCCAGGGGAAAGAGAAGCTTCCGGTTGAGTTTTTACCCGGTAGGAGAGCTGAGCAAACCAGTGTGAAACCGAAAGCTGAACCGGTTAAGAGGAAGACTCATGGGCAAGAGACGAAAGAGGAGAAGAAAGAGAGGAAAGCTGCTGTGAAAACAGAGAAGAGGGAAGCGAGGAAGATGAAGAAAGAGACAAAGGAGCTTTATCGGTTTGAAACTCAGCGTGCTCAGAAGGCTGTTGCTGTTTCTGGTCCATCTTCTATTCCTCTTTAATACTAAACGTTTCTCAGAGAGTGTTAAACAACCAGTTTTTTCTTATATCATTTTCATGTAATATTTTGTGTTTTTGTTCTAAAGATTTTGAATCTCTTTTCGTATGCGGAAAGGTTTAGTTGTGTTTTTTATCAACGACTTATGTTCTGGCTTTATTTATTATACACCCTTTCTTTTCGTAATTAGTGGCCATGAACAATAAAATCTTGGATCTATTGATGATGAAGCAATAATGTGAGTTTAGAAAGAAACTTTTTCGAATCAATCAACGTTATAAATATTCTGCATTTTCCCGGAGGTGCAGAAGCATTCGAGTTAAGCCATCAGACTCTGCCACCAATTGGTCTGATATTTGTCTATTTTGAGTGTGAAAGAAAACTTAATGAACTTGATATATGAATATGATATATCGTCCTATTAGAAATGCAACATCATTAAGACATCACCACCTACTCTTCGCGACATCATTAGAAATTATTCACCTAATCTGTAACACCCGTCTCTTTAACACTCGAGCCCGGCGTGCTACTAATCAACAATTCATATCTCAAATCCGTAAAAAGGTCTGAAAGTCGACTTTCATATAAATAACGAAATAAATCCATAAATCCCATAGTCGAAATAACTGAAATAATCGTCGAAATAATAAATATAAGTCTGATAAATAAAATAAAGGAAAACGCCTAAAAGCACCAGCTGTCCGATCAATCTCCTAGTCGTCAGTCTCACCTGCATGGGGGCAAATGAGGGGTGAGTAACAGGTGAGTTACCCAGTGAGGTATGGGGATACTAAACCCGAAGTCCAAGGACCCGGACAGAGCACTCCGAATAAATATAATTTAATCCTAATACGTTACAAAACACGGTACCTAAAGTACCCAGAGATCAAATAAGCTGCCCACTAACAGGCCAAAACACCACCGAATACGTGCTCGGTAACACACGCCCGTAGACGATTTATCGACCTCGAAGCCTTGGCACAACAGGTCGACTAAGCTGTGCCGCAGCATACACCACACCCAATGTACTGGGCTCCGGCCGACACATAGAATTACGTCTCCATGGTCGGCTAGCATCCAAAGCATCTCAATATATTATATACATATATATTATCAATTATAAATGAACAAGCACTGTTGAACCATCTAACACCCTAGTTCCGGTTTAAGCAAAGAGCCTATAACTAAACAAGCAATGACAGACTCGATTTCACACAGACGGAACACATTAGAAATAAATTATACTTATTCGAGGTCCTAAGCCGTGTAAGAGAAGCTCGGGAAAAGGCCCTCACCTTAGCAATATGGAAAAGTAGTAGCTATGAACTCCAACTGCTCAAACAGACTCCAAATCTGAAATCGGGGCGAAAAATCAAGTCAGAACGCCCTTCGAACGGTTAAAAACGGATAACCGGCGATCTGGTCTAAAAGTCAACCCGCTGGTCAAAGGTCAACCCGGTCAACTCTGACCCAAGCCGGTCAACCCTTGACCAAATTGAAATCGAATTGAACCAATCGGTTTATCCAAACCAAAATCGATTTCAATTAGACCAAATCGGTTTTCCATAGCCGAAATTAAATCAATTTTAACCGCCGGTTTAACTTAACCAATTCAATTAATTTAAATCAGAAATCGATTTATTAAATAACCGGTTAGCCTAAACCAAACCAAAATCAATTAACCTAACCGGTTAACCGGATCTGTGTTGACTCGCTGAGTCGACTCGGCCGATTTACCGAGTCACGACCGAGTCAACGGCCGAGTCACCGGCGGCTGAAAAGGGACGGCGGCTTACCGGAATCAACGGCGGCGACGGGAAGCGGCGGGTGTGACGGACGGCGGTGGCGCGTGAGCTACACGCGCGGAACGTCGCGGGACAAAGGCGGCGCGTGACGGCGCGTCTGAGCCACTCTCCGGTTGATCTTCCTTGTCCGGACTCGTCTCGACGTCACGATCACGATGGTTGTCTTGAAATCACGAGATTCCAAACGGTTAGTGAGTTATGATCGATTGAATGAACGGCCGTTTTAAAAACAAATCGGAAAGGGCGATTTCCGGTTACCTTCGGCTGGGATCGGCGGTGGACTGGTCGATCTCGGCTCTGGACGTGGTGGTGGCGGCGGTACGATCTCAGATGTGAGTGACGGCTCAATCTCTGTAGAGTTACAATGTTTAGGGTTTCTGGGGAACAAAATAATGGCAATAATGGTTTATATATTGGACTCACCAAGGGTTTTCTGCAACACTAACGGGCTCTGACGGGCCGAAGTGACTGGGCTGGAAATTGGGTCGTTACAATTCTCCCCCACTAGTAAAGAATTCGACCCCGAATTCGGCTCTGATACCAAATTGTAACACCCGTCTCTTTAACACTCGAGCCCGGCGTGCTACTAATCAACAATTCATATCTCAAATCCGTAAAAAGGTCTGAAAGTCGACTTTTATATAAATAACGAAATAAATCCATAAATCCCGTAGTCGAAATAACTGAAATAATCGTCGAAATAATAAATATAAGTCTGATAAATAAAATAAAGGAAAACGCCTAAAAGCACCAGCTGTCCGATCAATCTCCTAGTCGTCAGTCTCACCTGCATGGGGGCAAATGAGGGGTGAGTAACAGGTGAGTTACCCAGTGAGGTATGGGGATACTAAACCCGAAGTCCAAGGACCCGGACAGAGCACTCCGAATAAATATAATTTAATCCTAATACGTTTGTGACAGCTTTTCCTGTGGGAATGCTGTTAAAGGGTGAGGTCCTGGGTTCGAGGTCCACCAACAACCTAATTATGGAGTTAGTGAGAACTCATAAGGGAGGGGTTGGGGTCGGTGCGCTGCAGCGCTGTGAGCCTGGGCCCAATGGGCGGGTCGGGGCGTTATATAATCTTTGTATCACCGTAAGGAAGAGACATCCGACATAAAGTCTCTAGTATTTTTAATCACAAAGTCACATTGAGGACACTCTTCCTATGACCGAACATCCATGATCTTAATTACTGGTTTCTACCACATCCACGTGTGTTGTTTTTTTTTTTTTTTTTTTGTCAACATTTTCTTTCATTAGAGAGACCCAGAAGGGCAGAGTATATGAGAATTACAAACGACCCATTTATATATTACAACAGACACGAATAAAGTATAAGCCCAAATTATTAGGCCCATATTTAACCTAATAACTATGAGTCTTCTTCGATCTTGTTACTATTCCACGCAGCTTCCAAAGAGATAAGTCTAGACACGTGTCTTTTTTTTCTTTTGCATGAGACTTCAAGCGGTTGAAGCAGACACGCTCCCTAACGCGCCACCGCATGGAAAGAAAAGATCCAGGATGCAACTCCGCCGGCAAAAACACGATATGCTCAAGCTTCATTGCTGGGCACGCTTATGAATTCCCCCTGCCTTTACTCTTTTGCCTAAACCATCATCTTCAGGGAAACTTCCATCACCATCGGATATTAAAACTGAGAATTCTCAGTCATTTCAATAAACGATTTTTATCGGACCACCTTCAGTTAAAGAAGATGCCGATTCATCTAAATCGTCATTTGAAACAGCCAAGATCAATCCAACATCACTTCTTCCTTGCTATTAGGATACTTTGCTCTAGCCGATTTATCGGCCCTACTTTTGAGTGAGCAAAGATTGATTCCTTTAAAAGAGGAGTAAGTGCAAATCCGAGAAAGCTAAGAAGCCGCCACCTTAGACAAATGGAATCTGAGTATGAATTGCGAAAGAGGAGTATTGTATATACATACGCCTCCATTGAAGAACAACAAAGATAACCTTGAAGACTTGCTTCAACGGAGGTTGAGACACCACAAAATCGCCACCGCGAAAATACTACAACTTCGCCACCGCGAAAACTAGATCCGCTAAACCGGAATATTATACATAAGAAACAAAAAAACAAAAGGGTTGGTGGTGACCGACGACGTTAACCGCCGCCGATCACCTAACTCGCAATCTTTATCGGGAAGTTTCTTAGAGAGAAGGTAGAGGAAATTTTCTACGTGTGTTGTTTTATTTCCCTTGATGTGTGGACTTATTGAACCTGAAAATTATTTTGTATTCTTGCAGATTTTTGACATCCCAGTTCTAACACTAATTGTTAGGTATTTTTAGCTCATGTTCAACTTCTATGTAACCGATTTTTCTGTTACCGATTAGTATTATATTATACACTTTTGATCCAAAAAGTAAAGTTAACATAGATTATTTTTTTGCTTCTCCTAGTAAAAACTGGACATTATTTATATAATATATTATTATTTTTATAAACTTTTGATGTAGGATTCACAACATCATTGGATACCCAAAAAAAAACTATAATTCAACATATCATATCAAAAGTATATGGCTACAGTATGATATATATTATGTAATATTATACTTTTTCTACTTTTTTCTTATTTCATTTGATGATCAGTATTCTTTTGACCAATATGATTCAACAAAATAATATCATAAAAAGTACATACATCTATATATATATAAAATTGTTTGCCTCACTCCTAGCCTATCCAGCTGAAAATTCGCTTTCTGAGGGACTGATACGTGTCCAACTTCTCCAAAACTCTATGTTTCATTGTTTTCGATTGGTTTTATGGGCTTTCTTAAAAGATTAGCTTAAGCCCACTTCTTTTCCTTTTTTTTTTGAACAACGCCCACATCTTTCCCTTTATAATTCAATACACCGTAAACGATACATCGGAGAATAGCCGCTTATGAATGAATTCTTTTGATGCTAACCTGCAATGAAGATCCAAGTGTTTGCTGGGTCCTAATAATTTCAGCATTGTTACAGTAATCGTCTGGGTTCAAGCATCTTCAATAAAAGCTCAAATTAACTCCAAATTCACACATCACACGATCTCTCATTCAATGAATCTACGCATTCATTCATTTGTGTGATTCTGCTACTATAAATATGAAAGATTTCTTTCTAAAATTTTATCGATTCATTGGCGAGAGAGAAGCTTCCCTCAAGTGTTCTATGGCTGCTCGGATCGAAAAGCTCTTGAGAGATGTTGATGGTCTGTATTGGATTAGAGCTCATTGGTATATGATACTCTTCAGTGCGTCAAGGGTAGCCGCCAAAGTCCTGAACCTGTTCATACCACCGCCATAGAATCTCGGATTCGGCGGGAGTGGTTGTGATTGGAAGCGTCATTGGTGCGGGTGGAGCTACGGTGAGCTCCAATTGATTGAAAGGGGTTCGTAGATATAATATCACAGTTGAAAGAACAATTGAATTTGATAGTTGCAATCACTTTTAATGCTTTAGGTACACCCCAAAGAGATGCCCTCCGGTTCAGCTTTCACCTAAGTACCCTGATCCACCACCTTCTGCTCCTACAACTACGGCTACCGATGATCCTACCGCCGCTTTTCGCGAGCAACCTAAGAAGCTCAGAGCCGATTTTGTCAAGGCTGCTAAACAGGTTACTCTCCTTCTTTCTTCAGATTTAGTTAAGATTATGTGAAATACATGTCATTTTTATTCTGCTGTTTTGAGTCCTTGGCGTGGTACTTTGTTTTGTTGAAGTTTGATGCTTTGGTTGCATCCCTTCCGTTATCAGACGGAGGTGAAGAATCTCAGTTGAGAATAATCGCTGAATTCCAGATAATATAAGTCTCACTCACTGATATTTTATGTTTGGTAAATCATCTTCTGTTCCCTTCTCTACCATTTTTCTTCAGGTTGAAAATGATTTTACTGGCCAAGAGCTCCAAAAACGATTGGAGGCTGCAGGTAAAATTTTCCTGGCCAATCTTTAGTTTTTTCTTTGGTTGTTACTACCCCACACTAGGACTAAGATGTTGTTTAACCATTGCAAGGAGATCTCTTTAGTGGTTAAAGCTATGAGAGAGGTGATGAATCTGATCCCTACGCATAGAGCTTCACTCGCTGTGGCACAAGTAATGGATGAAACTTTCTCTTTTTGATGATGAAATATTGTATCATCTTGGATTGTGCTTTGGTATGAAGATTAGTGATTGTTAATGGGATCCAACTATTGCTGGGTTGGGAGATTATCACAAATGAGATCATGATGTAAAAAAAGTATTTGGGATCTTTAAAGTCATGTAAATATATTTATGGTACCTTCATAAAGAAATAGAACTTTAAAACGTAATAGCAATAGAAAGCTTTTCTTCTTTCATAACTGATATAAAACGTAATATATAGAACTTAAAAGCACTACAATGATGTATATATCCTTAAACCAACGGTGTTAAGTCTCGAGGTATTAAGGCAAACCGTTCACGACCAACACGATAGGCCCGAGAGCAACTCAAGAGCAGGATCTACACAAGCCAAGGAAACGATGTTCTGAAACATCTAACCAAAGAGACATATTACTTCGTCCCTGAAAGCCAGCTTCTCAAAAATCTGAGTTTATACTACAGGCACAACTCTGGGAAGCAAAAACTCAAAATGAACCGAAATTTAAATTTCTTAATATGTTTTAATTAATAAAATTAAATTACAGCCAAGATTTTTGAAAAAAAAATAAACCAATATATATATATATGAAATATTAAAGAAAAATTTAAATCTACTTACTAAAGTGTACGTTAGAATATCTTATAAAGCATTTAGGTCGTCATCACCATTAGCAACTATATATAGAAAAGCTATGCCAAACTTCAATACATTCTGTTATGTTTAAAATTACGTAAATAAATTACGTAAAAATGTCAAATAAAGTATATAGATAATGATTCTGAAAAGATACAAAATATGAATGGTTAAATTAGAACGGTTTAGGTTTGTAGTAAGTTAAACTGAAAAATCTTATAGATTGCTTCCGCTGTGTTTTACGCTTATGTGGATTTTGGTGTAAACTACAGTCCTAATTAAAATTTACATATAAATTAAAACTATTCTAAAATTAGTTATAAAAAGAGATGCAGTGGTCAGATTATTTTGATTTAAAAAAAAAACGTGAGCTTTTAAGAATGTTGTCGGTGCAAAAAAATTATACAGTATTTGTTTTGGTTAACATTTTAGATTTTATATCTTTTACGTATAGATTTGAGTGTTTACTTGCTGTCAAATAACTCATAACAGAAAAGATTTTTCTGAATATGCACAAATAACTCATATTGCGATCATACAACTTTCTTTCACACAATCACTTTTTGCCGGACAAAATTCTTTACAACCATAAGAATTCATCCACTCATTATATGTAAATGATAACCAAACAAACAAATAATAATTGCTTTCAACAAAAAAAATTACTCAAATAACAAGTACCTCATTTCTGCGTGCAGCGCTGACCGGCTACTAAATAACTAATACCAAGTAGTATATATCATTACATATTTTGGATTATTCTTATTAATTTTGTGTTCTCTATAAAATATAAAATAGTGAATTTTAATGTTAATGTTATTTTTATCTTAAAACAAAATATATTTATTAAAAATAACAATATAATCTCAAAATTTTATTTATTATTTGTTTGTTAATAATATTGCTTTCAGTTTAGAATAAATATTTATAAAAGTAAAATATATTTTTATATAAAACAGTTTTTTCAGATGTTTCCGTCCGTAGGGCGGGCCGATCCTAGTATGTTATATTCTATTGATCTTGTATTGGAACATTACAAAATAGTTATATTAAGCAATTTGCTATTTCACTTACAATTTATGTTTTTGTTTTTGGAATTCTCATTTATTAATATAGTGTTAATATTGTTTGTGATATTCTTTAATATATGCTTTATAATTTATAAAATTTTGTAATTTTGATTAATTTTAAAATAAGGCAAATAAAAATAATTTTGAAGTTAGATTTAAGATTGTAACATTAAAAAGGAACACCTTCAAATCTCAAATTTGAAGTTTACCTTTTTTTGTCAATAAGGTTCTCTTGGAGATTAATCCGTATATATAGTTTTAACTTGTATATAAATATTCCAATATGTTGTACAAGATCAGTCAAAGGTCAGAAGCTTTAGTGGGACCGAAAGGTGAAGAGTGGATAATATGTTCCACTGTTCCAGCGATGAGGGAACCAGTCACGTGTCGGATCAGTTATTAAAGTCCATGTCGCGATCTCTCTCCAGATCTTCACTGATCCGAGCTCCTCCAAAGTCTCGTTTAGATTTACCTAACTACCCTTATCGCAAAGGTTACTAGGTTAGTAGATTAGATCTGCAAACGATAATTTTAGTGACGTTATATAATAAAATAATAATACTATAAAACTTGAATCAATCAGAAATTAAAGAACTCGACGTAGAAAACGACTTGGATAATCTTGTTTCATACATTACATTAGTATTATTATTAAATTCTTTAGGGCTTTAATAAATGATATCAAAAGTGTAAATATATGTAAGGCTAATAAAAGCTTTGAAGGGGCAAGATGGCTCTTGGTCTTCTCCTAATACTCGAAGAATGATCACACAAAGCCCTAAACCTGGCTCTTCCTCAACGAAATAAGTAGATCAAGTCTTATGATCATCCTGATTAAAAACAATAACAATTGTTGGGATAGATTTATTATCGATACAAACAATCAAAACGCATCCTTGAAATATCAGAAGCTAACTTGAGAAAAAGAAATATAATAAAAAATCTATACATATATATCAGTCGTGGAATCAATCAGAATACTATATGTTTGTTTTAAAAGTCCTTAATCCATACATATAAAAAATGTAGGGGGATATGATATATCACTTTTGCAGTTATGTATAAAATCTTTTGAATAGCATGTATAAAATCTTTTTGACTGATTTTTTTTTTGACATCATTTTGACTGATTAAAAATGTATAACATACTTTATATGTGCTATATTAATGTAATAATCTAATTTATAAAATCTTAAACTATACTAGTTATAAATACAACTTAGAAGAAGAGTTTCATTAAATTTATTCTAAATAAACGTATGCATATACATCAAGAAACTAACCAGTAGCTACACATGTAGTTATAGTTTACGTATGGCATGATTGGCATCATGTGATTTCAAAACATTTTAACATAAAGTTTCATCTATTTTATTCGGAATTTTGTGTTGATGTTCCACATCGTTTTGTTTGATATTGATTTTTTCACTTTCATGTTTTCACCTTTACTTTCTTCTTACTAATTTTTTGTCGGCTACATTATGTCTCATTTTAAACGACTAAAGAAACTCATGTTTAGGTTTAATAACTAATTTCTGTTCGTATTCGAAAGAAAAGTTTAAGAAAACATCAAGCGGACTCACACCGACTCTAGGTGGAAGAGGTGATGAATGTATTTGGGCCCATCAGAAACTGCGGCTCCTCGTGGCTTTCGGCATCAAACATGAATTGCTGATGTTATTTTATTCTTGGTGGACTCATGTTTATCCAAATTAGTATTTTAAAATCTAAAGAGAATCGTTGAGTATAATTAGCTCCATCAGCGTAGTAAAGAAACATTAGTTCCATAAATTTTGTAAATTCATGATTAGACACTGATTAGGTGTAATGAACGGACGAGACTGAAAGTTGGAGAATGCAAATAAACCCCACTTTCATGTCCCGTTATTCGAGAAGATCTTTCATTAAAATCCTCAGATCGCGGAACACTAACTTTTAATTTTCCATGCCATTTTTTAAGTCAGAATGGAAGATTATTTTTTCAAAATAGTTGTATATTTTATTTAGTTGTACAAAGACCCTTAATTATTTTCATTTTCTGAAAGATAGATTCTCGCATTTTAAGATTAACTTAATCCTATTAAGTCATTCACAATATAATCTATCTTTGCATTGACGAAATTGTGATATAAATTTTTCTGTAAAAACAAACATAATTGAAAATACTTTGCAGGGTGTTTTTCAGCCAAAACAAAATCTGGAACAAGAAAAAAATCATTGTAACGTCTTGCAAAGAAAATTGAATCCTATACATTGAACCTTTTTCTAACATATCCATTTGTTCTTGCCAACTATGAATCGAATATAGCATTCGAAATAAATAAAGCAAATTCGTTTTCTTAATTTTCCAGCTTGTTATTATGCAGAAAAATGATAAATCTTCTCTGTTTTTTAGTGTCCACTATTAATCATTTTTAAAATTTAATTGTTAAGCTGAGAGGGTTTGTTGATGATAGGTCGTGAGAGTCATGGTGACGGCGTGAGGAGCGAAGACGTGTTTTCCTCCTTCACCTTGATGTTTGGACACGTGGTTTACACGTGTTGGTTTTAGGTCGGTTAGCGGACTTGGTCGCGCTTTGGCCTGGTTAATAATGTTTTGAATCTCGGTTTGTAATATGTGGATCTTTGGATTTTTGAATAATAATAATAATATACTTTAGACGGAAAAAAAAAAAAAAGGTCGTGAGAAAATAGGGAGGGGACAAAACTAAAAATATTTAACAAGTTTATATAAAAGGACTGAAAAAGTCAGGTGGTCAGAAAAAGAAGGGAGAGTGACGTGGACCACAAGCATTTGTTTGCCAATTGGTGGTTGGTCCGAAAGTATATTTTTAGCTGGTCCCACTTTGCAAGATCTCCAAATCACTTCTTCTGTTCGAACATATATCTCATTTTAATTTTTCACTTTGTTTGGGATAGTGCTTGACAAGTCTCATTATTACAAGTAAAGTCGCTTTGTGTTTTTACAATTTTACAATTTTACAATTTTGAAGTTTCTATGTTTTACTTTTCTCATAAAGTTTCGACGAATGCCAATAATCACTTCATATTACTAGTCCACCAGTTGAGTTACTAACAGTAACATAGATTTTAATTCTGTGTATTTTTAGTATTCCATCTGTGTGTTAAATTTTTAAACTTTTTTGAAATATATGTTTGAAGTTTTCGTGTAATTTTACTAGTAGTGTTATTACAATAAAACTTATTATCATATTCGAAAAATATACGATCATATTAGACCAAAACAATATGATTTGTAATCATAACTAGTCACTGGATTTTCCTGTTTTTTTAGTTTGACATTCATCAATCTGCTTTAAAATCAGCAAATCCAAAAAGATAATGTTTATATAGAATCAACATCTTATTGGTGTGTAAAAAATGTTATTGGTCTATTTCATTGTTTATACGCCATCATCCACACCACAAAGCACAGTAGATATACCTTATTATTTTTCAATTAAACAATATGTGAATTAGAAGAAGAAGCAGAAAACGAAAAACGAAAGATGAAAAGTACTGAAGATTCCACGAAGTTAAGTAGTAAACGACCCTTAGCATCGTCCAAAAGCCGCCTCTCCGTTCACAAAAGCGGATTTACCCCAACTTTTCTGGTTCAATCCAACTACATGAATTCCTTGTTCGGAAACTCGCTACGCGTAACGCGTGCGGCTGACCCGGGCCTAGCGATTTATTGAAAAATCGGAAAAAATCGGGGAGTACTCGGGGCCTAGTTTTTAATAATTTAATATTAATAATATTTATATTTGTGATATATCAAATTAATATGGATCAAATTAATTAAAATAAATTTATGATCGGTTATATAAAATTGCAAATGTCAAGTAACAGAGAAAGTTATTTGGTCTAGTGGTTTAGATATCATGTTCTCGTGCAGCATTACGTCCCCACCCAGGTTCGAGGCTCCATTTTACCCAATATATCGACGTTTTTGTATTAGGTTTAATGAGTATCAAATTACGTTTCTGTCCTCATCTCCTTCCTCTTTCTTCTGCAAATCTAAGCAGCCGCCTCTGATTTTTTTTTTCACCATTTTTGTCGATTTATCTTGTTTTCTTGTAGATTACAGATAGATTTGATCGTTTTATAACCCAAAATCAAGTTTTAGAATCTTATAGTTATAAAAACTGGATAAACTGGAGATTTTCAATTTTTAAACCTCATAACCGCACAAAAACATACGCTATAACACGGCCGAGTTTCTTAAACCACGGTCCACGCGGTCAATACGCGGCTGGCCGCATAATGTCACCGCACCGGTGCAATTCGCCACGGTGAGGGTCCGTGGAGCGTTTTTCCGGACGATTAAGCGGCAGTTCGCCCGCGTTTTTGAACAAGGCATGAATTATATAATCCATACTTATCATATTACATTACATATATTAAACTGATACGATGTTTTGTACTTCATGTAATGCACCTAATCCTTTTTGTTTTATTCTTAGGTTTTGTGTAAACTATTAAGTATCAACTATGTATTCATATGCTCTATGTACTAAGTATACGCCAATGAAACTGTATTTCACACTAAAAGAATACGACCTGCCATTGAGTTTGAGAGAGGGTGGGTTATAAAACTTTGTGATCTTAAAATATCTTCAGTGATAAGTTTCTTAAAAAAAAATTCTTAGAAATTATAACATAAATAAAATTAAATAGAAGAAGGAAAAAAATATAAGTGTCTTTCCTTTTAGAGATTCTGAGAAATTTTTTAAGCAAATTTTCAGTATTTGTTAGCATTTTCTTGGTTAATTTTAATTTAATATAATTTTAAATTAAGAAGTTCTTACGAATACGGATGAGTTTACAAAAACTTCAAAATCGACCCGAGTGAAAAAACTTCAAAATCGACCCGTGAAGTGAAAAAATATAAAATATTATCAAGTAGCAACAATTTTCTTTTTTTAAGTAGCAACAATTATCTTATTATTATATATATATATATATGGTGATCAAGAATTCAAGATTATTAGAAAATATCATTATGTGTATTTTGTATAAGCAAATGCAACATGTTGGTCCTCAAAGAATTGAAGTATGCTGAGTATAATATCATTATTATAATTTACTGTTTGTATATACTGATAATATTCATTCATCGTACACATTACCAACGACTCATCATCATTAGTTCATTACCCTGTCAATTAATTTGGTTAACTAGATTTTGACCCGCGCAGGCGCGCGGGTGTATATTTTGAAAAATATGTTGATATTTGTTTTTCATGTAATTATTAGGATTTGGAAAAATGAATCCGAGGAACATAACCGATACCGATCCAAAGATATAGTACCAAACCCAAACATAAATTGATTAAATATTCTAATTATTCAAAATTTTGTTATTTAGAGAACCGAATCTGATCCGAACCGAAGTATTTGGGTATCCAAATTTATCTAAAAATAGATTTATATACTTATATATATTAATTATTTTTAGATTTAACGCATATAAAACATCAAAAATGATACCTTTAAATTGGTTTAAATACTTGAAAATATATATAGATAGTCAAAAGTAAATATCTGAAATAGTTAAAGTATACTCAAATCACCAAAAATACTTAAAATAATTATTGATTTCGTATCCAAAATTTTAAATCAAGCCAATTGATATGTTAAGCTTAAGTATTATGACATATGTTATTCAAATTTATACGTAATATATTATTTTATTTATACATTTTGAGAAATTTAAAATATATAATGATTTAAGACTTTAAAAATAATTTAAATTAGTTATCCAAACCCAAACCAAACCCGCAAAGATCCAAATCGAACTCAAACCAAAATTTAGAAACATTCTAATAAGGCTGAAATCTTTGACCCCGAAAACCCAAAATACAAACCGATCAGAACTAAACCCGTATGGGTATCCAAAAGCCCATCCCTAGTCATTATTATATATCGTATTTTATCATCATATAATTAATCGTATTTTATATGTATCATCATATAAAAAATCATATAATTAATAGTATTTTATACATACCATCATATAAATAATTACATATATTATATTTTTAAAACTTAATATGAAATATGAAAACCATAATTTGAGTTGGTATTTCAAATTGGGCTTTGTATTATATTTTTCTTATATATATTGACAATATTTTTTTATAATGGTTATTGAAAAATAGTTTAGTAAAAATCCATTTTTGAATATATGTATATTTTTGAATCAATTTTTGATATAAATCAAATTTGAATTATTATTTTGATTTGAAATATGTATATAAAGTTTAAATTTTGTTTTATGGTTAGATTATAAATTTTTTTTTTAGGGAATTAGATTGACCCATTTTGGTATATTTTAAAAGTGGCCTAGATAACTTTCAATTTTTTAAAAAAACATAAGTCCATTATTTTTTTTCTTAATACTACTATCCTTGTTTTCAAACAAAAATATTTTTTTTTAAAAGACTGCAATCCATGTTTTCAAACAGTCCAAATTTTTAAAAGTCTTATTCAAGTCTCCAAACACTCCAATTTTGTACTATTAAGTATCAACTATGTATTCATATGCTCTATGTACTAAGTATACGCCAATGAAACTGTATTTCACACTAAAAGAATACGACCTGCCATTGAGTTTGAGAGAGGGTGGGTTATAAAACTTTGTGATCTTAAAATATCTTCAGTGATAAGTTTCTTAAAAAAAAATTCTTAGAAATTATAACATAAATAAAATTAAATAGAAGAAGGAAAAAAATATAAGTGTCTTTCCTTTTAGAGATTCTGAGAAATTTTTTAAGCAAATTTTCAGTATTTGTTAGCATTTTCTTGGTTAATTTTAATTTAATATAATTTTAAATTAAGAAGTTCTTACGAATACGGATGAGTTTACAAAAACTTCAAAATCGACCCGAGTGAAAAAACTTCAAAATCGACCCGTGAAGTGAAAAAATATAAAATATTATCAAGTAGCAACAATTTTCTTTTTTTAAGTAGCAACAATTATCTTATTATTATATATATATATATATGGTGATCAAGAATTCAAGATTATTAGAAAATATCATTATGTGTATTTTGTATAAGCAAATGCAACATGTTGGTCCTCAAAGAATTGAAGTATGCTGAGTATAATATCATTATTATAATTTACTGTTTGT
Organism: Brassica napus; assembly: GCF_020379485.1. Lineage (NCBI taxonomy): Eukaryota > Viridiplantae > Streptophyta > Magnoliopsida > Brassicales > Brassicaceae > Brassica > Brassica napus. Next base: position 22,170,142 of record NC_063436.1, on the reverse strand, counting down.
ATATACTGATAATATTCATTCATCGTACACATTACCAACGACTCATCATCATTAGTTCATTACCCTGTCAATTAATTTGGTTAACTAGATTTTGATCCGCGCAGGCGCGCGGGTGTATATTTTGAAAAATATGTTGATATTTGTTTTTCATGTAATTATTAGGATTTGGAAAAATGAATCCGAGGAACATAACCGATACCGATCCAAAGATATAGTACCAAACCCAAACATAAATTGATTAAATATTCTAATTATTCAAAATTTTGTTATTTAGAGAACCGAATCTGATCCGAACCGAAGTATTTGGGTATCCGAATTTATCTAAAAATAGATTTATATACTTATATATATTAATTATTTTTAGATTTAACGCATATAAAACATCAAAAATGATACCTTTAAATTGGTTTAAATACTTGAAAATATATATAGATAGTCAAAAGTAAATATCTGAAATAGTTAAAGTATACTCAAATCACCAAAAATACTTAAAATAATTATTGATTTCGTATCCAAAATTTTAAATCAAGCCAATTGATATGTTAAGCTTAAGTATTATGACATATGTTATTCAAATTTATACGTAATATATTATTTTATTTATACATTTTGAGAAATTTAAAATATATAATGATTTAAGACTTTAAAAATAATTTAAATTAGTTATCCAAACCCAAACCAAACCCGCAAAGATCCAAATCGAACTCAAACCAAAATTTAGAAACATTCTAATAAGGCTGAAATCTTTGACCCCGAAAACCCAAAATACAAACCGATCAGAACTAAACCCGTATGGGTATCCAAAAGCCCATCCCTAGTCATTATTATATATCGTATTTTATCATCATATAATTAATCGTATTTTATATGTATCATCATATAAAAAATCATATAATTAATAGTATTTTATACATACCATCATATAAATAATTACATATATTATATTTTTAAAACTTAATATGAAATATGAAAACCATAATTTGAGTTGGTATTTCAAATTGGGCTTTGTATTATATTTTTCTTATATATATTGACAATATTTTTTTATAATGGTTATTGAAAAATAGTTTAGTAAAAATCCATTTTTGAATATATGTATATTTTTGAATCAATTTTTGATATAAATCAAATTTGAATTATTATTTTGATTTGAAATATGTATATAAAGTTTAAATTTTGTTTTATGGTTAGATTAGAAAATTTTTTTTTAGGGAATTAGATTGACCCATTTTGGTATATTTTAAAAGTGGCCTAGATAACTTTCAATTTTTTAAAAAAACATAAGTCCATTATTTTTTTTCTTAATACTACTATCCTTGTTTTCAAACAAAAATATTTTTTTTTAAAAGACTGCAATCCATGTTTTCAAACAGTCCAAATTTTTAAAAATCTTATTCAAGTCTCCAAACACTCCAATTTTGTACTTGAGTTTTAATAAGATAGATTGGTCATAATTAAGCAGAGAGAAAAAAAAATCACGAGTTGTTCAAAAAGAAAAAAACAATCACGTAATTTGCCAGTGTATTAACTTTCCAAAATATTAATCCACGAAGAGGCAAAAAAAGTTTATCAAAATTACATTTTTAACCCAAAATTAAAAAAAAAAAAAACAAGGCCGTTCAAGCGAAAAGGTTGAGCAACTTTGTCGTTTCTCCCCCGCCGCGTACAAACCGTTCACTGGCGATGTTATCCAGAAACGGCGCCGTTGTAACGGATTCCTCCGAGTACGGTGTTTCTGGTCGACGCGTTTCCTCCTTAAACGGTGTCGTTTTAACCGGAAAAGTAGGGATTAGAGAGAAATCTAGCTCCGACGACGGTCGTTCTTGTTGTTGCTCTGACGCTAATCGTCTCCGTTTGGGCGGAGAAGCCGTCGCTCTGGACCTAGAGCTCGAGAATCTGGAGTGGTGGTAGTAGACATCCCGATCACCGGAATCATTCATCATCTCCATGCAAATCTCGGATGCTTCGTCGGAAGTCGGCGACGGGAATCCGCCGTCACGTGTAAGCAACTCAGGGATAGGTTTCAAAGAACCGCCGCGGAGCACCGTCTCAACCGCCGCTTGACAGACACTCCAGTTCCCCGTCCACAGCAACCCGACGGCGCCGTTCACCGGATTCACAGTTCTTCCGCAAGCTTCGTAGAGCAAAGACTGAAACAAAGCTGCAAATGACCAAAATACCCTCACGACGATCAGAAAACGATGCCGTTTTAAAGAAAAGCAGATTTAGAGTAGTAGTTGGTTTACTTAAGTACCAGGGCACTGAGATTCCGGTACGGAGGAGATGAACGACATGAGGCCAGCACGGCCGAAGAATTTGGCTACAAAGACGGTGGCGTGGCCTTGAGCTTCAGCTGATTCGATCCACTGGATACAGGGACGGAGGATGCAAGTCTCGCTGCAACCTTTCCGGAGAACACGACAACCATTACAACTCATAGTTTCAGATAATATTAATTAACCTTTTAATTTTCTCCTGGTTTGCTGTTATCTGGGAGATTCTCAAGAGAGTTTGAAGAAGAAGATGAAGATTTGCTTTGGATGCAAGAAAGAAATATCTGGAGAGAGAGAGAGAGAGAGAGATTCCGACAAGGTATTCAATGTTTTTGGAAGATGAAGCAGACCAATGTATATATAGAGAGACGCATTGATACTTGAGTTAAGGAATGGGCCATTCTGTGATTTTTTATTTTATCATAAACATTTTAATTGGATGATAAATAATGGATGAACCCTACTACATAATTTGCAAATCGAATGATTACTGCAGCAAAATAAATATTCGGCAAATATACTTAGACAATTGATTAAATTGTGTAAACAAGAAAATCTATATGAACAAACTAAGTAGGAAGAAAGTGAATTTGAATTAAGTTTTACAAAAGGAAATGGTGTGTGGTTGTTGACTAGTTGGTGATTAGGAGAGAGAAGTAAAAGTGAGATTCCAAGGTGATGGGTGCAAAGTGCAAACGGCTCCGTGTCTCCGCGAATAGCCTATGCCTCCTCAGCCATTGGTTCTTTTTTCAAAATTTTATTCATTTTTTATGATTCATATAAACGTCATGCGTGAACGATCTCGAGTATTTGATGACAATTGTCAAGTTAAAGTAGCATTTCTATTTGTTCAATAATCTGTTGAACTCGTTAAGCTAAACTTACATTTCTTAATCATCTCATGTATGCTTTTACAAATAGCTAAGGTTCATGTACGTAGACTTGTACACAATTTGTTTAATTCATCAAACCAAGAAAATTAGTTTGTTTGGGGTTAAGTCTAAGCTGCCCCTTCAGCTAAACAAACCCACCATCTGACCCTTAAATCATCCTTAAGGGTTTTGATGGTTAGTATAAACAATGTTTTAGAAGAAAATATAGGGATTTTGCCAACGATCCTAGTTGTCTCACGTGTGTGACCAAATTAAATATAACTTGTCCTTAACATTAGAAAACAAAAGATATAAGCATATATATGGTTATTAATCTTTAGTTCATGTAAGTGTATGCTTCTACTTCATGTAAGTTTAATGAATATGCATGCTTTTCACATGGTGGTCATTAACTCGGCATTCGGTCAATAAGGCAAGTTTCCACTAAATGCAGCCGTTTGTATATACTTTATCTATTCCCCTATCAATTCATTTTCTTTAGTATTTAAAAAGCATGCATATTTATTGAACTTCGTTTTTTTTTTGAACTTCGTTGTTTATGTAAACATTTGTAAGTCATTTAAACTGTTGATCCAGAATACTTGAGGGCCAAAACTTTGGTCACGAAGACAGCATATAATAGTGTTGTGTGATAAAGTAGGTATTAGTCATGAAACGTATTACTTACTAGTATAAGGCCTAACTCTGAATAGGGAAACTGGAATTTTCAAAATTTTATTGGTGGAAAAACTGAAATTTCAATATAACATAGTACTGTGTTTGTATATGACATGTGGTAAATTGATGCAATGTAAAATTTACTAACATAGCGAATAATTATGGGCGGAAAACAAAAGTTTTAATGAAATTTTAGATCTGGTAAACAAGTTTTTAAACAAAAGATAATAACTTGATATTTTAACACCTTTATAACATGTCACACAAAATAGAACATACGAATTGATTTAATTAATAATTCATATAACTAAGAGGAATACTCAAATTGTATTCACTAACAACTCGTAAGATAAAATATTGAAAGTCAGCAATAGATATCAAAAGATATCCACGTTAATTGCAGAACTGTCAAAGAAACTAGCCAGAAGCTTCCCACTTGGAGACTTTCTTCAGCCTCATCATTAACAACTTCGAGACTCTTATAAGAACCAAGAAATTTAGTAGGAAAGAGATGAGTATAGTGTGTATGCATAGAATTGGTTCTCGACCTTATATCATTCTTCATTTCTTCCTATTTCTCAAATTAGAAATTGTGTTAAAGATCTTTTACTTATCTTATTTGATTTGACATTTAATAATATTCATTTAGGTGGATTTCGAGTCAAAACACCTGCGTAATTTTTTTAAATAAGTGATCAACTCATTTTAGAGTTGACATCAAATTTTGACGGCTTAAGTTTGATCATGTGGTTTATTCTAGGCCTAGTTTATTCAACATAGATCTAAATTCCCTGCTTGACTTCAAATCATGTATTCATGTTTCTTACTTCGGTAATGTTAGAGCATTAGCATCCATAAGTATTTCTTATAGGTCTTTGCACATTATTAAATTGTTCTTTTAAACTATTTTAGTTATATGATTAATTTTAATCATTAAAAATATTTGTATCATTGTAAGGTGAACATGTATCAATAGTCTTTTAAAATCTTGTTGAGAGTCACTTGTACAAAAGACATTTCTCACTTCTACTTTTCATATCTTATACATATTAGGTATGAACTCATTTGAGATATTATCAGTGTTCATACTATTATTTACTCCGTTTAAAAATATCTTATTTACGTCTTTTTAACTTTTATTTATGGATTGTGAATTACATCCCATCCAATTTCTTTCCATTTAATTTAAAATGTTTGTATATTCATTGATTTGTATTAAAATAATAATTATTTATTATAAAATAATTTATTTTATTTTAAATAAAATTATATTGAACTATTGATTTGAGAATGTAGTTTATATATGTTTTAGTAAAATTTTGGTGATTTAAAATATATTATTAAGTTTTATTTTCTTTAATAAAAATCAATCTCATGTGGATGTGATTTTAGAGAATTTCAATAAAAGTTGTATCATTTTTTAATTCACTGGAAACTAAATTTCATTAAATTTAAATATTTTCAAATTCTTTCAAATTTCCTATTGAATAAAAATCATATAATACTTTTTCGAATTTATTTATTGCTGGTTTAGTTTTTGTTTTTTAAGTCTACCGATTTGATCCTAAACATTTTCTCTTCTTTTTTCAACTGAAGTGAAAAAAATTCTCTCAATCATATCATATATATACATGTGTATGTCACATTAGATTAGGCTTTCCAATATTCACATACCCATTCTTTTACAATGGATCATCTAACAATTTCTAACTCTAACATGCACGTATGCTCTTTTTGCTGGGGATAATTAGTGAGGTTTTGAACAACCGTGCTATAACATGCGACAGTTTGATATCAAAAGAAAAAAAGAAGAAAAATCGACAATAAATCTCTAAACGATCGGTCCGCCCTTTGCACTAGTGGTATGATATCCAGTATATTCTGTAGCATTAAATATGTCTTCCCAAAACTGACCAGTTTAACCAATAGGGTATATTGCTTCATTTGTTCCAAAATCTATTTCACGCCGAGTTCTGATTTAAAATAAAACCTGGTCTTTTTTTTTAACGCTGATTTATTACGATATTATATTTATGAGAAAAATTACAAAGACAATCGACAACCGACAATACTACCTGCCTTATGAAGATCTACGCCTAATTACATCATGTGAGCCGTTCTATAAAGATCCATTCCTGACCAGATTTACTTGCTTCATGTTGAAGCTTCCTTATAAACCTTACTTTTTATAGTCTATATTAATAAATCACTCTTCTCCAGGATTATGCAATTTTTTACAGATTACAGGAAATAAAAACCGGTTTATTAATATAATTGGGCTTAAGTTCTCAGCTATTAGACATGATCCACTATGATCTCTAATACAGTTTTCCTATGTCCAAACAATGATGAGTCATTGGTACCACTGCACCATTTGAGCGGCACCACTGCAAAAAGAATTTGGATATTATTGGATCGTACGACTGCTTTAGGCCTTTAACACACATATAAGGCCATACTATTAATACATGTTGCAAATTACCCAAGAAATTTGGTAAATTCATTAGACCGAGTTTTGCATACAAATACGAACAAGTCATTATTTGCCACTTAGCCAAAATTACCTTTTCGATAATGTAAGATTTAAAAATCAATTTTCAGTGTCAAAAATAATACTACTCGTCTTATGTATGCACTAAATTCAGAGAAGATACCCAAAATTACCTTTTCTTCGAAATGCATAACTACTCTTTTTCTTAGAAGATTCACAAGAACTGGGATCGATTAGGACGTTGTACGATATTTAACGTGATAAACTATCATAATAAATAGTCTCTTAACACTCATGAAAACGAAGTAATACAGATTTATAAAAAAGAAAAAAAATCAAAGCGTGGAGGGAAGTGTGAGTGCCAACCAATCAAATGGATAAATAGTAATCAAAGACGACATGACACTTAAGGATTAGCTTCGTTAGATACTACTAACCGATCTATCACTACTTTAATAATTGATACTAACATTTCCAAAATTAATACTAATTTCTCCAATCTAAACATGTTATTTCGAATTGGGAATTGATTACTTAAATATTAAAAATGTTTAGCAAAGTAGTTAATCGTAAGGCACAGATCACTGACAATCTTAGTCATAGAAGTGGCTCCTTGGCTTGCGGAAGTAGTAAATGAAAAAAAGGAAATTTCCAAGAAATAGAAGTTTCATTAACCATTTCTCTTTTATTATTTCTCTTATTAAAGCAAAAATACAAATCCAAATATATCCTCTTTATTTACTTTTTATAAACAAAACCCAAAAACGAATAATCATATGAAGATTTTTTTATTTTCGTATACGTAAAAAAGAAAGTAAAAAAAATCCAAAGTCCACTCCAATCATTTTCATTACAGACTCATCAACATCTCAGCTAATGATCCACACTAGCTAGCTGATCGGTAAAAATTAATAATAATCCGACTCCGACTTTGATTCTTTTTTTTTGCTAAAAGGCCGACTTTGATTCTTCGCCGGAGAGTTAACATTTTACAAGTGTTTCATCGTGATCAGCCGGTAAATTCAGGTCAAAGCCGTGATTATTACTACCGTTACCGTTACCACCGTCGTAATGACACCGTTTGTGACCACCCAATGCTTGACCAGATGGAAACGACTTAAAACAGATAGAGCACTTATGAGTCTTCCCACTTTGACTAATTAAACCGTTACTAATATTTCCGTTATTAGTAACGGAACCGTTAGCACTGTTATTAGTATCTTGGCAATTAGTATTACTAACCGGTTTCCGGTGACTGGTTTTGTGTCCACCTAACGCTTGATAAGACGGGAAAGATTTGCCACAGACGGAGCACTTGTAGTCTCGGTGGTGATGATCGGACGGTGGAGCAGGAGGAGAGTGATGATCATTACCATCATTGGAGGAGGAGGAGGAGGAGCCACGAGCAAGCATGAGGAGGCAGATAGCAAGATACTCTTCTTCGGAAGGAGGGTGTGACTGATCTACAGTTCGGTGTCGTTTTGTGCGTTTTCTTTTGGTCCATGACTCAAGATTCTCCGGCTCGGTTAGGAAAGGAGGAGGAGCGGTGGTGGAGGTTGGAGAATTGAGAGTGTCGAGAGCCATATGGTCACCTCTGATTACTTGAGGATTGAGAGAGATTGTTGTATAACAATTAAAAAAGGAAAGAAATATAAAGAGGATTGAGTGAAGTGAGCTGGTGAGGGAGTGAGATGAGATGTGAGAAGCACGTCTTTGTGTATAATTTTTGGGTGATTAAGAGTTGGAACGTGGGCTCTAAGTGGTGCTTCTTCTCTTATTCCTCTATAGCCATTAATGTCTCATCCTATTTTTTAATCTTTAATAATTATTATATTTTATTAATATACAGAGAGAAATATAAACATTGAACTAATTTCATTCCGTACATAAAATATATGAAAACCGAAATCTGAAAACCCCATATTTTCAATAGGACCAACTTGTTTTCTTATAATGCTTATTGCTTAATCTAAGAATGCCTATATTTAAATGATGTGCGGTGGGATAAAATCAAGTAAACTATATATGTATTAGAGTCTAACATCAACCTTTATTGAAACCCCGAAAAAGGTAATACAGTCACACAGATGAAATATCAAAGTACTTATCAAAGTTGTGCCAGTTTTGGCGATAGGTACCAGTCCAAATCATGTATTAATCAGCTAATTCAATCTATCCTTATTTATTTTATTTTGCAAAGGGAAAAAAATATTATACATAGAAAAAGAGAACAATCACAGAGATTTCAAATAAAAATATTTACTAACACTATATAACCACTCATAATTTTCATTAGTAAACGTGGATATGTTGTTGATGAAGCTTTTGTGTTGACAATCTCTGCAGAGTTAGTTTAAAGGTTTGGCCAGTTTAGCGAATCTTTTCACCTGTGAATCTGTGATGTGTGGGTCATAGCTGGCCTGTCGTGTTTTCACTGGCTGGATCAAGTTTGATTATTTGGTTTGGACACGTGGATTGTTATGTATGGTGGACGTGGATGGAGATTTGGTGGAGACTTAAAAAAGACGGTACGTGACTTTCTTAAGGCTCAGGCTACTACATTGGTTGTGATCACCAGCTTCATTATCTTTCTCCTTTTTTTTTAAAGTTATGTTTGCTTGTAAGTTTGATATTTAGAACAAAAATTTAGTATTTTTATTTAACTAGAAATAGATATATAATACCACAGAAAATAAATGAAGATAGTTACATGGAATGATAACGATGTAGAATGGACAGTTGAGATAAACGAGGTCCCGGGAGCAAGTGAGTGAGTGAGAGATATTTGATGGCAAATTTGATTTTCCTTTTTAATTTATAATGTTTCATGTAATGTGTTTTCTACATGAAAATCAAAGGTTGGTTGTTTTATTATTTTAAATAAAAAAGTTAGGAAATTAAAGGTTTGTGAAGTTATTTTTCTCATCGGTTTTTTCCCAGGTATTTAGAAATTTATATAATTAAAATAATTCTATAAATGGAACTCGATATGTTCATGTAACTGACAAATAATTTATTAGAATATCAATTTTATCCTTTGATTTTGTGTTCTTAGCCCAAGTTAACTTGAACAAAAAGAACAACAAAAGTTAAACATAAACTTGGGCTACACAATAAATATGTCCTTGGCAAGTAAAGATTTGTCATGATAAAGTAGAAAATACACAACTCTTGTTCATTGCCACAGCTCTTCTTTTTGATGATCGATTTATTTTATTAACGTCTAACTCTAACTTTATTAATAACAAAAAAATTCCGAGGTTATACTGATTATCTAAGTTTTTGTTTAAATACTTAGTTGAAATCTACCGATACCATCAACAATGTTTAAGTTGTGACACTGCTGGGTTTGTTCGTACGTACTTGAATTGGTTTCAAAGCCATCTGCGATTACAGTCGTAAGTCGTTAAAGAGACTCACGACGTAATACCAAGAAAATGAGATATAGTTTGTAAGTTAATATAGCCATCCGAAATCCCAATTACTGGAAGCCTAAAGTTTTCTTTCGAAAAGTAAAAAAGAACAAAAATAAATTTGGCTTCGCCCGGGTTCGAACCGGAGACCTTCAGTGTGTTAGACTGACGTGATAACCAACTACACCACGAAACCACTTTTGCAAACTGTTGACAAAGGTATAACCAATATAAAACACAATTTAGTCTTCAGTGTATATTTGACCTTGTGGAGTCTCTTCTCGGTCTCTCTCTCTCTCTCTCTAGCAACTTTAGTACCGATCTCTCTCTCTAGGCTAGCTCTCGGAACAAGGATGAATAAGGGACCGGGACTATTCGCCGACATCGGCAAAAAAGCCAGAGGTAATTATAATAATCTTCACACTCTCTACCTCTCTAGCTTTCGATTTGCCATGAACCGAAACGCCGCCGTTTGCATTAACTTTATTTTATCTTCTGATGAAATCTGGGGTTTAAGCTGATTAAGTTTTTTTTTTTTTTTGTAAATAGATCTATTGACGAGAGATTACAACACGGATCAGAAGTTCAGTATCTCCACTAACACTCTCTCCGGCTTCGTAAGTTCAATTCAAATTCCCCTGAATTGCTTAGCTAATAACATGTTTCCTAGTGATTGATAAGCTCACTGACACTTGTTTATTGTCCCTAGGTTCTTACTTCCACTGTCCTTAAGAAAGGAGTTGTCCACGCTGCTGATGTTTCCACTCAATACAAGTCCCGAAACGCTCTCTTCGACGTCAAGATCGACACTGATTCAAACGTACAAAGAGTCCTCTTCGATACATATTAACAACTTTTGTCTTATTACAACAAGTTAAAAAAAAAAAAAACATGTCTTTTTCAAACTTTGGGCAGGTCATGACAACCATCACAATCACTGAGATCCTCCCCTCTACGAAAGCCATTGCTTCCTTCAAAGTCCCTGATTACAACTCCAGCAAGGTCATTTCTTTTTTATTATTGAAATCTAAATCTATAATTAATTAATGATGATTTTATTTATACAGCCTTGTGATGAATTTTTCTAACTCTTTTTTTAACAGCTTGAGGTTCAATACTTCCATGATCACGCGACGGTTACAGCCACTGCAGCGTTGAAACAAAACCCTCTGGTTGATCTAACAGCTACTCTTGGCTCCCCAACTATCTCATTCGGTGCCGAAGCTGGATACGACACTACTTCTCGGTCTTTCACTAAGTACAACTTCGGTATCAGTGTCACAAAGCCTGATAAATGTGCCTCCATAATACTGTAAGATGATCAAATAAAGATGTTCCTTTTATTAATAGATTAATCTGAAACAACTCTTTTGGTTACTTACAGTGGAGATAAAGCAGATTCGATCAAAGCCTCTTATCTTCAACACCTAGATGAGTCCAAGAGGAGCGCTGCGGTGGGGGAGGTTTACAGGAAGTTCTCGACGAATGAGAACGTGATTACTGTTGGTGGGTTGTATGCGGTTGATCACTTGACGAGTGTGAAAGCTAAGTTGAATAGTAACGGTAAGCTTGGTGCTCTTGTGCAGCATGAGGTTCTGCCGAAGTCGATTGTGACGATCTCGGGGGAGATTGATACCAAGACGTTGGAGAAGTACCCGAGGTTTGGTCTCTCGCTTGCTCTTAAACCTTGAAGAAGAGAGCTTAGTAGCTACAAGTTTGCCAAGGACCTTTTTTGTTCTCTCTCGTATGCCGTTGGTGGAGAGGCTTGAGTTTCGGTTTTGTATTCAGTTAAATAATGAGTTGTGGGAAGGTAAAACTTCTCTTGGAAGAATTATTTTTCGCATTTGTTGTTTTTTTAGGCTATTCTTGAGCCTTGCTCAATCAAACAATCTTAGCATTTTTTTTTCAAAGTTGAAGTCTCCTATGTTTGTTTTGGGCACGTGAGACCCTGATGGAAGATCGATGTGTAGATGCCCAAACAGAAAGATTAAAAACAGCATTATCAGTGCATCCGATGGACTTAATGTTTTGTAGCGTGACTGCGAGCCCGAACAAACAATTGAAAACAGAAGATCCTTTGTAAACCCTCATGTAGTATACTGTATTGTTTTACAAATTCGTTTTCACTTTTTACTTAGTGGAATATTTTGGTAATACCAAAATGAAACCATTTTATATCAATTTCAGTCGAAAAATATATTTTCGGAAGCGAGAAATGAATCTGGTGTGGTTAATTGTGTATACTATTTTCATGTTCAGCGAAATTGGGTCAAGAGAGCACTTGACAAAGTAGTTTGAAGCAAAATGAATCAAAAACCATCAGTAAGAAATTTATACACTAAACTGATTATTTATACAAGTGATTTTTCTTCTAAATTCGGAGTTGAGACATTGGTTAAATACAAAAAGAAAGCCACCACAAATAAATGGATCTTTCAATTCTAAAACAACAGAAATGATTTCTTCATACAAAGATTTGATTTTGAAGTCACGCATAAAATAAAAACTATACCCATAGGCAATAACTCATACTATCAAATCTCTAGCTTACTCGCACAATTCATATGTTAAAATCAATTAACCTTAGCTACCAAATTCAATAACCACAATAAACAAATCAAACATTAATATAACAAGCAATATGAAGAAAATGGCTAAATCTTCAAACTCATAATCGAAATTGAAACGATCCTTCTCATGTCCGAAACATAAATATAACATCCGACAAAACAAAACTCAAAGCCAAGAGAGTACTCGCTGATAATAAAAAACTAAAAAGATAATAAACCTTGTGTTTAATCAACGTTCTGCATAACATCCTCAGCAGTGAACTTGGTCCCCTTGTCCTTATCCGCCGCGGCACGGCCCTTGGCCTTCCTCTCCAAAAGCGACTTCCTGTCCTTATCCAACCTCAGCTTCGTTATCACAACCTTCGACGGCTGCACGCCGACGTTCACGGTGGTGCCGTTCACCTTCTCCCTCGTGATCCTCTCGATGTGAATCACCCACTTGCGACGGTACACCTGCACGACCTTTCCTTCGCGTCCCTTGTAGGTCCCGCGGACGATCTGGACCTCGTCGTCCTTGCGGATGGGCATGGATCTGACGTTGTACTTGGCGCGAAGGTCGGTGGAGAGAGGGGAGCTCATGATGACGCGCCTCTCGCTTGAGGAGGCTGTGAAGTGAGCCTTGCGGTTCTTCCTGCGGGAGGAGGTGACTCTTGGGTTGTACTTCATTTTCGCCGCCGGTTTGGAAATGGAGAAGGTCTCTTTAGGGTTTTTTTTCTGTGGAAGGAGGAAGCGGATGAGAGTGTTAACTGAATATATAGTCTGTTACAGAGCTAGGTTTAGGAGAAAAATTAGGGCTTTGTGTATAATGGGCTTGGGCTTTTATGCGACTACCACTCTTGTGAGTTTTATAATGCGCCTTTATCATTAAAATTACACATGCGACCTGAAAAACTTTGAGAGAAGGGAATTGCTGGAAAACAAAAAGCCGAAACTGTGTGAATCTTTTTTTCTTTTTTTCCACCAAAATTTTATTAAAAGATTAAGTCCAAAAAGAGACGAAACCCAATAACGACATAAATATAAAAGACCATGAAAAGCCATAAACCGAACAAAAAAAGCCTAAACAACAGACCACTAAACATTACATCTTATGACTCATAAGTCCAATGAAAAACCGTAGAGGAAGGCGCCAGCTCCACCATCAGCAAAGCCAAACTAGAGAAAAAACCGCTCAAACAAAACATCCCTTAAACTCAAGACTATGAACCAACCCTGACAGATCTACGATTTGATGAAAAGATTGCAACTGCCCTACGATTGAATCCAAAACTCCAATCTTCCAACCAAGAAACATTGACATTTTTAAAGATAAGAATAAACTTGAAGATGTAGCGGCCAACACATGAAAAGAGGAGCGATCAGAGAATTGAGATAAGAGGTTGTAGCTCAGAATAAGAGAACTGTAGGTAGACAAAACTGGTATCAAACCGGTGATAAGCTGGCGAAGATGATGAAAAGGAATCACCTTTTCCCGAAGATAAAAGTCGGCGAAGATGATGTTATGTGAACCACCTCTCCCCAGTGTCAAAAGCCAGAACTATCGGGAAACAGAAACCGGACAAGATCCGGTGGCTATATAACAAATCGAAGCCGGAAAGAAGAACCAGCATCGATCAAAACTCAATCGCTTTCTCATTTTCTCTGTGAAAGATACAAGAGAGAAAACATAGATGAAAAAAAAAGCGGCTCTTGTGTGAATCTTCTAATATGAAAAATATTCTTAAAAATTTATTAAAATATTAGAGTGAGTACAAAAATTGTCAAACGTTTACTTTAAAATTCGTTATAATATTTAATTATATATTTTTCGAAAGTTGAAAGAACATCAATTTTTCTTTTGTATTTTATTGGTTGATTTTTTTCTAAGATTTAATTAAGTTTTAACGCACTTTCGGTAAACTAAATGTCAAAACAATTTGTTCCATTATATGATCGTGAAACAATAAAATCATGCAAAAGTTGAGGACATATATATGATGAATAGAATATATAATTCGTTTGGATTAAAGACGAAGACAACATCTCTGAAGAACTTCACTCTCACTACATCAAAAAGACCAAATGATCTCACTCTCTCCAAACTTGATATAAAAGTTGATTGAATGGATGTTTACGATTTTGCAGATCTCGCCGTCGAATTTTTGTTTAGCTGCAAATGTTATATACACAGAGAATTTTGTCAAGTCCATGTGTATATAAACAAACACAAGAATGAAAACAAGAAGATGAGAAGTTTTTTACCTGCAAAGCCCGTGCAACGGAAGGTAGCCATTTTTCTCCTCTTACCTTCTTCAGTTCAGCGACTCTCTCTTCTTCTTTCTTAGCTTTAGCTTTCGCAGCCGCTTCTTTCGCCTCTAGTCTAGCTGAAGCTTTCTTAGCTGCTTCCACAGCAGCAGACAAGACATCGGATCCGTCAACAGCAATTGATTTTATTCGTTTCTTAAACTGCAGCAATTAAAAAAAAAACAAAGAAATTAGCTTTGACAGAATCATGTTCCGCTATAAAACAGAACAATCGTGCTTAACGACAACCTCTTTAGAGCTTCCTTCAATTCCTCTAGAAGGGTGTAAATTAGGCTTCTTCTTAGGTCCTTGAAGCTCATCTGCTTAACAGGCACAATAAGTTTCTTTACTGAAATAATCAAGATTCATAACTGGAGTTTAGAAGAGGGCGTGGTGGTGGTGATGACTAACCTACGTGATCAAAGACAATGCCTGTTGAACACCGCTTAAAAAGCCGAACTCCACAGTCATTCTCTGGTTCTTCATCTTGGGGAACAACAGTAACAGGATCTTTCACAAAGTCTAGAGTATTCTCAACCATCTCATTCAAAAGCTTCTTCACCTGTTTTCAAGCTTTACCAATGATGACTTAACCTTAACCAGACACTAATAAAGATAAGACATTGAAACTATACTCACATTCTCTACTTTAATAAGATGATTCGGCAATGACTAACCTTGATTTGGGCATGTGTTAGCTTTTTAGGTTTGACGCGAAAGTCTCCATCTTCGTGTTGCTGAGCAGTAGCTGCGAGCTTCGAGGCGGAGGCGGCGTAAGCGGTGGTGGTGACTATCGAATTGATGGCGGCTTTCCACTTGGGATCCTCATCTTCGCTGCTGCTGCTATCTCCTCCACTTTTCTCCCTGTCAGCCATCGTTACGACGTCCCACTCCGTAAATGTTTTTTTCTTTCTCAATTTCTCCGAGTTACGGCGAACTTTGAGCTCTCCGGTGGAAAAGGGTCGACAAGGGTTTATTGGGGGTGCCCTAATTTCGCTGACGCAATTAAACAATAGATAACCTCCTTTTTCCGGATTCGGGTCTGGTTTTATTTGACCCGCACTCGACTGAGTATACTCATGCCAATTTTTTTAAAACAGGAGTAGTCCCTTAAAATATTTTTAATTGTAAATTTTAGGTTTACTAGGTCCGTGTCCGTGCTACGCACGGATTGTTGTGTCTATGTTAAATGTTTACTTTAATTTTGTATTTAGTTTTCTTAACATAATCTGTAAATATTTTTGTACTAACTTAATTTGTATATTTCTAACAACTTTATTTTTTTATTTGACGTATATTTGAAATATGAAATTCTATCTTTTTTAGCGCATATTCTACACTAAAAAGAGTAATGTAGTTTGGTTTTGTGTATTATGTATATATTCTTATTTGGTATTATGTAGTTGACAACATGGTCTTTCAATGCTGTTTTTATAGATAATCAATTAAAATTAGTCTGAAAACGTGAAACTAAATTTAAAATTTATCTCAATTTTGTAAAAAAAAAAAAAGTTCAAATATATCAAAATTATTCAATGATTAGGGTTATATCATAAAGCTATCTTAACATGAACGCATGTGTTAGCAAAGTTGTTCAGTGCTTCTATTAGACAATGGCCTTAGTATTCAAAAAATATGATTGTTACCTATGATTATTTTATATGAAACATTAACCGGTAGTTGTTGCTATAGATAAGAGAAACGTGCTAGAGAATTGCCAACTGTGGCGAGGTTATAAAGGCAATGAGATAGCTTGTTTGCTCTTTGCAGGCCCGTCTCATGGAGATTGAGGGTCCAGTGCTAGTCCAAATTTTTTTACAAATGTTATTTAATAAAGTAAAATCATTAAAATTATTAGGTCATGTTTTGTAATGGTTTAAAAAATTTAGGGCCCTAAATTCTAAAGAAAATTAGTAAAAGTTGGGCCCTGTGCATTTACTCCATGGGCACACTCTCAAATTCGGGTCTGACTCTTTGTAGAGAAGGCAAAGTTACCTAGCTTTACATCCCTGTGAACAATGCCTTTTTCAATGGAGAACGGAAACAATTTAATTGGTTAGTTAAGTGACTGAAGTATGAATGCTGAAAAAGTAGTTTTAAATTTCGTAACCTCTACACACAGATTGAGTATTCATATTGTTTGTAATATGTATTTTTTAAACATTTATTTGTAATATTATGTTGCATTAGTATTAGTTATATTATTACATTTCTTCACTCTTTTGCTGTTTAGAAAAAAAGTAATGAAAACATTTGTGATTTAATAAATATTAATATAGGTAACAATGTAACATGTAGATTAAATATATGTGAAAAGGGGACGGGTGTAGATAATTAGAATTGCTTGTGTTTTCTGAATCAATTCGGGTGAACATGACTGTATAACCCAAAGAGTGAATCTAATGAGTTTGTTTTTTTTTTTTGACATCATCTAATGAGTTTGTTAAGTTGATAATTCACATGAGTTAGACATGATGATAATATTAAGAGCACGTCATCACCTTCTTCTTTTAGGATTAGAGGTTAATCAGTTATAAATTTTTGATATCACCTGATGAGCATTGAGAGACACCAAGCTATATGCACCTCACCCATGTAATATCCAAAAAATAATTATGAACAAATCAAGCAACGAAGTTCTATTCAAGTTAGGAAAGTATTGGCAGGCTTTTCCGATATGGAATTATTTTGAAGAGTCTCTATTAATTACGGAGACATACAGCAGCTCACGGACATGGTGATCAGAGAAAGGAGTCCTCAGTACTGCATTCTTTTTCTTCCTCATTCTTTGTATTCCCGCGAACCTTTTCACCAAAGTAGCCTAGGAATTGCCGTGATCCCTTTTATACTTGTAAGAAGTAATGGATGCAGCGTTCTGCCATTGCAGGGTTCGTTAGGATTGTACTGGCTTTGTTAGATCATTTTTTTTTAACATTCTGTGAAAGTCAATGTCATTCTCGAAGCTCTGTAATCATTCATAATGGAAAATATGTTTGCTGTCAATTCCATATTTGCTCAAATGGTAGGTAATCCCTTAAAAAATGTTTTCGCAGAAGCAGTCAAATGAAGTTGTACTAAAGAAACATAGAGACCCTCATATATTGGGATCAGTGGCTTGCTTTTCTTTCTAACCTATGCAATTAACTCATGAACCCCAGACTCTGACTAAATATCAACAGTAATTGTTGCTTCATCCCTAAACCACACGGCCCACACCATAGGATCTTTAAAAATTGCTATGGCTACCACTCTCTACTATTTTCTGCCTGATAACTGAAGTCCTCTTTCACCCACCATTGTATCATAGGCCTGCAACAGGGAATACGTTTTTCAATTTAGTTTAAATCCGGAAATTAGGGCTGCATAGTTGATCAAGTGCAGTTAAAAATACCTGTTGCAGTCCACTAATGAAGCCATGAGCGTTAGGTAGCTCAGTTACATAGATGATACTGGTTTCACTGGCTTCTCCTCCTTTTCCGTTAGCAATGTTTGCTCTGTTTATTTACACTGTACAAAACTTATTTTTGGCTTACCAGCCTGCTTTGCTGCCTTACCCTTTTCAACTGATGGCTTTAATATCAACTCTGCGAAGAGTGTCTGTCCTGATTGGGATCGTTAAACCTCTGCCACAGTTACTGATGATTTACAGCTTCCACTCTCTCAAAACAGAGCTATTGTTTGAAACATAGAGAAGAAAACAAAAAAGAATAATTTGAGCCAATATCATACAAACTGGCTACATAAGAAATGAAGAGGACGAAGACAGAATCTGTGAAACTGATACCAGTAACTATACCATGTTGTATCCATGTTTTCGTAGGACTTTCAGCTTTCTTCTTATATACATTCGCTGCCTACAATTTATTTACATATTTTCATCAAACAAAGAAAACAGAGAGAACTTTGTAATGAAACTAACTCTATAAATGGAGATAAATCAGGTATTTTATTTTGTAACCTTTGCATTTGCACTGAAGCCGACCATGAACTTCATGTAAATATAACTATTTAGCCTCATCGAACCAACAACCCATGTCGGATCTAAATGTAGACGCTGTAAACTATCAGAAATGTTTTTGGGGTCTACATTTAGAGGCTGGCTTATATCAAAACACAGAACTAATATAAATTCAAATACTTTCAAAATCAAAAGACCCAATGTGTAACCAAAGTGGCATGATCATGTTAGAACCTGTCAAAGAAGTGATCCAGACTGTGGTACTGAGGATCCTTGCTGTGATTCCCAGAGCGCACCACCTGTCCTTTAAAAAAGTTTCATGACTCATAACTTTGGTTATCTGCAAGCTACAAACAGAGAACAATATATAGTGTATACATAATAACATGATTTAGTCTCTTATTTATGATTAAATATCTAATTGAACAAATAATGGATTGTAAATATTTTTTCAAGCAGTGGTTAAGCTTTGTCTTGATTATCAAGATTATTGAAATTGACTTAAACATCATGAAAGTAGGCGGTTTGGAGTATCTAAAACAGCCAAACCATAAAATAAGTTTGAAACCATTATAAGTTTGACACTTTAGCATTACTCTTGATATATCAGCGCCACATGTTTTAGAGCCAGAGTTATAACTACTTTATGTTAAAAAGACTTACATGGCACATTTTTCGTAAATACCATCCGGGGCGTTTGGGGCAAATGGATCACTTTTCCAGAAATATTCATCAAGCAACATCAAATTTCCTGATAAGAAAATATGTCATTTTTAGCATAAATAAAGCATCCATGTCCAAAGGTTGTATAATATAACACAAAAGTTGTTACATAGATCTATATCGAAAACTTTAGTCCAGATCTTTGTATTTTCACAGCAACTTTCTCTCCATTGTGAGACACATATGTGTACGTGCTCAAGGTGGCTAAGTATCACATACCTGGCCGACTTTATTCTGAAACCAATTTATAAGCAGAGTAAGAGACCAATAGAGAATCTAAGCATTTTTAGATTCAAAACCATGAGAAACGAAATAACAACAGTTTTAAACGAAGATATAAGCAAAGAGCCACATTTAAACGAAGAAGCCTGCTAAAAGGATGGATTACCTGAAACCGAAGCTGTGACTCATCTGGTCTTGGTGAGATGTCGTTGAAATAGACGGCGACGGGAGATATGCCGGTGGTAAGCTGAGACTTCGTTGTGGATTTCATTGCAATTTAGTTTCTGCAGAGTAGGGTTTTTGATTCTGGATGGATTTAGGTTAGAGGTAGAGCTTTATATAGGAGAAGTATCAAAGGTAGGTGGAACAAAACGTTGGAGAATAGCTTTAACATCCTCATTGATTGAGAAGGTAATGGAAAAAAAAACCCAGACATTGGAGAAGATGAAGTGGAAGAGTCGGGGGAGAGACTCTTGACGCTTGAAGACGACGACGAAACAGATTTTTGGGCATGTGCTCAAATGGGTCGACCGATAATATAATAAAGCCCATACGAAACTCCACTCTATTTTAGCCAAGGTGATGTGTCAAAATAGAGTCTTATGATTGGTTAATTTTCTTAGGTGACGTGGATAGGCTGAGCTTTGAGCTTATTCTCCTTTTAGTATAGGTTAGATAAGATATTCAAAATGTTTTACTGAATTTTTATAATTTAAAATAAAATAAATTATTCAAATATCATAGTTTTATATGATATTTTAAACTATTTTAATTAAAATCATAGTAAAAAATTTAAATTCAACTAAAATTACACTTTTATCAACAATCAAATCATAATAGATTGAATACACACTCAAGTATCAAACAATAAAATCATAATATACGATTACTAAAACAAAAGAGGACGAGAGGCACTGAAAAAGCAGAGAAGAAATTAAAAGTGTAGAGGTTAAAAACATCACCGTATAGAAACCTGATCAGAGATGGAAATCACTACCACTAACATGGATCAAATGTAACACCGATGGAGCCTGGAATAAAGATACGGGAGAAGGTGGAATAGGATAGGTGGCGAGAGACCATCATGGAAATCAAGTGTGGGCAGGAGCGAGGAAGCTATCAAGATTGAGATGAGCGTTAGAAGCAGAGGCTGAAGCACTAAGATGGGCCATTCAAATTCTCTCAAACTTCGATATACACGAGTGGTTTTTGAGACAGATTCCATGGTGGTAAAAAAGCTAATCAATGGAGAAAAATCTATGTGACCGACAATAAAACTTCTATCGCAGATTTCAAAATCTCTTTCTTGATGGCAGAAAATCGAGGTTTTGATGTGGAGTATTACTCAAGGAAACTTATACGTTCGCGTTCTTTATACCTAAGTTGTATTCTGTTTTACTAACGTGGTTAAAAACTTTTGTAGATGTTGATAAACCGGTTGTAAGCTCTTGAATTTGGTTAATGAAAAGTGTATTGTTGAACCGAAAGAAAATAAATCATAATATACTCAAACAAAGGCATATAATACGAAATTTACTTAATTTGAAAAGAATTATTTGGAAGTAAATTCATGGTTAATAAAATGATCATCTTGTTTGCCCCATTACCGTGGGTCAGTTAAAAAGCCCATGATAAAGAGAACTCAATCAAATGTTTATCTACAATTCTACATACAAAATCACCACGATTAAGGGTAAACGACACATGTAATGCACCTCCCCTGATCTCCAGTATCACTGGCACCGCAAGCTCCTTTGGCGGCACCTAGAGATGTCAAATGGGCAGGCTATAAATGGGTGACCCGTGTCCAAATCAATATGGTCCAAAATGGACACACCCATATTAAACCATAATTAAAATTTGTCCAGATGGGTGAATCCAATTATATCTATGGACAACATTGGACTTAACCAATTGGACAATGGCCGGCCCAATAACCTTAAATGACTAGGGTTTGAAAAAATTGAGAAAAACACAAATCACCTCTTTTTTTTCTTTCCGTCTTACTCTTGCGATTTTTCTTCGTGTTTGATTCTTCCTCTTCTAGTCCTCGTCTTCGATTTTTCTTCTTCGAGCCCTCGTATTCGATTCTTCCTCTTCGTGTTCGATTCTTCTTCCGCGTCTTCGTTCTTCTTCGATTCTCTTTCGATTCTTCACCAACTTCTGATTTCATCATCTCTTAAGGTTTGATTTCGTGATTTGTGTTATGGGTTTTCACTATTAGGTACGATTCGTATCATCTACTAATATTGTGTTATGGGTTAGGTGTTAGATGGATTGGTGATTTGTGTTCATAACGAAGCTGGTGGCGAGTCTCACGACTGTTTCTGTTTCCGCAAGTCAGACGAAATCACGAATCTTTTGAACTTATCTTGTATTTTTTATAATTTTGAAACATGAAGTTTAAAACATAAAGTTTAAGTATATGACATTTTTAAAATTGAAAACTTAAAAATCTTTAAATCTTTAAAACTGAAATTATGTTGTTTACATTAAGTGGGCGTATAGGCCGCCCATGGATAGCGCAACAAAACATTGTCTTATTTGGTTATGGTCTCATTTGGACATGGTTCTATTTGGGCTTCGACCAAAAATGTCCAGCAAAAAAATGAAGTCCATTCGGACACATCCAGACCTGCCCAACCCGCCCATTTGACATCTCTAGCGGCACCCGCCAATAATAGTGGACGTACGTGTTGTTCACGCACATCTTTATCACGAGTGGTGTATATGTTCTTCTTCCCAAGCTTCTAGTTTATCTGTCACCATATCTCTACTCTGATTGGCCAAAACCAAAATTAAATACTATTATTTAAAAATAGCTACCCATAATGTTCGGTCTACCGACCAAACAGCAGATAAATAAAACGCTTAGAAGATCGAAACCGTTGATTAAAAAGGAACAGAATTAAAAATTTAAACGGTCTAGATCTCGTGGCTTTGACTCTTTTTTAGTTTGCCGTCTCTCTCTCTCTCAATCATTAGTAAGCGACGGAGGAGGAGGAGGAGAAGAAGAAGCTTCTGACCTCTCAAAAGAGATCCGTGACGAGAGTTGTTGGCAGGCGGATCTGACATCTGTTTCAGAATCTCTGCCTGAGCTCTTCAGTGAATCAATTCAATGGGTTTATGGGAAGCTTTCCTCAATTGGCTTCGTAGGTGAGATAATCTCATCTTGAATCGTATTGAGTTTCTTTTTTTTGTTGATTTTATTCGAATTCAATTGCTGGAAATAGACCGATTAAACATGTCTGCTGGTAGACAAGTTATGTTCCTATTCCGACAGAACACAGATTCACTTGTTTTGTTTGGGTTATGCTTTTTTTTTTGTAGCCTCTTCTTCAAGCAAGAAATGGAGCTTTCTTTGATAGGGCTTCAGAATGCAGGAAAGACATCACTTGTCAATGTTGTTGCAGTAAGTCTATATTGCTTCTTCCTGACAAACACCCTCTTTTTTTTTTCTCGTCTTAACATTCAGTTTGATATCTTTTATCTCTTTTTTTTATTAGACTGGTGGTTATAGTGAGGACATGATTCCTACGGTAAGTGTTTACATCTTTTTCTCTTATACAATTCATCTTTAAGAAAGACATCAATAACATGATGATATTTCTTTATCTTCTTTTGTGCTATTCAGGTGGGTTTTAACATGAGGAAAGTGACAAAAGGAAATGTTACAATCAAGCTATGGGATCTTGGTGGTCAACCTAGATTCCGCAGTATGTGGGAACGTTATTGCCGCGCTGTTTCCGCTATTGTGTAAGGATCTCTTTATATCTCCCACAGTTTTTGTTTTGTTTTGTTTGGTTCATGTTAAGAGTCCTTTTATCCTGCAGGTATGTAGTTGATGCTGCGGATCCTGACAACCTAAGTGTCTCCAAAAGCGAACTCCATGATTTGTTGAGCAAGACTTCTCTCAACGGTATCCCTCTTCTGGTTCTTGGGAACAAGATCGACAAACCTGGAGCTCTCTCTAAAGAAGCCTTAACCCACGAAATGTATAGCCTTGTTTCTTCAACTAAAACCAGCACAAGAGTCTGTCTCCTTGTAGCTCGATCTGATCATGTTTTTGTATGTTATTGTGATTGCAGGGAGCTTCAGTCGCTTACGGATAGAGAAGTTTGCTGTTTCATGATATCTTGCAAGAACTCTACCAACATTGATCAGGTCATTGATTGGCTGGTAAAGCATTCCAAATCAAAGAACTAAAACTTCACACATTCTCTCTTCTTAGTCTTCTTCATGTATTGTGTGCCTGCGTGACAATGATGATGGTTGAAGAGTTTGTCTCTATTTTCTTGTCTCTGCTGCTGGTCCAGTCTTGTCTCTGTATATTAGATGTGGATTGTATTCTATTCTAAACCATTTGCAATTTTGGAAACTCAAAAACAAAAAATGTTTCAAAAGCTTTGATTTGTTTCCTTCAAACCAGTTTTCTCTAAATGGGTCATGAGAAACCTGAAGGTAATAAAGTTACTACAACAACTTTAAAAAAAAAAGAGAGAGAAGGTTTTAAACAGAATCTGACATAACAAAGGTGCAAGTTTAGATGCAAGGTTCAGACATGACATGATCTGTCTTCCCTATCAGCACAGAAACAAGAATCACAAATATCTCTTACCGAGTTGCTTTCAAAGCTTTCATTGCAACTTTTGCGAAAATACGGGCAGCTTCAGCCTTAGCTTCTGCGTTATCCGCTTCCCTTGCCGCTAATTCAGCTTCTGCTAGTGCCAACTCTGCTTCTGCTATTGCTTTTGCAGCTGCATAGCCCTGAGAAACACTGTACCTGTGCTCTCTCTGAGAGACGAGAGAACAAAACAATTGTTAAAGCTGAGTCATGAGAAAAGTTTATATTATAAGCACAGTTTTTTTTTTTCAATCAAAGTCTCTCTTTCTTTACCTTAATTATTGTTTCAGTATTGATCAAATGCTCGAGTCTTGAAGTCACAAGCGGTTCCATATACATTGGCATATTAGCATTCACCTGAAAAAAAAAGAAGTTACAGCTACACTAAGTCAATGATGATTTGAATAGATGACTCAAGGAATAAAACATAGAAAGAATGCTTAAGAGTTACCTCTGCAGACAGCAAGATTGAGTTTCTATCAGGACCCAACGGTCCCTTAAAGTTAGTTATAGCCTCCAAAATCATGTTATCCACACTACAAGAAGGAAGACATATTTTTGAGCTTAGGACTATTTTCAAGAATCTTAGACTCTTTCCAATATGAAAACATTTCACAGCATTGATCAGATGACTCATATACAAGAAGTCAAAACCTTGTGAAGAGATCTTGTGGTGGCTCATATGAGAATGCAAGAGGAGCAGATGCTGGAACAATCTGTTGTCCTCCATCATCACCTTGCTTAGCCTTCTTCCTAGATCCACAAGTAGCTGCTACACTTATGTTTCTCCATTTGTCCTGACAAAGTGTTTCAAGTTTCTATTAACCCTTATCTAATCTCTTTAACGTTTCTTGTTTTTTTTTTTTTGTTTTTTAATTATTTACCTTGAGATCCACATTTGAGCGAGAGTGCAAAACAGAGGAATACTCAGGGTTTCCGAGAATCGAACGCCATTTTCCGATTCCATGTTCGAGTACTCCAGCCATAAGAGCTTCTTCTTCTTCCGGTGTCCACTTATGCTTTGGAGCTCCCATATTCACAACTTCTTTTTCTCTGTCAAGAGATGAAACCATCACAAAAACGTGAAACTGAGATGTTAGAAGAGACGGTTAAGAGGATCCAAGTTCTTTAATTGCATTAATGACTCAGATATTCAACAAAAAATGCCAGAGATTACGAAAACACACTAACCAAACAAGGAAACACACTCACCAAAACAAACCAAAAAGAAACAAAAACATGACATTTGTTGCAGACCATGACTTTGTCACTGCGATGCAATCATACTTTCACAGTGAATTTATGTCGTATGGAGTTAACGTAAGATTTATGCCGTATAGAGTTAACGTAACGCTTTTAGGTTGGGTCTCCAAGATAGTTGGATGCATAAAATATGAAAAGATTACCTCACAGTTGTGCTATGTAACACAATCTATAAGATCATGTTTAAGATTCTAGCAACCATGTTGAAACACTAGCGTCGAAAGTTATGAAACCGAAACAAAATGCTTTTTCAGTTTTTTTTTGAAAAAATTCTGAATACAATGGAATTTCCAGAGACTTGTGTGCATTGGATTTATTGCGATGTATAAATGATTTGTCCCAACCGAATACTAAATTGAGATATTGTAAAAATTAATGGTTATACCAATCATTATTTCGAAGAAGGAACATGTGAAATTATATCATGAATTTCAATAGAATATAAAAAATACATAAAGAATTTGGACCAATCCAGTTATCATCAGTTAATTTTAAGTTAAAAATCTATGAATGATATCAAAACTCAAACACATACTATTTAATCAAACTGAAATCGATTTGATCCAAATCGAATCTAAAACTGGGATATTGTCAAGATTAATGGTTGTACGAATCATTATCACGAGAGGGCGTATGCGGATATCAAAATTTTCGATACGACATGAATAATATAAGAAATTTGAATCAATCCACTTGTCGCCGAATAACTTAAATATACATTTTAAGTTCCTTGTTCTCAATCATTAAGCATCAATTATAAATTTAACAATTACATGAATCAAATTTGGTTTACAGTCATATCAATATAATTTAGGTCATTAAAATATTGTTGCAGCAATCAACAATCAAGATCTAGCAAGCAAGATTTAATATTATATATAATATATTAGACTAGTGGAAGGAGTCATGAACCAAATATCGAAAATGAGCAAACCAACTTTTCACCTTGTTTTAGGAGAGGATCAAGAAGGAGGCAGATGACAAGATCCAAATCGAAAATGAATATAGGGTTTGGAGTTTGGGGATTGAGAACTCGGCTCTCAGTACTGGCGGCGCATGGAGATAGAGAAAAAGAGAGACGGTTTGAAAAAAGGGTTTTGAAGTTCTAAACTTTAAAATATTGGGAACCATATATATTTATTATACACCCCTAAATTTGGAGAGAAATAAAAAATACTTTTATGAATATATACAGAAATCGTGAAAGGAAAAATATAAATTCTTAAAAAGAAATAAATCATGAAAATTGATAAGAAAATATTAAAAACTATAAAACATAAATTGGATCGATGAGCTATTTCTCTACGAAAAATATCATATATCATTAGATGTCTTCCAAAATATAACTTCATTATATATCTTCCGATAAAACAGTTTAAATCTTATTTCTTCACAGATTTTGGTTTTGTCACTGCTTAGTAATCCTAATTCAAAATCTTCAATACCCGATACAAAACTGAAATCCCAACCAGGCATAAAATTAGACCAAACAATAACCCGACCATACAGAAAAACCGACCCAACATTACATTTCTTAATAAACCTGACAGATCAAAAATCCCAAATTCAACCTAATTGAAAACTAAGAATCCTAAAATATATTAATTTTTAAAACGTATATGTAAATATTTTCACTAATTTCGTAACTAATTTTGAAATATTATTATACATTAATATATTCAGCTATCATTTATAAAATAAAAATAAAATTCTATCATATTTTTATCTATTATATAATCATAATAAATCTTATTAAAATAAAATTATTATATTGAGCTAAATATGATAAAATTATTTTAAATTAATAAATTAATATATAATTTAGTTTCATAATTATAAATATTCATGTTAAAAAATATAATATATTGGTAAGACGGGTTAACATTAACAAAATATAATATATATATATATAATATATATATATATATATAAATTAACATGTATTTTATTAAAGCTAATAATATAAAATATTTGCAACTACTTTAATGATGATATCTTTTCATATATATATATATATAAATTTTATTCTAACAAATATGTTGATAAATATTTTAACAATATTTTAATTTTCAAAAAATTTTTGTAAATATTTTCACTAATTTTGTATTTAGCAATGAACTATTATTATGTATTAATATATATTTTATTATCGTTTATAAAATAAATAATTCTATATAATAAGATAAATATATAATAAGAAGCAACAAATACATATGAAGGTTTTAAACAATTGATTAGCTACAACATATAAACTATAAAATTATTGTCTCTGAAATAGTTATATAAACATTTAAATATATGATTAACCTTTTAAAAGTATATACATCTAATTATCTAAAATAAATATCTACGTATATAAAACTGCAAACAAATCTAATTTTAAATTAAATTAAACTTAACCGAACAAAACGAATGTATATGTCTACAGTCCACGTATGCTAACGTAAATCCACACTTCAGATAAAACAATCATAAAAGTCATTATTGTTGCAAGTTTTTTTCTTTTGTAAAAATGATTATTGCAACTTCTTAATAGAATTCTAAAATTATTGAATAATTAAATTATATTTTTGGATTTTTAAAATTATGATACTTCTAGCTCAAACGTATATAAGTATTACTTTCCTTTTACTAATTTACTAATGCAGTAATGCTCAAACGTATTTTAGAAATAAAATATTTTTGGATCATGATTTGAAAAACCTAACAATATATATAATACTTTTCATTTAATAGTTTCAGAAGAATCGAAGAATCTTGTAATAATCATAGCCTTTGAATGATATGCATGAAAAATACAGGAGATATGCAGTCATCTTTCTATGCAGTTTATCATGTATTCTTTTCTCCTTTCATCATTTAACTGCAGAACAAAATTAAAAGATTACATTAATAAAAAATCTGCTTGCAGATTAGGATTGTGCTTAAAATTTTTGATGTGCATAAAAGAAGAGAAAATGGCTGGGACATTTGCAGATGACAAATGAATACAAATTTAATTATTTTTATTGATTATTGCTTGATAGGCTACTTTATTAATTCATATTATTCATTTTCAAACCTCACAAATAAATCTTTAAACATAAGATTTAATATTTTCGTTTTATGAAATAATTTATTTTAAAATATAAGTATCTTTTATAAAATCATTTACACAAAATTATATATTTAACATATCCATAGTTTATATATTTTATTTATAAAAAATTATAAGAAGTAGCCATCCAAGTTATTTTGTATCATCTATTTTTTTCCGCTTCACTCAAATTATATATAACATTTACATTGATAGAGAAACATATATATTATAGTTCATGTATATATATGTATACATTTTCATATTTTAAAATTTTAAATAAGATTTTGTTGATATAATAACATATATAAAAATTGATAATATTAATTTTATAGTTGAACCAAATGGTAAGAAAGAACCAAAAATCGAATAAAGATACAAAAATAAGAGTAAAACAAGAATAATCTTTATAATTTTTGTAATTGTGGTGAATTTTCATATAATTTAAAATTTCACAGTATTAATTAAAATGATGATATTTATTGTTATTTTATCAACATGGTTTTATTACTTATTTATAATAACTTGTAATTTGTTTAGATATTTATTTTTTATTAGAAAAAATCAACATTTATTTAAATAAAATAATTTATTAAATTAGTTTGGTCTATATTTGTTCTATGTGATTTGTATCTATTCTGCATAATATGCATTTCTGTTTGATTTCATTTATTAATATGCATCATCCATTCGAAGCCATATATACTCTAATGTGGATAATTTTGTAAAGAAATCGAAGCTATACTATACTCCCACTCTTTTGGAGACAATCAAGTACTTATCACAAATACGCATGATCCAAGAACATGCAGCTAGCCACGTGGAATGGTGTTCGTTAGTTAACGAACGGTGAATCAATGTGACTCTTGACTTTAAAGATACGCGACGGCTCGCCTCTTCGAAAGCGCTAGCACCTCACACCGTCCACATGTCTGGCCGTGATTTCGTATTAATATAACTTTGATATCTTCTTCCTTTACATATAAAATTTAATAGATCTTTGGTACTAAAAGACTAAAAGAGCACCGCCACTGTTATCCATTTGCTTCAACTTGAAAGATACTTCTAAAAAAAGATAGACGGAATATTTTAATAAAATAAGCTTCAATTTGTTATAATGAGTGAGGGAAAGTAAATATATAATGTTTTTATCAGTTCCTAACTTCCTACCAATATTAAATTCACACGATGAGGCACGACCGTGCAGTTTTTTTTTTCCCCAAATTAAAATTTCATTCGTAATCAAATTACCGGTATTCATACACAAACTGGCGGCAAAACAAAATAGTCCCAAAACCAAAAGTTCATAAGAAGCAGCGGCTAAAATCCACACTGGGGCGACTAAAACCCACACTCGGGTGATTTACAAACAAACACAAACCATAAAAACTAAAGTGCAATTGTCAATAATAGCACCTTTTGAAGTTTATGTCACAAAAATAACACTAGAAGGAGAAAGTCACAAAAATGACATTCATTAAAGGGTAAAATATCCCTAATACCCTTGGTTTAAAATTAAATAAACAAACAAAAATAAATATAAATAAATAAAATAAAAATAAAAAAAAAATTAAAAAAAAGAATTTTTTTTATAGTTTCAGATTATATTTTTCAGATTCAAAATTTTTATAATATTTTTTTGAATTTGTTTTTTGAATTTTTTTTTTTTTAATTTTCTTTTTATAATTTAAAAATACTTTTTGAAACTGTTTTTAAAATTTTTATTTTTATTTTAGTATTTATTTTTTATAAAATTTTAAACCCTAATTCCAAAACCCCACCCCCTTAACTCTAAACCCTAAGGTTTGGATTAATTAACCCAAGGGGTATAAGTGTATATTTACCTCTTTAATGAAACCTATTTTTGTGACTTTGAGCCTTGAGTGCTACTTTGGGAACAAAAACTTGGTTTGGTGCTATCTTAGTCTTTTTCTCAAAACTAAATCAACTCTAGCACCAAAAACACGTTAACATCCACGCAAAAGCCTCATCAGATCACTTAGCAGCTTTTAAAACAGAGTAAATGTCAATGGTCGGAAAGTACCGCTGCTGTCTATAGTCCACCACCACCCGATACCCTCCACTTTTGCACTTAAACCGCACTTATCGCTGCTGCCTCGTCCGTGAAACGATAAGACCAAAACCCGGGGTTTTAAAGTACTTGTATTTCTAATATTAATATTATTCCATTGGATTGGGGTTTCTGAAGAAGAAACTGGTGCAGATTCCATAATCACCCCATGCTCGAAACTTCCAGTAAAACCCAATTAATTCGTCTTGTATCACACGCATGTATACACACACTTGCACACCTTTGTCTCCATCGTATCTACTCGGTAGATCAGTTATCTGCACCACAATAATAATAATACACAAACTCTCTCTTTCTCTCTCTATCTTTCTCTCTCTATCTTTCTTATTACAATTCCGTTATTGGCTTTGACGTCATTATTTGAATTCTTATCCAATTCCGAAATATTATTTTTCTTTTCTTTTCTCATACTCTGAGAATCTTGATATTCCCACTTCCTTCTTTAATACTCTTGCTCTGTTCTAATAAATTTTGCTTCCACTGATTTTTCCATGAAAATGAGAGAGAAATGGTGTTAAAAGCTCCCGACAGCAACAAAAGAGTTTAAGTTATGTCTTAAAATTCACTCTCTCTCTCTCTCGTCTTCTTCTTTGGTTCTGTAATAGTTATATGGATTTAGCGTTAAGCAAAAAAGGTTTTAATTTCGCTCTAAGAAACAAGAAGTGGATTCTACTCGCAGCCACTGGCTATGGCGCCTTTAAGGTTTATCATTCCCAGAAAAGGAAGCGAATCTCTAAGCTCTTCACTCTCCTCTTCAATCTCATCGACGCAGCCTCTCATTCCGCAGAAGCGGTTAGCGTAATCGCCAAGGATCTAACGGAGTTTCTCAGATCCGATTCCGACCAAATCCCGAACAGCTTCAAACAGATCTCCAAACTCGCCAAATCCGACGAGCTCAATTCCTCTTTGATCGGACTCACTCAAGCCGTCACCGTCGGGTTGCTCAGAGGATCCGGTAACGATGAATCCGGGTCGGGTTTCACGGACCGGGTTATGGATAAGCTGTTCACGAAGCCCGGTACGGGTTTCGCTTCGGCGATCGTCGGAAGCTTCGCTAGAAACTTAGTCGTCGCGCTCTCCTCCGGCGAGTCTTCCATCTTCTCTGATTCGAAACTGCGCGACGCGGTTTGCTCCGAGGACGGGAGAAAGCTAATCGGCGATTGCGTTCAGCGTTTCGTCAGCACGGCGGTTTCGGTTTATTTAGACGAGACGAGGGACGTCAACGTGTTCGACGATTTGTTCGCCGGTTTAACCAACCCGAAACACGGAGACAAGGTTAAGCAAACGCTTGTAACGGTTTGTAACGGTGCGGTTGAAACGTTTGTGAGAGCGTCGAGAAGACAAGAACCGGGATCGGACCGGTCGTTATCTAAAACGATGACCGTTGGATTTAAACCGACGCCTACGTGGATCGATCGGGTTTCGTCGTCGCTGTCTGTACCGAGTAACCGGAAATACGTGGTGGATTTAACCGGGAGGGTGACGTTTGAGACGGTTAGGTCGTTGTTAGAGGTGTTGGTGGAGAGAGCGAATGGTAAAGTGGAGAGTTACGTGGAGAAAGTTAGAGAGAGAGGGAACGAGACGAGGAGATTCGTGAGAGTTAAATCATCTCTTCTACATAGTTTATGTTTGTCTATGTGTTTACAGATTGTTGAAGCTCCTTGGATACTGACTCCAAGAAACTGATCAGGCTTAAAGACAAGACCACAGTTTTTTTCTTCTTCTTTTTTTTTCTGTAATTCTTGGATTCAATCAAATTCGATGTAAAATTGCTTCTTTTTTCTTTAATTGGAGAAGAAAATGATTTGTTTGTTTTGTTCTGGATTTGGATATTTGGATAATGATAGGCTTGGGACATTATTTGTTACACGTTTGTGTTGGTTTTTGTGGATAAATATGGTATGGATATTGTTGCTGAGTCTGAGTGAGGTTGTTGACGTGGATAAGACAAGAACCATAGCAATATATGTTCTTTTATGCGAAAAGGTTAAAGAAAGTTTCTTGTATTCTAGAGAAAACAAAGTTGATCACTCTCTTGTCCTGATTTGATCTGATCTTACTTGCCTCTGGTTATACTTGATATACTTTTAGCCCAAAAGCCTCAAAAGCAACGTCTAATGTGTTTCGCAAACATGTTAATGTGTGTGTCCGAGAATCACAACGCCAAAAACTAGTAAGTCTTTTTTGTAACTGAGCTTGCCAAAAACTAGTATTAAAGGCA
Organism: Brassica napus; assembly: GCF_020379485.1. Lineage (NCBI taxonomy): Eukaryota > Viridiplantae > Streptophyta > Magnoliopsida > Brassicales > Brassicaceae > Brassica > Brassica napus. The sequence continues at coordinate 22,137,383 of NC_063436.1, read as the reverse complement.
TGTTATAGCACAAACATCCATTTCAAAGGTTATGAAAAAAAGAACATCCAACTAACTCCATTTTTTCACTTAAGAAGTTAAGAAACAAATAATGCTGACCATCAACATCCTTACTTCTCATCAGAAGAGTCGAACCATCTTCAAGTCTTACATTAATATCCTGATCAGTGGCGGATGTGAACAATCTTCTTTTGGGGGAAAATTACACATAAACATTAAAATTAAAGGTAGAATATGATTTTAGTAAGGGGAAATAACTAAAATATAGTAATATTATTAAAATAAATTTAAATTTCCTGGTCTGATGCAAGTTTTTATTTGCCAACTGCCTGATGCAAGATTGTGTGACTGACAACCATCGCAGGAACACTGAGAATGAATAAGAAAAGAATAAATAGGAACAAAATTTTGGGAATGATGAGGAATTATGATTTTTTATCAAAATTAACAAGAAACAAAATTACATTATAATTCTCTACAAAAAAAAGAATGAAAAAAAACAAAGAAATTTTTTTTTTGATGAATGGTAATTTTTTTAAGGAACGTTAAAGTATATAGTTTTCTTGTTCATTCCCTTGGTGACCATCCATACCTTATATATATCATTGCCACACATTTCGTCCTTTCTAATTTGATATTGTTCTTTTGAAAAAAATTTGACCGCCTCTTTGGTATTTTCGCTTTGGAGACAGAAATAAAGATAAAAAATCGCAGACAAAAAATATAATTTTGATCTTTAGACAGCTTGAGATATTTTACTTAACTAAGATAAATGTTAGAACCTTTACATTACATGAACTTGTAATTTGACGAAAAATGCAAAATCAAGAACTAGAAAGCTCAGAATCGACGACCTTTTTGTATGTTCATGATAAAATGTTTTTTTTTTGTCAAAGGTTCATGATAAAATGTTTTATTAATGCATGGTGTATATTCACACATAAAACACATAAAAAAGAAGAGATAGAAGATAATATATATTATGAAGCTATTCTCTAACACAAGGAGCTTTGCAAGAAACTAGAGACTTAAGACTATTCTTTCCTTTTGACACAACCTTGTCATCTTCAGTTTCTGCATCACTTGTACACTTTCTCATCGCCATAAGAAAAGGATCATAATCTTTCTCTTGTCGTTTCTTTCCTGCTTTTTTCCATTTCATTATACAAGAATATGTCACTAAGGAGGAAGATGTAACCAACCGTTTTGGTGACGGATATGGTGGTGGCAAAGGTAGCAATGCTGGTACCACCGTTTTATCTTCGTTATTTGACGTCATTCCTGTCTCTAAGCTAGATACTGATGACGAATCTTACGAAAACATGACTTTACATTCTATGTAAATTTTGAGAATTTGATTTAGAAACGATAACACGATTTTGAAGAAAATAACAGAAAAGTTTGATAGATTTGCAATCTTTATATATACGGATCTATCACATCACACGATCTTGTTACGTTTCGAATGGTTCCAGTTGAGACATGATAAAAGCATGCAAAAACAATCAAAGAGGAGACATGCTTGCATGTGTTAGTGTTATGGTTATTATTGAAATAAATGTTACAAGAGCATGCATGCATGCATGAACGGGACTTTATTATTCACATTTAATACATATTTTTACTAAAAACCAAATTCGATCAAAATCTCATCCAGCTGCAACCTCGTTGCTTCGTAGCTCCAATCATATTCATAGCTTCTCTCGTCTCTTCAGCTTCTTTCCACAAACCCGCCCCTGCGTAAATATTCGACAGCTGAACATAAACCGAGGAAGGATCATCCTTCTCTTGTTCCATTATCAACCTAGCAACCATCTTCCCCAGCTTCAAATCTCCATGAGCAGCACAAGCACTAAACAAACCCCACAACGCATCTACCCCACACCCGCTCATCTTCACCAACCTTTCCGCTTCATCCAGGTAACCCGCCCGACCGAGAAGGTCCACCAAGCACGAAAAATGATCCACGCTCGGTCTCACAATCGAGTCAAAGATCTCAAGTCCCTCTTTCACCAAACCGGCGTGGCTGCAAGCAGAGAGAACCGCTGTGAACGTGGCTGCATCGGCATCCACTTTTCCTTCCTCTCGCATCCTCTTGTAGTTCATAACCGCGCTCTCTCCTTCCCCGTGCCTCGCGTAGGCAGAGATCAGAGAGTTCCATGACACAACGTCCTTTTCAGACATCTGGTTGAACACTTGAAGAGACTTTTGCACAGTCCCGCATTGAGAGTACATGTTTACAAGGGCGTTGCTTATCAAAGTCTCCTCGAATAGTCCGTGTCTGATTACATAAGCATGAGCCTGCTTCCCGAGAATCAAGGACGAAATGTTTACACAAATGCTCAAGAGAGTGCTGAGAGTATACGCATCAGGTAAGACCACGACCTCTGTTTCTAGCAAGCTAGAGAATCTTTTCAAACCTTCAAAGGGAAACCCGTTATGGTAACACCCTGAGATTATCGCGTTCCATGAGATTAGATTCTTCTTTAAAGCTCCTTCAAATATTAGATCAGCTTTTGCTATCACACCGTGCTTAGAGTAGGTAGAGATCAACGCGTTGGAAACTTCCGTCTTCGAACTGAGACCATATTTGATCACACACGCTTGAACCATCTCCAAAGCATATAAATCTAGAGAGCTTGCTAAGAGACTTCCGAAAGTAAACTCATCCGGTTTAACTCCTACTCTATGCATCCCCTTGTACACCAACATCGCACACTCACCCAATCTCGCTTGGTTATACCCTGAGATCATTGTGTTCCAAGTAACCAAATCTCTCTCTTCCAACCACTCGAAAACCTTTCTCGCCGCCACAAGATCCTCAAAAGAAGAGTACATTGACATCGTTGAATTGCTAACCAGAGTATAATCTTCATACCCTGTCTTGACGGCTAGTCCATGTACTTGGCGTCCCATATCCGCACAAGAACACGAACTCATAACACTCACAAAAGTCAAATCAGTCGGTCTAAGACCAGCTTCCAGCATTTCTCTAAAAACCAACAAAGCCTCTCCTCTTTTCAAACACGCCAAACCATCAATAACAACATTAAAAGTAACCTGATCACGAACACCACCAGCTTCTTCAAACACCAAACAAGCGTCACAAACCACTCGGCCATTAAAATACATTGTTATAACGGCATTCACAACAGAGGAAGCAGATAAAAATCCAGCCTTTACAACGAGAGAATGCACCTGCGTACCGAAACACAACGAACACATACTCAAAACAGTAGCGAATCCGAACTTATCGTGCCTAACACCAACCTCGTGCATCTCTCGAAAGAGCTCTATACTCGTTCCGTGGTAACCACTCTCCTTGCAGCCAGTGATCATCGCGTTCCAAATCGCAGCGTCGTCTCTCTCAGGCATTTCGTCGAACACCTCGAAGGCGTAGTCGATATCGCCAAGCTTGAAACTTGCGCTGAGAAGCGTCGTCCACGAGTAAACGTCGGGCTCTTCGATCTCTAGGAAGATATTTTTCAGTGAGGGTAAGCTCCCCGGTCTCGCGTAGAGGGAGAGGAGCGTGTTGGAGACGTGGGAGTGACGGAATAGACCCGAGCGGATGGCGTAGGAGTGTAATTGCGCGCCGAAGACGGTGGCGGTGTCGCGGAGGTGGGAAGCGGCGGTGATGGCGGAGGAGAGGGTGTACTGATCGGGTTTTGGAGTTGGGGAACGGTGGATATCGGCGAAGAGGTTGAGAGCGTTTGTGTTGGAGCCGGAGCGAGTGAGGGCGGTTAGTCGGCGGTTGAGATTGAGCAAGGTTGTTGAGGTTTCGGATATTGATGACAAGCTCTCTGTAAGACATAGAGCTTTTCTCATCTGTTGTTGTCGGAGAATTGGTCTGTGATTATTCAAACGCAGAGGAGGAAAAGGAAGAAGACGCAAACGGAGTCGTTTTAGTGAGATTGCATTTGTAAATGAACCCAGAGAACGAACCGAACCAAACCAAACCAAACCAAAATGGAAAAGTTAAATAACCTGAACCAAACCATACTAGAGAGATTGCATGAAGTTTGGGTGAGCTTTGTTAAATGGCCGCCCATACGACGGTTAAACAAGTTAATGTTTAAGTTCGTCTTGTTTTTTTTATTAAAAGCCAGTTAGATCTATTTTGGGCTCATATCATTCTCCAGATCGATCGAGTGGATTATGATTAAATAAGGCCTTGAAAGATTCAATATATATCCGCATGTTCGTCTGCTTGTTGCTAACAAGCAGCTCTGACCAAACCCAATATTGTTGGTAGCATATCATAAATTCATAATCAATCATGTCTGGCGTAAATTAATTAAAATGTTTGTTAAATATTTTTTTTATAATTATTATTTTTATAATTTATAATAAATTAATAATTATTTAAGCTGATAAGTAATTTACCTGTTTAAAACAACCCAAAAATAATATAAATCTGATAATTATTTCCAAGCTATATATTCCTTTTTATACATTCCCAAACATAAAAAAGTTTGAAAATGTGCTAACTGCTAAGCATATCAGGTTCCAAAATGATATATCCAATTGTGTGGTCATGCGATATAGATTTCTAATTCTAATTGCAAGGATAAAAATAAAGAAGAGTTTGTCTGTGAGTGTATTTAACTCTAGAGAACTAGAAGAGATGGGTGTGAGATTATTATAATAGTAACAACTCTTTTCGTTCTTCAAATTGTTTTGTTCTTTTATGTCCGGCATACGACAAATAGAGAATATTCGAGATCATCTAGTTATTTGACGAATCAAACTTACAAACGAACAATCATCCCTGCATATCATCGGCTATACATAGTGGTTACAAGATCTTTATCTTGCTTGTAAATAATATATATATATATATATATATATAATTATATATGTATATATTTAGTTTGATAAATGGTCTATCATTATACATTCCATGTTATTGTGTTGAGCAAATTCATTTTCTGTCGGTAATTATGGTTTACGTTTTCTTCGGCTTGTCTATTATTTAGGGTAGCTAATATTTCAAAATATCCAGCTTGATCTTGTTGATATCTGTTTCCAGCAACTAATTTAGATACGTATTATATATATATATATATAAATTAAAAATTAGATACAAATAATTACATTTGCATATTTGTGATTACAGGCAGATTCAGATTCTTAGAACTTGGTTAGCATATTTGTCATCATTTGTATTTTTACATATTTTGCTGTACCCTATATTTTTACTAATACATTCTGTAGAACTGTGATAATTAAAAAATTTAATACGACTTTGTTTTCAGATAACTCGCAAATTAGGAGGTGAAAGCCCCAACACATCATATGACAGTCGATCTTATATCAGGTTTTGTATAGTCTTGGTCGGTAATGCATTGTCAGGTGTGGGCGGTGACAGTAAACGCGTTTTATAAACAAACTCATTTTTAATTGGGTTACTATTCATTTCTACCGTATTTATTATCTCGTGTGCTTGTGTAATAGTATTATTCAACTTGCTCTAATTTTAATAACACTCGTCTATTTCTTCTATTCATTTTCATTATAGTCAACCGAAATTAGTTCGGTTTTGGATTGGGTTTGGTTCAGTTTGTGTTCTGTTCATTTTGAGCTTGGTTTGATTTGTGTCCAGTTTAGCTCAGTTGAGTTGCTTTTTGTTTGGTTATAGTTCGATTAACAAAAATCAATTTATAAGACATAAAACAATTCATCATTTGATAACCAAATTATCAACTTTTTCAAACGTAAGATTAAATATTACAATAAAAATATAAATTCAATAATTTAAAATTATTATATACAAACCTAGTAAATTTATCGTAGGTGGTTTTTTTTGGTTTTGATGACAATGAAAAAAAATCATATTCTTTTCTTTTATTGTTAGTTTTATTTTCTATACATATAGAAGAACAAAATATAAAATTATATTTAGTCGTTTAAGTTAGATGGTTAATTAATCTTACTGTCAATAATACTAATATTTAGTTAATCTAATAAAATAAGCATATTGGTTTTTCTATTAGGTTCAATTTGAAACCAAGACAAACCAAACTGTTTTGATTGATAGAAATTTTGACCGAATGGTTTGGGTTGAATTGAGTTTGACTTGTTTGGTTTGTTTTTTCTGTCCACGCAAACTTTTTGGGGAATTGCCACTAATACCACTTTCCTAATACCACTTTTCAACTTTACACTTTTCAATTTTACCATTAAAATTTTAATGGCTAAAGTACCATTATACCCTTATTTAATCAAACATACACCTATTTTCTTTCTCCCACGATTCAAACAGTTCCCAAATTGAATGACGAGATTCACGACTCCGAGGAGATTCTACGATTATGATGATTTCTCCGGCGAGATTCGACGACTCCGGCGAGATTTGAAGACGCTGACGTCCGACGAGATTTGGCGAAGACTACAAGCTCAAACGAACAAAACATGACGAATGCGTAACAAAGGTGAGAGGATAATAATATATGGTGATTTTCGTCTCTTTCTGTAGTTTAATCTTTGATTTCTCAAAATCGATCAATTTCTGAGAAGGAAGACGAAGTCTTTCTCATAAAGTTTTCAAATCTCAAATTTATAAAACTTTATAAATTTATCGATCAAGAACATAGTGCTTATGAATGAAGACGACTAACCACCATCAAGTTTTTTCGATTGTGTTTATGAATTCCATGGAAGCTCCACTGTTTCAATCTCCTTCTTACTTTCTCGATTCAACTTAGTTTTACAATCTATACCAAAATTCCGTAAAAGCAATCACTAAAGCTTTTGGATATCGTTTTTGGTTTCGGCTTAGAGTAATCAGAAGAATGCTGAAAGAACCCTCCTTTATCCACTTGTAAGTCTAAATGAGACATATAAGCTTGTTTGGTAGTTGTCTCAGTGTGAGATGCTTTTATCTTTGGGTTGCTTATGAATTCTTAGTTTAGTATGTGTCTCTTGCTTCAGTTTATCCATTGATATTCCTTGTTAATTTGGAAAAGATTGTTAATTTGGTGAATATCTTGTAGTTTCAGGGCTAACTGCAACTCGATATGTGTATATTTTATGTTATACAGAAGTTTATACTACTTTTCTACTAGTTTAGCTAATAGAATGTTTTCATTGGGTAATTATGCATTTTATGTACTTGTGCTGTGGGTATATATATGCTTTGGTTCCGCCGTTCCAGTCTTTAGTAGTCATATACTTTGGTTTTCAAAGCAGGAGCAATCCGTTTCTTTTGCTCTAACATTTTAATTATCAGGTGTGGCAATGTCAACTGGGCTAAGCGTTTAAAATGTAATGTCTGCAACACCAATAAACATGGTCAGAATGAATGTGGTGTGCGGTATGACTCAATGTCAATGACAACTTTCATTTGTATTGTTCTTTAACAGTATTCGAGCTGAGGATTGGTATTATAGATGCTTTTGCGGTGAATTTAGGATACATTTATAAGATTTTTGTTCGATAATGGTAGTCTTCGTGTCAGCTTATTCATCTTTAAACATGGCCTCGTAGATAACTGGAAAAGGGGAAACAATATTATCTTCTGAAATTTGACCGAATGCTTTCTTTGGTAATATGTTCAGTATGACAAAGCTCCTAATGCATCAAAATGTGCTTTCTCACTTGAAATGTTTTGGCCAAATTAGTTTTGCATTAAGAAACGTTATGTTTCAGCCTGATAGGCTGTTGTTCACTGTTCTCTTGAAAGACCTGTGCTTATTCATTTATTTTCTCCATATAGGGGAGGTCGTGGTGGTGGCTACAAGGAATTGGATGAACAAGAATTAGAGGAAACAAAGAGACGAAGGAGTGAGGCTGAAGAAGTAATAGCATATGCTTCTAATGCAGAGTTCTTTGTTACTTCTTTTGTTGCATTTAGTTCTTTTATAAATGTTTATAAATCATTTTTGAGTTCCTTGTACTCATTTTGCCTAGCATTCCTCAAAGACTTCCCAAGTTCACACATTTATATGTTTTTTATAGACATATGCGATCCACTTTTGTTTGAAAACTTCTTTATAAAAACTTATAAATAGTCCAGTTGTACTTTTAACAATATCCTAAAATTCAGATTTATAAGGAATTATAGTTCTGTAAAAATGTAGTGTTCACTATCCGAAAATCTTAATCTTAACCAGAACTATTCAAATAACAAGTTAAGCCTTATTTGTTTTTTTGGATAACAGAAAGAAGCAAATCCTAAAATTAATTGAACTCTTGTTTAAATACTTCTTTATAAAGATTTATAAATCGTCGAGTTGTACTTTTAACAATATCTTGAAATCTAGATTTATATTTATAAAGGTGTAAAAAAATATTTGGAACAAATTTAATTTTTAGTAAATAACTCTTGTTTCCTTCTCCTAAGGTCTCTGACACTGTTGTTGAGCCATATAATGCAACGCTCTCTGTGCATCAGCTCGTTGAAAACGCTGACGAGTGTATTGTTCTCGACAATGAGGCTCTCTACGACATCTGCTTCCATACCCTCAAGCTTTCTGACCCCTCCTGTGAGTAAAAGACTCTGTATATATTAACCTTAATGTAACATTTGGGTCTTGACTTGTTTGTTTTGTGTGATTTGCTAGTTGGTGATCTGAACCATCTCATCTTGGCTACAATGAGTGGTGTTACATGCTGTCTTTGTTTCCCTGGTCAACTCAACTCCGACCATAGGAAGCTCGCTGTGAACCTGATCCCTTTCCCAAGGCTCCACTTCTTCATGGTGGGTTTTGTTCTGTTGACATCGAGAGGATCACAGCAATACAGTGCCTTCAGTGTCCCTGAGCTGACCCAGCAGATGTGGGATGCGAAGAACATGATGTGCGCTGCTGACCCTCGTCACGGACGATACTTAACTGCATCCACTGTGTTCCGTGGAAAGCTGAGCACTAAGGAGGTTGATGAGCAGATGATGAACATCCAGAACAAGAACTCATCCTACTTTGTGGAATGGATCCCGAACAACGTCAAGTCCAGCGTCTGTGACATTGCAACATTAACTCTTATAATATTTTTATAAACTCTTATATACAGATTTATAAGCCTCTATAAAATTTTATAAGACTTCATAACATAATTACCTTTTGAAATTCTACAAATCCTCATAAATGATTTTATAAACCCTTATAAATAATTTTAAACATTCTTATAAATGATTTATAGACCCTTATAAAAAGTTTCTATATATTCATATAAATGATTTTTAAGACCTTATAAATGAAATTACCTTTTTAAATATTTATAAATGATTTTATAAAACCTTATAAATATTTGGTATATTCTTATAAGTGATTTTATAAAGGTTTATAAATCATTTATAGGAATATATATAAACTATTGATAAAGGTTTATAAATGATTTCTAAATTTTCATAAATGATTTATAAACATTTATAAATTATTTATTATCTTTATAAAGCCTTATAAGGATTTTATTATGATGATATAATTTGATATGGTTTCTCTGCCTTTTCTTTATAAAACAATTATATCATTTCTCAGATTTTCTTAGCAAACAGAGGTACATCATTAACATCATCTACAATCAACTAAAGATTATATATATAGACTCGGTAAGGTTCAATCATGATTCATGAGCAAATCTACACTCAAGAACGATTCAACATCCAGAAATATTCTATAATTCACCACAAAACAGCCACAAAGATCGTCTGATCCACATCTAAAGCCGCCTCCGGAGACTTCTCCAACACTCCCCATTCTTCTTGGCGACACTCGCTCTTATTCTTAGCTAAGAACGCAACGATATACAGCAAACTCAATATCCCCACGAACCTCTGCTGCCTCATCTTGCTGTTTTCCACCACATGAGAAATATATATGAACTATTGATAAAGGTTTATAAATGATTTCTAAATCTTCATAAATTATTCATAAATATTTATTAATTATTTATAATCCTTATAAAGCCTTATAAACTGATTTTATAAACTCTTATAAATGAATTATACTTTAATAATATATTTAAAAAACTTTATAGACTGATTTTATAAAGTCTTATTAATTGTTTTATAAACCATTATAAATAATCTTTTATTTATTATAATAATTTACAAACATTTATATTAGAATTATAGACACTTGCTTTATGAATATTTTACTACTAAATGTTTGTAAAGATTTATAAACTCTTGAAAAAGATTTATTAACTCTTATAAATTGTGGTATGAAGATTATTAAACTCTTATAATATTTTTATAAACCCTTATATACAGATTCATAAACTTTTATAAATATATTTACAAAACCTTATAAATGATTTATAAGTTCTTATAAATAGTTTTATAAACCCTTATAAGAGGTTTCTAACATGCAAGATAATATAGATTAGCTAGAACCCAAGCTGCAGCAAGACTACCTTCCTTTCCCTTGTATCAGAACTTTGCAATTGATCAACCTTCTCAGTGGGAAGATAAGGGCCAGTTTCATCCATCCTTGGACCAACAGAGCCTCTCTCACGTTTGTCTAACAGATGCTGGAGAAGGAGGAACATGCGAGTGGTTCCTGTTTGCATTCCGAGGAGCTTTGTTTTCCTTCATTGTTTCGTTTGCAAATGAACATCCCGCATAGAACTTATCCGAAAGACCATCTTCTGGATCTTTAGATTCCACTTCTGCTAACATCTCAACGGCTCTGTCGTAAGACTTCGTGAACGGTTCATCTCCGAACTCAATCTCTGCAGAAGAATCTCTCACAGCATCAATCAGAGATTTAGCTTCTGGGATTCGACCCATACGCATCAAGCAGATGGCCAGGTTGCACTGTTTGTTTTTGTCTGGCTCCAAACACAAAGCTCTCCTATTCATAGATACATAAGTGCATATAAGGAAAAGACTCGCAAGGGCAAACACAAACTAACAAGAACCAAACCTTGTAAGCATTGAGTTGTACTATCAACAATATCTTAAAACCCACATTTATATGAGGTTATAATTTTTTAAAATACAATGTTCACTATCCGAAAATATTTCTCCTAACCAGAACTATTCAAATGACAAGTCTAAATCAACCTTATTTGTTTTTTGAATAACAGAGGAACGAAAATCCTAAAATTACTTGAACCCAGATTTATAAAGGTTTATAATTTTTTGAAAACTCAATGTTCACTATCAAAACTCTTTCTCTTAGATCGACCTTTATAAACCAACCTTCGTTGATTTTTTTTTATAACAGAAAGAACAAATCCAAAATATTACTTGAATCGAACAAAACAAATACACAAATTAAAAACATACCAGTGTGAATCGTGGAGAGGAGCCAACATCTTTGAAGTTTTGAATCGTGATTCTCGTAATTGCTTATCGCTAGATGCGTGAGAGAGAGTGACGATGGAACTCAACGGAGACGACGATGGATCTCGTCGGAGATGACGACATATCTCAACGGAGAGAGAAGAACGATCTCCACAGGGAGAGAGACGATGGATCTCGGAAAGAGAGACGGCGGATCTGACGGAGAGAGAGACGGTGGATCCGACGGAGAGAGACGGTGAATCCGAAAGGAGAGAGAAGAAGGATCACGACGGTGGAGAAGAAAGAGACGATAGATTGAAGTGAAGATAAGGTTAGTTTAGTCTTTTACCAATTAATGAATGTGTTATTTATGAAAATGTCCTTTGAGTGGTGGTATAAGTGAAAAGTGGTATGATGTAAAGTGTATAAGTAAAATTTCCCCTATATTTTTAAATGAGTAGGTTAAATATACTTAAAAGATATGTTTAGATTTGTGTAAGATTAGCAAAATCTCAGTTTATTTAAAAATTCATAAAACTAAAACAACAAATGAAGCAGTATTTTGAATATCTTTTACTTTTAGTACCAAAATCTTGAATGTTTAAGCTCGTAATGACAATAAATAATAACTGATAGATTATTAGGTACGTCAGTCAAGTAAAAAACGGAAGTTGTCTCTCACATGTGGAGACAAAGTTTCTTAGGAAAAAATGTATATATACACATCCCACATACCTCAAGCATCTACATCCCACATCTCACTCTTCACCAACTAACGAAACCTAATTCAACATCTCTCTCTCCAACAACCAATCTCTTATTCTTCATTGATCATCTCTCATTAAAAACAAAAAAATTCTTTTGTATATACAAAAAATGAAACAGTTGTCGACAAAAGTGACAAGCAATGCTCATGGACAAGACTCTTCCTACTTCTTGGGATGGGAAGAATACGAGAAGAACCCTTACGACGAAATCAAGAACCCTAATGGTATTATTCAAATGGGTCTTGCCGAAAATCAGGTAAATATATATAACTCCAAGTTTTTAAACCAATCGACAAATCATTAGTCAATCTTTTTTCTTTGGTACTTAATATGATGTTCCTTTGTATGCAGCTATGTTTTGATCTCATAGAGACATGGTTAGCTAAGAATCCGGACGCAGCCGGGCTCAAGAAGGACGGCCAATCCATTTTCAAAGAACTTGCTCTCTTCCAAGATTATCATGGCCTACCCGAGTTCAAGAAGGTAATTAAGTAACTAAAATGGTACCCCTCATATTTCCAAAAATAAATATCTAACTTAAGACACAAGTAATCTAATATGGTTTACCTGTCCACAGGCTTTGGCAGAGTTTATGGAGGAAATAAGAGGTAATAGAGTAACATTTGATCCAAGCAAGATTGTCCTAGCTGCTGGTTCAACCTCTGCCAACGAAACTCTCATGTTTTGTCTAGCGGAACCCGGAGATGCTTTTCTTTTACCCACTCCTTACTATCCAGGGTAATTTCTAACCCCTAACTAATTGTTTAATCTTTACTTTACTTGGCCCCCAAGAAACCGGAACTGACATTTCATTCGCTTATGTGTATACAGATTTGATAGGGATTTGAAATGGAGAACGGGAGCAGAGATCGTACCCATTCATTGCTCGAGCTCTAATGGGTTCCAAATAACAGAATCAGCTCTTCAACAAGCTTATCAACAAGCTCAGAAGCTTGATCTTAAGGTCAAAGGAGTTCTTGTTACCAACCCATCTAACCCACTTGGCACAATGTTGACCAGAAGAGAACTTAACCTACTCGTTGACTTCATTACTTCCAAAAACATTCATCTCATAAGCGACGAGATCTATTCAGGTACAGTTTTCGGGTTCGAACAATTCGTTAGTGTCATGGATGTCTTAAAAGACAAAAAACTCGAGAACAGCGAAGTCTCCAAAAGGGTTCACGTCGTTTACAGTCTTTCCAAAGATCTAGGCTTACCCGGTTTTCGCGTTGGAGCAATATACTCCAACGACGAAATGGTTGTTTCGGCTGCGACAAAAATGTCGAGTTTCGGCCTCGTTTCTTCCCAAACACAGTACCTTCTCTCTGCACTGCTTTCCGACAAGAAGTTCACAGGAACATACCTCAACGAGAACCAGAAAAGACTCAAGATTCGTCAAAAGCAACTCGTGTCCGGTCTTGAAGCTGCAGGGGTTACTTGTCTTAAAAGCAACGCTGGTTTGTTTTGTTGGGTCGACATGAGACATCTCTTGGACACAAACACATTCGAAGCAGAGCTCGAGCTATGGAAGAAGATTGTATATGAAGTGAAACTGAACATTTCACCCGGTTCATCGTGTCATTGTACTGAACCGGGTTGGTTTAGGGTTTGTTTCGCTAACATGAGTGAAGAGACACTCGATTTGGCGATGAAAAGGCTCAAAGAATACGTAGAGTCAACAGATAGTAGGAGATTGATATCAAAGAGCAGCCATGAGAGGATCAAGAGTTTGAGGAAGAGGACTGTCTCTAACTGGGTTTTCCGGGTGTCATGGACCGACCGTGTACCTGATGAACGATGAAATTAATATCATCGTCCCATGTTTAAGGCACAAAAATCTTCATATTTATATAAATAATTCGTTTTTCAATATTTTGGAAAGTGTATTAACATTTTCCAAAATATTTATATCACTATATTCTTTTAAAAAATAACACTATATTCTTTCTCATTTCATATAACTATATTTTATTTAATTATTCATGTATGTGTGCTTCTTTAAGAGCCTGTTGTGATTTTTTTCTTTTGGATGTAAGTGTTACTAGTTAAGTGCACTGGATCCAAGTTTGCGTTTGCAATGGCTATTTAAATATATCCCCTTGTACTGTCAGCGAAAGCTGGCAAGCTGCGTGTGTATGCATATAAATGTAAAAGATAAGTACATCTCATATTTTCGTAAGTTTGATATCTTTTGTAAAATACATCTCATATTTTCGTAAGCTGGCAAGCTGCGTGTGTATGCATATAAATGTAAAAGATAAGTACATCTCATATGTAAAAGATAAGTACATCTCATATTTTGACCAAAAAAATTTGACCAAAAAAAAAAAAAGTACATCTCATATTTTCGTAAGTTTGATATCTTTTGCATTGTACACATGTTGGCTATTGTGAAGCTTGGGCCTCGCCAGAAGTCAAATGGGCCAGCAACAACACCATGTTCCCTATGGGCTGAGTTCGCAACAGGCCCACTCCAGCCTATAACACCTGATCACATACGAAGCATATATAATAGATGTGAGTATGATGATTAGGGTTACGAAAGCAATAAGGAAACATCATAGTTTACAGCAACAAGGATCAGATCAATCAAGGGAGATAAGCAAGAGGAAGGAGACAACAATACAAGATAGATAGCTTAGGCCTAAGACTATTATCTAAGGGTTTTGTTGTATCCTCTAGCTTTGGAGTATTTGGTTCTTTGTAAACAGTTTATCTAGCACACTGAATTGGTGTTGCTAGTGTCTCTTTGATCTAGTGAATTTTGGGAGCAGAAGTTCTCCCACGACACGTACCGCGCCAAGGGCCGGGAAGTCGTTAAATCTCTTGTGTCTTTACTTTCAGTACTAGACCTAGGTCAAGATAACTCCTAACCTAAGTAACCTAAGCTAATAATCTCTACAAGTGGTATCAGAGCTTCCGGTTTTCATCAAGGTTGCTTAGGATAGAGAGAGAGACAGAGGAGGTACAGAATCAGTACCTGCTCAATGGTGAAGTCAAAGGAACGCATCGAGATCGACAGGTTCGAGGGAGATGGTGACTTCGCACTATGGAAAGTGAGAATGCTTGCTCATTTTGAAGTGCTCGGATTAAAAGCTATCCTTACTGATGAGAAGCTTTTAAAGGATGATGCTGACACAAAGGATGAACCAGAGTCTGCCATGAAAGACACTGGAAAGGGACTGGCAGGAATCGTCACGCCAACACCTGCAGTTGATCCTGCAAAATTTTAAAAATCAGAGAGAGCTAAGGACCTGATTGTGCTGAATGTTGGAAACAAAGTCCTGAGGAAAATACAACACTGTGAGACTGCTGCTGCAATGTGGAGTACATTGAATAGTCTGTACACAGAGACTTCGTTACCAAACCGGATCTATCTACAGCTCAGGTTCTATACTTTCAAGATGATTGATTCAAAATCTATTGATGAGAATGTGGATGAATTCCTAAAGCTAGTGGCAGATTTGAACAACCTGCAAGTTGAAGTATCCGAGGAAGTTCAGGCAATTCTGTTGCTAAGTTCTCTACCTAATAAATATGATCAACTCAAGGAGACTCTCAAATATGGGAGAGACACACTGAGTCTAGCTGAGGTCACAGGGGCCGCAAGGTCCAAAGAAAGAGAGCTGATTGAGAGCGGCAAGTTTACCAGGTCAGGTGGAGAAGGTCTGATGGTGGATGATAGAGGAAGATCAAGCCAGCGATCTGGAAAGGGCAATGGAAAATCCTATAAAGGAAGATCCAAGAGCCGGAATGGAAGATCTAAGTCACGCCCTAGGAACAACAAAAGCAACAAAGGATGTTTCATATGTGGTAAAGAGGGCCACTGGAAGAGATAGTGCCCTGATAGGAGATCTTTCAAACCTCAGGACTCAGCCAACATAGCAGCAGAGTCTACGGAACCTCTAATCTTAAGCGTCAGTACTCAAGATACTAAAGATGAGTGGGTCATGGATTCAGGATGCTCGTTTCATATCACACCTGACAAGAGTTTTCTATTTGACTTGGAGGAATTCAAAGGAGGCAAAGTGTTAATGACAAATAACACTCATAGCAATGTTCAGGGAATTGGAAAGATCAAAATTCTTAACCCTGACGGTTCTCTGGTAATCTTAACAGGAGTCAGGTACATGCCAGATATGAGCAGAAATTTGATTTCATATGGAATGCTGGAAACAGCAGGTTGTCGATATGAAGGAAAAGATCTTACCGTTAATTTCTACAAAGATGATAAAAGGGTTCTTTCTGGGAGATATCATCTGGGATTGTACTATCTTCAAGGGACAGTCTTAAGAGGAGAGGCTAATTTATCTAGAGCAGAGAAGAATATGACTAATGTTTGGCATTCACGCCTCGGTCATATGAGTCTCAAAAACATGTCTGAACTTGTCAAACAGGGATTTATCATTGACAAGGAGGTTAAGACATTGGATTTCTGTGAACATTGTATTATCGGAAAGTCACACAAACAAAGCTTTCCTAAAGCTAAACATGTGACTAATGGGATTCTGGAGTATGTTCATTCTGATTTATGGGGTTCTCCATCTACCCCAGACAGCCTTGCTGGAGCTAAGTATTTTGTTACGTTTATTGATGATTTTTCGAAAAAGGTCTGGATTTATTTTCTGAAGACTAAGGATGAAGTATTTTCTAAGTTCAGGGAATGGAAGGCTGAAGTTGAAACTAAGACAGAGAAGAAAATCAAGTGTTTAAGGACAGATAATGGTTTGGAGTTCTGTAATAAACAGTTTGATGATTACTGCAAGAAGGCTGGAATTAAGAGGCATAGAACCTGCACTTACACTCCGCAGCAGAATGGAGTTTCAGAAAGAATGAACAGAACAATTATGGATAAGGTGAGATGTATGTTAGCCGAATCTGGCTTGGACCAAAGCTTCTGGGCAGAAGCTGCATCTACTGCGATTCATTTGATTAATAGATCACCTAACTCTACGCTGGAATTCAAAATGCCTGAAGAAGTGTGGTCAGGTTATAAACCTGATTTCGGACATCTCAGAACGTTTGGGTGCACTGCTTATGTGCACATAACTGAGTTGAAAACGGGACCTAGAGCCATCAAGGGAGTGTTTGTGGGATACCCCATGGGCACTAAAGGCTACAGGGTTTGGATAGAAAACGAGGGCAGATGCAGAACCAGCAGAAATGTTGTATTCAACGAGGATGAGTTATACAAGCATACTGTTGCTAAAGAAAAGGAGAGCCCAGAAGTAACTAAGGAGAACGAGAAGCTTCGCAAAAAGGAAGCTAAGAAAAGAGTATCTTTTAGTGATGAATTGATCAGGGGACCTTCTTCTTCTGGTGAATCCGAAGTATCACCTGATCAAGGTGGAGAAGATTCATCATCTGAAAGCTCAAATAGCTCTGGTGACACAGAACAGGAGCATGAAATTGAGAGTGAGGATGGTGATCATGCCTCACTGGATACATACGTTCTGGCTCGAGATAGAGAACGAAGGCAGAACGTGAGGCCTCCGTCACGCTACGAAGATGGCAATTTTGTAGCTTACGCGCTCAATGTCATTGCAGACCTAGAGGTTCAAGAACCTAAGTCCTATGCTGAGGCAATGAGAAGTCCACAAAAGAAGTTGTGGAAGAATGCGGCTGAAGAAGAGATGGAGTCTCATAGAAAGAACAGAACATGGGACCTCATTGAGAAGCCTGCAAAGGCAAAACTTGTGGGATGCAGATGGATATTCAAGCTAAAGCCAGAAATTCCAGGGGTTGAGGATGAACGTTATAAAGGAAGACTGGTTGCTAAAGGGTATTCTCAGACAGAAGGAATTGACTACAATGAGATTTTCTCGCCGGTTGTAAAACATGTATCCATCAGGCTCATGCTCAGCATTGTAGTGAATTTGAACTTAGAACTGGAACAGATGGATGTTAAAACTGCTTTCCTACACGGGAGTCTAGAGGAGAGAATCTTAATGGAACAGCCTGAGGGGTTTATAAAGCCAGGGACAGAGAACAAAGTTTGCCTATTAAGGAAGTCTCTGTATGGCCTGAAGCAATCCCCAAGAAGATGGAACCATCGGTTCAACACCTTTATGAAGGATCAGCTATTTGAACGTTGCAGTAAGGACCTTTGTGTCTACATGAGAGATGTTCAAACAGATAAGGCTATCTACCTACTCCTATATGTCGACGACATGTTGATTGCCTCAGGAAACAAAACGGTGATCAAAGATCTTAAGGAGAAGCTAGGTGGAGAATTTGAGATGAAGGATATGGGAAAAGCCTCAAGGATCTTGGGCATGGACATTACAAGGGACCGAGAGAAAGGAACCCTAATCCTATCTCAGAGCAACTACATCGAGAAAGTTCTAAAAACGTTCGGAATGCAGGACGCTAAGCCTGTGATAACACCTACTGCATCACATTTCAAACTAAGAAGCCTTACAGATGACGAGTGGAAAATGGAGGCTTCTCAGATGGAAAGGATTCCCTATGCCAGCGCCGTGGGGAGCCTAATGTACGCCATGGTAGGCTCTAGACCTGACCTAGGCTTCGCAGTAGGCTACGTATGCAGATTCATGAGTAAACCAGGAAGAGAACACTGGAAAGCTGTTCAGTGGATTCTAAGGTATCTAAAGGGAGCAGTAAATTCGAATCTAACATTCAAGAAGAATTCTACACTCCTAGTGGAAGGATACTCAGACTCAGATTATGCAACAGACATGGACAGAAGGCGCTCAGTTACAGGATATGCATTCAAGTTTGGAGGAAACACTATCTCATGGAAATCATGTTTACAATCAGTGGTTGCTCTATCTACCACAGAAGCAGAGTACATGGCCATGAATGAAGCAGCTAAAGAAGCAATGTGGCTAAAAGAAATATGCGCTGAACTAGGATTCAAACAACAGGGAATCAAATTCTACTGCGATTCTCAAAGTGCCCTAGCTCTAGCAAGAAATCCAGTCAACCACGAAAAGACAAAGCACATAGCTACCAAGTTCAATTTCATTCGAGACCTAGTGGAAGCAGGAGACATTGTTCTAAACAAGATTCACACTAATGTCAACCCTGCAGATTTCCTAACAAAGACGGTACCTGGTCAGAAGTTCCAGCTTTGCTGTGAGCTTTTGAATGTGAACTGATAAGACTGGAGACGCTCCAGGTGATTCATAGTTGAAGAGGTCCACTCTCGCACAACACAGACAACAAACTCAAAGGTCAGTATGTGTGCAATTGTGAATCTAAATCAACAGGGAGTGTCAATAAAGAACAAGGAATCACCTGGAGGATAATGAGAATCGAGAAAGAGTACTCGATTCAGGTGGAGTAACCGGGAACCACCAGACATTCCCATACAGGAACAGACTCAGATAGGGCATCAGGGTCTGGTAACTTAAGAGAGGCACCATAAATGGAATCTTTCAGAGACAGTAAATCTACATGGAGCCACAAGATACAAATATTAGTAACAAGTTTGTGGAGTGTTACGAGTCACAAGAGTAATTCCGAAGTGGCTCACCAACAGAACGTGACAGTGTCTGATTAATCAAGGGATTTCAATAAAGAAATCCAGACAGCTCATCATCGAGCTGAGTCGACTCCTGAAATACAAGAGAGGAGTCAAATCAACAGAGGATTAACGTCATTGAAGATAGTTCCGCTGAGTCAGGGGATTACCTGATCTACGAAAGAGGTGGAGCTCAGGCATGAGCTCAAAGACATGTCGGGATCTCAGCTGCATCCGAAAGAGCAATCTGGGAAGACATGCAAAATATGCCACAGGTTAGCTACACGCTAACAAGATCTGTTCAATATTCTTAACAGATGATGCTACTCACTCGAGACAAGGAGAGAGTAGATGTACCTGAGGATATTGAAAGAAAAAAGGTTGACGGAGTCAGCTTTCATCGCCACGGAGAAGTAAATCGCCTTGCGGCGAAGAGACTTCAATTGGAGGAGATAGAACGAGGAGATGCGACGCCATCGTGGTGGAGCTAGCAAGATCTTCTTCAATCGGAGCGACGTTTGCGAGGTGGAGCAAACGGAGATCTCTCTCAAGGTGAGACCGAGTCCATTTCAGTGGAGAAGGTTCGCGAGAGAGAGGAGAGAGAGGAGAGAGAGTCATACTGACTCGTCTTTCTTCGATCAAGACAAAGAGACAAGGAGGAGCTGGGCTGTCGGCAACAAGATTTGCCGGATGGGCTATTATTGGGCTCGATTCAAGCTGGTGGAGATTTGTGAAGCTTGGGCCTCGCCAGAAGTCAAATGGGCCAGCAACAACACCATGTTCCCTATGGGCTGAGTTCGCAACAGGCCCACTCCAGCCTATAACACCTGATCACATACGAAGCATATATAATAGATGTGAGTATGATGATTAGGGTTACGAAAGCAATAAGGAAACATCATAGTTTACAGCAACAAGGATCAGATCAATCAAGGGAGATAAGCAAGAGGAAGGAGACAACAATACAAGATAGATAGCTTAGGCCTAAGACTATTATCTAAGGGCTTTGTTGTATCCTCTAGCTTTGGAGTATTTGGTTCTTTGTAAACAGTTTATCTAGCACACTGAATTGGTGTTGCTAGTGTCTCTTTGATCTAGTGGATTTTGGGAGCAGAAGTTCTCCCACGACACGTACCGCGCCGAGGGCCGGGAAGTCGTTAAATCTCTTGTGTCTTTACTTTCAGTACTAGACCTAGGTCAAGATAACTCCTAACCTAAGTAACCTAAGCTAATAATCTTTACAGCTATGAATTTACTCACATTGATTTACTTTATTTTGAACTTTTTCAACATTTATTAAGTTAAGTTGGTATATATTTTCAGCTATCCATAATACATGTATACGTGTAATACTTTCTCATTTTGATACATCATACATTCTCATTTGACTGCAGTGATCACTAACTAACGTAGGTTAGAGCATATACAGTCTTGGAAATTGAAAAACAAAACACATGACTGATTTTAATTGGTTAGAACGTTTAGTGGCTTTAGTACATAACATCCCACCCCTAACAGGATTTTCGTTAATTGCAATTTTTTAATTACATGCTATGTTGTGGTACATTACATCAAAGATCATATGATTTTATGCAACGATTGTTAGAAACTTACATACGCTATATCAGTCAATCATTCTGTTTCTTTTGGTTGGAGAAACCTATATGTATAATCATTTGGAAAGAATATTTATTTTCTCATCAGTAGTTATTTCATTTTGTCAACTTCTCAATAGTAGCAATTTAAGAATCTAAAATCCAAAATTATCAATCGAAACTATCAAATATCATAGACATAGTATCCTAGTTTATTTTTATCGCTTAATTTCATTATTTTTTTAACATCGGTTAATCATATATATATACCGGTCAAAGATTATGATACTAATTAATTATGTAGAATTGCAAACTCAATACAATAAACAATAAATATTACTTTTTCAGAATACTCTCAAAACAATAAATTATTCGAAATCCCATGTGCGTTGTTGGGTCTACGACGAACGAAATAATCAAAATCATACAAATAAAATAAAATATCAGTTGTCAATTTTCTATGAAAACAAATCTAACAACACATCTAATATCGATTCGGTTCCCTACTGTATGAAATGCGGAGAAACCGCATGTAACAACAGAAAAGTCATTACATGTGAGGAGCATTATTTTGGTCGTCGACCCGTATAACATAAAGTATTCTCCAGGTAAAAATAATAATATAGACACGTTGAAATGATTTTGAGAATTTTGGTTGATATTCGTATCTTTAGAGAATTTTGCAAACAGTGATGTTCTTAATTGCATACGACCCATCCAGAAGTTGTCATCTCTATCATCGACCATACGTATGGTCTTTTACTCAAGAAACTTTTTTAATTAAATTTTGAGATTTGTGAGTTAGTCTCGATAAGATTTAGATCACAAATATCTATAACAAATCACAATCTGGTCGGTTGTTTTTATAAAAATAGAACAAGATCGTAGATTCACATATAGGGAATTATCTCCTGTCATTGTTTGACATTTGTCCAAATTCTTAATGGCACAGTTTCATTTTTGAAAAGAAAAAAAGAGAAAGAAACACATTTTAACATATCAAATTTGAACAAAGAATGCAGTCACGTGGGCTTCATGACCGCATGCCATAACTTTCTCATGCTATGAGCCTATGACTATGCAGTGACTGATGACATTATAGTCTATGCATTAGACCATGATTAACCCGAGTTTTTAGAGTGGAATTTTTATAGCTTCGGCTAACAACTGTTTTTTAGCTTTTAACTAAAAAAACTACAAACCGTCTCTTAAATAAAAGATATAAAAACCGACTCTTAACCAAAAAGTATAAAAAAAATGTTAAATCTTAAATTAAAAACCTTAAATTAAGAGTTCGGGTTAGTCATGCTCTTAATATAATTTTTCAGCCAAAAAAAACGACTCAGGAATTACATATTTATTGCGAAAGTAACGAGCCCATTTCAGTGATTGGGCTATAAAAAGTCTACTGAATTTTTGTGTGTATAAGTTTAATTTTTATCTTTACTGTATTACAAGTTCTTTTTCATTAACCACCTAACCAAAATCCGATTTATAACTATAAATCATTAAGATAATTATTAACAAATCTATGCTATTATTTGAAAAGTATTTTTTTTCTGATTTATCATATTTCAACAATTATAGGATAAGTCATTAGTGTAATATTATTATTTAAAACTATATGTTAATATATCTATTTGTCATGATTGGGATAAAAAATATATATATATATTAAAATTATAGAGATAATATAAACTTAATTAAAATTCGTATATAGTTCAATCTAATTTTGAATAAAAATTTAAAACTAAAATTAAAATTTGTTAGGTATATATATCAATTCGCAAAGGTACTGATTCTCATCAAGTTTAAAAGAAAAACTAGATCTTGACCAGTGCTTTCCAAAGATAAAATATTTTATGAGGAAATTTTACTAATAATTTGACAAATATTTTGTTAGTTCTAATAATTTACCATTAGTAGATTTAGAGAGTCAATAAACTCTGTCAGCCACGGGAATCGAGTCTTTTTGGACCCTTTGTTCCCACATCTTTCTTAGTTTAGGTGTCAAAAGATTGGTAAAACTTCTAAGAGTTGGCATAAACTCGCATTGATAATGAGGACATCTCGGTACTCCTCCCTCAAATAGCATCGCTTCTATATACTGTTTCATGCACTCCACACAGAATTGATGACCGCATAAAGCGATGGAATGCATCTGATGAATTTCAAAATCATTGTTAAAACATATACGGCAAGTCTTCTTCTGAGAAGGCATACTATTTTTTTCCTGAGGGCTAAGGATCGTTCACGTTATATGACTTGAATTTAATATAGGTTATTTCTCAGAATAGATTAAATCCACGTAGGATTATAGTTCTGAATAATTATCATTAATTATTTGTCATTAAATAACAAAAAAACAATCAACCTTATCTTTTATTGTATTAAAAAAAAGTTTTGTATTTATCCCAAGATTTTCTCCAAAAACATTGACAAGATAAAATAAAAAATACTTATAAAATCTAATAAAGGGAAATTTCAATTTCTCATAAATATATAACATCAAAACAAATATAATATGTAACTTAAGAAAAAATACAATATTTAACTGAATTCGTATAATTGATATTTTCTTTGTTTTAAAAAGACATGTGTTCTAAAAGAATTGGTCCAAAAAATATATTTCTGTTTTCTACATATTTTAGTAAAAATAGGTCAAAACCAAACCAAACCAATCAAACTCAAATTGATCCAAAACCGAAGTATATATTCTAATATTTGGTTTAAAAACTTGTGAACTCAAACTCAATCTACAAAACATTTCTTTGTCAAAAAATAATATATATAATTTTAAACATTTATTATATCATCATTTTCATCAATGTTCATACATCTTTGATAATGAAAGATTATATCTAAAATATCTTTAAAAATATACTTTTAACTCTCATCTTTCTTATCTCATAGTCATGGTTAGATATCAAAGAAAGCAGCAACACCTAAGGATTCGAATTTGATGGGTCAAAATCAAAGTTGGATATATATGGCTTACAATAATGAGGAGATGTCATAAATGCTTCATATAAATTTAGATTTTTGCTTCAAGACAAGGGAAGAGGGTTGAAAAAGATCTCAGGACCATTTGATTCATTAAAGACACTACACATGCATTTACAATAAACTGGAGAAATTGTGAGTGAGCTTTCAGTTTCTCCCTTCTCAGCATAATTTATCATCAGGAAGTCCCCACACACACATTCATACCTTAGTTTTCCCTCTCTGTCTCCTCTCACATGTAATGTCTTCTTGCATCGTAACAGTTACCACATTCAGTTACGGTCCAAACAGGGTCGGCTCAATGGTATCATGGACCCTGGGGTAAAAAAAAATTTAATTTCCAAATTATTATTTTTTTTAAAAAAATTCCAATAGATATATGTTTTTTTTAAATACCAGAAGTATTTTTAAAAATAAATCTTCGGAAATAAAAAAAAACTTTCATATAAAAAAAATTGAACTTTTTTCTTATTTTTAATATAAAAATACATGTATTTTTAAAACAAATCAGATCATTCTCTATTAAAAAATAGGAGGACAACGGATTGGGCCCGGAGAGGTCGCACCGCTCGCCCCCCTATCTAAGCCGGTCCTGGGTCTAAAAGGATAAACCAAGGTGAAAACAAGAACTCACAGCCTCATATCAAAATTTCTATCAAAGGGTAAAAGTAATGCAACTCGAATATTTATGGGCAGAAAAAAACAACAACTTCAAGAGTTGCTTAAACCAGTAAAGACTGAACTCGTAGTTAGTTGCCTTGTCCGAATCAAAGAAGAGGGATTAAAACACGTGATTAACACCATATCTTTGCCTTAAAAGACACGCTTGCCCCTCCATGAACTTAAACCCGTCCTCGGGAAGTCTAATTACTGAGGAGATCTTCTTCATCTACTGCCGGAGATTTCTCTGTCACGTCTGATTCCACCGCAAGCTGTTCCGAAAGAGGGATCTTTGGGACCTCGGTGAGGATCTGAACGACTTCCCTCATCGTCGGCCTCGCCACCGCCTGTTCTTCAACGCAAAGCATCGCAACGTAGAAGACGTGCGTTACTTCGTGGACGGGTACAGAAGAGAGTCTATGATCGATAACTTTAAGCACACATTCTTTGTTCGAATCCGTCATGCTTCGCACCCACTGAACGATATCCACGCCGTCTCCGAATTCTCCGACGGGTTTCCTCCCGGTGACGAGTTCCAAAAGAACAACACCGAAGCTGTACACATCGCTCTTCTCATCTACCTTCAACGTATACGCATACTCTGCCCATATAACAAGAACACATACTAGTTATTACATGCCAGTGTGAGTAAAAGGAAGGCAGTAAGTAGTAGTAAGTACCTGGAGCGATGTAGCCGTAGGAGCCGGCAATCGCAGACATACACTCAGAAGTACCGGAGTCTTGTAAGAACTTGGCAAGACCAAAGTCGGCGACATGAGCTTCAAAGTTGGAGTCTAGGAGGATGTTGTTGGATTTGACATCTCTGTGAACGATCAGAGGAGAACAGTCATGGTGGAGATAGCAAAGACCCTTGGCTGCTTCAAGAGCAACCTTGTAACGTGTGTCCCAATGCAAATGACCTCCTTTCTTCCCATGAAGGACCTCTCCAAGGCTACCGTTGGGCATGTACTCGTACACGAGGATATTCGTTTCATGGTTAGCGCAAAACCCAAGCAGCCTGACAATGTGCCTGTGTCTGATCCTACCTAAAGTCTGAATCTCGGCGTTGAACCCATGATCATGAGAAGATCCGTGCGACATTGTAGCTAATCTCTTGACCGCTACTAGGTCTCCGCTAGGCATCACGCCTTTGTAGACAATCCCGGCGCCGCCTTTTCCTATGATGTTGTCTTCCTTGAGACAGACCAAGACGTCATCGCAAGTGAAGTCTAGTCTCTGGAAAGCAGTCAATCTCCAAGCCTTGGACTCGGCGGCGTTTCTCAAGGACCTGGCTTTGACTATGGCAGCTATAGCAAACACCATGGAACAGAACAGCAGTCCGAGGACGAGTAAGAGCTTTGTAGTAGCGGATAAAGGTCTGACATGATGAGGCTGGTTGCAAGGACTCAAATAGGGACCGCAAAGATCAGAGTTACCCAAGAAGGATGTGTGATTAAAGTAACCGAACTGTCCAGTGCTGGGAACCAAACCGGAGAGGTTGTTGTAAGAGAAATCAATAGATGTTAAACTCTGCATTGACGATATCGTCACAGGGATCGAACCGACGAGATGGTTTCTGGAAACATTCAAGTAATTCAAGATCCTCATGCTTGTGATCTCGTTAGGGATATCACCTGAGAGCTCGTTACGGCTCAGGTCAACGTACGTCAGCAGCTTACAGCGGCTGATCTCCGGCGGGATCCCGCCGGAGAACAGATTGTGGCTAAAATCCAGCTTCGAAAGCTGCTGAAGCCTCCCTATCTCTGAGGGAATCGCACCGGAGAACTTGTTACCGTCCAAGAGTAGTTTCTGGACGCCGGAGAAGCTCCCGATGGCAGGCGGTAACGGACCGGAGAGTTGGTTATTCGAAAGACTGATCTGACCGAGGTTAACAGACACTCCTCCACTTATCGGTAACGGTAACTCTCCCGTGAGGTAATTGTCTTGGAGCTCCACTTGAGATAACTCGGGTAAACCGAAAAGCACGTTGGGAATCGACCCGTTAAGGAAATTCTGACCCATCCGGATCCGGGTCAAAGACTCGCATTTCCCAAGCGAATCAGGGATCGAACCGAACAAGAAGTTGCCGAGCGTGATCAACGTCACTAAACGGTTACCGAAGCACATGTTCGGCGGCAAAGTTCCCGTGAGTTTGTTGGAGGAGAGGTCAAGAATCACCAGCCTACCGTTCTCACCAAGCTTCCGAGGGATGCTTCCGGTGAAGTTGTTCTCCCACAGCTGCAACACCTCGAGCCCCGGCATATCGCCGATGAACTCCGGTATAGCGCCGTACAGCTTGTTCCTGAACAGATTCAATAGCGTCAGATTCCTCAGCTGCTCGAAACTAGGTGGGATCTCTCCGGTGAACATGTTGTTAGACAGATCCATCGATTTCAAGCTCGAGATCGTTCCCAGCTCCGGCGGTAACGTCCCCGAGAAGGCGTTTACTTGGAGGAAGAGCGTGTCGAGCCTCCGAAGCCTCCCGATCTCCGGCGGAATCTCTCCTCTCAACCCGCAGTTCGCGGCGTCGAGCCTGAGGAGTTCCGATAGGTTTCCGATCTCCGGCGGAAGACCACCGTCGAAGGCGTTGAAGTATCCGATGTAGAGCTCTCGGAGAGTCGTCAGGTTTCCGATCTCCGGGGGGATTTTTCCGGCGAGTTCGTTCCCGGAAACTGCTAAATACTCGAGAGTAGGCCAGCTTCCGTACGCCGGCGGGATTCTTCCGGCGAAGTAGTTCCCGCCGAGGTGGAGGTGACGGAGCTCCGTCAGGTTGGTGATGGAGACGGGCAAGTCTCCGGTTAAGTTGTTGTTGTACAAATCGAGGACCCGGAGGTTCACCAATCCGGCGGAGAGCTCGTCGGGGAACGAGCCGTTGAAGACGTTGTTGGAGAGGTTTAGACGGCGGAGCTCCGAGAGGCTGGCCATCTCCGGGGGGATGTGGCCCGAGATCTGGTTAGCGGCGAGGGAGAGGTTTCGCAAGAGAGGTAAGTGAGCTACGGAGGAGGGGAGAGTCCCCGAGAGGTTGAGGCCGGATAAGTCGAGGGAGATCACGTGACGGAGAGAGGCGTCGCACGTGACTCCTGTCCATAGGCAGAAGCTTGTGGAGAGGTCCCATGAGGCGAGAGGCGAGTGTTGTTGGTCATTTTCGTTGCTGGTGAGGGAGGATTTGAGTGAGAGAAGAGCACGGAGCTCGGAGATTCGATGAACGGCGGCGAAGGAGTGTGAAATGTGGAGGAGAAGGAGGAGGATGAGGAGAAGTTTCATGGCTCTGTTTGTTTCTCTTTCTGTGTTCGGTTAGGGTAAGGTTTAAAAAGGGTGATAGTGTGGTGACTGGTGAGGGTAAGTGGAAGTGGAAGACGATGAAAATGGCGTGTTTTTTAATTGTGAATTATTTCATTTTTTACTTCTTTATTTATATCATCAATGGAGGGAGTTTTTTTAAAAAACTTTCATTAGAAATAAGAATCTAAATACATGAACTCTTATTAAAAAACAAAAGAAAGTTAGAGAAAAAAAATATAAATTTGATGAGAGAATGTTATTTGACCCTAATCTAGTATCGAAATCGAGGTGCGATTAGTTAGACATTGAAATAGGCGTGAGATAGGTGTCGAATTCGATCTCAAAAACTCTGCAATCAAGTGAGCAAATGAAAGAAGAGATATTTGAGATGATTTGACCAAAAAAAAAATGAAGATATTTGAGATGATAACAATAGAGACGAGTATAAAAGGAGAAAGAGGCGAAAGCCACGACATTAACACGCGCATATATCCATTTAAACATCGAGTTCATATTTGCTCTGCTTCGATTCTTACTTGCATTTACGATCTTGTAATTCATCAATATAGTTTATTCTTGTCAATTTGAGGATAATTTACATCATTGTTGCTTTAAAGATTTCGTGCCTTATTGTTTTTTCTTTCCTAATTTTTAAATACAAATACTCAAATAACTAGTGTGTAGATTTTAGGATCCATAAATACTAATTTAATTTTAGTTTGGAGCCTTGTTGTTTCTAATTCTAAATCTGTTGAAACGTGGTTTGTTACTTGTTACCTAATCATTGACAAATCTTCTGATTTGTTTCATTGTGTGTATTAATACATGGGGTTTTTGCCAAAACTAACCCATAACTTGATTTTAATTCCAAACCTATACCCAAACTTGAATCAAATGCAAAACTAACCTAAAAGCCTAGTGAAATTACAGCTCAGCCCCTTGTGACCAAACAAAAAAAACATAAGCCATTTTTATGAATATAGCCCCCAGTAAATCGTCTGAGTCGTCTGAGATGTTGGAAGTCGTCTGGACGACTGAAGTGTAAGTCGTCTGGACGACTGAAGTGTAAGTCGTCTGGTACCAGTTTATTTTAAAAATAATTTATAAATCTTGTAAAAAAATATTTTGATGCGTAAAAAATAAAAATCAAGTAATTATAAACAGTTTTAACTAATATAAATTAAGATATGATAAAATTGATTTGTTTTGAAGATAGATGAGTGAAAGTAGTGAATCATGAAATACTTTGGTTTAAGAGTTTGGCAAACATATGTTGTAGTATTGTATGTATTGTTAGGGTTAGATTTCGGAAAACTAAAATATTTTTTTCAAAAATTAGTTTTCAGCTATATGTGTTTATTTTTGTGTATAGTAAACACTTTTCAAGTTTGATTTGGTTTTATGAAGTGTTTAATTAGATAATTAAGTTTAGGGGTTATGTTTAGGGTGTGGACGACTTATATTTCAGTCGTCTGTTGAATAATCTACCCGGACGACATATATTTCAGTCGTCCAGACGACTTACTTGTAAGTCGTCTGGGAAGTCTTTTATTTTAGTTTCCCGCTAAAAATATTTAATTTCCCGCTAAAAATATTAAACTCTTCTGGACGACTTACATGTAAGTCGTCTGTTTTAATTTCTTCACCAGACGACTGAAATGTAAGTCGTCCAGGAAGTCGTCTGAGTCAAAAATATTTAATCTAATTGGATTTTTTGTCTCCCTATAAAAAAAAAAATTTACACATTCTCTCTCCTCCTCTCAAATGGCTGCAACAAAAATGTAATGTTCATCATTCTAAAACTCTCCAACCTCTCTCTAATCTCTTTGACTTGAAAACACCAAACTTTATATGAATTTTTCAGTTTTGTCTCATGTATTTCTTACTAATCTATCTCTTTTGCAGGTTTTTAATCAAATGGTACTCATCTTCCACTAATTTAGAGGTAGATCTATTAATTTTAGATATGTATTTTTGTGTGTTCTATAAATATAGATTTATCTAATCTTTCACTCATTTTCTCTATTTTTAAGTCATTTGAACGTTTTTGGATATGCAGGTTTTTCAGATCTAGATTTGATGTGCAGGTTTTTCAGATCTGGAAGACTTCTCGGACGACTTACCTGTTAGTTGTCTGGAAGTCGTCTGGACTTCTTGGAAGTCTTCTGACAAAGTCGTCTGGACTTCCAGAAAGTCGTCTGGACTTCCAGGAAGTCGTCTGGACTTCTAGGAAGTCGTCTGGACTTCTAGGAAGTCGTCTGGACTTCTAGGAAGTCGTCTGGATTTTTCTGAGCGTTTTGGTAAGTTCTTATGTCTGATTTTTCTTCATTTGGTAACTTCTTGTTGTATAAAGTTCTTACTTTTTTCCCAAACTAAAACTCTCCAAACCCACTCTAATCTCTTTGACTTGAAAACACCAAACTTTATATGAATTTTTCAATTTTGTCTCATGTCTTTGTTACTAATCTATTTTTTTTTTTGCAGGTTTTTAATTAGATGGTACTCATCTTCCACTAATTTAAAGGTAGATCTTTTATTTTTAGATATGTAATTTTGTGTGTTCTGTAAAGGTAGATTTATCTAATCTTCCATTCATTTTTTCTGTTTTTAAGCCATTTGAACGTTTTTGAATATGCAGGTTTTCCAGATCTGGATTTAATATGCAGGTTTTTCAGATCTGGAAGACTTCTGGGACGACTTACTTGTTAGTCGTCTGGAAGTCGTCTGGAAGTCGTCTGGAAGTCGTCTGGAAGTCGTCTGGACTTCGTAAAAGTCGTCTGGACTTCCTGTAAAGTCGTCTGGAAGTCGTCTGAACTTCCTAAAAGTCTTCTGGCAAAGTCGTCTGAACTTCCTGGAAGTCGTCTGGACTTCTTAGAAGTCGTCTGTACTTCTTAAAAGCTACGTTGCACGGAAGCTTCATCGGACGTCCGCTTCCCGCTTCGGAACCGGAATCGGAATCGGAATCTTGTGGAAGCTTACGGAATCTCGCTTCCAAAGCGCTTCTAAAATATTCTCTTTAAAAACACATTGGAAGCTTACGATTCCGTTTTGGAATCACGCTTCCATTTAAAAAAAACACAATGTCTTATATCAATAAAAATATAAAATTATAATTTTTAATTTATATATAATCCAAATTTTAATAGTATTGAATAGAGAGAATAGAAATATACAAATATTAAAACTAATACTATAAATTATCTTTATGCATTGAGGTTTTTATTAAAGATAAATCATATATTCAAATATATTATGTCAATTAGAATTAAAAAATATAATATTATTTATTTAATTTAATTTATGTGTATTTTCACAGTTTAAATATGAAGTCATTTCAAAATTATTATAAATGAATAAATGCTTTTTTTTTAAATTTAAATTATATAATTTTTAGTTTTAGATTTTTAAAAATAATCTTACATATGTATATATATATTCCAAATTTTAATTTTTAGTCTTACATATATATATATATATATATATGGATACGCTTCCAACACGTATCCGCTTCCTAATTTTTTTAAAAATCCCGCTTCTGCGCTTCCATACGCTTCCGCTTCCACGTACCCGCTTCCGTTTCCATGTAACATAGCTTAAAAGTTGTCTGGTCTTGTCTACTCAAGTGGAATCCAAGCTTGTCTTTGTAGATGAATGATCTATAATAGTTTTGTTTGTGGTCTGTTTTGTGAATTGCATGTATACTCTTTTAGTTGTGAATTTTTTGTAAAATCAGTAATAATGTTTTCCAAGATGTATTAAATGTGCTAACAATGTGTTTACACATTTACAAATCAATGAAATAATAGACTTCAGTAGCTTTTTTCTTATCTTTGGATCTCTCATATGCAATAATAAACTCCAATGGCCTTTTTCTCATCTTAATAAACAAGAATGTTGGTAAGAGATGGAAACAAATAATAGTAACTAGTCAAAACATATCATATTTTTTATAAGTTTGCATTGAAAAACTTAGTCAAATTTAGTAAAACTAAGGGAGAGAACATATTTTGTAAATATGAGTTTTACATATCTTGAAGTTACTTATCACTCTTAAAAATACAAGTTATTCAAAAACTAACGTAGAAGACTTAAAACTAGTGGAGAAGACGCGGACGACTTCAATCTAAGTTGTCTAGACGACTAAACTATATGTCGTCTGGTCAACGCAGATGTTATTTTTGCAATTGACTTTGAAATCTGTTATTTCGGACGACTGAAAGTTAAGTCGTCTACTATTGTTTGGTTAAAAAAAAACTCCAAAAAAGCTAGACGACTTACATTTCAGTCGTCAGAGGTTAGTTTTGCATTTGACTGGATTATTTCAGAATTTGACTTTTTGGACGACTTACATTTCAGTCGTCTAGTGAAAATTAAAATAATAATATTTTTTTAAAAGTAGACGACTTACAGTTAAGTCGTCATAGGTTAGTTTTGCAATTGAAAAAAAAAACTTCAAGATTTAATTATATACAGACGACTTATAATTCAGTCGTCCACGAGACGACTGAAATGTAAGTCGTCCAGGATTTATGAGGTTTGACCAGAATCTCGGAAAAAAGTCCTAGACGACTTACAATTAAGTCGTCTGGTGGACGACTGAATTATAAGTCGTCTGTGTTTAATTAAATCTTGAAGTTTTTTTTTTCAATTGCAAAACTAACCTATGACTACTTAATTGTAAGTCGTTTACTTTAAAAAAATATATTATTATTTTAATTTTCGCCAGACGACTGAAATGTAAGTCGTCTGGGGAAGTCAAACTTCTGAAATTATCCAGTCAAATGCAAAACTAACCTATGACGACTGAAATGTAAGTCGTCTATGTTCTTTGGATTTTTTTTTTAAAGCAAACAATAGTAGACGACTTAACTTTCAGTCGTCTCAGGTTACAGATTTCAAAGTCAATTGCAAAAATAACCTCTGCGTTGACCAGATGACTTCCAGGTAAGTCGTCTACAGCCAGACGACTGAAAGGTAAGTCGTCTACAGCGAGACGACTTCCCAAGTAAGTCGTCTGACGAACAGATCTGGAAAAAAACTCGATGTCATACCTTAAATTGGTGAGATAAGTTCCTTAGCATACATAAGGCTTCTCCAAGCACACAGAATCACAAACGAAAGTCACCCATCCATAATCGTTAGCTTCTATGACTTTATGAACCATAAAAATTTTAGAATCAAAATCTTGGGTTTTTTTAGCTCATTGTGGAGAGAAAGTGAGAGATATGTTGTGTTTAGTTCACAAGAATGGAAAAAGAAGAAGGGTAAATCGATTTTGGGAGCATTAAGAGCTTCAAATTGGTTGTTCATGGTGGTTGTGGTATTGATGACAATGGCAATCTTATAATTACTTGAAGATGATGAGGGTGAGAGAGTAAAAATGTCATTTTCGAAAAAAAAAAAATAAAAAAAAATTGATGGCATTTTCGTAAATTATATGAACTTGTGGGGTGAATAGGGCAAAACCAATTTTCAAAAAAAAGGGAGGTTAGTTTTGTGTTTGACTTTAAGTTGTAGGTCAATTTTGCAAAAATCCCTTAATACATTCAGCAAGTCATAAATTTACGTCACATAGACATATTAATACTGTAATTCACATGCATGTCACTATAAGCTTCAATCAATAATGCAACTTTTTGGCAGACAAATAATCTCCAAGCGAACCACATAAATTCATTAAGATAGTTTTAAGGATAAAAAGAAACCCATGATTACAAATTTTGATGATGATGAACTGTCTTGATGTTACAGTTTAAAAGAAGATGATGGATCCCACCAGTAGAATTTGTGTTCTTACCGATTTCTCGAGGGACCCGCTTTTTCTCAATTACCGGATATCATTATAAATTGGACCTTGATTACCAAAACCTAACACTTAGATGATCAAAATATCCCGTTACAGACATCGTAATCACATTCTGTCACTAGGACCACAACAAGGCCCACAAGGCATGGGCAACAAAACCAGAGAGAGGGTTTATGTTCTTACTTTTCAGTAATAGGGATTAGCAATTGAAAATGACGAGAACGAGTCTGAGGTGATGGCACAGTAACATTTTAAAGAGTCTTGAGAGACACAATCATAGTTTTGATAATGGAGAAGGGTAGTCAGTGAAAACAGTCTTATCTGCATCATTTTTATCTTTTGCCAGTTACAACATTTCACACTGGTCAACATTCAGCGATAATTAGTTTGTGCAGTGAAAAAAATTGTGAGTTTTGCGATAATGTCAACATTTCAAAAGCAGATTTTAAAGGCACTGGAGTCGAGAAGAGAAATACATTTCATATTAGGTGAACTTTGTTGTCTTCTTTATGGACCCGGACCGAAAGAATAATTTTCTATATTCAACCCGTTTCCTTGCATGCAGTAATAAATTAATAATAAGGAAAAATTAGGACTTTTTTTAAAAGGAAAAATTAGGACTATATATTGTAAATTATCATTCGAACGATGAGAATCGACAAGCACGTGTGAGGGGAAGATCTATTGTTTTTCCTGTGTGCTAATTGGAAAGATATATTTTTGGATGGATGCGTTGTGTTAAGATTCGTTTGCTGAAGCTTCGATTTGGTACCAAATCAAATACATATAAATTAGAAGAACCTAAGTCTAATGGTTAATGTTTAAAGGTTTTATATTTTGATGACAAAAAAAGGTTTTATATTTACGTCTCGATCCAATAAGACTTTCTTTCGTACTTTCAAGGTCCGACATATATCAAAAGAACACAATTCAGTGATAGACATACTTGCACTAGGTGATATAAGTTTTCATTATGCCATGTTCTATATCGATTTTATATTTTCCGGTTTGGCTATCCAAACTAGTAGAACATACATCATAGTTTAGTTATTATTGTAAAAATAAAAAATTATTACATCTAATCAATCTTCTTATTATTTTGACACACATTTATAATTCCTAAGAAGTTAATTAAAAGTGTTTGAAATCAAATTCTAGACTAAATTTTATGGGTCACAATTACTAACTAATATATTTTAATTTATAATTTGTTGTTTTCATTGGTAAATATGCAATATAATATTTTTCAAACACCAAACTAATAACAACATCTAAAACTGTTTTAAATATTTAAAATTATAACATAGTTGTTATTGATTTCAACCCATGGACTTTATGTTTAATACTTTTCTCACATGCAAAATATGGTATAGTTTTCATTCCTAAATATATGCAATATAATATTTTTAAAACACCAATCCAATAAAAACATCTTAAATTGATTAAAATATTTAAAATTCTAATATAGTTATTATGGAATGAAATATTTAAAATTCTATTTAATACTTTTCTCACATGAAAAATATACTATTTATAACCAAAAATAAAACCAATAGCAGCAAATTATAATCTACTCAGCGAGGGTTTAGGAAAATATAAATTTTAGTAGTCATATATATTTAAGAAATTTTCTATTTTCTATTTTATATACTATACAATAAAATTGACATACATTTATAATATAAGATAAATTTTTATATAAATATTCAAATAATTTATTCTACTTTTACACTTGTTGTATAGTTTATAATGCTTTTCTATTTTCACTTTAACCATATATATACACATATAACATATTCTTAAGTATTGTAAATTAAATTAAAAATACATAATGAATATACACTAAAATAATGTATATTATTTTTATACTTTGTAGATAAATATATCAATAATTTATAGAATTAATATATTAATTAATTCATAAATTAAAAGATCAAATAATTATAATACAAATAAAAAAATTCAACAATTTATAAGATAAACTAAATTTATTAAAAGTATTGAAAAGGATATATTTATGTTAATTATACTTGATTTTAATTTATAGAATATTTAAAATATAAGATGATAGAGTTGATATTTTGCAAGTGCATTTTCGAAATGTTTCAACAAACATCAAAAATATTATCAAATACAAAACAAATTAAGCAATGCGACACCTGTTAAAATTATGGATTGCGTCATTTTAATTTCAAATTATAAAATAAAATTAATTGACTATAAAAATTTATGAGAAATTCTCTATAATAGCATTAAATTTTTTAATCATAAATATATCACACAAGGATCAAAATGACCAAAATGTTTCATTGAAGAAGTAAAAGGACATTATCTCATAGTTAACTAATATAGACTTACGGTTTATATTTGAAAGGTGGGTTTTTGAGCATTGGAGTTTAGGATTTTAAAATTAATTAAATAACTATTTGAAATTTAAAGTAAGAATTTTTAAAATAATTTCAAAAATAATTTTAGAATTTCGAAATAAAATTTCGGAAAAATTGAAAAAGAGATTCAAAAATAAAATTAAAAGTTTAAATTGAAAACGTATTTTGTAATTATTTAAATAATTATTTATATGTATATATTTATTAAGTAATGGTAAACGAATTGTCTTTTATCTTGTTAATAAAATATATTCTGGTCATTTTTGTGTTTTCTTTTGGTCCGAAGTCCCCATTTTAAATTCTGTTAGGAAATTTTCCCAAAAATTAAATAAATGAATTATACTATTTTGAAAACATACAGTATTAGAAATGAAACTGCTTTTAAAACTGGTTAAAAAACTATATTCATAAATTATATATGAAATTGAAAATATATCTATTTATACTATTATTTTGATAACTGATTTTGCTTATTTATTATTTTCTTCATTATTTTAGGTTTAGTCATTAATTTTTTATTTTAGTGATTCCCAAATTTTTTTAATGATTTACCTTCTCGGTATTTTGAAGCAGAAGTTTAGACTGTAGTATGTCACGGTTGGGCTATCTTTTTGATGGGCTTGAGAAGGAGTTGAAACAAGGCCCATTTCGGTATTTTGAAGCAGAAGCTTGGACAGTAGTGTGTCACGGTTGGGCTACCTTCTCGCTAGCCAACTCGATACCGCCAGACTGTGCATTTGCGTTCAAAAGTTTATGGCGGGATCTTAACACAGTTGTTAGATCTTAAGGCTTGGTTGGAAACTCAAACGCTATACCATTTCAATTCTTGCTCGGTTTTGATGTTTTATGAGAATGATTCTCTGACAACCTATCCCGCTCACTCGGAATCCGGTTCACGCAGGGCACCGACCCTAACTTCTCTCATGTGCGTCCCTCCCGGCGTTCTTCGAACCCAAGATCAATTGATGACAACTCATTTGAGTGTTGTTAAAGGGTGAGGTCTTGGGTTGGAGTAACGCCAAGTGCATCAATAACCTATGTATGGCCGAGAGGAGCGCACATGAGAGGGGTTAGGGTCAGTGCCCTGCATGACTGCGAGCCGGATTCCGAGTGAGCGGGATGGGTTGTCACAGATTCGTGTTTGATGAAAGGAGCCCGGGCACAAGTAAAGCTGGTGGATTTTACTCATGTTCTTGATGGAAATGGTGTCATCGACCATACGTTCTTGGGTGGACTCTGCTCTTTCATAAACTTCATCCAAGATATACTTGAGAGCTCGGACAACAGCCATGAAACTGATACGTCCCAGTATGAAAATGGGCACTAGGTGTTTTTCTCTGACTCGTTTCAAATTATGTGTTTGGACATAAACTTTTTGTCCCCTTTAATTCTATAATACTTCAATTTCAAGCTAGCTATGCCTATGAAGCTTGTTTGCTTTCCTGTTATAGCAAAGCTGAATTGCATATATTTGGTAAACAAAATAGAATCAGAACTAGAAGAAGTAATAATGTCAACATCAGTAAGTTGGAACATTAATGAAAAGTATTACTTAGAAGCGATTTTCATCTTAAAACATAATCTTACTCAAAAAGCCACTAAAGTAGTGTACTCAATTCTAAGCTACATCGATTAGAAACAGTGGTTTAATTTTGGTGTTGTTGGGCTTCACTTTTATTTTCTATAAATATATATCTGAACATTTACAAGTTAAGTAGTCTTCATACCTAATTCATAATGCTGAAACTCTTCTTCTTGATCTTGTTTTGTGCAATCTTCTTAACTGTCTCTTCAGATTCAGACAATATGCAAGACACTTGTCCGACGGCTCAAGGAGAAGAGAGCATATTCTTCATCAACGGCTATCCTTGCAAGAATCCGACCGAGATCAACGCTCAGGATTTCAAGTCCACCAAACTTACTATAGCCGGAGACACAGACAATTATCTCCAGTCCAACGTCACAATGCTCACAGCATCAGAGTTTCCAGGCCTCAACACTCTTGGCCTCTCCGTCTCACGCACTGACCTCGAAAGGGACGGATCCGTGCCGCTCCATTCGCATCCAAGGTCATCCGAGTTGCTCTTCGTGGTCAGTGGAGTCGTGTTCGCTGGATTTGTCGATACCAACGACAAGATTTTTCAGACGGTTCTGCGGAAAGGCGATGTATTTGTCTTCCCTAGAGGCTTGCTTCATTTCTGCTTGAGCGGTGGCTTCGAACGAGCCACCGCTCTCTCCTTTTACAATAGCCAGAGTCCTGGAGTCGTGAATATTGGAGGCGTGTTTGGGATCGATCAAGAACGTATAGTGAACATCACGAGGTCGTTAGTTACGGACCGTGATGAGCTTTAAGTTGTTTCTCTTTCACAATGTTATTAAAATCAAAACCAGAGTTACATGACTTTTTAAGAACTAACGTGTTCCACAAGACATCAAATTTGATAATAAAAAGCACTAATTTGATACCGCTACATTTAAGACAAGGAAGCTTGAGCACTTGTAGCAACCTTGAAGAAGACGTCTTCGAGAGTTGTGTCGGCGAGCCCCCAAGCAAACACTGTGAACTTGCTTTTGGCACTCTCCACCATTAAAAACAGATCTGAAATCATGACTTCTTGCTTAGGGATCTCGAACTTCTGTGTTCCTGAGAGATGATACACTTTCTTGGCGTTTGGTGAAATGTTTTGAACCAATCTCTCTACTATCTCCTCGTGTTCTGATGAGGTTGTCATCGTGAAGACATACGATCCACCGTACCTTCCCTTAAGCTCTCTAGGGTTTCCTATGCACTGCAAGCCTCCGTCAACAAAAATCCCTAATCTGTCGCAGAGAAACTCTGCTTCTTCCATTGAATGAGCTGAAAAAACGTGAGGGGCAAGCTAGGTTAAAAAAAATATTCATCACTTTCTTATCTGATAGTAATTGTCTGCAGAAGAGTAGTTAGTGAGACAGAGATAGAGATTGGAATACTTGTGAGGATTATGGCTGTGTCCTGTTTTGCACGCTGGATCACGGTCCATAAGTTCTTTCTTGAGGCTGGATCAAGTCCAGTGCTAGGCTCATCCATGTACACCACCTTTAACATATTAGAAAATGGAATTTTTTAAAGTTAATTTTGAAATTGGCTTAGATAAAACAAAGTCTTGTCTACTACGGATAAATAGATCAAAGAGTTTCCACAAATTTTTTTTATTGATATATTTCTAACAAAATCACATGACAAGAGACCAGGAGATGTACCTTTGGGTTGCCAATAAGCGAAATGGCCACACTAAGTCGCCGTTTCATACCTCCACTGTATTTTCCAGCAGGTTTGTCAGCAACTCCTCCATCAAAGAGGCTAACACTTTTGAGAGACTCTTCCACAGCCTTGAAAATATAATCATACATCCATAAATATTAACATTATCTTGGTGAAGTAATAACATATAAGATAATAATAGTGAAGTGTTAAAACATACTTGCTTTAGAGCAGGGCCCTTGATGTTCTTAAGTCTCCCGTAAAAGAGAAGATGTTCTCTTCCTGTTAGTGTCTCCCAAAGCAAGCTGAAAACATCAAAACAAAGATGTTCCTAATTTCTTGGTAATGAAAGAAAATGCAAAAGTATTGTTGAAGAGTATTTTACTCGTGCTGTGGGCATACGCCCATGCTAGTGTATACTTTGTTCATATCCTTGCATATGTCCCAACCTTGAACCAACGCAGTTCCAGATGTCGGTTTCAAGAGGCCAGTCATCTAAACACAACATAGAAAAATTTACAAAATTTTATAACAATCTGAAACGTTATTCAGTGTAAGAAAATTGTTTTTTTTTTCTTTTTTTTTGGCATAACTGACCATATTGATGAAAGAGGTTTTGCCAGCACCATTGGGTCCAAGCATGCCAAAACATTCCCCTGAAGGCACGTCGAGATACATCCCTCTTACTGCTATTTTTGGTGGGTTACCATCTCTACCTGGATACACCTTCTTCAGATTGTCACACACAATCGCGTGCCCAGTGCTCCCTTCTATCCTCATTAGCTCCACTTTCTCCCTCTGATTAGTTTCCGCCTTTTTTTTATCAGAACGACATGGAGAAAAAAAGAATAGCAATTTTTTTTTTACATACCTCGTGAGTGACATCTGCTTTTTCCATGTCAATGAGGACGTTGTCAGAGCTTTGACTCTCTACACTAGGGTCTGGTAGGGAAGTAGTAGATTTCTTGGTGAACAAGCAAGGGCTTTTCCCTGATGTAAGAACCTGATCGACAAAGTAGGCCACAGTGAGAGTCACAAACCATTCCACTAACATGATGTAGAACACTTTATCCATTCCACTTTCGCTGAGATCCCCCCACTTCATCCCGTTTC
Organism: Brassica napus; assembly: GCF_020379485.1. Lineage (NCBI taxonomy): Eukaryota > Viridiplantae > Streptophyta > Magnoliopsida > Brassicales > Brassicaceae > Brassica > Brassica napus. Next base: position 22,096,813 of record NC_063436.1, on the reverse strand, counting down.
CATGGAAGGCAGCTTGTGCAAACTCATGCAATCCTCGGAATAATGAAAATCCAGGAAACAACTCCAACACAATAATCCATTTCTCTGTTTTAGGTAAAAAATACTAGTTAACAAAAGTGGTAAAAAACATGTGTATTGATCTAGTTTTAACTAACCGGGGAATGAGGGAGAGTCAAGTAGCTGTGCGAAGAGAAAGTTTCCCAAGAGCCCAGTCCCAAACACCATAATGTAAGAAACAACTAACATTTAAAAGCCAAGAAGACGTTGAAATTTTCACTCTTTGAGGAGAAAATTCAAGAAATGTGATATGTTGTTATTTATTACCTGTAACAGTCTTAACCTTTGAAAACATTGTAGAGACTAGAAAGGCAATGGCGATTTGCAGATTTAAGTAGATAAAATAGAAAACGAACTGGACGCTATAGGAATTGAGCCGGAAGTAGTTGAGTCCTATCACTGACCCGAAGCTCACCAAAGAAAGAATGTACAACACGGATATGGTAAGAAAATAGGCATATGAAATCAACCAGTATGGACCATCGCCTAGGCCATGCATTTTCATTATAATTCTTAGACGTTCTTGTTTCTCATACACCAATGATGTCACAATCACCTGCAAAAAAATTACATTAGGATGATGAGTAAATATGTTGTGGAGTTTGGTAATGGGCCTAAAAGTATTTAACTTTAGTAATAATATACAACTTACAGGGAACAGAAGAAGAACAACCCAAGTGAAGAAAAGCGGACCAAACAAGGATGCAATATCTGAATTGCTTTTAGTAGAGTTCTTAGGAACTTCTTTGACAAACTCGAATAGTATCTTTGTCCCAGGGCCTTTCAGAAACTTTAGATAAGCACTTGATACCTGCAGTTTTTTGACCCGTTCAGTTAATTAAACATATATAAAGAAAGAGCATATACCAAGACCTAAGTTCATACCAGACTGATCAAGCGGGGAACTCGGACCAAAGGCTTGTTTTGAGGACCGCCACTGTAATATGTGGCATTATACCAGATGTTCACATCCAAGTTTTTTCCATCCGTACTCAAGAGATCATATGCTAAAAGGCAACAAGATATACATCAGTCAACAGTCAATATGTATACTAAAGCATGCATATAACTGATATAAATAAATAGAAGAAGATTTAACAAAACCTGCAGCAATCTCATTTGTCATCCGCTCGGGATTTCCCCTCCAACTACCCTTGAAAATCTCCTCATTGACCTCTGCAGATGAATTTCTCCAAAGGCACAAACCTTGAACACACTTCACCTCTGGGATAGTTTTGATACAAACCATTATGTTAATCATCTCATTTCTCATTTTTTTCAATTTAATCTCTCTTTCTTTGTTAAATCTCCAAGAGGACTCATACAGTTAAGTTACCTGTACGGGTTTTTCCTAATGAAAGTGGCCATGTAGAGTTTGCATTGCACTGAGGTTGGATGCTGTAAATGGGGAATCCTGAGGTAATCCCTGGATCCCTGAAACTGTCCATCCCTGCTCCTAGTGTTGTACCCTAAAAGCTCATTGACCTTTTAGTAAGAAATAGAGATATATATGTGTTTCACTTTTTTTTTTCGTTTACTTTTTTTTTTTCCAATGAAAAGAAAAAAGCAAACATACCAAGACATTATCAGCTAAACTAGGCAAGAGGTCAGAGGTATTCACTGCAAAAGAACCACCAAACATAGTCCCGGACAACGCTGGAAGAAACAAACATGCAGGTAATAAGTATGTATATGAAAGAAGGAAGAGTAACAATCATAATAAGCATATATATACCTTTACCAAGAGACTGGTTTTTCCCAGTAAGAAGCATAGTTAAAGGACAAGTTTTTGTTTTTCTACAGGACAAGTCAGGAAGGTCACTGTAGGGAAAGAAACCAGCTTTAACAGCACGAGACTCAGGTTCTGGAATATGCAACATGGGAGGTAGCAATGGAGGGTTTGGGATTGGACAATAATCTCCATTGGGAGCATCTTTACTTCCACATTTAGCCATATCCAAGACTTTGTTCATTACAGCCTCGAGCAAGAGTTGAATCGATAGGAGAAGTAAGCAGAGGAAGAGTGGAACCAGAACGAGTCTAACATTTGTCCATATGTGTTTCCTCTGTACCAAAAGAAAAAGATTCACAATATTACATCGAGGAGGACAAGCATCTTGATTTCCACCGAACCGCAGATACAGCACATGTACAAAACATTACCTGGTAAGTTAAGTTCTTCCTTAGTAACGCATTTGCCTGAGTCCAGAAACTGGCTTGACCATGATCTGCCATTGATGGGAGAAAGAAGCTTTCGTTTTGTCTTTCTTCCTCTGTTTAATTTTTTTCCTGAACGTTTTTGTTTTTCTAGGGTTAATAAATATAAAGCTCAATATCACTTTGATTTTCGACGTTAATGTGGGAACTAATCAGCCTTTAATGGGAAAGAAATAAGAGAAAACGAAACATACTCCACTAATAAATCAAATCATAATCAATAATAATCCATTAACATATTTGTGTTAAAGTTTGGTTGAACACAGTGTGACAATGTCAATAGGAACAGCTCATCTGTGATGCTAATCTTTTTTTTTTGCTAAAAATCTGTGATGCTAATCTTGCACCACCCTTCCACTAAAAGAAGATTTGTTGCCAAACATATCAAAGGGTAACTGGAAACAACTTTATTGTAGAAACGGAAAAATATAAATACATACATTGTATTTACTAATTTAGAAAACCGCGTTTCAATGAATTAATTACACAAAATAGGAAAATATCATTTATTTCATGATTCAAAATATAAGTTTTGATTAAAACATTAACAGCTGTTAACAGTAGGAAGATTCTTTTTGTAATTTTTTGTTAATAAATGAGAGTCTTATAAACACCGTTGTCTTTATAAATGGTTAGTCTTTTCTTTCATAAGCGTTACTCAGTAATTTTATCATAATTAATAAACATAACGTGAATTATATATATAAAAAAAAGAAGAAGACAAGAACCAAAAAATAGTCCAATCGTCTTCTTCCTCTGATCATGACTCTGAGAGAAGGCATGCCGCTTCTGTATCAGCAGTTCACAGCGCTGTTCAAAAAGAATCTACTGCTCTCATGGCGAAACAAAAGCGCCACGTGTCTCCATCTCTTCTCTTCCTTCTTCTTCATCTTTCTCATCTTCTGTATCCAAGAAGCGATGAAGGCGAGCGACGTAAGCTCGTCGGCGGACGTGAATATCACCGATCCCAAGGCATCAGCATCGTCTCCGATTCCGCCTTGTGAGGATAAGTTCTACGTGAAGCTTCCATGCTACGACTTCGTGTGGAGTGGGAACCAGAGCCGTCGAGTGTCTGACATCGTCTCTGCTATTATGGCGAACAATCCAGGAAGACCTATTCCGACCAACAAGGTTTGGTTCTTATTAGGTTTGGTTCTTTTTAGTTTTAACCTTTAACGTTTGTTTCCGAAATGTTTAACTTGTGAGTTTTTTTTTTCCAGGTTAAATCATTCAAAGGGCCTGAGGAGGTAGATGCATGGTTTACATCACATCCTTTGCATGCCCCAGGAGCTTTGCATTTTACGGAAAGGAACGCTACAGTGATCAGCTATGGAGTTCAGACAAACTCTTCTTTGGCTACAAAACGTGGTCGGACTGAAGATCCGACGTTTAAGTTTCTTGTCCCTCTTCAAATCGCTACAGAGCGTGAGATAGCAAGGTTTTTAATTGGAGGTACCATCCATCTTGAAAATATTTTGAGTTAGGAGACATATGTTCTATATGGAGATTTAAATGCCTTTTATATATGCATTATTATCAGATCCAAAGTTTGGTTGGAGTTTTGGATTTAAAGAGTTTGCACAACCAGCTGTTGCTAAAGACATAACTATCTCTCCACTGAATCTTATGGGACCAGTGTTCTTTCTTGCTTTCTCCATGTTTGGTTTTGTTCTCCAACTCGGTTCTCTAGCTACCGAGAAAGAGCTTAAACTTCGCCAGGTTTAATACTCTGTTTCATTTAGAGTCTGTTCCCATTGTGTATTTGTATTTAGATTGTTCAATCATGTTTTTTTTTTTTCTAACAGGCAATGACAGTGATGGGAGTTTACGATACAGCTTATTTGTTATCATGGCTCATATGGGAAGGCATCCTTACGTTTGTATCATCACTCTTCTTAGTCCTCTTTGGAATGATGTTCCAATTCGATTTTTTCTTGAAGAACAGTTTCTTTGTTGTCTTCCTACTTTTCTTGCTTTTTCAGTTTAATATGGTAAATTAAAGATCCTCATCATTCTTAAATTATTTTCCATTGATTTTTGCTGGGATATCACTTAACTTATCTTATATCCTTCGTGTTGCTAGATTAGCCTAGCATTCATGCTATCATCTTTCATTAGCAAGTCATCTTCAGCAACAACTGTTGGTTTCCTTGTGTTTCTCATTAGCTTTATCACACAGGTGTGTGTGGCCTCTCTTTAGCTAAAACAGTAGCTGAGATTTGTTGGATTCTTACTGGGTACAGTTCTGACTGCAGACAGTAGCTACCAGTGGATTCCCTTATTCAAGCACACATTCCCTTTCTCGCCGGGTGATTTGGTCATTCTTTCCACCCAATACCTTTTCTGCTGGGTTGCAGCTGCTTATCGAAGCAACATCAGTTCCCGGAAGCCCTGGAATTAGTTGGAGTAAAAGAGATGTATGCTCAAAAATGGATGACACCACCTGCTTTCTTACAATGGTATGCCAATTTTTCGACAACAGATTTCACCCAAGAGTTGTTGTCTATGTCTCTCATTTTGAGTCTTTGTGCAGAATAAAATCTACATATGGCTTGTGGGTACATTCTTTTTCTGGTTTGTTTTGGCTATCTACTTTGAAAATATCATCCCCAATGCCTCTGGTGTAAGAAAAAAAATCTTCTACTTTCTAAAGCCTAGTTACCGGACTGGCAAAGAGGGCAATAAAGTGGAAGGTATTTTCTTTGTCTCTTGCTTTTATTAATAAGAATGTGTGTGTTTGGAAAGTGTAAAGCCAAAAAATGTTCCTATGTAACACTTTTTTCAGAAGGGAGCATTTGTAGCTGCTTTGGCTCAGTTCCACCTGTAGAGCATTTAACATCAGATGACCAAGATGTGCTTGAAGAGGAGACACTAGTTAAGAAACAAGCAATGGATGGAACAGTTGATCCTAACATTGCTGTTCAGATTCATGGTCTTGCAAAGATGTATCCTGGAACGACAAAGCTTGGTTGCTGCAAATGCACCAAAACATCCCCTTTTCATGCTGTAAAGGTAATCAATCAGTCCTGTTGTGTGTGTTCTAAGGCGTCAAGACTATTCAACAAATCCTAATGCTCATTAGTTGTCTCTTATGGTTTATAATGTATTATTTATTACATTTCTTTTTGGCTCATGAAATATGTTTAGGGTTTGTGGATGAATATAGCCAAAGACCAGTTGTTTTGTCTTCTTGGACCCAATGGTGCAGGGAAGACAACAACTATCAGCTGTTTGACTGGTATAAATCCAGTTACTGGTGGGGATGGTAAGGATCTCTTTTACAAGAAGCTACTTTCCAAACTTTTTTTAAACCATTCTAATACTAATTGGTAAGTTCAATTTGATTCGACTTAAAACAGCTCTTATCTATGGAGATTCCATAAGAAGCTCTGTTGGTATGTCCAACATTCGTAAAATGATAGGAGTGTGTCCTCAGGTAAGGTCAAGTTCTCCCTGCAATATCTTCTCTTTTCCTTACAAAATGATCTTTATGTTCTGCTTAAATGATTTGTTTCTTCATCACTTATTATTTTACAGTTTGATATCCTTTGGGATGCTTTGTCAAGTGAAGAACACCTCCACCTCTTTGCTAGCATCAAAGGGTTGCCACCTGCATCTATCAAACCGGTAAGTTATTCATTTATTTTACAAATGGTATCTGATTTACCTTTCCCTCTTTTTTTTTAATATATATATAATTTGCTTACAGATTTTTCTTTCTGGTTAAACAGATTGCAGAGAAGTTACTGGCAGATGTAAAGCTGACGGGAGCAGCTAAAATTAGAGCAGGAAGCTACAGTGGTGGAATGAAACGCAGACTCAGTGTTGCAATTGCACTCATTGGTGATCCCAAGCTGGTCTTTCTAGATGAACCGGTATGTATGCCATGCAGCTTGATACTTTCCTCTAGTGTTTATAGATAAACACACACACACACACACTAACACATATTTTTTGGATTGTAGACTACTGGTATGGACCCTATCACAAGGAGACATGTGTGGGACATTATACAGAAATCAAAGAAAGGCCGTGCCATCATACTAACAACTCATTCTATGGAAGAAGCTGATATTTTAGGTGATAGAATAGGGATCATGGCTAAAGGCAGGCTCCGATGCATTGGAACCTCCATCAGGCTAAAATCTCGCTTCGGCACAGGTTTCATTACTACAGTTAGCTTCCTTGAAAACAAAAAGGACGGTTCTGGAACCTCACCAGAACCACTTAAAAGATTCTTCAAGAAGGTATGTACACTCAGGCCTAAGTTTTTTTTTTTTTTTTAACTGGCATTGTTTAAGTAGGTAGTGCCTCTGAGCCTGGAATAATATCTTTCTTGCAGCATCTGAAAGTTGAGCCAATAGAAGAGAAAAAAGCTTTCATGACTTTTGTTATCCCCCACGACAAAGAGAAACTTTTGGCGGTAACTATTTTTAAAAGCTCTAGAAACCTCTTAGATCTTCGTCTATGAGGTTCATCATCGTTTCTCCATGGATAGGGATTTTTCGAAGAGCTACAATACAGAGAATCCGAGTTTGGAATCTCGGACATACAGCTTGGGCTTGCAACTCTTGAAGAAGTGTTTCTGAACATCGCAAGACGGGCTGAACTAGAAAGTGCAACAGCTGAAGGAACCGTGGTTACTCTCGAGTTAGAATCAGGCATCTTGGTCGAGGTAAATCATCTACAACGTTCCACCAAAAAAATTCACGTTTCACATGTTCTAGTTATTAATGGAAATAAACTCTTTGTATGTGCAGATACCTGTTGGAGCAAGATTTGTAGGTATACCAGGAACGGAAAACGCGGAGAATCCTAGAGGAATGATGGTGGAAGTGTACTGGCAACAAGATGGTTCTGGATCGATGTGCATCTCTGGACACTCCCCGGAGATGTGTATACCTCAGAATGTTTCGGTGTTATATGAACCACCATCACAAGTGTTAGGACGTGGGCAGCGACGAGTTCGGGGTTCCGTGATTGCTTATGAATCTAGCGATTAATATATTATGCTAGAGTTTTAAAATTAGTTTACGGGGACATTTAGATTGCAATGCTTTTTATTTAAAATTTCACAGTGAATAAAGGTGTTCTGGTCTTAAATTACACTCTCCCAAGTCCCAATAGCAGTAACGAGAATTGAGATTTTGTTGATTATAAAAAAATGAACCTTAACTACCATCGAAGGTAGTCGACTGAGAAACAAGTAGACTTGATAAATCTTTTATTAATATAGAATTATATTTACAATAGCTAAATCTTTTACAACTGATAAAAGATTTCTTGTTGAAATAATATTTTACTTTTTACATTATTGGAATTAAAGTAGAAACTGCAGGGCTTATCTTTATAGCTCACCGCTAGCTCCTTTGAAAGGAGAAGCAACATGGGGGCTATAATCAACTCCAAAAGATGCTAGATCAATTGATTTTCCTTTTTTCTCGGAGGCTGTCTTAACAAGTAGACCAATAGCTCGAGCCCATTTCACCATACCCCCTATCAGTTCCTTTCTTTGTTCAAAAGTTATCTCCTGAGAAACATTCTTCTTCATCTCAGTCACAAGTATTCCCATTGACAACATACCGTCGACCATCCTCCAAGAATCCACCTATCGCCAAAAAGAAAACAAAAATACCACAATTTTTTTAATATAAAACCGCGAGGAACATGCCCGGGTACCATATGAATGTTAATATATGGGACTATAACTTACTGATGTTCCGCCGTTAGTACCATCCAATACAGAAATAGCCCTAAAGAGTTTCACTGATTTTTCTTGCATTTCGACCTTGATACCTGACTTGAAGCAGGCCATGTAGTCCGCTACCGTTACAAAGAGATCTTTGAACTCTGCTGTGGCAGGACACTTACTCTCCAAAGCCCCCAAGAAACCTGACATACCTTTGTAAGCAAAAGGCTCAAAGTCTTTGCTCATTTTTGGAAAATCCTTCACGTAGTGGGGCAATGAGAACGTTCCTTGTGTTTCGTAAAGAGCTCTCTCAGATGGAGAAGACACATTGTTGTCATAGTCAATTCCAAATGATGATAAATCAATAGATTTTCCTTTACTCTCAGAGACTTTCTTTACGAATAGACCGATTCCTCTAGTCCATTTCACCATAGATTGAATCGTTTCTTTTCTTTGTTCAAAAGTTATTTCCTTAGAACCGCTCTTCTTCATCTCAACCAAACTCTTCCCCATTGACAATAAGCCATCCACTAGCGTCCATGAATCCTCCTATCGTCAAAAAGGAACGAAACAACAAAACAATTTCCAATGAGCTTGAAACATTTTTCTTTCTCTTGCATTTACTTCCAGTTTAAGTTGAGAAAATCTTCTTTCGTACCAGCCCGAAGGCATAGACAGGCCGGGTCTAAAGGCATAGACAAAGGTCGTTTAGAACATCAAGATTTTATATAACAATTTTAACTGTATGTAAAACATAACGAAAAAAATTATAGGAAGAATAAAGACAAATTTTTATTTTAAAGTAGGGTAGTATGAATTTTTTTTAAATGTCAGACCAGCACTATTTCCTGCTATACCAGTGTTAACGTCTAAATGAAACTTACTGATGTTCCGCCTTTAGTTCCACTAAAATCAGACATAGCCCTGAAGAGTGTCTCAGATTTTATTGACAACTCAACTTGGAGATCTTTTGACCCGGGTGCTGTTGAACTGTAACATGCCATGTAATCCTTCAGCTTTAGAAAAAAATCCTTAAACTCTGTGGTCTGAGGACATTTGCCTTCCAAGTCACCCATGAAATCCATCATACCTTTGTAAGCAAAAGACTCAAAATCATGGCCTACTTTGGGAAAGTTCTTCAAGTAAAGGGGTAATGAGAATGTCCCTTGTGTTTCATAAACAGTGCTTAATGCAACAAGTAACGATAGATATATAGTTAATGACGTTTTTGCCATTTTATTCTTAGAGAAGATAATTTTTTTGACTGAATTTATTATTAATTTATCTTGTTTTTGTTTTTGTTTTTATTTTTGAGTGATTGTGTTTTTATTGTGAGAAGTGAATTTATATATATGTTTAAAAGTCTAAATTTAACTATTAAAGTGAATGAAATTGTCTATAAACTTCTATAGATTCATGGTCATGGAAGAATGGAAAAAGAAATTTGCTAAAATTTCTATGGCTATTCGCTCTTCTCTGGGTCTACTTTTATAGACGTGGTCACTTTCTTCGTCTCACTATATTTAGTAAGGACATTAGATCAGATTGATACACTGCCCTTAAAATGAACAATCAACATGTTTACAAAATGTTCCTTATATATAGGAGAACCACATGATTTTGTTTACTTTTTTTAACAGTGAGATCCTAAACTGGACAATGATCAAACTATGATGTAAATAGTAGCAGATGTAGAATCTAAAATCTACACTAAGTATTTGATAGTGATCGGAGTTTGATCTAGGGAAGACAAATGATGTAGGCAACAATATCTTTAGAGCACAATGATGTTCAAACAGTTTCCAATAGACAAAAATTGACTTTATTGATGAATAAGATCGAATACAATGAGTTGAATTAGATCGAATGATACAAATGAGATCCCTAAAGAAAGAGTCTAAGATCGGGAAGAAAACAAGATCGATGTTAATGTGTAGCTCTCTTTAGGGGTTTCAACGTGCCTTTCTTCATGTCCCTTCTCCTTCCTTTATAATGAGTCGACTTCGTGATCTCCGTATGTAGCTGCTCCGCGACCTCCGTAACTGCTCCGCGATCTCCGGGGCCTCGACTTCTTAGCTTTCGAGCTCGATTGCTTGCCACAGACATTGGTTCCTTTCGGCCTATAACTTTGATCGGAGCCCATTAACGTATTGACCGGAATTGAGTCCAACAGTAGATATATGTAGTTAAAGGAAAAAACTTAGGAGAATTACTCGGACGATAACATTCTAATTTAAGAGTAAAAAAGGCTTGACTACCATAAAGGAAGCTAGTAGTTGCATATAATCCACCATATTTTTCTAAAAAAGATTGTAATGATATTTATGACGGGAAATTATGGTCATATATTTTTTGTAAATATTTAAGAAAATGGTCTTCTAAATAATAAAAGAACTTGAGAAATCATGTTTGTGTTAGAATACTCTTTTTAGTAATTTATTTCTCTTTAATTTATTTAAGTTTGAATTCACTAGAGCACCTCCAATGGTGGAAAAGGGAGGGTATCTAACAAATAAAAAGTTGAAAAGTAAGTTATATATCGTTGGGAAGAAAGAAAACCAATCATAAAAAAGTTGATTACATGTCAGCAACTAAGTCAATCACGAACATGTCTGAAACATGTATGTGCGCTTGTAAAAAAAAATTGGTTGAATAAATAGTTTCAAAAAAACATGTATGTGCGCTTACTTTTGTCACATTGAACAAACACAAAACATAATGTGATATTGCTACAACTTTATAATCTCTACAAGAAAAGAACGATCCACTCTTTGTACATGATTCCAAAGCAAACACATCATCTGTTAGATTCATAAATCGATGACAATACCCCGAACCGCTTGGCGTAGCCCTTTATGTCCTAATGCATTTGGAGATGGTGGACGTGTCACCAAAACATTCTGTGGGACCCGCATCTCCGATGAATGTCCCGTGATGCACATCGATCCCGACCCGTCTTGTTGCCAGTAGACTTCAACCATTACCCCACTTGGATTCTCTGCGCTTTCTGTATCAGGGATCCCAACAAATCTGGCTCCCACAGGTATCTGTACATTCGCCATATAACTTATTAGAATTCTTCAACTCTGGTACATTTTGAACACACACAAAATATAATATATATATATTTGTGTGCAGTTGGATTTACCTCTAGTGAGATGCCAGATACTAAATCAAGAGTGACCATGATCCCTTCAGTAGTTGCATTTTCCAGTTCAGCCCGTCTAGCGATGTTCAGAAACACTTCTTCAAGAGTTGCAAGCCCGAGCTGTATGTCCGAGATTCCAAACTCAGATTCTCTGTTTTCTAACTCTTCAAAAAAACCCTACGTGTGGAGACGACAATGATGAATATCATATGTAGATTAATACCTAAGAGACATACATATATATATATTTCTGGTACATCCTTACCGTAAGCAGTTTCTCTTTGTCGTGGGGGATAACAAAAGTCATGAAAGCCTTGTTTTCATCTGCTGGCTCAACTTTCAAATGCTACAAATAATAATTCTTCTTTAGGTCAAAGTGGCCACTAAAACAACTTTTGATTGTGTATTCGTACCTCGTTAAAGAATCTCTTCACTGGCTCATGCGAATCTCCAGAAGCATTGCTATTGTCCTTTTTGCTTTCAGTGAAGCTAACGGTAGCAACAAAACCAGTTCCGAAGCGGGATTTTAATCTGATTGAAGTCCCAATGCACCGGAGCCTGCCCTTAGCCATGATCCCTATTCGGTCACTTAAAATATCAGCTTCCTCCATGGAATGCGTGGTCAGTATGATGGCACGACCTTTCTTTGACTCTTGTATAATGTCCCACACATGTCTCCTCGTGATAGGGTCCATGCCAGTTGTCTACAATACATATATAAGTACACCATCTTAAATCGATTTGTATAATTAATAAACACATTAAAAGAGGAGTTAGCATGTGACATGCCGGTTCATCTAGGAAGACCAGCTTGGGATCACCAATGAGTGCAACTGCAACACTGAGTCTACGTTTCATTCCACCACTGTAACTTCCTGCTCTAACTTTGGCCGCTCCTGTCAGTTTTACATCCGCCAGTAACTTCTCAGCGGTCTGTAACAAAAAAAAAGTAACTAAAAGATATATAAAGAAGAGAAGTGTGCTTTAATGTTAAAATCAGTCATTAGAGATCCCAGCAGTATTTTGAGATGATATTCAGGTGACTTAGTACCGAGTTGATCGATGGCGGTGGCAAGCCTTTGATGCTAGCAAAGAGGTGGAGGTGTTCTTCACTTGATAAAGCATCCCAAAGGATATCAAACTGTAAGAAAAAAAACGTGAAACACATTTACGCTGAACAATTAGACTATTGTGACAGAAGCTGCGATGTTATTAAGTAAAATGAAACTAGTCTACCTGAGGACACACTCCTATCATTTTACGAATGTTAGACATACCAACAGAGCTTCTTACGGAATCTCCATAGATAAGAGCTGTTTTAAGTCAATCAGATTGAACTTATTAATTAGATTAGAATGGTTAAAAAACGTTTTGGAAACTAGCTTCTTGTCAAACAGATCCTTACCATCCCCACCAGTAATTGGATTTATGCCAGTCAAACAGCTGATAGAAGTTGTCTTCCCTGCACCATTGGGTCCAAGCATACAAAACAACTGGTCTTTGGCTATATTCATCCACAAACCCTAAACATATATTCCATGAACTGTTTAGCCAAAAATAAATAAATGGAAATGTTGTTATAATATTACATTTTCATGTTAGAAACGATAACGGGCAATGAGCATATTAGGGTTTGTGGATTATAGTCTTTGACATATAACACCCACTAACTTCCTCAACAAGAAAGATTACCTTTACAGCATGAAAAGGAGATGTTTTGGTGCATTTACAACAACCAAGCTTTGTAGTTCCAGGATACGTCTTAGCAAGACCATGAATCTGAACTGCAATGTTAGGATCAACTATTCCATCCATTGCTTGTTGCTTAACTAGTGTCTCCTCTTCAAGCACATCCTGGTCCTCTGACGCTACATGCTCTACGGGTGGAACTGAACCGATACAGCTAAAAATGCTACCTTCTGTAAAGTGTGTATAGGAACATGTTTTGGGTTTATATTTTCCAACAAATTAAAAGACTGCTCAGGAGAACTATGAGGAAACAATACCTTCCATTTTATTGCCTCCTTTGCCAGTCCAGTAACCAGGTGTTAAAAAATAGAAGATGGGTTTTCTTACACCTGACGCGTTGGGAATAATATTGTCAAAGTACATGGCGAGAACAAACCAGAAAAGGAACGATCCGACTTGCCATTGGTAGATAATATCCTACAAAAAGATGTACAAGTAGTGGTTTGAAAAAAAAAATGTTAAAAAAGTATTTGATGAATGAAATATGTTTTATGAATGAACGTCCACATACAACTGAAATTACACAAGTTGACATGCCCCCTTCGCATACAGCTCTTTCACTCCAGCTAATTCCAGAACTTTCTGGAGTTGAAGTTGCATCAAGAAGAAGCTTAAGGCCCGCAGAAAAAGTGTTGGGTGGGAAGAGTGACCAAATCGCTCGGCGAGAAGCAGAATAAGCGCTGGAGTAAGGGAATCCAGTAGCTGATACAATCTGAGCATTTAGAAATGGTAACTAGTAAGAAGAAGTGGTCATGATTTAAGGAACTAGGTTAAAGCCAAGAGAATCAAACCTGTAAGATAAAGCTAATGAGAAACACAAGGAAACCAACAGTTGTAGCTGAAGATGATTTGCTAATGAAAGATGATAGCACAAACGCTAGGCTAATCTAGCAACATAAAGGACATAGTTAATTTTAAGTGTTATCCCAGCAAAATCAATGGAAAATAATTAAGAATGATGAGGATCTTTAATTTACCATATTAAACTGAAAAAGCAAGAAAAGTAGGAAGACAACAAAGAAACTGTTCTTCAAGAAAAAATCGAATTGGAAGATCATTCCAAAGAGGACTAAGAAGAGTGATGATACAAACGTAAGGAGTCCTTCCCATATGAGCCATGATAACCAATAAGCTGTATCAAAAACTCCCATCATTGTCATTGCCTGACGAAGTTTTAGCTCTTTCTCGGTAACAAGAGAACCGAGCTGGAGAACGAAACCAAACATGGAGAAGGCAAGAAAGAAGATTGGTCCCATAACTTTGAGTGCAGAGATAGCTTCACCTATAATAGCTGGGCGTGCAAATTCTTTAAATCCAAAACTCCAACCAAACTTTGGATCTGAAATTGTGAGAATACAAAAGAGTCACAGGATTTCCAATTAAAAAGTAATTAAAAAATAATTGATGATAAGTGGACTGGTCCATATTACTTATTACTACTAATTAGGATTATCTTCAACTTTCAATATAAGACATTTGTCTCTAAGCTCAAAGATTTCAAGATGTTACCTCCAATTAAAGACCTTGCTATCTCACGCTCTGCAGCTATTTGAAGAGGAATAAGGAACTTAAATGTTGGATCTTCAATACGACCACGTTTTTCTTCCGATGAGGAATTTGTCTGAACTCCATAGCTGACTACTGTAGCGTTCCTTTCCGCAAAATGCAAAGCTCCTGGGACTTGCAAAGGATGTGACATAAACCATGCATCTACCTCCTCAGGTCCTTTGAATGATTGGACCTGGAAAAAAAACATACACGAGAAACATTTTAGAACCAATATTAAGTTAAAACTATAACAAGAACCAAACATAATATGAACCTAACCTTGTTGGTCGGAATTGGTCTCCCCGGATTGTTAGCCATGATTGCAGAGACGATGTCAGTCACACGACGGCTATTGTTACCGCTCCATACGAAGTCGTAGCAAGGAAGCTTCACGAAGAACTTATCCTCACAAGGAAGAATAGGCGGCGAAAACAAAAGCATGGGATCGGTGACGTTCTTGTAGGCACTTGAGGATGCCTCGCTCGCCTTCATAGCTTCCTCGATACAGAATATGACAAGGATGAAGAAGAATGATGAGAAGAGCTGAAGACACGTAGATCTCTTGTTCCTCCATGAGAGCAGCAGGTTCTTCTTGAATAACGCCGTGAACTGCTGATAAAGAAGCGGTAAGCCTTGTTGCAAAATCATTATCAAGATTTTTTTTTTGGGTACTTAATTTTATTACTTAAAAAAAAATATAAAAACGTTTTCTTTTCTACTAATTCTATATCTAAAAATATGTTAGGAAACAATTTTTTTTTCAAAAAGGTTTACGGACATGCAATCTTTTGTTTCCAAATTTTAAGGTTTTTCACGTTCAACTGTGTGTATTTCACCTATGATCTATTTTTGGGCAGTTCTATTTATTTATCTTTTCCTTATAACTGATTATATGTTGTGATATTTTGTTTCCAAATTTAAGTGTTTGGCTATTCTCCAACGTTCTTTCTATCTTCATTGATGGCTGATCCTAGTCAGGCAAGTTTTTGGATGCAGGCAAATGCGTTACTCAGGAAGAACTTAACCTACCAGGTCTGTTTCCTCTCTGATTAAATTTAAATAGCAAGTACCACCACTTCTTATATATATATAGTTGAGAAAAGGGTTTATTTAATTAATGGAAATTGAAATGCAGAGGAAACATATATGGACAAATGTAAGGCTCATCCTAGTTCCACTCTTCCTCTGCTTAATTCTCCTAGCGATTCAACATGTTCTCGATGCGCTGATGAAGGGTGTCTCTGATATGACTGGTGATTGTAAGAGTAACGCTGACTTATCTGGTGGTATGTGTCCCATCCCAAACCCTCCCATGTTGCCTCCCATGTTGCAGATTCCACAGCATGAACTCCGTTCTGTTAAAACCGATTTTCTTCCCTACAAAGACCTCCCTGACAAGTCCTGTAGAGGAACAATGGGAGGATCTTGTCCTGTAACTATACTTATGACTGGTGAAAAACAGCCCCTTGGTAAAGGTATATGCTTATCTTCCTTGTTTGATACGTAACTCTTTTATTTATCCTTGCTGCATGTGAAACTTACCCAAGCGTGTTCTCTTTCAGCTATATCCGCGAATATATTTGCTACTTCTTTTGCGGTTAATTCCTCCGACCTCTTGCCTACTTTAGCCAATAATATCTTGGTATGTCTTTCTTTTAAAGGCTATATATATGTCTGAATTTGAGTGCAAGAGTCTACACTCATTCCATCTCCTTTTTTTAATTTTAGGGTTCACCAATAGCAGCAGCTAAAGACAATTACGCAGATCCAGGTCTTGCCCCAGGTCTCCCCATCTACAATATCCAACCTCTGTGCACTGCAAACTCTACATGGCCACTCTCTCTCGAAAAAATTCAGACAGGTATGACTTTTTTTTTTACTTCTTTCTTGTGATGTTCGAAGAAAAAGTTTGACTTGAAAGATGATAAACTAATATGAAGTGGTTTTGTGTCTAAATATCTCAGAGGTGAAGTGTGTTCAAGGGTTGTGTCTCTGGAGAAATAACTCTGCAGATGTCAATAATGAGCTTTTCAAGGGTAGTTATAGGGGAAACCCTGCTGGGATTACAAATGAGATCGCTGCAGGTTTTGAAATTGTCTTCCATTTACTTATTACATTTATATATTATCTTCATAGCGTATGTTTAGGATCCACCTCATTGTTTCTTTGCATTAGCATATGATCTCATGAATACGGATAAGAAAAACTTCAATGTGACCATCTGGTATAACTCAACCTACAAGGACGAGTTTTCAACTGGGCCTGTAAAGCTGGTCCGAGTTCCCCGATCTATCAATCAGGTATCATGTTGTACTTTCAAGAGTCAAGGCATGCATTCACTTACAATCATGTTTCTCTCATTGTAACATATGCCTCTGCAGATATCAAATGCTTATCTGAAGTTTCTGAAAGGCCCCGGGCTTAGGATATTATTTGAGTTTGTCAAAGAAGTTCCTAAACACGCAACTAGATTTAATACTGACATTGCGTCTTTGCTTGGCCCACTTTTCTTCACTTGGGTTGTTCTTCTTTTGTTCCCCGTAAGTTCTCTCTTACAAATAACTTGGATGTTTTTTTTTTAATTTATCCCATTGTATGTGAAATGACTAGCTATAAATCATGCAGGTGATCTTGACATCATTGGTGTATGAGAAACAAGAACGTCTAAGGATTATAATGAAAATGCACGGCCTAGGCGATGGTCCATATTGGTTGATTTCATATGCCTATTTTCTAACCATATCTGTGTTGTACGTTGCTTCTTTGGTGATATTTGGGTCAGTGATAGGACTCAAGTACTTTCGGCTCAATTCCTATAGCATCCAGTTCGTTTTCTATTTTATCTACTTAAATCTTCAAATAGCCATTGGTTTTCTAGTTTCTTCAATATTCTCAAAGGTTAAGACTGTTACAGGTAAAATAATAACATATTACATTTCTCATCAAAAACATGCCAGTTTTCAAAAATTTGAACGGTCTCTTTGTCTTTATGGATAAAATGTAGTCGTTGCTTACATATTGGTGTACGGTACTGGCCTCTTAGGCAGCTTTCTCTTCCAAACGATGCTTGAAAATCAGTCATTCCCAGGTAACTTAATTTTAACAAGAAAAACATGCTCATTTTTATCACTCACTGCTTTGTTTTTGGTATATAATATCTATATGCTTTACAGAGGAATGGATTGTTGCCTTGGAATTGTATCCTGGTTTTTCTTTGTACCGCGGGTTGTATGAGTTTTCACAATATGCCTCCAGGGGAAATGGGATGAAGTGGCAAGATCTCAGTGATAGTGGAATGGGTGAAGTTTTATGCATCATGTCAATAGAGTGGTTTCTGGCTCTCATCATAGCTTTCTATATTGATCAAGTTTTCTCATCTGGGAAGCACCCTTTCTTTTTCTTGAACCTTTTCAAGAAATCTTCATCTATACCAAGTAAGCCTACCATGCAGAGGGTGGATTCTAAAAAAGTCTCCATAGATATGGGAAAAATAGATGTCTCTCAGGAGGTATGTTTAAAACGTCATCTTTTTAGCCTTTCCATGTTTCTTTGATATTAACATAAAATGAGATAATAAACAGAGGGAAAAGGTGCAACAATTGAGAAATGAAGGTAGCGCAGGGCACGCCATCTTGTGTGACAACTTGAAAAAAGTGTATCCAGGTAGAGATGGAAACCCTCCAAAAATGGCAGTAAGGGGGTTATATCTCGACGTGCCTTCTGGAGAATGCTTCGGCATGCTTGGACCTAATGGCGCTGGAAAAACATCCTTCATTAGTATGGTCAGTTTCCCAAAACAGTTTAACAAAAAAAAAACGTTAGAGAGTGTCAAAGTTTGTAATCTTGTACTGTATTTTTGGTTGTTGTGATAGATGACTGGGCTACTCAAACCTTCATCTGGAACAGCATTGGTTCAAGGTTTGGACATATGCAAGGATATGAACAAAGTATACACTAGCATGGGTGTATGCCCACAGCACGAGTAAATGCTCTTTAACAATACTTTTGCATTTTCTTTCATTACCAAGCAAATAAGGAACATTTTAAAGAACATATTTGTTTTTATAGCATTCTCTTGATTTCAGCTTGCTTTGGGAAACATTAACAGGAAGAGAACATCTTCTCTTTTACGGGCGACTCAAGAACATTAAGGGCTCTGCTCTAACGCAAGTATATATATCTGCCGCACCTTGCTAACTTAGTTTAGTTTTTGTGTTATAATTCCAGAAGACATATTGTTAATTAATGGATATATATATATATAAATAATAATTTGAAGGCCGTGGAAGAATCTCTAAAGAGTGTCAGCCTTTTCGATGGAGGAGTTGGCGACAAGCCTGCTGGAAATTACAGTGGAGGTATGAAAAGGCGGCTTAGTGTGGCTATATCACTTATTGGGAACCCCAAGGTACATGCATTCTTGTTAGTTGTGTCGTGTTTTCAAGCAATGAATGGGTCATGTTAGTTATTAACAAACCTAAGGTGTGATTAATCATTCTCTTAATTAGGTAGTTTATTTGGATGAGCCAAGCACAGGACTTGATCCAGCCTCGAGGAAGAACTTATGGGATGTGATTCAGCGTGCAAAACAAAACACAGCAATTATCCTCACAAGTATATACATACATATATTATTTTCTTAGATTATATATGGGATGTGATTAAGTGTTCTTCTCAAACTAGACTTAACCTTAACGTTAAGACTACATTTTCAGCTCACTCGATGGAAGAAGCAGAGTTTCTATGCGATAGATTGGGGATATTTGTAGACGGAGCCTTGCAATGCATAGGAAACTCCAAGGAACTAAAGAGCAGATACGGTGGATCATATGTGTTCACGATGACAACATCTTCAGAACATGAGGAAGATGTCGAGAGATTGGTTTCAACTGTGTCTCCCAACGCCAAGAAAGTATATCATCTCGCTGGTACACAGAAGTTCGAGCTCCCAAAGCAAGAAGTTAGGATTGCTGAGGTGTTTAGGGCTGTAGAAAAGGCCAAATCCAACTTCACAGTCTTTGCTTGGGGACTTGCCGACACAACTCTCGAAGATGTCTTCATCAAAGTCGCTAAATCTGCTCAAGCCTTCATTTCCTTGTCTTGAGGCCTGATTTTTCAAGTTAGGGTTCTATTTTTGAGTCAAAGATGTGTCTTGAGGCACACGCAAACAACCTGTTAATACTTCTCATGCAATCTGTATATACTATTAGTCTAGTACACTTTTTTTTTACATAGAAGGCTTCAGCCTATGTTGAGATGTCGCATAATTATTCGTTGTTGCATACTTTATTTATATTTACAAATTAATATGAACAGAAAATACTTGCTTATGCCAATTTTGATTGTTGGGCTGAGTATATGCAAATTAGTTGATGTATTTCTCACATCCAAGCTGTGTCATCACATCATGGATCTTGGTGTTATATATGTGAATTCAACTAATCAATCTTGGCATATATTACTATTATGTTTGGTTTTAATACTTATTAGCAAATCATTTGTTCCAAAAACAAAACTAACAGGTTTACACCTTAACTAATTTAGTTAAGTCGAAGAACTTAAAAATGTATATATATAGTTAGGGATAAAACGAATAAAGAGCTGCAAGAAACAGAAACCAAATTAGGGTAAAAAATGAATGGCAATTAAGTGTTCTTTAACTTTCGGCGAAGGTATACATATACCATCAGAAAAGAACAAGAGTTATTCATCTTTATTCTACAAAAAAGTAGTAAGAAATGGGATACAATTGTGTGTCCTTAATACTAACAATCTTGCTTGTCGTGATTACATGGCCCGTGGTTTATGGTAACGATGCTACACCAATTCCTCAGAACAAAAACCGAATCGAGCAGTGGTTCAACAACAACGTCCCTTCGTTGGCTAGTAGAAAAGACACGTTAGATCCAGCTCTGTTGACTGCTGAGGCTACCCCGCGTGTTATTAAGGCATAACAATATTCAGATCATTACATTCAAATAGTACTAGTGTTCTAAATAAATTGTAACTAAATCGATCAATGCTAAAGTCAACTAGGCCGCCAAAATAATGCATGATAATAATTAAACATGGGTTTTATTCATGAGAATAAGTTTGGTGTATCTATAAATGCAGGTGAGACAAAATGGAAGAGGCGATTTCAAGACATTAACCGAGGCGATAAATAGTGTACCCGTAGGGAACAAGGAACGCGTGATCATCAAGTTAGGTCACGGTGAATACAAAGAGAAGGTTACGATCGATAGAAACAAGCCTTTCATCACATTGTACGGTGATCCAAATGCGATGCCCGTGTTGACATTCGATGGTACGGCAGCCGAATACGGAACAGTCGATAGCGCAACTCTCATTGTCTTGTCCGACTACTTCATGGCCATTAACATCATTGTCAAGGTATTTTTTCATCTCTTAAAAACTTACTGATATGAATTTAGGTAGCCTACGTAATAAACCCTAGATTCATCATTGTAACAAAAAAGATGTCTAGATAACATTTTAAAAAATTGGTAGAATTCTGCTCCAATGCCGGATGGGAAAAGGAAAGGAGCACAAGCTTTATCTATGAGAATCTCTGGCAACAAAGCAGCTTTCTATAACTGTAAATTCTATGGTTATCAAGACACGATTTGTGATGACACTGGAAACCATTTCTTCAAAGACTGTTACATCGAAGGGACATTTGATTTCATCTTTGGGAGCGGACGCTCTTTATACCTCGTACGTACCTAAGACCTAAACTCTTGTATACATGCATGTTTTCGTGATGATTTCTAACTAAAATCCTCCTTTTTGGTTGATGCATGAAAAGAGTACACAACTAAACGTTGTGGGAGATGGACTCAGAGTGATCACAGCTCATGCGGGGAAAAGCACGGAAGAGAAAAGCGGGTATTCATTCGTGCACTGCAAGGTTACAGGGACTGGAACTGGGATTTACTTGGGTCGAGCATGGATGAGCCACCCCAAGGTCGTCTACGCATACACTGACATGTCAAGTGTTGTAAACCCGTCTGGATGGCATAAAAACACCCAAACAGAGCGTGACAAGTATGTAATCAAAAACCATTTTATTATATTATATGATGCACTAACAAAATGGTATGTCAACAAATATATTTATATGTAAATTTACACGGATGGATGAGCAGGACGGTGTTCTATGGAGAGTATAAGTGATCAGGACCAGGATCGCGAAAGGAAAAGAGAGTTAAGTATACACAAGACATTGACAACATAGAAGCTAACTCTTTCATCTCGCTCGGCTACATCCAAGGATCCAGCTGGCTCCTCCCTCCTCATTCTTTGTAATCTCTCATAATCAATTGAGGCTTGTGTAAAACAAGGAATAAGAATCATACGTGGCCGAGCTTTTATTGGTTGTCCTTTTATTTATATGACACTTGTTCCATATTTTGATTGGTTCAGAATAAAAAAAAAACAAAATTTGTTCTCAGAAAACTTGTGGTGACAGGATTTTTTTTTTCTGAATGAATGTAAAAATATTTCGGCCACGAAAACTTTTCTTAAAAAATTGCAACATTGTGTAAAAAAACTATCAGCTAGTTAAATGTTTGTAACTTTGTATGGTAAAGAGCTTGAACTCAAACAGAGACCAAGAGAATCATCGTGTGTCAAACCATCTTCTCATCGCTTCTTCATAGCCTTTTCTCCTCAATTTTTGTGTAATTGTGATCCTTCGCTGTCTTGTCGATGTAGCTCTGCAAACGGCTCGCAGATTCGCAGTCTGATGTAGTCCACCATGTTTGCGACTAATTTATTCCCGCCAAAGTGATTGTAATTAAGGTTGATTGAAACACATATCTGATAAGAAATAGAGTTTTTTGTCGATAGAAATTTTTCATTTTTTTCTCCTAACTTGGAAATTTTTCAAATGGATAATTCATACATACTAACTTGTTATTTGTCATCTTGTTTTTTTTGTCACTGCTATCATATATAAATTTCTTTGAGTTTTTTGGGCAAGAGTAAACACTATTTTAATTCCACCCTTCATCATTTTTAACAATAGAAAATAACATGCACTTTTTGCATAATGTGAATTATGCAGCACCTACACTAACATAAGAGTTTGAGATTTCATAATGTGAATAATGTGAATTATGCAGCACATAATGTGAATTCTTGCATAATGTGAATTATATGCACCTACATAGGAGGTGAGGATTAAACACAAATGTGGGCTGGGTTGAATTAAATTAACGTTTAGTTTTGTAAAACATTTTTCCAAGCTAAGAAGGCCTAGTTTAATATGTTAGGGCCTAATTAAGTATCCTATACGTAAGAATCTCAAAGCTCAATTTCCACTAAGATTCAGATCTAGGGTTTAGTTATCATTGTTCTCTGATTTTTTTCAATTTTTAATTTTAATATATTGGTTTTGACTTTTTAATAAAGATAATTATCGTGGTATTAATTGGTACTATTCAAGCTCAACAGCTTGGAATGCTGGGTTTTTTTTTATTGTTGCGAGAATTAGAAGGTTGTTGTTTTCTGTATTCAATATTCATTTTAATATAAAAAATGTTTTCGTGATTTAATGTTGGAGTTTAACAAATTTGGATTTGTAATAAAGAAGTTTCATTCCACAAATAGGAGAGTTAGAATATGTGTTTTACATCAGCGTGAATTCCCATGAAGTCCATAAAGATATCAAACTTAACATTGATATTCTAATCAAACTTATAACGTTAGACCAAAAAAAAAACTTATAACGACTAAAGGCTGCTACCTCAACTGAAAAAAAAAAGGCTTATTGGCTTAATAGCCATATTTCAGAGGAAAATCAAAAGAATAGACATGATTTTGACAGAATGTAGTGACTGTCTTTTTGCCATCATTACAGCCGGTTATATCCTTGTTGGTAACAGGTACCCAGTTCCTTCACATAAAGAAAACGACGTGGTCATTTTGTGAACCATAGTAACACCTCTTATAATACTGAAAGTATGTATTTGTGGTTTTTTGAAAGAAGAAAAAGCTATCCACGTATAACTTTATTGATCACATACATAAACATCAAGATTTATATTCCATATCATCTAAGTTTTATTCCATATCAGATAAAAACTAAACCCTAAAATTTAATCACTAAACCCTAACCCAAATATAAACCCTAAACTCATATATCAAAATCTAAAAAATACATAATGGTATGTAATATTAAACTAAATTATGTTATATTAAATTATATTATGTAATATACCAATATATCACCAAAATTAAAACACATGGTATGAAAGTTCAGAAGTGTTCTATTCCATATCCAAACAGAACAGAAACAAGTAATGCTTTCCCAATGGTGAACCCAATATTCCAGAAACTAAACCCTATCTAATCATCACGAAACCCTACACGAAAAATATAAACCCTAAATATAAACCCTTCTAAATACTAAACCCTAAACTCTAATCACTAAACCATAACCCAAATAGAAACCCTAAACCCAAATATAAATATTAAACCCAAATAGAATGGAACAAAATAAATAACATAATACATATTAGTAAAATTATGAAATGTATACGATTGCATGTAAGAAATGTCTATGATTTCATGGAAAAAGTTGATGTTGACCCCAACCATACCCCTTCATCTTCTAAATACTAAACCCTAAACCATATTCACTAAACCCTACACCCTATTCACTAGACCCTAAACCCAAATATAAACTATAAACCCAAATAGAATGGAACAAAATAATAGTATGTTATATATTGGTGAAATTATGAAATATCTATGATTTCATGGAAGAAATTAAAGTTAATGCTTACCCCAACCAAAACCCCTCACTTTCTAAATACTAAACCCTAAATATGATTCACTAAACCCTAAACCCAAAAATAAACTCTAAACCCAAATAGAATGGAACAAAATAAATAGCATGGTATATATTGGTGAAATAATGAAATGTCTATGATTTCATCGAAGAAGTTAATGCTGACCCCAATCATATCCCCTCACCTTCTAAATACTAAACCGTAAACTATATTCACTAAACCCTAAACCCAAATATAAACACTAAACCTAAATATAAACTCTAAACTCAAATATCAAAATCTAAAAAATAACATATATTATGTAAATTAAATTATATTATGTAATATTAAACTACACAATCTAGATCATTGTATGATATTTACTTGTTCAAAAACTATATTTCTAAACAAAATAAAACACTCTTTAGTAATCATCAAATAGAATGGAACATAATAAAATAGAAAAGTAGCATAATATATTGCATTTCATAACATGAATATAACAAACATAATACATTTCTATTCTATATGCGAATAGAATAGAACAAAATAAACAGAAATTGTTCATCTTCTCCGATCAACTTAGGTCATCCACGGCGACAAAATATAAGTGGGAACCAGAGCCGTCGAGTGTCTGACATCGTCTCTGCTATTATGGCGAACAATCCAGGAAGACCTATTCC
This sequence comes from Brassica napus, assembly GCF_020379485.1. Classification (NCBI taxonomy): domain Eukaryota; kingdom Viridiplantae; phylum Streptophyta; class Magnoliopsida; order Brassicales; family Brassicaceae; genus Brassica; species Brassica napus. The sequence continues at coordinate 22,071,946 of NC_063436.1, read as the reverse complement.
GACCAACAAGGTTTGGTTCTTATTAGGTTTGGTTCTTTTTAGTTTTAACCTTTAACGTTTGTTTCCGAAATGTTTAACTTGTGAGTTTTTTTTTTCCAGGTTAAATCATTCAAAGGGCCTGAGGAGGTAGATGCATGGTTTACATCACATCCTTTGCATGCCCCAGGAGCTTTGCATTTTACGGAAAGGAACGCTACAGTGATCAGCTATGGAGTTCAGACAAACTCTTCTTTGGCTACAAAACGTGGTCGGACTGAAGATCCGACGTTTAAGTTTCTTGTCCCTCTTCAAATCGCTGCAGAGCGTGAGATAGCAAGGTTTTTAATTGGAGGTACCATCCATCTTGAAAATATTTTGAGTTAGGAGACATATGTTCTATATGGAGATTTAAATGCCTTTTATATATGCATTATTATCAGATCCAAAGTTTGGTTGGAGTTTTGGATTTAAAGAGTTTGCACAACCAGCTGTTGCTAAAGACATAACTATCTCTCCACTGAATCTTATGGGACCAGTGTTCTTTCTTGCTTTCTCCATGTTTGGTTTTGTTCTCCAACTCGGTTCTCTAGCTACCGAGAAAGAGCTTAAACTTCGCCAGGTTTAATACTCTGTTTCATTTAGAGTCTGTTCCCATTGTGTATTTGTATTTAGATTGTTCAATCATGTTTTTTTTTTTCTAACAGGCAATGACAGTGATGGGAGTTTACGATACAGCTTATTTGTTATCATGGCTCATATGGGAAGGCATCCTTACGTTTGTATCATCACTCTTCTTAGTCCTCTTTGGAATGATGTTCCAATTCGATTTTTTCTTGAAGAACAGTTTCTTTGTTGTCTTCCTACTTTTCTTGCTTTTTCAGTTTAATATGGTAAATTAAAGATCCTCATCATTCTTAAATTATTTTCCATTGATTTTTGCTGGGATATCACTTAACTTATCTTATATCCTTCGTGTTGCTAGATTAGCCTAGCATTCATGCTATCATCTTTCATTAGCAAGTCATCTTCAGCAACAACTGTTGGTTTCCTTGTGTTTCTCATTAGCTTTATCACACAGGTGTGTGTGGCCTCTCTTTAGCTAAAACAGTAGCTGAGATTTGTTGGATTCTTACTGGGTACAGTTCTGACTGCAGACAGTAGCTACCAGTGGATTCCCTTATTCAAGCACACATTCCCTTTCTCGCCGGGTGATTTGGTCATTCTTTCCACCCAATACCTTTTCTGCTGGGTTGCAGCTGCTTATCGAAGCAACATCAGTTCCCGGAAGCCCTGGAATTAGTTGGAGTAAAAGAGATGTATGCTCAAAAATGGATGACACCACCTGCTTTCTTACAATGGTATGCCAATTTTTCGACAACAGATTTCACCCAAGAGTTGTTGTCTATGTCTCTCATTTTGAGTCTTTGTGCAGAATAAAATCTACATATGGCTTGTGGGTACATTCTTTTTCTGGTTTGTTTTGGCTATCTACTTTGAAAATATCATCCCCAATGCCTCTGGTGTAAGAAAAAAAATCTTCTACTTTCTAAAGCCTAGTTACCGGACTGGCAAAGAGGGCAATAAAGTGGAAGGTATTTTCTTTGTCTCTTGCTTTTATTAATAAGAATGTGTGTGTTTGGAAAGTGTAAAGCCAAAAAATGTTCCTATGTAACACTTTTTTCAGAAGGGAGCATTTGTAGCTGCTTTGGCTCAGTTCCACCTGTAGAGCATTTAACATCAGATGACCAAGATGTGCTTGAAGAGGAGACACTAGTTAAGAAACAAGCAATGGATGGAACAGTTGATCCTAACATTGCTGTTCAGATTCATGGTCTTGCAAAGATGTATCCTGGAACGACAAAGCTTGGTTGCTGCAAATGCACCAAAACATCCCCTTTTCATGCTGTAAAGGTAATCAATCAGTCCTGTTGTGTGTGTTCTAAGGCGTCAAGACTATTCAACAAATCCTAATGCTCATTAGTTGTCTCTTATGGTTTATAATGTATTATTTATTACATTTCTTTTTGGCTCATGAAATATGTTTAGGGTTTGTGGATGAATATAGCCAAAGACCAGTTGTTTTGTCTTCTTGGACCCAATGGTGCAGGGAAGACAACAACTATCAGCTGTTTGACTGGTATAAATCCAGTTACTGGTGGGGATGGTAAGGATCTCTTTTACAAGAAGCTACTTTCCAAACTTTTTTTAAACCATTCTAATACTAATTGGTAAGTTCAATTTGATTCGACTTAAAACAGCTCTTATCTATGGAGATTCCATAAGAAGCTCTGTTGGTATGTCCAACATTCGTAAAATGATAGGAGTGTGTCCTCAGGTAAGGTCAAGTTCTCCCTGCAATATCTTCTCTTTTCCTTACAAAATGATCTTTATGTTCTGCTTAAATGATTTGTTTCTTCATCACTTATTATTTTACAGTTTGATATCCTTTGGGATGCTTTGTCAAGTGAAGAACACCTCCACCTCTTTGCTAGCATCAAAGGGTTGCCACCTGCATCTATCAAACCGGTAAGTTATTCATTTATTTTACAAATGGTATCTGATTTACCTTTCCCTCTTTTTTTTTAATATATATATAATTTGCTTACAGATTTTTCTTTCTGGTTAAACAGATTGCAGAGAAGTTACTGGCAGATGTAAAGCTGACGGGAGCAGCTAAAATTAGAGCAGGAAGCTACAGTGGTGGAATGAAACGCAGACTCAGTGTTGCAATTGCACTCATTGGTGATCCCAAGCTGGTCTTTCTAGATGAACCGGTATGTATGCCATGCAGCTTGATACTTTCCTCTAGTGTTTATAGATAAACACACACACACACACACTAACACATATTTTTTGGATTGTAGACTACTGGTATGGACCCTATCACAAGGAGACATGTGTGGGACATTATACAGAAATCAAAGAAAGGCCGTGCCATCATACTAACAACTCATTCTATGGAAGAAGCTGATATTTTAGGTGATAGAATAGGGATCATGGCTAAAGGCAGGCTCCGATGCATTGGAACCTCCATCAGGCTAAAATCTCGCTTCGGCACAGGTTTCATTACTACAGTTAGCTTCCTTGAAAACAAAAAGGACGGTTCTGGAACCTCACCAGAACCACTTAAAAGATTCTTCAAGAAGGTATGTACACTCAGGCCTAAGTTTTTTTTTTTTTTTTAACTGGCATTGTTTAAGTAGGTAGTGCCTCTGAGCCTGGAATAATATCTTTCTTGCAGCATCTGAAAGTTGAGCCAATAGAAGAGAAAAAAGCTTTCATGACTTTTGTTATCCCCCACGACAAAGAGAAACTTTTGGCGGTAACTATTTTTAAAAGCTCTAGAAACCTCTTAGATCTTCGTCTATGAGGTTCATCATCGTTTCTCCATGGATAGGGATTTTTCGAAGAGCTACAATACAGAGAATCCGAGTTTGGAATCTCGGACATACAGCTTGGGCTTGCAACTCTTGAAGAAGTGTTTCTGAACATCGCAAGACGGGCTGAACTAGAAAGTGCAACAGCTGAAGGAACCGTGGTTACTCTCGAGTTAGAATCAGGCATCTTGGTCGAGGTAAATCATCTACAACGTTCCACCAAAAAAATTCACGTTTCACATGTTCTAGTTATTAATGGAAATAAACTCTTTGTATGTGCAGATACCTGTTGGAGCAAGATTTGTAGGTATACCAGGAACGGAAAACGCGGAGAATCCTAGAGGAATGATGGTGGAAGTGTACTGGCAACAAGATGGTTCTGGATCGATGTGCATCTCTGGACACTCCCCGGAGATGTGTATACCTCAGAATGTTTCGGTGTTATATGAACCACCATCACAAGTGTTAGGACGTGGGCAGCGACGAGTTCGGGGTTCCGTGATTGCTTATGAATCTAGCGATTAATATATTATGCTAGAGTTTTAAAATTAGTTTACGGGGACATTTAGATTGCAATGCTTTTTATTTAAAATTTCACAGTGAATAAAGGTGTTCTGGTCTTAAATTACACTCTCCCAAGTCCCAATAGCAGTAACGAGAATTGAGATTTTGTTGATTATAAAAAAATGAACCTTAACTACCATCGAAGGTAGTCGACTGAGAAACAAGTAGACTTGATAAATCTTTTATTAATATAGAATTATATTTACAATAGCTAAATCTTTTACAACTGATAAAAGATTTCTTGTTGAAATAATATTTTACTTTTTACATTATTGGAATTAAAGTAGAAACTGCAGGGCTTATCTTTATAGCTCACCGCTAGCTCCTTTGAAAGGAGAAGCAACATGGGGGCTATAATCAACTCCAAAAGATGCTAGATCAATTGATTTTCCTTTTTTCTCGGAGGCTGTCTTAACAAGTAGACCAATAGCTCGAGCCCATTTCACCATACCCCCTATCAGTTCCTTTCTTTGTTCAAAAGTTATCTCCTGAGAAACATTCTTCTTCATCTCAGTCACAAGTATTCCCATTGACAACATACCGTCGACCATCCTCCAAGAATCCACCTATCGCCAAAAAGAAAACAAAAATACCACAATTTTTTTAATATAAAACCGCGAGGAACATGCCCGGGTACCATATGAATGTTAATATATGGGACTATAACTTACTGATGTTCCGCCGTTAGTACCATCCAATACAGAAATAGCCCTAAAGAGTTTCACTGATTTTTCTTGCATTTCGACCTTGATACCTGACTTGAAGCAGGCCATGTAGTCCGCTACCGTTACAAAGAGATCTTTGAACTCTGCTGTGGCAGGACACTTACTCTCCAAAGCCCCCAAGAAACCTGACATACCTTTGTAAGCAAAAGGCTCAAAGTCTTTGCTCATTTTTGGAAAATCCTTCACGTAGTGGGGCAATGAGAACGTTCCTTGTGTTTCGTAAAGAGCTCTCTCAGATGGAGAAGACACATTGTTGTCATAGTCAATTCCAAATGATGATAAATCAATAGATTTTCCTTTACTCTCAGAGACTTTCTTTACGAATAGACCGATTCCTCTAGTCCATTTCACCATAGATTGAATCGTTTCTTTTCTTTGTTCAAAAGTTATTTCCTTAGAACCGCTCTTCTTCATCTCAACCAAACTCTTCCCCATTGACAATAAGCCATCCACTAGCGTCCATGAATCCTCCTATCGTCAAAAAGGAACGAAACAACAAAACAATTTCCAATGAGCTTGAAACATTTTTCTTTCTCTTGCATTTACTTCCAGTTTAAGTTGAGAAAATCTTCTTTCGTACCAGCCCGAAGGCATAGACAGGCCGGGTCTAAAGGCATAGACAAAGGTCGTTTAGAACATCAAGATTTTATATAACAATTTTAACTGTATGTAAAACATAACGAAAAAAATTATAGGAAGAATAAAGACAAATTTTTATTTTAAAGTAGGGTAGTATGAATTTTTTTTAAATGTCAGACCAGCACTATTTCCTGCTATACCAGTGTTAACGTCTAAATGAAACTTACTGATGTTCCGCCTTTAGTTCCACTAAAATCAGACATAGCCCTGAAGAGTGTCTCAGATTTTATTGACAACTCAACTTGGAGATCTTTTGACCCGGGTGCTGTTGAACTGTAACATGCCATGTAATCCTTCAGCTTTAGAAAAAAATCCTTAAACTCTGTGGTCTGAGGACATTTGCCTTCCAAGTCACCCATGAAATCCATCATACCTTTGTAAGCAAAAGACTCAAAATCATGGCCTACTTTGGGAAAGTTCTTCAAGTAAAGGGGTAATGAGAATGTCCCTTGTGTTTCATAAACAGTGCTTAATGCAACAAGTAACGATAGATATATAGTTAATGACGTTTTTGCCATTTTATTCTTAGAGAAGATAATTTTTTTGACTGAATTTATTATTAATTTATCTTGTTTTTGTTTTTGTTTTTATTTTTGAGTGATTGTGTTTTTATTGTGAGAAGTGAATTTATATATATGTTTAAAAGTCTAAATTTAACTATTAAAGTGAATGAAATTGTCTATAAACTTCTATAGATTCATGGTCATGGAAGAATGGAAAAAGAAATTTGCTAAAATTTCTATGGCTATTCGCTCTTCTCTGGGTCTACTTTTATAGACGTGGTCACTTTCTTCGTCTCACTATATTTAGTAAGGACATTAGATCAGATTGATACACTGCCCTTAAAATGAACAATCAACATGTTTACAAAATGTTCCTTATATATAGGAGAACCACATGATTTTGTTTACTTTTTTTAACAGTGAGATCCTAAACTGGACAATGATCAAACTATGATGTAAATAGTAGCAGATGTAGAATCTAAAATCTACACTAAGTATTTGATAGTGATCGGAGTTTGATCTAGGGAAGACAAATGATGTAGGCAACAATATCTTTAGAGCACAATGATGTTCAAACAGTTTCCAATAGACAAAAATTGACTTTATTGATGAATAAGATCGAATACAATGAGTTGAATTAGATCGAATGATACAAATGAGATCCCTAAAGAAAGAGTCTAAGATCGGGAAGAAAACAAGATCGATGTTAATGTGTAGCTCTCTTTAGGGGTTTCAACGTGCCTTTCTTCATGTCCCTTCTCCTTCCTTTATAATGAGTCGACTTCGTGATCTCCGTATGTAGCTGCTCCGCGACCTCCGTAACTGCTCCGCGATCTCCGGGGCCTCGACTTCTTAGCTTTCGAGCTCGATTGCTTGCCACAGACATTGGTTCCTTTCGGCCTATAACTTTGATCGGAGCCCATTAACGTATTGACCGGAATTGAGTCCAACAGTAGATATATGTAGTTAAAGGAAAAAACTTAGGAGAATTACTCGGACGATAACATTCTAATTTAAGAGTAAAAAAGGCTTGACTACCATAAAGGAAGCTAGTAGTTGCATATAATCCACCATATTTTTCTAAAAAAGATTGTAATGATATTTATGACGGGAAATTATGGTCATATATTTTTTGTAAATATTTAAGAAAATGGTCTTCTAAATAATAAAAGAACTTGAGAAATCATGTTTGTGTTAGAATACTCTTTTTAGTAATTTATTTCTCTTTAATTTATTTAAGTTTGAATTCACTAGAGCACCTCCAATGGTGGAAAAGGGAGGGTATCTAACAAATAAAAAGTTGAAAAGTAAGTTATATATCGTTGGGAAGAAAGAAAACCAATCATAAAAAAGTTGATTACATGTCAGCAACTAAGTCAATCACGAACATGTCTGAAACATGTATGTGCGCTTGTAAAAAAAAATTGGTTGAATAAATAGTTTCAAAAAAAACATGTATGTGCGCTTACTTTTGTCACATTGAACAAACACAAAACATAATGTGATATTGCTACAACTTTATAATCTCTACAAGAAAAGAACGATCCACTCTTTGTACATGATTCCAAAGCAAACACATCATCTGTTAGATTCATAAATCGATGACAATACCCCGAACCGCTTGGCGTAGCCCTTTATGTCCTAATGCATTTGGAGATGGTGGACGTGTCACCAAAACATTCTGTGGGACCCGCATCTCCGATGAATGTCCCGTGATGCACATCGATCCCGACCCGTCTTGTTGCCAGTAGACTTCAACCATTACCCCACTTGGATTCTCTGCGCTTTCTGTATCAGGGATCCCAACAAATCTGGCTCCCACAGGTATCTGTACATTCGCCATATAACTTATTAGAATTCTTCAACTCTGGTACATTTTGAACACACACAAAATATAATATATATATATTTGTGTGCAGTTGGATTTACCTCTAGTGAGATGCCAGATACTAAATCAAGAGTGACCATGATCCCTTCAGTAGTTGCATTTTCCAGTTCAGCCCGTCTAGCGATGTTCAGAAACACTTCTTCAAGAGTTGCAAGCCCGAGCTGTATGTCCGAGATTCCAAACTCAGATTCTCTGTTTTCTAACTCTTCAAAAAAACCCTACGTGTGGAGACGACAATGATGAATATCATATGTAGATTAATACCTAAGAGACATACATATATATATATTTCTGGTACATCCTTACCGTAAGCAGTTTCTCTTTGTCGTGGGGGATAACAAAAGTCATGAAAGCCTTGTTTTCATCTGCTGGCTCAACTTTCAAATGCTACAAATAATAATTCTTCTTTAGGTCAAAGTGGCCACTAAAACAACTTTTGATTGTGTATTCGTACCTCGTTAAAGAATCTCTTCACTGGCTCATGCGAATCTCCAGAAGCATTGCTATTGTCCTTTTTGCTTTCAGTGAAGCTAACGGTAGCAACAAAACCAGTTCCGAAGCGGGATTTTAATCTGATTGAAGTCCCAATGCACCGGAGCCTGCCCTTAGCCATGATCCCTATTCGGTCACTTAAAATATCAGCTTCCTCCATGGAATGCGTGGTCAGTATGATGGCACGACCTTTCTTTGACTCTTGTATAATGTCCCACACATGTCTCCTCGTGATAGGGTCCATGCCAGTTGTCTACAATACATATATAAGTACACCATCTTAAATCGATTTGTATAATTAATAAACACATTAAAAGAGGAGTTAGCATGTGACATGCCGGTTCATCTAGGAAGACCAGCTTGGGATCACCAATGAGTGCAACTGCAACACTGAGTCTACGTTTCATTCCACCACTGTAACTTCCTGCTCTAACTTTGGCCGCTCCTGTCAGTTTTACATCCGCCAGTAACTTCTCAGCGGTCTGTAACAAAAAAAAAGTAACTAAAAGATATATAAAGAAGAGAAGTGTGCTTTAATGTTAAAATCAGTCATTAGAGATCCCAGCAGTATTTTGAGATGATATTCAGGTGACTTAGTACCGAGTTGATCGATGGCGGTGGCAAGCCTTTGATGCTAGCAAAGAGGTGGAGGTGTTCTTCACTTGATAAAGCATCCCAAAGGATATCAAACTGTAAGAAAAAAAACGTGAAACACATTTACGCTGAACAATTAGACTATTGTGACAGAAGCTGCGATGTTATTAAGTAAAATGAAACTAGTCTACCTGAGGACACACTCCTATCATTTTACGAATGTTAGACATACCAACAGAGCTTCTTACGGAATCTCCATAGATAAGAGCTGTTTTAAGTCAATCAGATTGAACTTATTAATTAGATTAGAATGGTTAAAAAACGTTTTGGAAACTAGCTTCTTGTCAAACAGATCCTTACCATCCCCACCAGTAATTGGATTTATGCCAGTCAAACAGCTGATAGAAGTTGTCTTCCCTGCACCATTGGGTCCAAGCATACAAAACAACTGGTCTTTGGCTATATTCATCCACAAACCCTAAACATATATTCCATGAACTGTTTAGCCAAAAATAAATAAATGGAAATGTTGTTATAATATTACATTTTCATGTTAGAAACGATAACGGGCAATGAGCATATTAGGGTTTGTGGATTATAGTCTTTGACATATAACACCCACTAACTTCCTCAACAAGAAAGATTACCTTTACAGCATGAAAAGGAGATGTTTTGGTGCATTTACAACAACCAAGCTTTGTAGTTCCAGGATACGTCTTAGCAAGACCATGAATCTGAACTGCAATGTTAGGATCAACTATTCCATCCATTGCTTGTTGCTTAACTAGTGTCTCCTCTTCAAGCACATCCTGGTCCTCTGACGCTACATGCTCTACGGGTGGAACTGAACCGATACAGCTAAAAATGCTACCTTCTGTAAAGTGTGTATAGGAACATGTTTTGGGTTTATATTTTCCAACAAATTAAAAGACTGCTCAGGAGAACTATGAGGAAACAATACCTTCCATTTTATTGCCTCCTTTGCCAGTCCAGTAACCAGGTGTTAAAAAATAGAAGATGGGTTTTCTTACACCTGACGCGTTGGGAATAATATTGTCAAAGTACATGGCGAGAACAAACCAGAAAAGGAACGATCCGACTTGCCATTGGTAGATAATATCCTACAAAAAGATGTACAAGTAGTGGTTTGAAAAAAAAAATGTTAAAAAAGTATTTGATGAATGAAATATGTTTTATGAATGAACGTCCACATACAACTGAAATTACACAAGTTGACATGCCCCCTTCGCATACAGCTCTTTCACTCCAGCTAATTCCAGAACTTTCTGGAGTTGAAGTTGCATCAAGAAGAAGCTTAAGGCCCGCAGAAAAAGTGTTGGGTGGGAAGAGTGACCAAATCGCTCGGCGAGAAGCAGAATAAGCGCTGGAGTAAGGGAATCCAGTAGCTGATACAATCTGAGCATTTAGAAATGGTAACTAGTAAGAAGAAGTGGTCATGATTTAAGGAACTAGGTTAAAGCCAAGAGAATCAAACCTGTAAGATAAAGCTAATGAGAAACACAAGGAAACCAACAGTTGTAGCTGAAGATGATTTGCTAATGAAAGATGATAGCACAAACGCTAGGCTAATCTAGCAACATAAAGGACATAGTTAATTTTAAGTGTTATCCCAGCAAAATCAATGGAAAATAATTAAGAATGATGAGGATCTTTAATTTACCATATTAAACTGAAAAAGCAAGAAAAGTAGGAAGACAACAAAGAAACTGTTCTTCAAGAAAAAATCGAATTGGAAGATCATTCCAAAGAGGACTAAGAAGAGTGATGATACAAACGTAAGGAGTCCTTCCCATATGAGCCATGATAACCAATAAGCTGTATCAAAAACTCCCATCATTGTCATTGCCTGACGAAGTTTTAGCTCTTTCTCGGTAACAAGAGAACCGAGCTGGAGAACGAAACCAAACATGGAGAAGGCAAGAAAGAAGATTGGTCCCATAACTTTGAGTGCAGAGATAGCTTCACCTATAATAGCTGGGCGTGCAAATTCTTTAAATCCAAAACTCCAACCAAACTTTGGATCTGAAATTGTGAGAATACAAAAGAGTCACAGGATTTCCAATTAAAAAGTAATTAAAAAATAATTGATGATAAGTGGACTGGTCCATATTACTTATTACTACTAATTAGGATTATCTTCAACTTTCAATATAAGACATTTGTCTCTAAGCTCAAAGATTTCAAGATGTTACCTCCAATTAAAGACCTTGCTATCTCACGCTCTGCAGCTATTTGAAGAGGAATAAGGAACTTAAATGTTGGATCTTCAATACGACCACGTTTTTCTTCCGATGAGGAATTTGTCTGAACTCCATAGCTGACTACTGTAGCGTTCCTTTCCGCAAAATGCAAAGCTCCTGGGACTTGCAAAGGATGTGACATAAACCATGCATCTACCTCCTCAGGTCCTTTGAATGATTGGACCTGGAAAAAAAACATACACGAGAAACATTTTAGAACCAATATTAAGTTAAAACTATAACAAGAACCAAACATAATATGAACCTAACCTTGTTGGTCGGAATTGGTCTCCCCGGATTGTTAGCCATGATTGCAGAGACGATGTCAGTCACACGACGGCTATTGTTACCGCTCCATACGAAGTCGTAGCAAGGAAGCTTCACGAAGAACTTATCCTCACAAGGAAGAATAGGCGGCGAAAACAAAAGCATGGGATCGGTGACGTTCTTGTAGGCACTTGAGGATGCCTCGCTCGCCTTCATAGCTTCCTCGATACAGAATATGACAAGGATGAAGAAGAATGATGAGAAGAGCTGAAGACACGTAGATCTCTTGTTCCTCCATGAGAGCAGCAGGTTCTTCTTGAATAACGCCGTGAACTGCTGATAAAGAAGCGGTAAGCCTTGTTGCAAAATCATTATCAAGATTTTTTTTTTGGGTACTTAATTTTATTACTTAAAAAAAAATATAAAAACGTTTTCTTTTCTACTAATTCTATATCTAAAAATATGTTAGGAAACAATTTTTTTTTCAAAAAGGTTTACGGACATGCAATCTTTTGTTTCCAAATTTTAAGGTTTTTCACGTTCAACTGTGTGTATTTCACCTATGATCTATTTTTGGGCAGTTCTATTTATTTATCTTTTCCTTATAACTGATTATATGTTGTGATATTTTGTTTCCAAATTTAAGTGTTTGGCTATTCTCCAACGTTCTTTCTATCTTCATTGATGGCTGATCCTAGTCAGGCAAGTTTTTGGATGCAGGCAAATGCGTTACTCAGGAAGAACTTAACCTACCAGGTCTGTTTCCTCTCTGATTAAATTTAAATAGCAAGTACCACCACTTCTTATATATATATAGTTGAGAAAAGGGTTTATTTAATTAATGGAAATTGAAATGCAGAGGAAACATATATGGACAAATGTAAGGCTCATCCTAGTTCCACTCTTCCTCTGCTTAATTCTCCTAGCGATTCAACATGTTCTCGATGCGCTGATGAAGGGTGTCTCTGATATGACTGGTGATTGTAAGAGTAGCGCTGACTTATCTGGTGGTATGTGTCCCATCCCAAACCCTCCCATGTTGCCTCCCATGTTGCAGATTCCACAGCATGAACTCCGTTCTGTTAAAACCGATTTTCTTCCCTACAAAGACCTCCCTGACAAGTCCTGTAGAGGAACAATGGGAGGATCTTGTCCTGTAACTATACTTATGACTGGTGAAAAACAGCCCCTTGGTAAAGGTATATGCTTATCTTCCTTGTTTGATACGTAACTCTTTTATTTATCCTTGCTGCATGTGAAACTTACCCAAGCGTGTTCTCTTTCAGCTATATCCGCGAATATATTTGCTACTTCTTTTGCGGTTAATTCCTCCGACCTCTTGCCTACTTTAGCCAATAATATCTTGGTATGTCTTTCTTTTAAAGGCTATATATATGTCTGAATTTGAGTGCAAGAGTCTACACTCATTCCATCTCCTTTTTTTAATTTTAGGGTTCACCAATAGCAGCAGCTAAAGACAATTACGCAGATCCAGGTCTTGCCCCAGGTCTCCCCATCTACAATATCCAACCTCTGTGCACTGCAAACTCTACATGGCCACTCTCTCTCGAAAAAATTCAGACAGGTATGACTTTTTTTTTTACTTCTTTCTTGTGATGTTCGAAGAAAAAGTTTGACTTGAAAGATGATAAACTAATATGAAGTGGTTTTGTGTCTAAATATCTCAGAGGTGAAGTGTGTTCAAGGGTTGTGTCTCTGGAGAAATAACTCTGCAGATGTCAATAATGAGCTTTTCAAGGGTAGTTATAGGGGAAACCCTGCTGGGATTACAAATGAGATCGCTGCAGGTTTTGAAATTGTCTTCCATTTACTTATTACATTTATATATTATCTTCATAGCGTATGTTTAGGATCCACCTCATTGTTTCTTTGCATTAGCATATGATCTCATGAATACGGATAAGAAAAACTTCAATGTGACCATCTGGTATAACTCAACCTACAAGGACGAGTTTTCAACTGGGCCTGTAAAGCTGGTCCGAGTTCCCCGATCTATCAATCAGGTATCATGTTGTACTTTCAAGAGTCAAGGCATGCATTCACTTACAATCATGTTTCTCTCATTGTAACATATGCCTCTGCAGATATCAAATGCTTATCTGAAGTTTCTGAAAGGCCCCGGGCTTAGGATATTATTTGAGTTTGTCAAAGAAGTTCCTAAACACGCAACTAGATTTAATACTGACATTGCGTCTTTGCTTGGCCCACTTTTCTTCACTTGGGTTGTTCTTCTTTTGTTCCCCGTAAGTTCTCTCTTACAAATAACTTGGATGTTTTTTTTTTAATTTATCCCATTGTATGTGAAATGACTAGCTATAAATCATGCAGGTGATCTTGACATCATTGGTGTATGAGAAACAAGAACGTCTAAGGATTATAATGAAAATGCACGGCCTAGGCGATGGTCCATATTGGTTGATTTCATATGCCTATTTTCTAACCATATCTGTGTTGTACGTTGCTTCTTTGGTGATATTTGGGTCAGTGATAGGACTCAAGTACTTTCGGCTCAATTCCTATAGCATCCAGTTCGTTTTCTATTTTATCTACTTAAATCTTCAAATAGCCATTGGTTTTCTAGTTTCTTCAATATTCTCAAAGGTTAAGACTGTTACAGGTAAAATAATAACATATTACATTTCTCATCAAAAACATGCCAGTTTTCAAAAATTTGAACGGTCTCTTTGTCTTTATGGATAAAATGTAGTCGTTGCTTACATATTGGTGTACGGTACTGGCCTCTTAGGCAGCTTTCTCTTCCAAACACTACAAGAAAAAATGGCTATTGTGACAATGCTTTTAGTCACAATATACAAATATTTCGTCACAAATTATCTATTGTGACTAATATGTGACAGTTTTGAATGGTTACAATACTGTCGTCACAAATTTAACTTAGTCACAAAAATGTAGCAATTATAGAGACGATTACAATAGTATCAGTTTTGTTACAAATTGTTACGTGTTAAAATAGTCACAAAACGACACAAACTGTTACACATGATTACGTAACAAATTCAACACAATTTGTAACATTATTACTGTCACATATCCGTTACATTTTGCAACTAAATAGTCACTTAACTTTGTGGTAATTATCAAATATTCAGAAATAATTAATTTAGAATTAAATAAAAGCTGATTCTTGTTAAAAGAAAATTAAATTCAAAAAAAAAATGTAACTAAAATATATTTTATTGATATCCCAAATCATATATTGGTTAATTGGTTACAAAAAATAGTAGTATTAGATAACCAATTATAATACAGATCAAAGGAAAGCAAATTAGGGTAAACACTGGTCTACTACACAGCCTCCTTTGCCTCCCTCAAATTACGTCAACCTGACGGCATTAGAAGCTTCTCCTTCGGCCCTTGTCTACACCTCCGCCGTCCTTGTATTCATCATCATCATTAGCACTGAATTTTCAGATCCTCGGGCCTCCTAACGAAAGCTTCTACCACTGTAATGGCCAGATATAAATCTGTAATCATCATTGGCTGCATCTACATCATCTTCGGCTGTATCTATATCTGACTGAAATCTAACATCAAATAAAATAAAATCAACCAAACAGGAATCTGAAAAAATAACAAAACAAATCGGAAAAGAAATGAAACTGAGATAGACATACGTTGACTGGTTAACTCCATCTCCACTGCGGATTTGTATAGTCGTTGAGAGGCAGTAGGGTAATGACTCGCAATCTGAATCCTTAAAATTGCAGAGAAATAAAGGGAAAGAAAGAGAGGGCTAGGGGAGAAGAAAATGAGAGAGATACATAATCAAATAGAAGAAAAAAATTAAGAAGAATCAGGAGGATTGTTGATTTGCTAGAGGAAGAGAGAAAACGTGATAAAGTGTAGATGGAGGCTTCTTTTTTTAACAACTGTGTAGAATGTAGATGGAGGCTACACGTGAAATAGACAAAGTGATAGAAGAGTCAAGTAGGGTTATGAGATAGAGTATATTCTCAAAACATGGGAAAATTAATTTAATGCCAAAACTAAAACATGGTTATTTAGTTTATTTTAAGATTTGGTTTAATCATGTTTTAGTTAATTTATTTTTTTTGTTAAACATATATTAATTTTGTGTATGTACAGTTAATGGTTATATATTGGTGAAATAGTTAATGATTTAAAATTTTATGATAAATTTTTTAAAGATTAAAACAAAATGTGTGACTTTTCTCCAAAAGAAAAAAATTAAAACATAATTTATGATTTAGAGTTTAGGGTATAAGGTTTCATGTGTATGTTTAAAGTCTAATTTCAAGTATAGAGTTAGGATTTGGAATTTAGAGTGTCGATATAAGATTTCAGTTTTATTTCTAACGTTTAATGTTACTTTTTTAAAATATTAAAATGTTGGTTTATTAACATTGCATATGATAATAAAACGTATTAAATTTATTAAATATATTATGTGTGATTAAAATGACTAAATATTAATTTATATTTTCTAATATTTATAAAATATTTGATATACGAATAAAATAACCAAATAATTTTTTTTTTTAAAAAGTCTTAATTTTATTAAAGTTTAAATGTAAATATTTAAGTATTTGTATATATAACTAGTGCTTATATTTTGGTTATTACGTATGCTCTTAACTTCAATGATTTAAACTGTTTAGGGTTATATTTATTATTTAGAGTTTGGAGCTTTGGGGAATACAATTTGAAGTTTATATATAAAGTATGAGATTAAGGTTTTTAGTTAGACTTGGAAACGTTAATTTTGTATGGGTGTTAGATATTAATTTAAGTATATTCTAGTAATTATAATTTAATACTTAAAGTGTAAGGTTTAATCTTTTATGATATAAAGATTACAGTTTAGGGTATCGTGTTTGAGTTTTAGATTATATATTTAAGATTAATTCAAAAATTTAAGCATATTTACGTAAGCCACAAAATCGTATCTAGTAAGGACGAGTTTTAGTCTCGATTCCATAACAATATTTGTGACTAAACACTTCGTCACATATCTGTAACTTTTGGTTACGATCTTTTGTTACTTTTACATTCATCACAACATTGTGACAAAATATTCACGATTCTGTGACCAAATATTTTGGTCACTACCACGTAGGTAAATAGTCACAATATTGTGACAGAAAATGTTAGTCATAAAATTTTGTCACAATATTAACTTTTTTTTGTAGTGAAACGATGCTTGAAAATCAGTCATTCCCAGGTAACTTAATTTTAACAAGAAAAACATGCTCATTTTTATCACTCACTGCTTTGTTTTTGGTATATAATATCTATATGCTTTACAGAGGAATGGATTGTTGCCTTGGAATTGTATCCTGGTTTTTCTTTGTACCGCGGGTTGTATGAGTTTTCACAATATGCCTCCAGGGGAAATGGGATGAAGTGGCAAGATCTCAGTGATAGTGGAATGGGTGAAGTTTTATGCATCATGTCAATAGAGTGGTTTCTGGCTCTCATCATAGCTTTCTATATTGATCAAGTTTTCTCATCTGGGAAGCACCCTTTCTTTTTCTTGAACCTTTTCAAGAAATCTTCATCTATACCAAGTAAGCCTACCATGCAGAGGGTGGATTCTAAAAAAGTCTCCATAGATATGGGAAAAATAGATGTCTCTCAGGAGGTATGTTTAAAACGTCATCTTTTTAGCCTTTCCATGTTTCTTTGATATTAACATAAAATGAGATAATAAACAGAGGGAAAAGGTGCAACAATTGAGAAATGAAGGTAGCGCAGGGCACACCATCTTGTGTGACAACTTGAAAAAAGTGTATCCAGGTAGAGATGGAAACCCTCCAAAAATGGCAGTAAGGGGGTTATATCTCGACGTGCCTTCTGGAGAATGCTTCGGCATGCTTGGACCTAATGGCGCTGGAAAAACATCCTTCATTAGTATGGTCAGTTTCCCAAAACAGTTTAACAAAAAAAAACGTTAGAGAGTGTCAAAGTTTGTAATCTTGTACTGTATTTTTGGTTGTTGTGATAGATGACTGGGCTACTCAAACCTTCATCTGGAACAGCATTGGTTCAAGGTTTGGACATATGCAAGGATATGAACAAAGTATACACTAGCATGGGTGTATGCCCACAGCACGAGTAAATGCTCTTTAACAATACTTTTGCATTTTCTTTCATTACCAAGCAAATAAGGAACATTTTAAAGAACATATTTGTTTTTATAGCATTCTCTTGATTTCAGCTTGCTTTGGGAAACATTAACAGGAAGAGAACATCTTCTCTTTTACGGGCGACTCAAGAACATTAAGGGCTCTGCTCTAACGCAAGTATATATATCTGCCGCACCTTGCTAACTTAGTTTAGTTTTTGTGTTATAATTCCAGAAGACATATTGTTAATTAATGGATATATATATATATAAATAATAATTTGAAGGCCGTGGAAGAATCTCTAAAGAGTGTCAGCCTTTTCGATGGAGGAGTTGGCGACAAGCCTGCTGGAAATTACAGTGGAGGTATGAAAAGGCGGCTTAGTGTGGCTATATCACTTATTGGGAACCCCAAGGTACATGCATTCTTGTTAGTTGTGTCGTGTTTTCAAGCAATGAATGGGTCATGTTAGTTATTAACAAACCTAAGGTGTGATTAATCATTCTCTTAATTAGGTAGTTTATTTGGATGAGCCAAGCACAGGACTTGATCCAGCCTCGAGGAAGAACTTATGGGATGTGATTCAGCGTGCAAAACAAAACACAGCAATTATCCTCACAAGTATATACATACATATATTATTTTCTTAGATTATATATGGGATGTGATTAAGTGTTCTTCTCAAACTAGACTTAACCTTAACGTTAAGACTACATTTTCAGCTCACTCGATGGAAGAAGCAGAGTTTCTATGCGATAGATTGGGGATATTTGTAGACGGAGCCTTGCAATGCATAGGAAACTCCAAGGAACTAAAGAGCAGATACGGTGGATCATATGTGTTCACGATGACAACATCTTCAGAACATGAGGAAGATGTCGAGAGATTGGTTTCAACTGTGTCTCCCAACGCCAAGAAAGTATATCATCTCGCTGGTACACAGAAGTTCGAGCTCCCAAAGCAAGAAGTTAGGATTGCTGAGGTGTTTAGGGCTGTAGAAAAGGCCAAATCCAACTTCACAGTCTTTGCTTGGGGACTTGCCGACACAACTCTCGAAGATGTCTTCATCAAAGTCGCTAAATCTGCTCAAGCCTTCATTTCCTTGTCTTGAGGCCTGATTTTTCAAGTTAGGGTTCTATTTTTGAGTCAAAGATGTGTCTTGAGGCACACGCAAACAACCTGTTAATACTTCTCATGCAATCTGTATATACTATTAGTCTAGTACACTTTTTTTTTACATAGAAGGCTTCAGCCTATGTTGAGATGTCGCATAATTATTCGTTGTTGCATACTTTATTTATATTTACAAATTAATATGAACAGAAAATACTTGCTTATGCCAATTTTGATTGTTGGGCTGAGTATATGCAAATTAGTTGATGTATTTCTCACATCCAAGCTGTGTCATCACATCATGGATCTTGGTGTTATATATGTGAATTCAACTAATCAATCTTGGCATATATTACTATTATGTTTGGTTTTAATACTTATTAGCAAATCATTTGTTCCAAAAACAAAACTAACAGGTTTACACCTTAACTAATTTAGTTAAGTCGAAGAACTTAAAAATGTATATATATAGTTAGGGATAAAACGAATAAAGAGCTGCAAGAAACAGAAACCAAATTAGGGTAAAAAATGAATGGCAATTAAGTGTTCTTTAACTTTCGGCGAAGGTATACATATACCATCAGAAAAGAACAAGAGTTATTCATCTTTATTCTACAAAAAAGTAGTAAGAAATGGGATACAATTGTGTGTCCTTAATACTAACAATCTTGCTTGTCGTGATTACATGGACCGTGGTTTATGGTAACGATGCTACACCAATTCCTCAGAACAAAAACCGAATCGAGCAGTGGTTCAACAACAACGTCCCTTCGTTGGCTAGTAGAAAATACACGTTAGATCCAGCTCTGTTGACTGCTGAGGCTACCCCGCGTGTTATTAAGGCATAACAATATTCAGATCATTACATTCAAATAGTACTAGTGTTCTAAATAAATTGTAACTAAATCGATCAATGCTAAAGTCAACTAGGCCGCCAAAATAATGCATGATAATAATTAAACATGGGTTTTATTCATGAGAATAAGTTTGGTGTATCTATAAATGCAGGTGAGACAAAATGGAAGAGGCGATTTCAAGACATTAACCGAGGCGATAAATAGTGTACCCGTAGGGAACAAGGAACGCGTGATCATCAAGTTAGGTCACGGTGAATACAAAGAGAAGGTTACGATCGATAGAAACAAGCCTTTCATCACATTGTACGGTGATCCAAATGCGATGCCCGTGTTGACATTCGATGGTACGGCAGCCGAATACGGAACAGTCGATAGCGCAACTCTCATTGTCTTGTCCGACTACTTCATGGCCATTAACATCATTGTCAAGGTATTTTTTCATCTCTTAAAAACTTACTGATATGAATTTAGGTAGCCTACGTAATAAACCCTAGATTCATCATTGTAACAAAAAAGATGTCTAGATAACATTTTAAAAAATTGGTAGAATTCTGCTCCAATGCCGGATGGGAAAAGGAAAGGAGCACAAGCTTTATCTATGAGAATCTCTGGCAACAAAGCAGCTTTCTATAACTGTAAATTCTATGGTTATCAAGACACGATTTGTGATGACACTGGAAACCATTTCTTCAAAGACTGTTACATCGAAGGGACATTTGATTTCATCTTTGGGAGCGGACGCTCTTTATACCTCGTACGTACCTAAGACCTAAACTCTTGTATACATGCATGTTTTCGTGATGATTTCTAACTAAAATCCTCCTTTTTGGTTGATGCATGAAAAGAGTACACAACTAAACGTTGTGGGAGATGGACTCAGAGTGATCACAGCTCATGCGGGGAAAAGCACGGAAGAGAAAAGCGGGTATTCATTCGTGCACTGCAAGGTTACAGGGACTGGAACTGGGATTTACTTGGGTCGAGCATGGATGAGCCACCCCAAGGTCGTCTACGCATACACTGACATGTCAAGTGTTGTAAACCCGTCTGGATGGCATAAAAACACCCAAACAGAGCGTGACAAGTATGTAATCAAAAACCATTTTATTATATTATATGATGCACTAACAAAATGGTATGTCAACAAATATATTTATATGTAAATTTACACGGATGGATGAGCAGGACGGTGTTCTATGGAGAGTATAAGTGATCAGGACCAGGATCGCGAAAGGAAAAGAGAGTTAAGTATACACAAGACATTGACAACATAGAAGCTAACTCTTTCATCTCGCTCGGCTACATCCAAGGATCCAGCTGGCTCCTCCCTCCTCATTCTTTGTAATCTCTCATAATCAATTGAGGCTTGTGTAAAACAAGGAATAAGAATCATACGTGGCCGAGCTTTTATTGGTTGTCCTTTTATTTATATGACACTTGTTCCATATTTTGATTGGTTCAGAATAAAAAAAAAACAAAATTTGTTCTCAGAAAACTTGTGGTGACAGGATTTTTTTTTTCTGAATGAATGTAAAAAAATTTCGGCCACGAAAACTTTTCTTAAAAAATTGCAACATTGTGTAAAAAAACTATCAGCTAGTTAAATGTTTGTAACTTTGTATGGTAAAGAGCTTGAACTCAAACAGAGACCAAGAGAATCATCGTGTGTCAAACCATCTTCTCATCGCTTCTTCATAGCCTTTTCTCCTCAATTTTTGTGTAATTGTGATCCTTCGCTGTCTTGTCGATGTAGCTCTGCAAACGGCTCGCAGATTCGCAGTCTGATGTAGTCCACCATGTTTGCGACTAATTTATTCCCGCCAAAGTGATTGTAATTAAGGTTGATTGAAACACATATCTGATAAGAAATAGAGTTTTTTGTCGATAGAAATTTTTCATTTTTTTCTCCTAACTTGGAAATTTTTCAAATGGATAATTCATACATACTAACTTGTTATTTGTCATCTTGTTTTTTTTGTCACTGCTATCATATATAAATTTCTTTGAGTTTTTTGGGCAAGAGTAAACACTATTTTAATTCCACCCTTCATCATTTTTAACAATAGAAAATAACATGCACTTTTTGCATAATGTGAATTATGCAGCACCTACACTAACATAAGAGTTTGAGATTTCATAATGTGAATAATGTGAATTATGCAGCACATAATGTGAATTCTTGCATAATGTGAATTATATGCACCTACATAGGAGGTGAGGATTAAACACAAATGTGGGCTGGGTTGAATTAAATTAACGTTTAGTTTTGTAAAACATTTTTCCAAGCTAAGAAGGCCTAGTTTAATATGTTAGGGCCTAATTAAGTATCCTATACGTAAGAATCTCAAAGCTCAATTTCCACTAAGATTCAGATCTAGGGTTTAGTTATCATTGTTCTCTGATTTTTTTCAATTTTTAATTTTAATATATTGGTTTTGACTTTTTAATAAAGATAATTATCGTGGTATTAATTGGTACTATTCAAGCTCAACAGCTTGGAATGCTGGGTTTTTTTTTATTGTTGCGAGAATTAGAAGGTTGTTGTTTTCTGTATTCAATATTCATTTTAATATAAAAAATGTTTTCGTGATTTAATGTTGGAGTTTAACAAATTTGGATTTGTAATAAAGAAGTTTCATTCCACAAATAGGAGAGTTAGAATATGTGTTTTACATCAGCGTGAATTCCCATGAAGTCCATAAAGATATCAAACTTAACATTGATATTCTAATCAAACTTATAACGTTAGACCAAAAAAAAAACTTATAACGACTAAAGGCTGCTACCTCAACTGAAAAAAAAAAGGCTTATTGGCTTAATAGCCATATTTCAGAGGAAAATCAAAAGAATAGACATGATTTTGACAGAATGTAGTGACTGTCTTTTTGCCATCATTACAGCCGGTTATATCCTTGTTGGTAACAGGTACCCAGTTCCTTCACATAAAGAAAACGACGTGGTCATTTTGTGAACCATAGTAACACCTCTTATAATACTGAAAGTATGTATTTGTGGTTTTTTGAAAGAAGAAAAAGCTATCCACGTATAACTTTATTGATCACATACATAAACATCAAGATTTATATTCCATATCATCTAAGTTTTATTCCATATCAGATAAAAACTAAACCCTAAAATTTAATCACTAAACCCTAACCCAAATATAAACCCTAAACTCATATATCAAAATCTAAAAAATACATAATGGTATGTAATATTAAACTAAATTATGTTATATTAAATTATATTATGTAATATACCAATATATCACCAAAATTAAAACACATGGTATGAAAGTTCAGAAGTGTTCTATTCCATATCCAAACAGAACAGAAACAAGTAATGCTTTCCCAATGGTGAACCCAATATTCCAGAAACTAAACCCTATCTAATCATCACGAAACCCTACACGAAAAATATAAACCCTAAATATAAACCCTTCTAAATACTAAACCCTAAACTCTAATCACTAAACCATAACCCAAATAGAAACCCTAAACCCAAATATAAATATTAAACCCAAATAGAATGGAACAAAATAAATAACATAATACATATTAGTGAAATTATGAAATGTATACGATTGCATGTAAGAAATGTCTATGATTTCATGGAAAAAGTTGATGTTGACCCCAACCATACCCCTTCATCTTCTAAATACTAAACCCTAAACCATATTCACTAAACCCTACACCCTATTCACTAGACCCTAAACCCAAATATAAACTATAAACCCAAATAGAATGGAACAAAATAATAGTATGTTATATATTGGTGAAATTATGAAATATCTATGATTTCATGGAAGAAATTAAAGTTAATGCTTACCCCAACCAAAACCCCTCACTTTCTAAATACTAAACCCTAAATATGATTCACTAAACCCTAAACCCAAAAATAAACTCTAAACCCAAATAGAATGGAACAAAATAAATAGCATGGTATATATTGGTGAAATAATGAAATGTCTATGATTTCATCGAAGAAGTTAATGCTGACCCCAACCATATCCCCTCACCTTCTAAATACTAAACCGTAAACTATATTCACTAAACCCTAAACTCAAATATAAACACTAAACCTAAATATAAACTCTAAACTCAAATATCAAAATCTAAAAAATAACATATATTATGTAAATTAAATTATATTATGTAATATTAAACTACACAATCTAGATCATTGTATGATATTTACTTGTTCAAAAACTATATTTCTAAACAAAATAAAACACTCTTTAGTAATCATCAAATAGAATGGAACATAATAAAATAGAAAAGTAGCATAATATATTGCATTTCATAACATGAATATAACAAACATAATACATTTCTATTCTATATGCGAATAGAATAGAACAAAATAAACAGAAATTGTTCATCTTCTCCGATCAACTTAGGTCATCCACGGCGACAAAATATAAGTGTATCTTGCGATATTAGTGGAGATAATACATATAACCGCATCAAAGAGACAGATTTTGTTGTTGATACATTAAATAGAAGAGAAGAACATACGGTGGTGACGCGATGATGGTGTCGTTCGTATAGATGGAGGTGATCAAATCTTTTGCAACTGCTGCGGACTTAACGGGTTGTTGGAAGGCGCCGCTGCGGACTTAACGCCGCCGATTGGGAGCCGATTTCAGAAGCGGAGTAGAGACGGATGTTTATAACAGTGAAGGAGATATCAAAAATTGAAGAGATGCAGACGGAGGCGACGGGGTTACTCCGGTGCCAGAGGATGTGGATTAAGGTAAGCCACAATTTACTGTTTTACGCTTAATAATTAACACTAAAAATTATTTTTTGTT
The DNA here is from genome assembly GCF_020379485.1 of Brassica napus. Taxonomy (NCBI): domain Eukaryota; kingdom Viridiplantae; phylum Streptophyta; class Magnoliopsida; order Brassicales; family Brassicaceae; genus Brassica; species Brassica napus. Next base: position 22,047,746 of record NC_063436.1, on the reverse strand, counting down.
TTGCAGGTTTCACCGGTTGACATAAGGGGCAAAACAGTATTAATATAGAAAAGTAACGACGTGTATAGATCTGTTAGGGAAATTGTGTAGATAGTGAATTAGGCATTTTTGTGTGGCTATAGAGCCTAATTTCCCAAAAAAAAAAGACGATTAATCAACTTTTTTTTAAAGGGAAAAATCAACCTTACATATGTGACATAAATTTAAAGTGGAACCAATGATTAATCGATTATCGATGCTCCTGTATCTTGTGTTCGAGTTCGAATTACAAGAATAATGTACCATGAACTGTTTGAATCTTCGAGAGCACGGTCTTTGTAGTCGCTACATAATTGTGCTGCATTAAAGTTGTTCTTTGTTGCTTATTCCGTCAGCCCGTGGGATTTTCTTGTCATCATAATTGTTATAAACGCGTTTGTATAGAACACATGAAGAAAATACATATGCATATACATACTTATATGTTGTGTAACAATAGAGGAAGTTGGTGGAAATAGTAGTGACCGGTGAGAGTCCAGCATGTGGCGCAAGTTAAGGGTCACATACTGTTTGTTAATTTATTACACTGAGACACTAGTAGAACAAATAGCCCAAATGGAAACTTTAAAAAAAGTTCCCTATAATAATCTTTTTAGTTTATTTTTGTAAAAATAGCTCTTAATAAATAAAATAATCAAAATAAATTTTATTAAAATAAAATAAATTATCATATGGTTAACTAATCTAAACTTAAGATTTAGAGTTAAGAAGTGAGATTTTGGGGATAGAGTTTTAAATTTTAAAAAATAAAAAATAAATATTAAAATTTTTAAAATAAAAAAAAATTATTTTGGTCATTTTCTTTTTTGAAAGCTATTTTCTGACCAAAACTTAAAAAAAGTTATTTGAGAAAATTGCTCAAACTTTAACTTGCAAATTATGTTTCTTTATTTAACAAATTATGTTATATAATGAAGATAAAATTTAAATAAAACAAAAGAGTACTTAATGCCGATTTTCTGACCGGATCTTTTTTTTCGGGGAGGGGGAGGGGGATAGGTATAACGAATATAGATTATGAATATTCGATAAATATCCTAAAAGAGATATAGCATATGGTAGTTGCTCCACCGTAGGAAGTTGTGCGTGTGGACCGCTTCCCCCGTTGAAAATATGTTAAAAGTTGCCATCATTCCAAAAAGTATCCTTTAGATATTTCTTAGAGCCAAACACTTCCAGTATGACTATGCACTATACATATAATCATTGCTGGGGATAACAAAATTACTATAAAACTTGTGATTAATGTTAAGCTTGTGGATAAGTTTAAAACGTGTTGTTACAAAAAAAAAGTGTAAAACATGTAGAATGAGTACAATCATTAAGGATAAATACAGTAATTGCAAAACAACCATCACGTACACCACAAAGCAATAAGACAACCGTAGATATATATTACAACATCTCCAATGTATTACTCCAAATTTTACTCCAAAATAGTGTAATTCCAAAATAAAATTAAATTTTACTCCAAAATATTACTTCATCTTTTACTCAAAAAAAATATTTTTTTATTTAGTTAATAATTGTTAGTAGTACTTTCAACTTATAAAAATTTAACAATTAACTCAACTATTTTATGTTTACAAAATTTCAATAATAATATACTTTATTTAAATTAAATATTTATCATTAAAAATACAACTAGAGATTATCTTCCAATTTCAATTTGTGCAGTTTTTATCATATGCAATTTTTCTAATTCAAAAATATTTATATGCATTAAAAGAACATTAAAAAAACAAAGTTTTGTTTTGTAATTTGAATTATGTATTGGGTCCCATTGTTTGTGCATATATCAAGTTCAACAAGTACAAATGTAATCAATCAAATTTTTTACCCACGATTAAAAAATTCATCTATTCCGTTTGAATAATACATCACCAATTTTGGTAGTTTCGAAAACAATTTATCGAATTAATTATTGAATTACTTATTTATATTATATTTATTTTATATTATGTATTCTTAGTTTGACTTTTATGATTATGCATATTTTATGTAAACTATTAAATAATCTTTTGTGGAGTTTTATATTTTTTATGTTATTATATTATTTTAAGTAAGAAACAAAAAAATTAAAGATTAAAACGACCATTTCATAAATAGAAAAGTTCAACTCTTATGGGGTAATCTTACCCGTTACTACATTTCGGAGTTGAATATAGAGTGGGATTGGAAAAAATTTTATTCCAAAATTGAGTTTTGAGTCAAAAATGAAGTAGGGTTGGAAATGACCTTAGAGGAAGCTAACAAGGTCATTACCAACAGAGCTATGAGTCAAAAAATTTAGTCAAAATTGAGTTTTGAGCCATTACCAACAGAGCTATGACTAAGGAGATTATTGGTGTTGTGGCTGACATCAATCATCTCTCATCTCTGTTTTTATCTATCTCTTTTGTTTTCATCCCACGATCTGAGAATCGTGAAGCAGACGCTCTGGTGAAACTTACTCGTCGTCTTCAGTTTCTTGTAATGAACCCTTTATTGGGCTAAACTTTAGGTTCAGGCCCGGTTTAAGTTTCTATAAAGTATTTCTTTGACAAAAAAAAAAGAAAGAGGAAGCTAACAAAATAAATTGTCCTTTCTGATCTATAAATATATTCAAATCACTTAACATCTCGAATTTTTAAACAATTTAAATGTATATTTTATTTACATTTACACGTCGAATATGGATTACAAAGTTGTTTTAGCCTGTTGAAATTTTCATGTCATTTAACATGTATGTTTTTATTACCTCTGAAATTAAATGTTACTTACTGAAGATGCATACACATTTTCATATAAACTAGGTGGTTGCTCGTGATTTCGCGGATATAAATATTTTATGAAAATTATATATTATGTTAATAATTTTATATTTAAATAATAATCATAACTACTAAAAATAACTTTTTTATTTTAAATAGTTTGAAAATCAAAATTTTTGGTATTGTATAATATTAGAATATTATTGAGATATATTGCTAATTCTATAAATTTTATTGTAAGTTTCCAAAAAATCTTTTTATTACATTATTTTCAAAAACCAAAGATTAATGAGAAAAATGTTATTTTATAACACTTTCTATTTTCGCATTATTTTATCAACTATTTTATTTTATTTAGAAGTAAAATAGTTACAAATAATTAATTTACAGTTATAGTAATACGTAAAACACATGTTTTTTGGTAAACAAATAAAAAATTAAGTACACAAAAATATAAAATAACAAAGAATACAACCAATAATATAAAAAAACAAGTTTTATTATTCTTCACTGATGTTTTGTATATTTATCCTTTCTTTTTTCCTATTACAAAATAAACATGTCAATTTTATTATAATCAAAACTATATCAATAGAATTTTAACTCTAGTCATGTATTAATATATTGTTCTCATTTTTAATTTATATTATAATAAAAATTTCATTGATTAATATTATTTTAAAGAATTTACCATATAATTTTATTATAATCAAGACTATAATAATTATATTAATATAGTATATTAACTTTAGTCTCGTATTAGTATAATGTTCCAATTTTTCAATTTTATATTATAATAAATATTTTCATTTATTAATATTATTTAAAAAGACTTACTATATATTTTATGTTTTTAAATATACAAATACTTTAATCATTTCTGAAAGTAATAACTCAATTATACAATCAACATTTGTCATTGAAAAATTAATAAATGTTTTTAAAATTGTATATTTGACTGTTTTGTATCCATTAAAAACATTTTAGGAAGAAAAAAATATATATATATATATAGTGAGTATAAGAAAATATAATTAGGTTTAGGTTAATTAGTTTTCTGTAATCTATAATTTATTGTATCCAATATTAATAAAAATATGTTAAAATCGTTTATTTAATTATTTCTATCATATCATATGTATTTATTTAAATTTCTATAATGTAATCTATGATATTTAATTGTTTCTATAAACATATTATTTTAATTCTTCTATCTTAAAATGTTTAATTGTTTGTATGGTAATATAGATTAGATCATGTAGTTTTAGGATTAGTTTTCTTTTTAAGACTTTAATTAAATAAATAAAAATTTAAATACTAACAAAAAATCAAATTAAGAGAATTAATTTTAAATTTCACCTATGAATGATGCCTAAGCATAAATCACTTAAGTGACTTTTCAATTAATATATATAGCAGGATAGGACTGGGTAATAATATTATCATTCAAAAAGAATTTCACAAAACAACGAGCTTATTTGAAACCATTTTTAATTTAACATATACTATGTAAAGCCATATGATCTGGTACATATGTAATAAATCGCTTTTTGTTTTATTTTAAAATAAAGCTTGAATAGTTTATTGATTTTCAGTTTTTCAATAACCTTAAACATCTTAGAAATGTGTAGACCATCTGATTATTTATTTTTTTAAAGACAATCTGAATTTCCTATAGCAAATGTTAGCTTGGAAGGTTTCCTGTTGAGTTCGATTAGTTAATCGTTAAGATCCTAGCTAGTTGGATATGTTGAAGTGATATTTTTTCAAAACACGATATATCTGGTTTGCTTGATAGAAAAAACATTCATTAACAAACCTGCACTTAACAAGGGATCATTACAATAGCCCGGTGAACCAATTTAGCCAAATAGTCAAATCTATGGTCTTTTTGTGGTATAAAGACAAATTAAATTCTGGAAAATAGAGCATTATAGGTGAGCGGTATCATGCAAAATCCAGTAGATCGCTTTGACTGAAGTGGTAGCACGATTTATTATAAAGATGTATTGGAGAGAAGATCCTCCATCAAAAATACGAAAGAAACTTGAGTAATATATAAGGGATTTTGATTAATCTATCAATTGTTAATTAGTTTTAAGTTGGAAACCCAAAAAATTTATCATGGTATCAGAGCGGGTTCAATATCCTGACCTATTAATTCAACCCGAACAGTGGCTCGATTATCCCATTGGCTGATGGTTCATAGAAGGTTCAGTTTCACCGAGATCGGTAGAAAATAAAACATGGTCTTGGAGGGGATATGATGAATTTTGCGAGATTAATGGTTATACGTACCATTATTTCGAAGGAAGGCATTGGAGAGAAGATCTCACATCAGAAAATATGAAAGAGACTTGAGTAATATACAAACGACTTGGGCCAATCTACTAATTACCAATTAGTTTTATGGTGGAAGTCCAAGAAACTAATGAAATAGTGATTTATCTACAATTTTCAGTTGTCAATGGTTTTCATGTGTATATGCTTCTTTATAGTTGTATTTATTTGTAGTGATGAAGATGATGCTGAACATTTCTTAACCACAAGCCGCAATTAGTAAAATTTCTCAGTGGGATTGACGCTGAGACGCATCTTAAAGGGTTTCTTGAAGATAATATTTTGTACTTTAAAGAAACTCAAGTATCTCAGTAATATCAAATATCTAATCATTTATCTTGACATTTCTGTATATATTGTAATACCGACTATTCTAGAGCCAATAAAGATAAACTCTTTGAGTGGTAATTGATATTTAAAACAAGAAAAAGTTTAAAAATTGTCCATAGCTAGTGATTTCATGATTGATCTTCTTATTATATTGTTAGGGCGGTGGTGCCTATTTACAGTTGTTAACTTGATAACTACATCTTAAGTAAAAATATATAATAAAAGTTTATATTAGTTCACAACATGTGTAAGAGATACACTTGCAATGTGTTTTTAAATATCTTTTCCCAAAATTTTAGACTAGAATTTCAGAAAAGGGTGGGTCTGGCCCATCTCACACTATTAAATCAACTATTCACGGACCGTTTGCATTTCAATGCTGCTTCATGCTGTTGCCTATATAACCGGTGGGAGAAGCTTTCTTACAATAACCTCATAGCAAAACAAAATCTAAAAGATCTATATAAGAACCTTATAGAACAAAATTTAGAAAATGATTAGAGGACTCTTGTTAGTTTTGTTCTTTTTTATCACTGTGAAGACTTCAGTTTCTCGTCCATTCGCATGGTCCAAAGGTGACATGCAACCAGGCCAAAACTACCAAGGTGAAAGTGGGTCGGGGCGTGGGCCCAATTGGGGGTACAACTGGGGTTGGGGCTCTGCTCCAGGATCTGGATGGGGTTACGGGTCAGGTTCCGGTAGATCGTCGACGGGGTGGGGAAGAGGATCCGGATACGGGTATGGATCTGGATCCGGATCAGGAAGCGGATACGGATATGGCTCTGGAGGTGGCGGAGCCCGTGGTGGTGGGTATGGTTACGGTAGCGGAAATGGTCGGTCCGGTGGAGGTGGCGGTGGTGGTTACAACGGTGCAGTTGCCACATTGAGCCACGGTAGTAAGTCTCATCCATGATGATAACTTGTAATTTCTCGCAACGTAAAAGGTTATGGGAGTGGTATAAGTGTTCTCTTGTAATATCAAGGTTATTAGGTTTGGTACCCTTTTAAAATGTAACTTCCTATCTCGTATGCTTTATATATGGATTATGTGCTCAGCGAATCTTATGATGTATTTGCATGTGTCTCTAAATGTAAGGAAACATACAGTCAGCTACAATCGTAAAACACTTTAATTTTCAAAAGAAAATGATATTATATTTAGGCTATTTTGTGGAAAGTTCCGTTATAACTGCACAATATATATAAATATATAAACCACCATAAGATGTATCAAGTGTCTTTAAAGACATGAATGACAATGTTTGCTACATGCATATATATAATCTATACATTAATTATAATCAAGCAGCAGCTAGTTGTTTCTTGTTGTGATGAGTGATTAAAGAGTCTTCCTCGAGTGTATTCATCACAAGCTTGGTCTCAAAAGAACTTCTGAAAGAAAGAGAAGGTTCCACAAACAGTGAATTCATATTTGTCAACCTCACCATCTCTCTACGTAGAAAAGAGCAATAGTTATTGAAAGTAGAAATGGTAACGTTTAACTGAAACCCGACTCCGAACAAGAAATCAAGCTCAAGCATGTTCATCTCCTCTTTTTGCTTATTCCTCCAACGTGAGCGTAATATCCGTTGTTGCAACACCTGAAGTTGTTATATAAAATAAATCATATATAATAAAGTTGGCTTGTCTCTCTCCTTAGGCCTCCACATCAGCAAGAAGATAGGGGCTTCTGACGCCACGTGTCATCTTAAAAAATAAAACGAAAAAAATCGGTTTCAAGAAAAAAAGATTACGACCTGCGTTGTGGTTCGTTTTTAATGGGTTAGATATTAGATTATTGGTTTAAATCTGTATGGGCCTTTATTCCACTCTAAACTAGGCCATGTATAGTCAGGTAGAGTACGTCTAGGAGACTCCGACGTTTAGATTAGAACTTCTAGCTGTCTATGTTCTGCGACAATTCATCTTACCGGCGATGAAAAATCTGGAGATGTTACAAAATCAGGCTGAATCCAAACGTCGTCTTTAAAGCAATCATTAAGAATAGCTCCATTCCTTTCACAATTCATCAATGAATGCCTCCACTTCCTTTTCCTGAATCTCCGACTATATAAAGTTACGCCTTATCCTGTTAAATTCATCATTCCAATCCTCTCAAAAAAAGTACGGCTATGACCAGAATCTCTCACTACAGAAGGCTTTCGTGATCGTGTTTTACTGTGTTCGAATTTTGGAAGAGCTAGAAGGACATGTGAAGCTGATGAGGACACAACCATCGTTGCTCCAGTAACCGTCGACGGTACAGACGTCTTTTCAGAGCATACGTTCAATTGCTAGCGAAGTCCCTCACCAGAAAAAAAATAAAAAAGCCGGAGAGAAAGAAGAGAAGCAGAGAAGAAACCCGCCTAAACCATTCAGTCAAGTCCTCGAACTGGGTTAGTCCATATCGAACCGGGTCTAGCTTTCACCATGGTTTCTCTCTCTTTCCTCAGCCTCACGTCGATCTTCTTCTTCGTCGTGTTCTCTTCCGAGAACCTCCTCTTAGCTCCTCGAGAGTGTACTTATTGTCTTCTTCTTTTAAGCATTTTTCTGTCTGGATTGATTTGGGTAAGTATCACAATCTAATGATTCCTGGTTTCTCTTTCCTACTACACTACACATGATGATTTCTTTTACTTTTTGGTTTTGTTTATATTTTTTTCCTAATTGAATAACTAACAAGTACACATTGCGTCGTGATCTCACAATGAAAGATACGGTTCCTCTTACGAAAGTTTATAACTTTGGATGTCATTTACAGAGCTCAGATGGTGATATAATTGAATGTGTTCCTATCTCAAAGCAACCAGCTTTTGATCACCCTTTCCTCAAATATCACAAGATTCAGGTACATAGAATGACGTTTACTTAGAATTTATTTGGGATTTGTGTTTTATGTTCTAAGTGCTAATGTTTAGTTTATTTTACTTGCGGTTTCTTCTTTGGATGAAGCCTAATTACCATCCTGAGGAATTATTTGATGACAACAAAGTGTCTCCTACTAAGTCAAAAGAGAAGGGCATACATATCCCTCAGTTATGGAATTGATATGGTAAATGTGCCGAAGGAACCATTCCCATGAGGAGGACAAAGGAAGATGATACCTTGAGAGCAAGTTCAGTCAAAATATATGGCAAGAAGAAGCATAGAACTGTCATCTTACCTAAATCTGCAGAACCTGGCCTCACAACCAAAGTGGTCACTAGGTATGTCAAAGTTTCTTTTTTTTTTTTATTGTTGGTTTCTTGATCTGAGTTGTGTTGTTTGTTTTGGTTTCTTGAACAGTAGCGTGCCATAGCTTATGTGGACAGGGATAAGTATCTAAAGTGACTATAAATGTGTGGGGGATAAGGTGCAGCATATAAGGTTGGCAGATACACTCAGTTAGCTTCTAGGGAATATATATGAATATGATTTTGTTTCTCATACTGTATAATGACCTGTGTTTGCTTTACAATAGGTGAGCCCGGATCTATATGGTGACAATAACAGATAACTCTTCACTTATTGAACAAGATTTTCCTGGAGAAGGTGAATTACGAGTGATTGAAGCTTCAAGCTATGTGCATATTCCAGCAATCTGGCAGATCTTGATCAAAACACAAAATTGCAGAGATTAGTGAAACTGTTATCTTCAGTTACTATTGTTCTTCACATTTCTTTTACTAATTTTTTGTTTTACATATGAAACAGAAGCTGATATTTCATTGGTTCCATGTGAAAGTGAAAGAACAAAAATGACTTGACTAGAGTGAACTTTCCCAAGTGATATACTCATGAATTCAAAATGTAATAAGCGATTGGTACATGTGGTACAGTGCCGATATCATGAACTTCAGCATCTCAAAATGCATTGGGTTCATAGTGCATGCGTAGTTGTAAAGGAATATTTACATTTGAAACTGCATATCTAGCACATTGTTGTCCGGCACTTGCTGGGTTTCAAACCAACCGAGCTTTAACGACAGCAATAGCCATATGTTGTAATTCAAGATTCCAGTGAGCTTTGATGGTACAAAAATAGTTATTACTTAATACATGATTCACCAAAAGAGTTTGTTAATATATTATATTTTATGATGGGTAACTAACTTAAAATCTTTTTCTATTACTGTGAATTAGCTATTTTAATTACGCTTTGTCTTAATTTACATTTTCTTATAAATATATAAAAAGAAAAAAAACTATTGAATTTAAGAAACACAAATAACAAAAGAGAAATAATTTATGTAAAATTTAAACTACATTATACTTATTATATTATGTTCAAATTAGGAAAATACTTAAGCCAATGCATTTTCAACTATATGATTTTAAAAAATGAAAATAAACTAATAAATGAAAATTTTTTTTTATAAAAATATTGTTAAAATTAATATTACTTTTAATGTAAAATTAATTTATTTTTAAAAGTTATATTTCACATTTTAAATGAGTGGATTGCACCCGAATTTTGGTAGAATCACATTAAATACATATTAGCAGTCAGATTATATATATTTACACTATTACATCGAAAAACAAAAATCTAACGTTGAAAAACCGGCGCTACGCGCCGGTACACCCCTAGTTGTAAATAAATCAAACATCTGTTGATTAGTGAATTTCAATAAATTAGCCTCAGAATGATTTACTTACAAGTCATCCATGAATTTAGCAGAGACCAAGACACTTGTGATTATAAACCTATGAACACTAAAGGAATTGATGAGCAAAAAGGGCTGCTTCTTGATGAACCGATCCAAGTATATATACGCGACGATGTAACACGAATGGCTGCAGTTTGCGTACTTGAAGATCCTCTCGAGGTAGCTTCTGATTGAGATTGAAGGTTTGGTTATTCCATGGAAGCCTGAGATGCTCTGTTTCTGGCTCAGATGGTCGTTGGTCTCCGATACCCTTTGCAATAGATACGACATTGCTGTTATGATATTTGGCATGATCTCCGCCATTGGTTCTTGAAGATCTTGATTCATTGTCTGGATCTGAATCTGATCGAAGGAAAAGAAAAAGCAGAGCTATGTTTGACGAGTTTATTACATTACTTGTTTTGGTTTCTGTATTTTGCCTGTCATTTGGAGTGTTGTTTATATACAAGGAACTAAAAGGTTGCGACTCATATCATATTCAATATAGTATATACATTTTACTGTCTATTAAAATATATTGATATACTCCTTTCATTATTTTGGTCTATGAAATTTAAATCACTTTATTAAATGTAGTAATAAACACTCACCAGTAAATCTTCATGTGGTTATTCACGCATTATCTACATTTTTAAATTTGATATTTGTTTCATTTGGATACTCATGATTAGTTTCATTTGGATACTCAAGAAATACTCAAGATTAGTTTTCATATATTTTAACAGACTTCTGGTGGTTAATGAAGTGTAATTCACTAACTTAGCTTCCAAAACAAGGATAGAGAAAAAAATGAAAGATTAAAAGAAAAGAAATATGGAAATCCAGACTCTGGAAATAAAGACTTAAGAGTTAAGACGTCATAAATTTGGTCTCAACAATTGGCCTCTCAACATACATGTTAAACTTTTTAACTATCAAATTAAATGACGATTTTATATATATGCATTTACTTATATATGTATTGTGGCGTCTTGTAGGTTAGGGTAGCTCATACATAGCTCTAATACACCTACGATTTTATGATATCTACATCCGTACCTCGCGCGAAATAAACATTATATATAAAAATTATTTTATGTATTCTATATTTTTACATATAATAAATATATATTGAATAATTAAGAAATCTGTAACTATTATATATATAATTAAATTGGTACAAACATATAAATAAATGTTATTAATCTAAACAACAAATTTTTTTATTTGATAGGATATATAATTAAATTTAAATGATATTAACATATATAATATATTTTAATATTAATTATCTACTAAATGATGTTTTCTACTCATACGGTTTTTTGATCATTTGTATCTTTATATCAAAAATTTTAAACTACTGATAACAAAATTTTCATTGTGGGATCAATAGTTTTAGTAATTTTTATATTTTTTAAATTAAGTTGTCAATGTTTGTTCAAAACTTTTATCAAAAAAAAAAGAATTTTCAAAGTAAATTTCGAAATTAAAATATTTATGTCTTTGATATGGTATAAAGTTTAATTTAAAATGATATATATATATATATATAATCTTAATAATTAATTAAATTAGACTTTTTATTTATATGAGTTTGTAATCATTAGTATTTTGCCATAACAAAAATTTCAAACCATGGATCACAAAATTTGAATGTGAGACTTTTAACAGTTGTAGTAATATATAGTCGTTTTTTTTTAATTCAAAATATAACATTTACAGAAAATTTAAAATTTTATTATATGGTTAATGTGGTTGTTTAATTTATTTGTATTTTAAAAATAAACAAATATGATAAAAGATACACTAATTTTTATCAAATCTTTATTATTCAAAATCATTTATTGTTATATATATTTTAACCACATTAGGTAAGTTCGTAACTTTTATTTAAGAAAATAATAAAGAACATTAATAATAAATTTATGGTACGTTTAATAAAAAAATTATTATATAACTAGATGGGTCAACATATTTTCTAATGATTCTAAAAATTATCATACTGATGACACGTAGCTACAAAAAAAATTAGAATATTTTTCAATTAATATATATGGGATATACGTATAATAATATAATATACTCCGTTGCATTATATTTCCTTCTAAATCAATTTTCGTTATCTAAAACTTCGACGGTGAAATTATCCTCGAATGTCAACTGATTTTTTTTTGGGGGGAGGGGGGAGGGGGCGACTGAGATTTCATACATGTCCTAATCAAGTTAAAGGAATACCGGGAGGTATAAATGTATAATCATTGTTTTAATACAAATTTGACGAAAAAATCATAACCTTAAGTTTTGTATTAATTATGAGGATATGATTATTGGGTGTGTTTGAGAAAGAATATACAATAATAGTAACGTAAGTGTTGGTTTTGCTCAGGGTTTGTGTTGGTTAACCCACCAAATTAATTTGCCCCTTATTTTTTCGTCAGATTAATCTTTTCTTTTAAACTACCTGAACTTGTGAGTATGCAAAGATATTGAGATAATCTTTAAGCAGTTTAATAATCTTGAATAGTGATTTCATTGAGGTTCATACGGTTAATTACAACAATTAAAAGGTTAGAAACCATCACAATTTAACGTTAACTTATAGCAAATAATTAATATTCACTAACGTCAACTAGCCAAAGTTATTAAATCCCCATATATACATTATGTGTAATGTGTTGGTTATATTATGAAACATCTTTTTGGTTAAACGAGACATCCTTTTACACGAAACTTCTTTTAGTTGACGTTCGTGAATCCTCGAATAGTATTCTAATGCATCTTAATTATACAATAATCTTTATGTTCGACAAATATATATATGACAAAGCCAATGAGGGTTCAATCCTAACTTAGCATCTAACTGAAATGGAAATATATTATGGGCGATAGAGGGAAAGCCACGTACGAGAGTTGCGACCTCAATTCGTGCTACTCACGTTAGAGCTAGGGATATTAACGACACGTAGTTCAATTTATATATTACTTTGCATTTTGTCATTATTTATTTAAGCAGATTCTAAATATTTTTGTTATCACAAGATCACCACCTCTGTCTTTTTCACTTGCTTGACTCCCCTTGATTATCTTTAGTCTTCTATAATGTGTGTGAACGTACGGTGCTTTATAATGCTAGTTATTATTCGTATTAGAGCACCTTTAACGTAGAGATATAAAAGAGTTCTTAAGAATTAAAATTAAATAAAAATTAATAAATCATGAGAGAAAAACAGTTCACAGGTTCTTATTTAGTAAGTTTTGGAACCGGTTCTACATATTTAGAGATAGTTGTTGTTCTTACAATGTTTCAGAACACTCAAATAATTAAATATTAATATATATTTTTTAGAAACCATCAAAGGGTTTCAGTTAATGATGCCCTTAGGTGCGACCACATTAAATTAAAATCCACAAAAAAAAAATCAAAACATACAAATCCAGCATATACGCTTCATCCAATCGCTGGCTGAGAGCTTGAAAGGTTTATCTATCATCAACGCAAATATTTGACATAACCCAAAATATATATATATTAATATCACCGGCCATAAGAATTTAAACTTGAAATTGATGCGAAGATTAAAAAGTTAGAAATTATGACACAACACAACCATCTAAAGTGATTTAATGTTAAGTTTATTTCTTTTCATTTTTTAAAACATTAATTCGGACAAATTATTCACTACAAGCACTACGGTCTACTGATCTAAAATTCCTTGTCGGTTTGAATATTTTATTTTAATATATATATATAGTTTTTAATCTGAACTTTTAAAATCTATTTCACTTTGGTTAGGAACTAAATATTAAAAGAAGAACAATACAAAACTATACTATTATATACTTTAAATTTTCTCGACACTCAAACTTCTATCAACACGACAAGTAACATACATAAGTAGCCAGCACCTTCTACACACAACAACAGCTAACTAAAGTCTATAGGTAGGTGAAAGTAAAGCCCTCTGCCTCTAGATAGAAGCAAGGCTTTATCACCCGTAGCAGCGGATTGGGTCGTTGCAACCTTTTGCACTGGATTGCTTGAGTCCGAACCTCCCTCCTTTAGACAAGTATTGCTGGTTATCTTCCTCAGCTCGGTAGAATTTCGTAGCCGGTAAGATCTCTGTCACAATCTTCCTATCCACATGTTGCTGGTGACTCTCCAGCAGAACCGACCCTGAAATTTAGGAGACTTTAGACGATTTAATAAAGATTTCAATAATTTGGAGATCTAACTTTTTTTTTTTTTACAAATTTGGGAAGTTATGTATATATGAATTTTTGGGAGTCCAAAGCGAATGTTTCGTTAGGCTTGGCCCATGACCGGCCAATGTACTCCAGTGACTCGCGTGCTAGTTTCTCTTGCTCCGGGTTGTAGTAATATATCCCTGATCTGTATTGGCTTCCCACATTGTTTCCCTGATCAGTTCAAAATGATAAAAAAAAATCATTAAAACAGAGCAACCACATATTGCAGAGACAATAAGCCATGTATCACCTAAGAGTTTTAACCAATACATATCTGAGCATCAGATACATCAGACGATTAAAAGAGAAAAAAAAAACCTAACCTGACGATTCAAGGTAGTGGGATCATGCATAGACCACCAGAACAACTCAAGAAGCGACTCGAACCTACACTCTTTAAGATCATACTGATTACGAACAACTTCTACGTGATTCGATGTTCCCGAACATGCATCCTCGTAAGAAGGGTTATGCATGATTGAAAATATATGTTAGATTCAGGTTTATTATGGTCTTTCAACTTAAAACCAATTGAAAATTAGTATATTAGTCCTAACTTTTTATACATTAGTTAATGTCTCATTAAATTTTTTATGTGATATTAATTTATCTCTGATATCACTGCTCGGGATGAAGGCTCTTATCGAATAGAAATTTTGGAACTTTAAAACAATTATACTCGGTCGAGCGAGTTAATTACGATCTTTATACCCAGTCGGGAAGTGTCAGATATTAATTATGGGTTTAGCGTATTTAAGATTTTGCCTCTGATATCATGTTAGATTCGAATTTATCATGGGCTTCCAACTTAAAACCAATTAGTGGATTAACTTTATCCCTTTATATATTAATTAATGTCTCATTGAATTCCTGATGTGGAATTAATTTATCTGTAATAATATCGGACCTCGGTATGCCCGGAACCCTCTGGTAAACTAATTCGACGCTCCAGAAAGAACCGGCGGCGAATTGAGCAAACTGGTTTCCCGACGCCGAAGCATCGGTGTCAGGACCCTATGCGATCGGAGAAGGTTCCTTGTTGGTTTGTCTACTGGTACTGAATCCCAAACAGAGCTTGTTAAGTATGTTCACGGCAAGTTCTGGAGAAACAGAGGAGACTAGTTAGGTGGGCAATAGGATGTTTCGGCTTATGCTTCAAGTTTATTTAATTACAAAGTAGGTGCAAAATTTTGCATTCGTTTTGTATTTAAGCTTTCGATTAACGATAGTAACAAATGGTCCCAAGCTAGTGGAGAAGTCCATTAAGGCTCTGAATGGTAACAGCGGGTTGGGCGGTGCGGGATTAGTTAGTGCGGTGCGGTTTTACCGCGGTTTATACAGGAGAAACGCATATTGCAGAACAACTGCGGTTTGTCTAAGCGGTGCGGTTCATAATAAAATATGAATGGTGACATTTACAATGAATAGTGCAACTGCGGGATAGATATAATGTATTTTATAATTTATAAACTAAAATATTAGTGATACTAATATAATCTTAAAAATATTTATATTATTTTAAAAATATTTATATAGCTAAAATATGAATTATATTTTTGGGTATTTTGACATATAAACAATACTTTATGTTATTTAATTATTTTAAAACTAAATATATATTTTAATTTATAAATATATAAACTATAAGAATTTGGATCTATTCGGTTCTCGGTTCAGTTCTAGTTTTTCAGTTCTAGAGATATAAGTCTACTAGTATAATTGACAGGATCCAAACCCGAACAAAACTTTATTTTCAGTTTGATTTTTTGATTCTGGATGAATGTGTCCAAACTTATATTTACTACCATCAAATCTTAACATGCATCTGAAATAAGTATTTAAAATCTATACTACAGTGAATATTTTTAAATATTAACTATATTTAGTTTTATAATATTTGTTATAGTTTCAAAATACAACTTATAGCTTTTTGATGAAAAAAGTATTTTTTAGTAAAATTAAATTTTATCACCCAAATAATACACATTTATTTTTATATATTATATAAATACAATATCAATGAAAGGTATTTTGTTCTATGTTCTTCATATTTAATAAGTAATAAAATAAAATAAATTTATCGATATTAATTTAGCATTTATATCTGTAAAATTATACTAATTTTTCTTTGGAAAAGAAAGTTACAATAAACAAGGAAAGATAGAAAATAAAATTATATTTTAATATGTGTTTCGACTATTTAGAGATTAAAAATAATAAAAACAAAGTTTTCTATGATAATATACCTCTAACTACATTTTTGATTTCGTTAACTAGATAATACACAGTTAAAATATATTTTTTGCATATTATATAGATAAATATTAAGGGTTGAATATAGGTTTTTGTCTTTTGACACCAAAAGGTAATAAAAATAAATATGCATTTTCATGATGGCCGTGTATGCTGTAGTATAACAAAAATCTAGTAGTATAATATAAAATACTTTAGGTAACATAAAATATATTTACTTTGAAAAACACATCTTATATAATACAAACCACACCTAAAATCATGCATGTGCGTTACAAGGTATGTTCCAATACAATTAGCTGAATGGTGACCCATTTTCCCTCCCGCCATGCGATACACTTGTCCCGCGGTTAACATTCATAGGCTCCTTGGTAACATTCGTTCCGCACTGCACCGCAGTCAACAGTAACAAAAATCTCTACATATACCATATATCTATACGTTTTTATAACTGTCTGAACCGCACCGCAGTCAAACCGCTTGTCCTGCACCGCTCAATCCGCTGTTACCATTCGAAACCATAGCTTAAGAACCCATTACACACTTCGGACTGAAGTTAGTCTAAAGATAGACGGTCAATTTAATGTTTAGCGCCTAAAATATTTGAATTATTAGTTATACAGTTTAAACATTTATAAATTAATAAAAATATATAATATATTAAATCATTATTGAAAATAATAAATTTATATTATTTATTTTCACAACATTTTATACTATAATATATTCATTATTATAATTTATAATAATAAATTTATATTATTTATTATAGTATTATTACAATGATTCAGTTTAGAAAGAAATCGTCTTGGATTTAAAGGGTTTATCGTTTGTAATGTTTAGACGGCCGTCTATATACATTTAATAGAACATTGATTAATAATATCTCATTTTTACTTTTCGTATCTCTATAGTATTATTTGAAAAATCAGTTTTCTACGTGTCGCTCTCACGTTAACTCTCACGATACCCTTAATAAATTAATTTACATTTTAAATACTATTACTTATTATTTTATTTAGTTTCCTTTTAAAAAATTTCCAAAAAATACACACATATAATAAAAGGAATTTTGTTTATAAAGTTAAAAAAAAAGAATTGAAAAACGAAAATATATATGTATGGGAAAGTTCACAAAATAGTAATATTATATTTAAAAAATATTTTTAAATAAAACAAAATATAATTTTGAAGTAATAAAATACTTGCTTTATATCTATATTTTTTTAGATGAAAATTATAAATTTCTATATAATGTGATTTCATAAACATAAACATAAATATTATTTCTTTTAAAACGTAATTTAAACAATACAAAAAAAATTCAGAGTAATAAGAAAAACAATTTTAGATATCTATATATTTTCTAGATGATTACATAAAATAATTAAGTAACATAAACTGGTATATGTTTAATTGTCTAAAAATATTTTATAATTAGTAATATTGAAATGTTTTATTTTTTTTTGTTTTTCATATATTTAGTTGACTATAATATTTTTCAATTACAGCAAAAAAATATCGATAAAATATATTTTACTTATATAATATTATTTTTAAATACAATCACAATTTTTACTGCTAATTTTTAAGCAATTTTTACTGCTTATTTTAAAGAGATATTAAAAAAACTAAAAATTATTTTTTAAAATAAACATCATTTTATCAAATAATTACAAAATAGTTTAATGAGGTAGATATATTATATTTTATCATTATTAAATTTATTTTTTCCTTAATATTAAATATGCTTTAAAATTTTATGTTTGTATGTTTGTGGAACTTAATAAAACCATAATCAAAATAACAAAGCAAATCTGAATTCTCATTTTTAAGATTATTTAAAATAAATATTAGTTTTCATTCAATAAATCAAAGGCATAAAGTTATTAAAAAAATTTAAAATATTTTAATTATTGTAAATATTGATATGTGTTCATGATCTTTCAAAAATTTATCACCTACTTACGCATGTAACTTTCTATATATCATCGCTTTATTTTCTAATATTTTTTAAAAAAACATCAACACATAATTTGGTAAATATTATGAAAATACATGCAGATTTGACTTAACTATAATAAAAAAATAATTATACTTCATTTTGTATTTGAAAGAATATATGTAACTCAATATACTCACAACATGAATGATTCGACTAATCCAACTTATATATAAAATCACAGATTTAACTTTGATAAGAATATATAGTTTTATAAGAATATTAATTTATTTTATAAATATAAATCATATGACAACTCAAAACATATTAAAAATGAAAATAAAATATTAACCAAGTGTTACAATTTAGTTATTTTGTAAAATTTATATATATGCATGAGACTTCAGAATATTATCTTTTCATTATATTAATTTATGTAATTTGGAATCAGACACTTTAGTTTTTTTTTAACTTCATTCTAAGAACGATATATCTTAAGTTATATATAATCTTCATAAAATATATTTACATATATAAGACAACAACCACCTCAATTAATCAAAATTTTAATATATAAAATAAAAATATTACAGTTGATTTCATATATGCAATCTAATTTACCCAAATGATAACCAAATCGATTGAAAAACAACAAAACCGATTAGATATAACATATATAAAATCATATGTATAATTAAAGTAATATAATATTATTAATATAAATATTGCATATAAATTAAAAATTAATTAAAAATTAAAAATAAGTAGTAATTAATTATATTATATATTTACTTTAGAAATATTTATACCCATGTATGAACACCGGAAAATCACCTAGTTTTGTATAGACTAAGATTGTTATTATTGCAAAATAAACCTCAAGAAGTTACTTTCGTCACCCTGGGAAGAAGAAACGAGTGAGATATTTGACAAAGTCCTAATTTTGATCCAAATGTACCAAAACCATAGGCTATATATTCGCAATCAACGAATTACTAAAAATGTAATAGAGAAACTGATCAAGCTCGTTTACAAAAATAATCAGCATCCTACAAAAAGCACTTTCTATTGTAATAAACTAAATAAAAGCAACATGTACAGATCCGCGAGTTGGAACCGTGGGACAGAAGACTACTCGTCCGCACCACCTAAAGGACTGTGGATGGGCTCGATGATCGGTTCCCTCGACGATGACGAACTACCTTCATATAATAATCCACCAGAGGAGATGATCAAGAAGGAGAAGTCACGTGCCAAGTTCGCAGAAAACGCTATTCACATCATTCCTTTTGTTCTTCTTGCATGCGCTCTCGTCCTTTGGCTCTTCTCAAATCCAGGTATATATATACACACATTTAGGTCCAAACCCTATGTGAATCCAATCCGAACATGGCCACTTTATACTTATACGTGACATACTAAAATATATTTAAAAAAGAAAACCATGAATTTTTAGTATTTTTGAAAAGTTATCTTATCTACATGCAATATTTGTTAATCATAACCGCGTAATTTTTTTTAATTTAATGTTAAATTTATTCAAAGAAAATACTTTTGTACATCATGCTTAACATGTTTATGGTAAGATATAAAACCTTCCACACTTTTTTTAAAAGAAAAAAAAAAGAAATTTAATCTTGTATATCATAACCGAGTAATATTAACAGAAACGAATTTTGTAGATGTGGATGTTGGGATGAGAGAGGAATCTATTGCGGCTAGGATTGAAGGATTGACAATCGAAGGGGACATTGACAATGACAGCGATGGAACTCAGACTGGTTTCTTGGGAGCCACCTTAGAACTAGGTGGTGATTCAGACAAACCACACCATGTTGATCGGAACAGGCGAGCTTCAAGGAAACTGATCAAAGGTTTCTAAGATTTGTTTTGATTATTTTTATTTAATCTATAAGTTTTGCTAAAACTATGAATGTTTGTTTTCTGGTTAATGAAGGGGCAGCTAAATTTAAATCCAATTATATTTTCTTAGAAACTTGTACATGAAATCCGGTTGACAAAACTTCTGAATATATATAGAGGTATGTATTCATGTATAACTCATCCCACTATATAAAAGAAGCTAAATTCTAGCTTCCTAAGGCTATCCACATGGACAAAATAATCAGGACCAACCAATATGCCAGGTCATAACGAAGTGGGCTTGAAATTAAAAAAAAAACGAAATCATCACGGCCCAGTCCATAGCCTCATCTCCCTGCCTCTCTTCATATGTATTTTGTGTCACAGCCCATTAAGCCCAACTCCCAGACAAATCCAGATACACTCTTACGGTTCGGGTTATATCGGCCCTTCCTCTGAAATCATCATCCCTAACCCTAAGCGGCGTCTCGCTCTGTTTCGCGATTCTCTTCCTCTCCCCCAACTCATCCCCCATAACGCCTCCGATGAGAGTGATGGTACTTCAATGTGCTCTCATAAATCCTCCATTCATGATCCCCACAGACCTTCCACATACCCTCTCTGTATCCATACCCGTACCTCAGATCTTAAAATCCAAACCCTCAGATGTTAATTAAATGTTTAAACTTACTTAATATTTTAAAACAAAAAAAAACTGATATTAAATTATTTGACATCTTATTATGGAAATTCACATATATTAAAACAAGGAAAGTCATACTCTCGAATTATTTGACATCTTATTAGTTTTTATTTGTTATAATCATAACTTAATTTATTAGTAATATTTTTCTTACCAATATCAGAGTCATCAAGTTCGAACACAACGAAACGTAAACGCGGACGTCCACTAGGAGTACGGAATAAAGTGAAAGGTATACACAAAATTAAATCACTTAATCCAGCAATGTTCTATATTTTTCAATTATTAAAAGCCCAAATATAATAGAGACATGTCTCGACTACTTGCTCCAACAAAATAATTTCATTTACTTATTCTACTTATTCCCGAACAGCTCCATCTGCGGCAATTTCCAATCAGGCTATGTTACGCAATGACAATTAACAAAAGTCAGGGTCAAAGTTTGAAAGGTGCCGTACTGTATTTGTCACAGCCCGTTTTCACCCATGGACAGTTCTATGTTGGTCTTTCCTGAGTTACTACCAAGTCAGGCCTCAAAATTATACAAGGAAAGGATCAAAAGATAGGAAGGGTTAAAAACATTGTCTACAAATAAATATACAACGGTCTATCGCACCTACCAGGTAATCCAATATTATTTGCAACCCAATACACAACATTATACAAAAATACTAAATTATTTTCTCTCTCTCCTCCAGAATCACGATCCGATGATCACCCAGAGCAGACTTCCCGGAATCTTAAACAACTTTCTATACCATAAGATGCAAACTACCAGTAAGTCTGCCCACCCGAAACTCTTTAAACTCAATAATTAAGATGTACTAACAAAATTGTTTTTATCTATAGGTCCGCCCGCAATAGAAAGTGGCCGCTCTACAAGATCATTCATAATATACCTCACATACATCGTTTACGTCTTATCTTATTTTAATTCTTTTTCGTTATCTACTGGATTCTATTCCCTTTGGACAATTACTTATTTCTACTGTCAAACTATTTTGTTTCTACGTCTTCACATCCAAAAAAACAAAACTTAACTCACACTTTCAAAAACTAAAACTCCAAATTTTAATAAAACATTACTTTAATTACATATGTAATCCGCGCGAAGCGCGGACACCGGCTCTAGTAACTAAGAAAACAATTAACACATCTGTATCTATAATAGATATCAAAAATAAAATGTCATTTCACTTCACATGAATGACGCCATGACCCGCCAAGTCTGTTTCTGCGGTAGCTTGTGGAGGAGGAGGAGGTGGACGCAGACCGATATCAGGTTCCATACCATCTTTCTTTGCTATACGTGAAGCATCATTTGCATGAGGTTGAGGCATACCAATCGGCAAAGGCCTTGGTACAGGTATACCGGAAGGGTGAACATACCTAACATGTTCAGGATTGGGATAGTAGTACATTGGATGGATCATAACAGATGGAAAGTTGTAGTAAGGTGGCACGGTTGGGTAGATTGGCATGTGATCCATTGATAGATTCTGAAACCGGTTTGATATCTCAGCTTGGGTTTGAACTTGTACCGGTTCTTGAGAGCCGGTTATTGGTTGTCTAGGTGGAATCTTCGATAATGATGATGATGCATCTGTCGTCATCACTTGAGAGTTCCTCTCTTTGTTCTTCTATTAAAATTAACCAAAAAATTAAAACCATAATAAACATCAATATATAAACTTTGATTGATTGGTTACTTGGGAAGAAAGACAAAAAAAACCTGATGATCTTCGAGAGACATGTCAAAGAGACTAGCACGTCTTCTTCTCTTGTCGTTAGCATTTAACCTAAGAAAATATTTCTGAGCATGACTTGCGACTTGTGTCGGTGTTCTTGTCGTCACGAATTTCTTTGCGATTCCTCTCCAATCTCCTTTTCCGAGTTCCTTCAATCCAACCAAGAAGATCCGATGTTCTTCTTCGCTCCATGGCTTCCCTAGAAAGTTTAATTTTTAACTTGTAAAACGAGTCATTTTCTTCTTAATTATTTTCATAAAAATAAGAAAATTTACCCTTTTAACATGATTAAACAAAAAAGAAGAAAATTTACCCTTTTTCTTCTCATGAGCGGATCTCCCCGTCTTAGAATGAATCTGACCATCGGAATGATAACCGTTATCTTCGACGGCGGCGATTGGATCACCATTACTGTTATCGTTAGCGAGAAGCGCATCAAGATTTCCCAAACTGACACTCTTCCTTAACGCCGTCACCTCAGGCGACCTAATCGGGTCAGACGATATGTTAACGCCGAACAGTTTAACGCTTCCTTTATTGACTCCGTTAAGACATGTCGGTGCTTTATGACCATTGTGGCCACAATGTGAACATGTCTTCCCCGTCGTCACCATCTCCTTCACCATCTCTCTACGACGTCACGCAAACTAGAATCTCTCACGATGTCACGAATTGTATTTATATCTATAATCTCTGCGTGTAGTTAGTTATAGGTGTTATATATATACGATATTTATCCGAATATGCTGAGCTGTTTTTGAGTATGTATTAGGTGTTTTACCATTTTCTCTTTTCCTTAAGAGATAATGCGCTTCCTTATTTATCTTCTTTTATTTGGAAGTTTTGACCATAGTTACTAGTTATTATAAGAAAAAAATCCAGCAGTATCAGCCTAAGATCATAACTAACGGTGTAGATGTTTTAAGTTACGCTTTACTGGAGATTTTAACCGTTGGATTATTTTCCAGCTAAAGAATGTACGTAGGGGATATTAATTCCGGGTATATAGCTGAGATATTCCTAGCTAAGATACCCAGATTTTTATCATTATCATTTATCAATCATAATCCGCAGAGGTGGATGTTCGGTATTTCGGATTTCGGATATTTTGATATAGTGATGTAGAACATGTTCGGTATTCTATATTTCGTATTTGGTTCAGTTATTTTTAGTTTGAGTTCAGATATTTAAATTTTGAAAAACAAAATCAAATTATTCATTATTTAAAATTTTTATATTTAAAAATATACATTTAACTTAATTGATTTTTTTAAATTTTTAATAGATCAAATGATTAATATGTATTTAAATCTAAAAAGACACTAATTTGGTTATTGTGTTTAAAAATTTGGATACAATTTTTGTTAATGTCCGAAACAAGAAGCTTGACATGTTTTTCAGTTGAGTAGCAATCCATAATTATATGTATATTATCTGATCTTAAACTATATGTAGCATCAATATAAATATTTTGAATAAAATAAGAGAAGTAAACTATAAATATAAAATTATGTATACATATGTTCGGTTATCTTCGGATATCTATTCGGATTCGGATATTATCTGTTTGGATATCCAATATCTTCTAATTCAATACCCGTTCGAGTATTTTACTAATTCGGTTTGGGTTTTTCTGATCAGGTTCGGATGCAGCTTCGGGTATCAGGTAAAGTGCGCAGTCCTACTAGTCTAATGCAGTTGAAATTTACTTTTACTTTAATCTAATTACTTAATTACAACTCTTCTTTAAATATATATATATATATATATGTAAAATGCATGTTAGAAAAATTAAGGCAAAGTCCTTTTAGCACGCACACGTGAAATCCGAGGATGTTTAATTCAATATCCCTTTTTTTTTTTACGGAGAAAGTCACTTTGACATGATAACATACATTTTCACATTATTGGTTTCCTTTAATCTCAGTTTGTTGTAAGACTATTTTATTTTATAACGAATCACGACCAAAAAAATTCGTTGCAAAATAACATAGTTTACATGAACTAGATATTCACTAACATATATCTTTACCAGCGAATATAACTATGATATATATTCATCTTTAAGAAAGATATAGTTGAGTAGGGGTTAAATGTAGATTCATGTATGTTCCAGCCTAGACGCTTTGAAGTCAAAATTAATATTTGGAAATTTTGACCAATTAAAATGGAAGAAATATAGTCATGTTTGCTTATTTGGGAAGATTATTTCCAAACTTGAACATCCGAATTTTATGGTTGTTTATTTTTCAATACAAAAAATATTGCAAATTTGGAGCCCTAATTAAGCAGCATCGCTTTCTGCTGTTTTTTTTTTTAATTTTTAAATACAAACACGCGTCGCTTATTATCGTCACCAAAGCGTCGCTTATTCATGGTTTTCTAAAATCTCATTGAAGTTCTTTAACATAAACTAAGCATTTGATCTTTGAGTTTCCAGTTCTTGAGAAAAAAAAAGATTGATCATTCTTGACGACCATGAGATACTTATGGATCCGTCGGTAGCCCTCATGAACCATCAAACTCTTGTCCTTTGAACTTTTTCCTTCTAAGAAATTAATTTATTTTATAGATTTGCAAGAAAATTAAGCATAGGTTGCACCGTATTTGTA
The DNA here is from genome assembly GCF_020379485.1 of Brassica napus. NCBI lineage: Eukaryota > Viridiplantae > Streptophyta > Magnoliopsida > Brassicales > Brassicaceae > Brassica > Brassica napus. Next base: position 22,022,287 of record NC_063436.1, on the reverse strand, counting down.
GTCTATAGAAAGCGCAATCCATTGACATGGGTAGGTTACTTAAGGGGAGAAAAAGGTTTTGGGGTTGAGCACCCCCACATCATAAAATGTTTTCTTTGTCTTTCAAATTGTTTCTCATGAAAGAAAATTTACGTATAAGAACAGATTGGTGGTTCCTTATGGAGCTGACGAATGACAGATCTTTTCCCCAAATTTGTAAAGGTTATTTTGGTTGTGTTTTCCTTTATGTGGTCGTAGTGATAGTGTTGTCTAAGCAGCATATAGAGTTGATGTATTGTTTTCTAAATAAGTAAATACGATATAAAATGAGTGTTTAATATGGTGTGTACATGTTAACTTAGAATTCCTAGCAACTTAATAAAAAAAAAAGGGGCTATTTAGGTGAATATACAAAATGTGTGTGGTAATTGTAGATCTATGCATTTTTTTAATCATTTACAGAACCAAGTAATTTTTGTGTTGATTTGCCAATTCTGTCCTCGAGCTGAGACGTATTTAATGACCTGCTACCGGGGTTGAGGAACAAAATTGATTTTTATTACAAGTGAAGAGGAAGCGTAATCTATGAACTAAACCGGTTACATTTGAGATACTTGAAGTATTTAGATATTGAAACCGGATATATGTTTAATAATTAAAAAGCGATGAGTTGTAACATATTTTTCAAAAAGTGTGGCGCAAATGTGATTAAAAGGAAGATATTTTCATACCCAACTAAGATATTTTATAAACGCCAGATATTTTACACACTTGTAAGATATTTTACAATCCGGATACAGTATTAATAACTATTTGAGATACTTGAAGTAATAAGATAATGAAACCGGATATAGTGTTCATAGTAATAAGATAATGAAACCTAAAATTGCATTCAGAAGACGGAAATAACCGGTTACAAATATATGTTACTGCAATAGATTATTATTGTTAGATATAAAACGATGATTTTTACATGGATTTGTTTTGGTGATCCGGGAGGGGTCGAATAATGAGATTTTGCAGACATATTTTGCAGACAGAACTAAGAAATGAGATTTACTTTTACAGAGAGCCGATATATTGAAATATGAATTGTATCAAATCTCTTTGGGTTTTTGCAGGAAAGAGAAAGAGTATTAGAACATTCTCGATTTTTTTGCATTATTATCATTTTCTCTCCATGTGCAACAGTCTCTTTAGATTCTTTGCATTAATATTATTTTTCTCTGTGTAACTGTCTATTCATCTGACGTGTAATATGTCGTTTAATTTACTTTTCTTATAGTAATAGGGACACTTTTGGTATTACTTCAAAATGCATAGTGTCTTTACCACCTACCTAATTTACATCTCTTTTTTTGCTATCTAGCGCAATTTCCAAAAAAAAAAGAAAAAAATTCCTAGCACCTAAAGTCAATGTTTTTAAACCCGACCCGGACACTGAACCGGACGACTTACCGGATCGTTGGGTCACTGGGTCGACCGCGGGTGAACCGCGGATTAATAAGTAAATTAATTTATAATAATATATTAGCTATAAAAATACATATATAAAAACTAAAAGTTTAATGTTTTTTAAAACATAAAATAATAATTTGAATATGTATATATTTTATGTTTAAAAAGTATTTAGAAAATACTTAACTTTAATTTTTTATATTTTTATTTTCATTTGACATACAAAATATCAAAGAATAGTTTAGATTATTTAATTTTTTCTGAAACAAAGTAAGAGTTATGATATCTAAAAAAATCAAGATATAAAATTCACAAATATTTAAATGTCTAATGTGAATAATAAAGTAAACTTCAAATTCAAAATAAACCAAAAGTAAAAAATCATTGTATTAAATTATCAATATCAAAAATAAACTAACACCAAATCACATCAACTAATGGTTCTCTCTACCATCGTTGACTTTATTTTCTTCAAGTGACATAGTAAAATCTTCATTAAAATCTAAAAATCACAAATATAAAACTGAAAAGGGAAAACCTAACTTTTTTTTGCCAACATCTAACTTCTTAATTAGAAACTTAGAATATAAAACATAATCTAAAAACTAAAAAATGACGTAAAAGTTATTTATTGGTTCAACCGGTGGTTCAACCGGTATCGGGTTCCGAGTTTTAGTGGGTTTTTGCGGGTTTTTGTGGGTTTTTAAATTTCGGGTTTTTCACAAAACCCAAACTGGATTTTTTCTGGGTCACCGGGTTTACCGGTTCAACCGCGGGTCCGGGTCGGGTTTCAAAACACTGCCTAAAGTAGATGCATTCGTATAGTTGATATAAATACGTACACCCAAAAAAGCAAGTAATGTTGGCTTATATAGAACAAGTTGTATGTCTAATATGATGATTCAGCATCATTGTGGGTATTATAATGTTATTACTCGTAAAGATGCTGCATATATTTGTTTTTGATAGATGTCAATGTCATATATGAAAATGGTTTATGTATTTCTTGTCGCGCGATGTAAAATATTTATATGCAAAAGCTCCGACACGAGGGACTTTTTGGTATTCTTTCATAAAAATAGATTGTACCTTACCAGGATCCATGGCAAATCCAAGTTCATGAGATCTTTTGAAAGTACCTGGACCGCTGCGCTTGGAGCCAATTGAATTTTGCTCCACCAGTAAAATCTACGTACCATTAATTTATACACCAAATGAAATTAGCACTGAATTGACGTTACGCGTAAATGTGAAAGAAAAATAAATAAACATCATTGTTATAGTACCTTTGATATCTCGGAGATTAATGGCCCTTCTTCCGCATGCTTGACTCCCAGTGATTTATCTTCCTCCGCTGGATTATGATCTCTCTGCGACAATTTGTGTATCTCTGACGGCTTGTATTCCTCGGCCTTGTCTCTTCCAGTCGAATTAATTTCATCCGCCGTCTTATTTATTTCCGGCAGCCTTTCTTCCTCCGGAGGTTTATCTCCTCTCGAGAGCTTCGCAATATTATCCTCGTTAGGTCGAACTCGCGCATGCATAATAGATCTAGAGTACTCTTCTTTCCTATAAGCATCTCACACATACACACAAGTTTTAATTACAAACTTCAAATATATGGTAATCTACTTACGAACGGGGTCACATAAGACTGACTGCATATCATGAGCGGCATACGTTCTACAAAATCATATTAATGTTAAACAAAGCAAATCCTATGGGGTAACTAAAACCATTATTTGTTTGTTAAACCATTATTTGTTATTTGTTACAATGTTACTACAACAAAGCGAAGTCTATAACAAACGAAAATATAATGAATGTTGTTGTTTCTAAGAAAAAATAGTTTACTTCTACCTATTTTATTAATTATCTATTTAAATATTTAGAAATCAAAATCTACGTACAAGAATTTATATGATGCTTAAAAAAAGAGAATTTATATGATGCCATATCAATACATATGTTTGTTATTCGTCGTCTGTACGTAATGTACCAGCCTAACCAAACATGCCATGAATCAATGAATCTACACACGAAACAGACGTATAAATGCATGTATATAATAAAAATCCCTATATATTTTTAACATATGTACAGAACTCGAACCGCAAAATGTTTCAAATTAATAATTAAGAAGATAGCTACTTAGTTAATATTTCACGATAAAAATTTTGATTACTTAATTAATTCTTTGTAGAGCCAGACGAAGAGGGCGATCGCCGATGCTCCAAGCCTACCAGAAGCTAAGAACCCCGTCACCAAGAAACTCGAAGTGATAACCGCCGTTACGAGAATCGGGCTAAGAACTAAAAAAACCGGCGTCATAACCATTAACACCACGGCCGTACCGGCAAGTGCTAAACCGGTGAGAATCATCAGAGGCACGGCGGATATACCAGCAGCATTAGCTAGCGGTATATCTTTTGTGAAAAAGAAATGCATTTAGTAATAGAATTTTTATACGATTCTGAGTAAAGAGTAGGGGTCCAGCTTTGGAGGAGAAAAGTATAAGGTCTACGTACGTGTACGACAAGTGTCTGAAGACGATATTTTCATGCATGCAATTGAGACATTTGCGAATGAAGTTCCTCTACGACACGTCAATTCGTTTTTTCTTCTTTCGTTTAAAACTAAAAAGCAGAATATTAATCTATGTGATTATTTTTGTTAAATCAACTATATTTTAAACTTAGAATCGGTTGTTATAGTTATTTATGTGAGTAGTCATGCAACATATGCATCAACTAGATAAAGATCCGCGCCTTGCGCGGGATGAAGACGTGTACCGAATATTATATATAGAAATTATTTTTGCATATTATTATTTATTTTGTGTTCATCATGTATTATGAAATAATAAGTATATTGAATAATTGAGAAGCGAATAACTACTATGTATATAATTAAACTGGAGTAATCACATAAATCAAAATAATCATTTTTGTTTATTTACAATATTGTTTTAGTGATATATGATTAAAGTGATTGTTTATTTTCATGTGATTGTTTAGTTTCTTTTAGAAATATAAAACTAATCAAAAACGTGAATGATACAAAAATTGTTAGCAGATTTTTATTATTCGAAATCATTCATTGACATAATATGTTAATCATATTAGGTAATTCTGTAGTTTTTATTTAAGGAAAAAAATGAGAATATTTTTTTGTATACTACTAATCAATGTTATATTTAATTTAATAAAATGTATAATATATGTTTAGATGAACCAACTTAAAAAAAATTATAAGAATCATCCAAGTGATGACAATTGGCTACAAATTTTTTTTGTAATGCTCTTCAATTAATATATAAGAGATTTAGTTTGATATACGTATGTAAAATGTTAAATTAATGCACAATAAAAAGTTTATAGTAAATAACACTAAAAGAAATCAGGTAGATTTCAGATTTTCGTATACATCCGTTTTGGATTTATCATTGATATGGACAAAATTATTTGAAAACTTTGATGGAATCGCCATTTTTGATGGGCTATTGAGACTATAATTGGAAACATGTTTATTAGCCTAATACTTTCTAAAACTAATTAGTCCAAACCAAATGAAATTTAAATATAATTTCTATAAAGATAACATAAAATAACAGCATCTTCATATGTTCAAACAAAATAAAAAATGTTTATTGACTTTTTTTGTTTAAATGTTCTATGACTTTTTTTTGACGAAGAATTATTTTATTACTCAAACTTGAAGCTAGATCAGAATAAAACAACCAATAAAACAAATTTTATGACATATTACTGATAGTATTTTTTTTAACTTTCTTAAAGGTTACAAAAAGCATAGAGTGAAGCTTTCAATGTTCACATAATTGATATTCATCAGAGCTCATGGCTTAGAATTAATCATAATTTTTATATTTTCCGTGTTATATGATTACATATAAATTATACATTGAATGATAAAACATTTCCTTAAACTGATATTTTTGAGTTGGTCAAATTATTTTTTTGGTGTAAAAAATAGTTACATGATTGATGAAAGATTTAGTGTTTTTACATTAAATCGATTTTAAATTTAATTACAACGACTAATAGCTAATTTATAATTGTATACTTTTTTATTTTACACTAACAGATTTTGTTTCATGTTTTCATATATATTAAGAAAATATATTTATTTTTATTATAACCATATCATTTTTCTCAATTATTTTGTTACCTTAATAACTAATTAGACAAAGTGTTTTTTTGAAAAATATATCAATTCAGTTCATAAATAAACTCACAACGAAAATACCTTAACACTTGTGGTCTGAATCACACGAAAGTTCACCTAATAAACAATTTATATTCACTAAAAAAAAGTTATATGAAAATGTTCAAACACATGAAGTCTTTCTTCTGTGGTCCACTCATCTTCTATCAACTGAAAGCCATTCAATCTCCCGAAACATACTATCAGCAAATACCCCAAACCAGAAAAAGATCTCTATATCTAAACCCACATCAAAAAATCTCTCCTTTGTATTCGGTTCCTCCGTAGCTTGTGCTGTTTTGAGGGTTGAGTTCGTTCTCCGTCATCTTCTACGGCGTTCGACTTATAAAACAACGGAGACTTAGTAGTCGATTTCACAGCTATAAACGGGATATCTCTAGGTGTTGCTCTCATACCATATTGTCTGACGCAAGGGTTGCTTAATTGAGACTAATTCTTTGCCGTACGGTGGACGTCGAGCTCTGCGTCTGCGGAAGCCCTTCTGATCTCTTCTTTGTAGCCGGAGATGGTCTCTAATTGTGTAGAAGCAGCTGTAAGATTTCTCAAAGAGAAAACCCAGATTTCGTATGAAAGAAAACCAATAGCTGTAAGATTTCTCAGGTAGAAAACCCAGATTTCGTATGAAAGAAAACAAATGATATTACTTTTCTGTTTTTCTTTATTATTTAGTTTGTATTCTTATCCCTTTTATTTTTAAACTTTGTTGTATGATTAATATCGACTGCAATATATAATGGCAGTCTTGATAATAATTCTAGTAATCAAAGGTCATTTGATTAGTTAGGCTGAGGAAGTATGTGGGTTTGCCACCTCAGCATAATGGCATCTCAGTAAATAAAATATAAAATAAAGGTTATTTTTTCAAAATGCTTCCCTATTAATAAGTAAGGGATTGGCATCTCTTCTCCGACTGCATTCAATCAATCCTAATATTTTGGGCCTGAAAATTCATACTGAATCTGCCAATTTTAAAACTTTTGGTACTATTTGGCATTGTTTTAGTTTCTCAAAGAGTGTCAGCTAAACAATTTTCATATAATTTTTTTTAAAAAAAATTGAAATGTATTTATGTTTTTATTACTATCAACATATTTAGTTAATATCAAATTTAAGTTAAATATGAATTATACTGAATACTGTAAAATGACATTTTTTTGTAAAAAAAATGTCAAGATAACACTATTTGATACTCTTCTATTTCATAAAGAATTTCATTTTAGATTTTTTATTTTGTTTCAAGAAAATATCATTTACATTTCTAATGTAATTTTTTACATTAAATCTCTTTATTACTCTTTTAAATAACCAATAAATGTTTAGTTCAATTATTTTATTAAATAATTATATAATAAATAAGGATATATCAGTGTTTTTTTTTTAATTTGCATGAAATATGTTCATATTATACTTTTTATGAAACAGAGAGAATATTATTTCAGTCATAAATCTTTTACTGGTTACAAATAAATAAAATGTTAATCTTGGCAAGTTGAAGTGAGACACCTTCGTGGAGCCAACGAAATAATTAATATTCTAGCCGTGGCCGTTGGCTTTGACGAGTGGTCGCGCCTTTAGTCATAATGGTCAGAAAATTCAACCATTCATTTCTCGGATGAAACAAATTCAACGTTCAATATGTTTATATTCCAATGGTAACTTTTCTTTTTTTGAGAAAGCATTCCATTAGTATTTTAGTTTCCAGATTTTGCTGCAACCATATGTGGTGGAACACCAAAAACATGGTATTTTAGTTTCCAGATTTTGCTGCAACAATTCAACATTCAATTCAATATGTTGATACTCTTTTTATTTTAATTTATTTGATGTTTAAGAAAAGATTTTTGTTGTGAAATAAATAATTTTATTAGTATTTTAAATAAAATTTAATATTGCTTGAGATATATAATTAATAAATAATTTTTATTGATCAAAATTAGTATATTTGTAATGTTTTTATTTAAACAGATAAATACATAAAATTTGTACATTTATAATTGTCTTGCATGAACCTTAAACAAAAAAAAAATTATAGTTAATTACAAATGATAGGAATAATAGAAACGTTTTATAAGGGTATCTTCATTCTCATTCCATTTTTTTACTCTAAAATAGAGTATGAAGTAGACAATGCTCCAATTCAACTCTATATCTCACTTTATAATGAGATTACTCCATAAAATGAGATATAGAGTTAGATTGAAGCATTTTACTCATATTCTATTCGATTCTATTTTGAAGAAAAAAAATGAAATTTTCATTAGAGATGCTCTGAGAAAAATTACAATGATATTTGTAGTAATATACCTTTGACAGACTCCGGCATGCAATTCTTTTCCTTTTATATGCAATGTTCTTTCCTTTCTAGCTTTGATCTTGCTGTCTTCTATTTATTTTAAAGATATTAAATTTTGTTATAAAATAATAACATAAATATGGATCGGGTAGAAGCAAATACAGAACCAAAGCCGGATCAAACGGATGATTTTTCAGTCAGTGAGACCAAATCACAATACATCAAACTTCTTACAGTTATGTTATAAATATCCATAAAAAAAAAACTTCACCTAAAATCTCAAAACTCCTGCGAATAAACCAAAAACCTGAAACTCTGTATATTTAAAAGTCTAAAAGAAGTCATCATGATAACTTGATTAGTACTATTAAATGACAAAAAGTCCATGTTGAGGGAAAAAGACAAGAAGGAAAAACAGAAAAGAACAAAACGACGAAATCTAATAGATAAAGAAACAAGTCAGAAGTCCACTACAATTCCAAACAAACACAAGGTAGTATGATCGTTCTCGGTCCGATCCACGAAACTCCCTCGAACCCTCTCTTACTTTCTAAAGCTCCCACCACTATATATTACCATATTCCTCGTCACTCTTCTTCACACTTCAATTCCACACATACACAAAGATCAAGAGGTTCAAGTAAGTTAATAAGGAGTACTGAAGATGACAACTAAACAAGAATCTTTAGCCATCGAATTCATAAGCCAACACCTTCTCACAGATTTTGCTTCCACAGAAACCAAACCTTCCAGTTTCACTCTTCATGAAACTGGCCCATCTCTCTTTACCAGCCAAGTTCACGACTATCACTTAGAGACAAGCCCAAGAACCATCAACAACCAGACCCATAAACCAAACTCTACTCTTAACCGACGTAAACCGCCCTTACCGAACCTATCCGTTTCAAGAACAGTCTCTGGTACGGTGAAGAAGACAGGAGAAGAGGAAGAGGAGAGACACTACAGGGGAGTTAGGAGGAGGCCATGGGGAAAATATGCGGCAGAGATTAGGGATCCGAACAAGAAAGGCTCTAGGATATGGCTAGGAACTTACGACAGGGCCGTGGAAGCTGCAAGAGCTTACGACCAAGCGGCGTTTCAGTTGCGTGGACGAAAAGCAATCTTGAATTTCCCTCTAGATGTTAGGGCTACGTCAGAAAGTTTTCTTGAGGAAGGGGTTAATGGGAAACGTAAGAGGGTTAAGAGTTCTCCGGCGGTGGAGGAGGATGAGAAGGCGGTAGCTGTTAGGGTTAAAGTTGAGGAAGAAGAGAGTGATACCACGGAGACAACGGAGGCTGAGGTTGAAGCAGTACCTTTAACGCCGTCAAGTTGGATGGGGTTTTGGGATGTGGGAGCAGGAGACGGGATTTTCAGTGTTCCTCCGTTATCTCCGACGTCTCCCAACTTCTCCGTTATCTCCGTTACTTGAACTTCGGACTTGTCAACGGTTGATGACGTTTTCACTTACGTCACTCAAAATTTCTTTATTTCTATAGTATATAAGTATAGCACTAGTGTACAAATATCATATTAATAGTTTAGTACCAATCATTTTATTTATTAATTTTTAATAGGAAAATTATGGATGTTGAAAATTTAAATGATACTTTGTATTTTTCATTTCTTATAAATTCGTTGACTGTAATAAAAATATTCTTGGTCATAAGTATTAAGTCATCTATATTACTCCCCATCTGCTAAATAGTCAATAGAGTATATAATAGAAAGAAGAAAAATAACTAAAATAATGTAAAAAAACACAAGAAGTAGTTTATGAAAGTTAAGAATTTCAATAGTAGAACTACACTAATCAATGGATATTGCCGTCTAAGATTATCTACAAAGCATCCATAAAAGTGTGTAATCAACATTATCTTACATATATTATTATATAATTAAGAAAGTTGATTATTATAGAAAATTATCTAGGATAGACCTAATATTTTTTTTGTCACAAATATAAACCTTAAAAATAAAAATGACCAAAATAGACTTAAATGTTTTATCAAAAGAAGTAAATATACACTTATACTCCTATGGTTAATTAATATAGACATTAATGTTTAGAGTTAAGGAGTGGAGTTTAGGGTTTAGAGTTTAGAGTTGAAGAGTGGAGTTTTGGGATAGGATTTCAAATTTTTTTTAAGAAAAAAAAAATTCAAAATAAAAAATGTTATTTTGATCATTTTAGTTTTTGAGGTCTATTTTTGTGACAAAAACATAAAAATGTTCGAGAATTATCCATTATTATATTTATAAGAAAAATAAATATTATTACTAGGTTAGGAGTATAATTTTTCAAGCAACTGAGCAAGAGGGTAGTAGGGTTTGGTTATATAAGTGGAGCCCTGCAAAGTTAAGTAGAAAGAAGGAAACATCAAGTTGCTTCAAATCATATACTAGCAAGTAGCTAGCAAAGACAACCCTACAAGAAAAGCAATTTGATCAACTTGACAAAAGATCTTTTAACTTGTCTCCATAAATGGTTAATGGATAAGACTGGGGGATCACATAGTAAACAAGAGAGACATGTGACACCTCACACCCATGTTTGTCAAACACATGTTTATGATTTTTTATTTTCTTCTGTCTTTATAAACACAGAAGATAGATCAGAACTTTAATTCAAAACATCACTTGCAAGACTTTTCTTCTTCTGTTTTGTCTGCCAGCATAAGAAAATAAAATATGGCAACTATTGAGGAAAGCTCTGATTTGGAGAAGCATCTCTTTGAAGACTTGATGATCCCTGATGGTTTCATGGAAGATTTTGTCTTTGATGACGCTGCTTTTTTCTCAGGACTCTGGTCTCTAGAACCCTTAAACCAAGTTCCTAAACAGGAGCCTAGTTCACCGGCTCTTGATCCAGATTCCTATGTCCAAGAGTTTCTGCAAATGGAAGCAGAATCATCATCATCAACAACAACAACAACTACAACTACAACATCACCTGAGGTTGAAACTGTCTCAAACCGGAAAAGATCAAAGAGAGCTGAAGAGACAAGGCATTACAGAGGCGTGAGAAGGAGGCCATGGGGAAAATTCGCAGCAGAGATTCGAGATCCGGCGAAGAAAGGATCAAGGATTTGGCTAGGCACTTTTGAGAGTGATATTGATGCTGCAAGAGCTTATGACCATGAAGCTTTTAAGCTCAGGGGAAGAAAAGCTGTGCTCAACTTTCCTTTGGACGCAGGAAAGTATGATGCTCCGGTCAATTCTTGCCGGAAGAGGAGAAGAAACGATGTACCGGAGCCTCAAGGAACAACTATGAGCAATTATTCATCATCAAACTAATGGGACTAGTGATGCTTAAGTTTAATTAGTATAGGTAAATCTATATAAGCATGTGAAGTATTATGTATAGAGCCAAGAAGATGTTGGATTAGTGTAGTTAATGTGTTTTGCAAAGTATGTACTATGTGACAATGGAACTTGTGTGTTCTTTCATGGCTTAAAGAGCTGTAGGATCAGTGTGAGGTATTAATTGGTAGTGATGTCCAGAGAGTATGAATCAAAGAATTGAGTAGATATCCAAGTTGTGCAAGAGGGACCAGAATTTAAAAAAAAATGTACCCAAGTGTTGTCTCATGGTTGGGTACAAGTCAGCATTCATTTGCAAATCTGACAAGGAATTGCAAGGACCACACACAACAGCTAAAAGATGGAGGAGAGATGCACAAGTTGCAGTTTTAAACTAGCAGAGAGATAGAGAGAGACTAAAAATATCTGTGTGTTTACATCTAAATTGAGTATTATTATTGCGAATAAGCTATAACCAAAGAGTTCTTGTAACCAATGAAATACTCCATGGTTGTCGATAAAGAGATATCTCTTCTATGCATATGGTCTAGCAACAGTTGATGAATATATATAACGTGGCCTGTTTCTAGCTAGATAGAAGAGATCTTCATGTTATCAATCTTATCTTGAGTTTCCATGTCGATCACATTCTTCAACGCTCCTTCACCAGTCAAGAAACTCGGTTGATTTGTCGATGCAAGGAGTCTAGCCCACATCCTATCCGTTAACTTCACCGTATTGGTCACTTCTGTCACTCGCTGCACAAATACACAACATGTCACTCAAAAGTCATTGAATTATTATATATATGACTCCTCCATGATTAAGTAAAAATTGTGTAAAGCTTACAGAAATAGGGATGTAAGCATGTCTGCTGTTAACTGGTCCAACGGTGAAACCAGAGTACCCAGCCATTGCTCCATGAACTGCACTTTGGGCAAGAAGAGTGCAATAGACATTGTCTGATGCGTTACTCGGTATTGCTCTTATCATATACGTCGGATCTACAAAGTATATTGAGTCAATAAAATGTGCAGAAGATCATTAACAAGACAGAGACAACGAATCTGAAGATATATATATATACCTATGTACTTCATGTTTATAGTCATTTTCCGAACATTTGTAAAATGATCCTGCAACGTTGTGTTCACAAAAAAAACTCATCTCGAATGTTTCTCAAAAAAAAACAAAAAACAACAACTTAGAAACCATTTTCTAACCTTAATCTGTTGAGTCAACCACAGACCAACATCAAGCAAGAGTCTATTTCCTGACGCATCTTTAGTTTCAGAAGCGCGCATGCTTTGAGCAACATAGTCCTGTCCAGCTCCTTCGGCTATCACAATAACCATGTGGCTATTCTCTTTGAGTCGTTGTTCTACAAACTCAAACAGCCCACCTTTTCCTTCAAGGTAGAACGGAGACTCTGGAATCAGGCAACAATCCTGCACACATTCCATTGTTACTAACGCCACTATATATAGAAGAAACTTTAATTGTGACAAATTTTTAACAATCAAATAAGAGTGTCTATTGTTACCACATCACGGTTTGCTAAAGTTGCAATCATTGCAATAAAACCTGCAGAAAATTTGTACCAAAAAAGTTTTAACCTTCAGATTCACAAAAAGAGAGTAGAGACCACAGGAACATTCACCGCTGTATCTGCCCATGAGTTTAACAATTCCAACTCCATTCTCCACGCTCTCCACTTCCACATGTGCAGCATTGATAGCTCTCTGAGCTTCCTCAACAGCAGTGTCAAACCCAAAGGATTTGTCAATCACCTAAAACATTGGATGAGGAAGAAGATAGATGTATAAGAAACTCCATACGAGATCAAAGATGAAAGAGTTCTTACAGCAATATCATTATCAATTGTCTTGGGGATGCCAGAAACCGCCACCTGAAGCCCACGCCTCTCCACTTCCTTCACAATTCAATTACTTAATGTTACATATACACAACAACTACTAACAAGTGATGATGAAATCAAATCACCTGGTATATCTTCTCTGCACCCTTTTGAGTCCCATCACCTCCAATAATATACACCTGAAAGCTATGGCTTAGTCCAAACACTATACCCTAAAAAAAAGAAAAAAAAAAGGGTTATTAGTTTATGTTAGCTACCTGATTTATTCCTCTATCTTGAATGTTATCAACAATCTTGGCTGTATCATGTCCTCCTCTCGAGGTTTGAAGAAAAGTTCCACCACGTTTATGAATATCATTAACCACTTTAGGCGTCAAGGTGATAGTGTTTTTAGAATAAAAGCCTTTATATCCTCCCTGAATGCCGAGAATATTACTGACTCCATACATACTGTTTAATCCACATACAATCTCCCTAATAACCGTATTAATCCCAGGGCACAAGCCCCCACACGTCACTATGCAAGCTTTTACTTCATCTGATCTGAAGTACACCTGAGAACAAAAAAAGTTTTCAGTTGCGAGAATAATTCTTTTTACAAAAAGTTCAAAAAAACATACTCTTTCTCGAGGCCCTGCTCGCCTAAAGTGTACTCCTCGCTTACTTCCCTTCTGGACTACAATCTGAAAAGATGAAGAAGAAACTTGAGCAAGCAAAATTAAAGAAGAATGCTTAGGGGATAAAAAGATCAAAGGTTACATTTTGTGCAACCACATCTTCGGAACTGACAAAGGTTCGCCTACAGAAACAGCCATAAACATTATACATTACTAGTTTACTTACTAATGCCATGTAGAAAGAAGTTTAACTTACTTAACAATGGCGTATGCTTGGCTTTCCTTCAGTGGATTTGGGTACGACTATGACATCAGAAACAAATTAAAATCTTATATACCCAAGAGAAAAAGTTATTACCTTTAAATGTAAAAACTCATTACAGACATACCATAAGCTTCTTCTATGTACTAACGAGACAGAAACAAGGAAAGTAAAAAAAAAACACACACCGGCAAATCAGGGAGGAAGGTTGTCAAGTGAGGGACGTCTTCTAGCACAAACCCATCGTCTTCCTCTGGTCTCAATCCATCTGAGCACTGAGCTCTGATGAGGCGGTTACGGTGGGAGATTCGAGGAAAGGCTGAGACTTTCTTCAGCCTCAAAGCAGGAAGAGGGAGACGAGGGTGGAGGACGACGGAAGAAGAAGGGCTGATAAGTGATGAAAGGTTGGGTTTTGGAGTAGACCCAATTAACGAAATCGAAGCTTCCATATTCGTACGTACGGAGAGAACAAATCCGAGATCGTGGGACTGAAACAGCTTAGAATCGAATCTCTGTGTAGAATTGATTTTAGCGGAGAAAATTAGTTTAAAAAAAAAAGAACATATCTTTAATAGAAAAACTAGTAAAATATATTTTTGTCGTTACTCGTTACACAAATTCAAGAGCTTTCTAATGTATGTGGGAAATGGATAAACAGTTCTGGCAATGATTATAAAACTCAGAAGACATACAAAACAAAGAAAACACTGCCGTTCCTGTTAAATATGATAGCACTGCTTGCCGTTTTGTAACTTTTTTAGTTTGTTGAACATAAACATCTGTTTTTTTTCCGGGGAGGTTCTATCCACTCCTTGCCGGAATCCTCTGTTACTTGATATCCGACAGAACATCTGATGAGCTCCTCTGTCGGGATATCGTTTCCTCTAACCATTAATACCCCATCATCTGTAAGAACTCTCTCTCTCTCTTTCTCTGTAGTTCTTATCTTTAAAGTAGCTTCCTTTTTCATTCATGACGAGATCTCGTGTTCCTTCCAGACAGGAACCTCATCACTGTTTCCACCATCACAGATTAAGCAAAAGCCTCGAGAAATCTCAATCTCATTACCTTATCCAGTTACATCACTGACAGAGCTTTTACGAGATGCTGCAGATAAAAACTCTCTTCAAAACACGAAATCGATTCATGGGATCGTCACCAAATCTCAGTTTACGTCGAAGTCCATGACGCTGCTGTTGAATCAAATGGTCATCGCGTATTCAAAAACCTCAGACTTCGGCTCCGCACGCCAGGTGTTCGACGAAATTCCCCACAAGAGTGTTTTCTCGTGGACTGTATTAATAGTCGGAGCTACAGAGAACGGGTTTCACCGCGACGGGTTTGGCTACTTCGTCGAGATGCTTAGCTGTGATGTTTCCCCAGATGAATACGCTCTTTCCGCTGCAGCGCAGGCGTGTACTTGTTGCGTGGACGGCGTTACTCTCTGTGAAATGGTTCACGCTCAGGTTGTGACACGCGGGTTCTCGTCTCTCACGTTTGTTAACACGTCTTTGCTTAGCGTGTACGCTAAGCTGGGGAGGGTTGGGGATTCCCGTAAGGTGTTTAGCTCCATGGAGAGTCGTAACGAGGTTTCGTGGAACGCGATGATATCAGGGTTTGCGTCGAACGGTCTTTACTCGGAAGCGTACGTTAGTTTCTCGAGGATGCTGGAGGAAGGGATTAGACCGAACGTGCCGTGTTTTATCAGCGTCTCCAAAGCTGTTGGGAAGCTGGGAGATGCTGAGAAAGGTAGATACATTACTCGTGTTGCGTTAGAGATGGGTGTGCAGTCGAACGTCCACGTGGGGACAGCTTTGATTGATATGTTTGCGAAATGTGGATGCTTAACCGAAGCGAGGTCGGTTTTTGAGTCGAGTTTCTCTGGATGCAGAGGAGTGAATTTACCGTGGAACGCTTTGTTATCTGGTTATACAAGTTCTAGAGAGGGGGAAGAAGCGGTGTTACTGTTCCTTAGAATGTGTCGGAATGATGTCGAGAGAGATGTGTACACGTATTGCAGTGCGTTGAATTCAGTTGCTGACATGAGGTCTTTAGAATATGTAAAGCAGGTTCATGGAATGATCGTGAAAGGTGGGGGAGAAACCACCGGTGTGATGTGTCTTTTCAACGCCTTGATGGATGCATACGCCAAAAGTGGTGAGCTTGGAGCAATGAGGAAGCTTTTCGACGTTAATAGAGAGGAAGCGAATCAGATCTCATGGACAACGCTTGTGACAGCTTACTCTCAGTCTTCTGAATGGGAGGAGGAAGCACTAAGCGTTTTCTCCCAGATGAGAGAAACGGGGTTTCAACCGAACCAGATCACGTTTTCAGCTGTGCTCGCGTCGTGTGCTAGCCTCTGTTTCCTTGAATATGGACAGCAAGTCCACAGCTTGACATACAAAACTGGCTTTGCTACAGACAAATGCGTCGAGAGTGCTCTCATCGACATGTATGCGAAGTGCGGTAGCGTGAGAGACGCCATCAAGGTCTTTGAATCTTTGAAAGACCCTGATGTCGTCTCATGGACCGCCATGATATCTGGATACGCCCAACACGGCATGGCTAAAGATGCGTTAGGACTCTTTAGAAAGATGGAGGAGTTAGTCTTTCCCAAACCAAACTCTGTTACGTTCCTATGTCTTCTCTTTGCTTGCAGCCACGGAGGACTAGTGGACGAAGGCCTGAGGTGTTTTCACTTGATGGAGGATAAATATGGACTGGTCCCGGAGATTGAACATTATGCTTGTGTGGTTGATATCCTGGGCCGTGTGGGACGTCTATCCGAAGCATGGGAGTTTATAATGAAGATGCCTATGGAGCCTGATGAGAAAGTCTGGTCGACGTTGCTTGGAGCGTGTAGGGTCCATGGGGACATTCAGTTGGCTGAGATTGCGGCTCAGAAGGTTATTGGTTATAACCCGGAAGATTCAGCTGCTCTTGTTCTATTGTCAAACGCGTACAGAGAAGCTGGGAATATTGAAGCTGAGTTGAGTGTAAGGAATGTGATGAACTCTCAAGCCATGAGAAAAGAACCTGGCCTGAGCTGGATAACCATTGGAGGTCAGATCCACAAGTTTTGCTCTGGGGATCATCACCATCCCCAGAAGGATGATATATACAGAGTTTTGAATGATTTGATGGAGAAAATAAAGAGTAAAAAGCATTGAATCGTAATCTTGCTGCACATACTGCACACAATGCTATGAGAAACAACGTCAAGGACATTACATTCAAGAAACCGTGTTACTTTCAAGCCATTTGATGAAGGGTTGCTGAAAGTTCCTTGAGTCCCTTGTTGGCGTCTGAAACTATCTTCCTCTCTCCATCCACTATTCTTGAAGTCCTGCCTAAGCAAAATTTCGTCTCTGTAAGTATCGACTGTCTAGAGCATGTGATATGTATTGTATCATCCCCTGGTGAAATTTTGTTCAAGAAGGCTCTCTCTCCCCTGAATCATCTTCTCTACGCTGTTATCGTTGGTGAAAGAATCTGAATGCTTGAAAGATTCAAAACTTTCTCTTGGCTTGTTTGTACCGAAGATTAGTCAGCTTGCTAGGCATCATTTCTTGATCTCTTCAAGTTTCCTCAACACTTGCTTGAAGCTCGGTCTAATAGAAGGCGATGGAGAGCAACAAGACATCGCCAGCTCAATGTATTCAAGAACATACTCTTTGGTCACATCTTTCTCACCACATCCCCCAAGAATCTCAGAACGGCACAAATTCAACAGTTTCTCATGTTCAAGAACAGAACCGCTAGTCGAATTCTTGTTCGTTGGCAGTTTACTCGAAACCAACTCAAGCATGATCACACCGAAGCTGTAAACATCGCTCTCCTTGCTCACTTCCTTCATCTTAATCAACTCAGGCGCTTTATAACCCTCTCCAGCTGAAGCCTCTAGTATCTCTTGCCCAGCCGCGAGATTCAAGAGCAAATGCAAGCCGAAATCAGAGACTCTAGGCCTAAAACTCTGGTCCAAGAGAACGTTTTTGGACTTGAGGTTCCCGTGAACGATAGGTTTCTGCATTCCTGTGTGGAGATGGTCAAGAGCTTTGGCTATTCCAGTGGTGATGCTCAAGATATTGCTCCATTTGTGTGATTCAACATCTCCACCTGCCAAAACTATGCAATTTTTTTTAAGCACATGGTGAATAATACTAATAGAAAACTAATGACAATGCTTTTGCTGATTTCGATGTTTTTTTAAAACGAGATCTATAAAGTTTTTGTCTTTCATGGGTGAGCATAAGAAAGTGGGACGTGACTAAAAAAGTAGTTACCGACAAAAGATAGATCAATAATTGTAGTGATCCATACTATACAAAAGACAGATCAATAAACATCAGACCATTTCGTTTAGTTTGGATCATTACAGTTACCAAATGATTTGATGTATGTAATACTTCTTCCCTTCCCCAATGATAAATTTTATAATTTTTTCACACGTATTAAAAAAAATGAGTAATGCATAATAATAAATATTTTTATTTATGTGTAAGAAACAATTTATTTTAATTTCTGACCAATAATTTAATTTAAACTTTTTGAATTTAACAATTTCTTCATTTTTTGAAAAGGGAAGGTATTTGATAACGGTAATTATTTTCTTAAATGCATTGATAACTGTTTTACCATTTTTCCGGGAAAGTGAGAACTCAGGACTCTGTTTTTTTCCCAGGAAACAAAAAACATACACAGAAAACAAGAATCAACGAGAAGAGAGAACACAGACACGAAAGCTAATCTAGACAGCTAAAAAGTTATTTACTTTTCTTCGAATTTTTTTAAAGTTTGTGTCTTTAATCTTTTTGCGTTTTAAGAAGAACAGAGAGACTCACATCTAATGAACTCGGAGAGATTCCCGGAGGCGAAGAAGGGATGAATCATAAGCTTCTCTCCTCTGTTTCCAACGTAGAAACCCAACAGAGGAACCAAGTTATCATGTCTGACAAATCCAAGCGACTCGATGACGCCATCAAGCTCCTCCGGATCAGATCTCACTGCACATAAAGGTCGAAGGAACCTAAGAACTCTGACTTTCCCACTTCGCTGCAAACTCGCTTTGTATAGTGTTCCGTAGCTTGATTTGCCGATGACTTCTCCGGGAGCTTCGAGGATGTCGCAGATGGTGAGATCTTCTCCTCCTTCGAAGATGACAAGCTCCTCCTCCTCCTCCTCTGTTTCTGACCCGGAGAAGTCTTGTTTCTCGTAAGGAGATTCGACGTCGTATTGGAGCTCATTGGACTCTGTTGTTGTTGTTCTTCTTCTGCAGAGGATGAAGATTACAATGATGGCGAGTGCTATCGAGAATGTAGTTGGTAGAGATACTGCAAGTATCAGTTTTAGCAAATGCGTTCTCATCTCATGGGAGAAGGTTTCGTTCTCTGTCTTTGGGTAGTAAAATGAGAGATTTAAAGCTTGATTTATTTTGAGGAAAGGTTTCCTTTTTTAGGTGTGAGAATTAAAAAATGAAAAAGCAAAAAAATATGGAAAAAAACTACTCGTCCGTTCCAAAAGATTCATATTCTAGAAAAAACTTTTGTTTCAAAAGATATATATTTTATATTTTCAATGTAATTTTTGTCAATTAATAATGAGAAATTGTGAAGTTCAAGAACATTAATTGCTTTAATTGGTTTAAAATATAGGAAATATAAAATTATAAAAAACTATGCATTTATAACTAAGTTTTAATATGTTTTATTAAAAAGTATGAAAATTCTAAAACATGGATCTCTTATGAACAAAGTGAGTAATATTTTTGTTCACAGTAGTGATATTGATGTGTGTGAAGAAAGAAAATGATTAGTATATTTAAGGGAAAGTTAATTTATATAAATGTAGATCTGAAAACATGTTACTTGTTGTATTAATGTGGACTTGTGTCTTATTTTCCTTGCTATTATTGAAATGTGTTTTCTTCTCCTCTCAAGTTCCCAACCAATTGCATGTGTTTATGACCTACTGATATCCAATTTGTCTAGGTCAATTTATTGGAAGGACTAGTTTACTCTCTTGTAGTGTTAGACTTACTAGAACTAGACGTGGAAAATTAACAAAGGGTAATCAAAATGATCACGGACAGCACGATTTGTAATTGAATTATACTTAGGCATGATTATTAATAATCATAAAGAGATTTGTTTATGTATATTACTAGCCAAACAATTATAGAAAATTTTAAATAATCTAATGACAATCTATCCTTCCACAACGTATAGTCCTTATATAGTCCCACTCCCGCACGCAATTGTCATATACTGACATATCAAAGGTTGGAGAGGGGACCCTTCATGCCACAGGCTTTCAACAGTCACAACTCACTTGAAACGTTACTCTATGAATTATGAACAATTTGTCAAGATTTTTACTCGTTAATTTTTTACTCGTTAATTTTATTGGTTTACTAGTCTTTAATATACTGGTCTTTCTTAGCAGAATAAGCTAGGGTAGGTCTTGACAATATCACGCACCATTTATTATGTCTTTCTTAGCAAAAAAAAATCGATGTCATTAATGGTTTACTGGTCTGTATAGAAGTATAGAACCCACACTATTTAATGGCCTATCTAGGTGTCTTGACAATATCACATAACCAGATTTGTATACGTATACTCATATTTATTAACCTAGGCAACATTTACATTCAATAAAATCGTACTTGACAAAAGTCACAAAATTTACGAATTAATTATTTTTTTCATACCATTCAGTTGGGACTATTCTTTTTCCTATGGGACCGATAGGTGTTAAGAAAAAAACAAAAGTGGTTGGACCAAACAGAATAATAAAAGATATGAGTATCTTCTTAATGGGAACCATATAGGCCAACTTTACGATCCTATCATATATCTTGAATAAATCATTCACAACTAAAGATTAGAAAAATATACCTTTTCCATGCAAATTGAAGTTTGAATACTTTTTTCAAGCTATGATTTTCTCAATCAAGTTTCATTTATAGTATTCAACAAAACTGAACGTTATAGACATGTACAAATACAATACAAGATAATATGATTAAAAAAAAACAATACTACTGTATTATCTTTTCCTGCAAGTGTGCAGTCAAAACCTATAACCTATTTGTACACTAAAATGAAGAAGGTTTTCTTTTTTTTTGACAAATAAGGTCACTATATTTAAGTACAAAAACTCCATATTTTCAATATGTATAAACATCATCTACCTATTCGTGTAGTAGTGTGTGGTATGTGTGCGCAAAGAATGGTGTAAAAAACACAACGATGCATGTTAATCGACGAGAGTACTTTGCCTTGTAACTTTGAACTTTTTCCTATTTAATTGTATGTGACGATCTCCACTCCTTAATAGCAAAAAGAAGAGAATGATTAGGAAGAAGAGTTTGGTTGGGGAAGGGCGAATCCGTCATTGGAGATTTATGATTCTTCTCAAGCCATTCCTTAATGGCTCTCTTCTCGTATGTATATCCATCCGAAGCAACACATGGATTCTCCATGACATCCTAATATTCATCAATTGAACCATACTAAAATGATCAAAACAAAAGCAATAAAGCGACGTAAAATTAAAAGATAATAATCATAATTAATTACCTTAGTTATTGGACAATAGAAATGGCTCGGAGCGTGGTTGTGATGTTTGTTTACGGTTTCAGAAAACATGTTTCTTGCATCACAAGCAATATCCTTTAACCGTTCAAGAACCGGTAGAATCTCTTTCCCTAAATAAGGACGGTCACGCTTCCTCATCTCCGCACATCTAAGCCCTATCATAACCATCTCTTTCGCTTCCTTAACCGGCCAATCTCCAGCAGTTTTATCCAAAATCTCTGAAAAATTCCCGGTTTGATCTCTCAACGCTTTCTCAACCGAATGAGCCAAACCCATCGCGGATCTAGCCGTAGCTAGCTGAAGAAGTATGATCCCAAACGCGTAGATATCAGATTCTGGAGTCACCACACCGGTTCTTTGGTATTCAGGATCGATGTAGAAAAACGTTCCAACCGGACCGGTTTCGTTGAAAACCGTTGATGCATGAGAAGGGTCGAGGTTAACCATTTTGGAAAGGCCTACGTCGCCGATTTTGCTCACATTGTTCCGGTCTAGGAGTATATTAGCCGGTTTAAGATCGCGGTGAACGATTGGTCTCGGCTCGTTTGTGTGGAGAAAGTAGAGCGCTGAAGCAATCTCCCAAGCGATTCTGAACCGCTCAAACCATAGTAACGGTGGTTGCGGTGCGTCAGTGTTTGGTCTGCGTTTCATGAGTCTTTCCTCTAGGTTTCCGTTGTGCATGTACTCGTAGACCAAGCTGCCGCGTTCAGGACACGCGCCTAGGAGGAGAAGCAAGTGCGGGTGACGAATCTTGCTAAGAATCTCAAGCTGAAGATGACAAATCGTTTGAGAAAACAGTAAATATATTCTTCAAGGTTAAAAAGTGAAAAAAATGTATTTTATTTACCTCTTGGTGAAACTGTTTGGTTAAGCTGCTTTTGTCTGAATGAAGAACCTTGACAGCTACTGTCGTGTGGTGCAAGTTGCACCTGTACACGCTTCCGTACCCGCCTGTTCCGATTTTGAGCTCATCGGAGAACGATGACGTGGCGTGAACGATATCTTCCCACTCAAACTTCATGTACTGTTGGCGTTGAAGTGGTCCTCCCTCAAGTGCATCCTCAAGCCTCTGCTTCTCCTTTCTAACCTCTTCCGCTCTTGCTTCCGCCTCAAGTCTCTCCTCAGCTTCTCTCTCAACACATTCTCTCACGAGCTCAGCTTCGTTTTCCGCCTCCTCTTGTCTCTCCCTCTCCATTTCCACAGCCTCCTCCGCGTATTCTTCTCTTATCGTTAAGTTCTTGAGCCTCGTAGCTTCCTCTGACCTACGCTGGTTAAGATCTTGCATCTGAGATAACAAAGAGGATACATATTTTTTTTTTTTTTTTGGCGACAACAAAGAGGATACATATAAACTTAAATATCAAAAGGAAAAAAATATATTTATAACCAAATATTGTAACAAACAATGAACCTTTTTAGTAGCATCCAAGACTTCACTTTGAGCAACTGCATACATTCCTTTGATGTGACGGAGTTCAATCTTCAGCTTCTCTAGCTCAAAATCTTTATTCATCTGAATGTTAAGAATGCCACACTCGAAAAATTATAAGATCGATCACTCCACTTATCATCAATTGGTATTATGGATTGGTTATGAAAATGAAAATATACCTGGCTACTAGATGAAGTAGGGTCACTGTAGCAACCTGAGCTTGATCCTTCCTCAGTAAGAGAGCTTCTCCGGCTGTGGATATCACTTTCTTTATACCTAACCAATGAGCTGTTCGTCCGGTAATAGCCCCTTTGGTTTGGTTCATCCACATCTAGAGAGGCGGCTCTGCTATGGTGCGTATCAATACTCTTCTTTGTTCCCATATTTGTCCCGACCTTTTGGTTAACGGTTGAAAGCGCTTGGACTCTTTGATAGAGTAGAGATGTAGATGAGAATTGATGACTCGATGTCGAACTTACTGACCCTAGAATGTTAGAGAAACAATCAATCAAATCAAACCGGTTATCAAGATTTTCTTGCGTCCTATATATATAGACATAACCGGTTTTGAGCATAGCCAGATGAAAAATTGGTTTTGACACCCAAAATATAATTAGCTAATATGTAATTAAATCTCAGGACCGGCTAGTGAAGTAGTTAATACCTGACTGGCTACTTGAAGAGAACTGGCTTTCACTCCTATCATCTGCTATGCTTGTTTCAATGTCTACATCGGATTTTCAAACATTTAGAAGCTTCCCTCTGGAGATAACGTGAACGGTGCAAAATCTCGGTGTAACATCTGATATTCTTGAAGATAAGTTGCTTCTCTTCAGCTTCCTGCAAAAGAACCAAAAAAAAATTACTAAAGAAAACCAAAATATATATAAAGAAATCTTTAGTGAAGAGAGTGTTTTTGATATGTTACCATGAGAAGATGATAGAAGAGGAAGCTCCAATGACTAACTCACTGATTCCATGATCTTGAACCGCTTTAGAGATTGCATCGGCTACATCATCTGATTCAAGTACCATCATATCCAATTGAACCTTTCACATTTCACAAGATGTTAGATTCTTGTTAACAAAAACATGAAACAAGAAACCATATATCCACTGTGAAGAAGTCCATGATTCCAATACATACCTCTCTATGAGCAAACATGGAACTGCTTGGATGAAGCATTTCTCTTGTTTTCCTATCAACATCTTTCTTGTAAACCGTTGTGGTCGAGTCTTTTCTTGAGGTTGAAACTGACATCGAATCTCCTGTTTCATACAAAACAAATCAGATGGAAGTTTGTTACTGAAATTTTGTAAAAGTTGTCACGTTTGTAACTCTTACTTGGCTGGACATGTAAGAGCTTGAAGACAACATGTTCTTGAGAAGCGAATTCTTGAAGTGCCCATCGAATAACGCCTTTGATTTTGCTATTGTTCCCTTTGATCGCTACCGCTACAATTAAAGCTCCTTCCCTCATATCTCGAACTTCAACGGAACCAAGAAAGGGTAATTAAGCGATTATCTTTGAAGATATCTTAATCTTGTGGTACAAGATGACTTAACAGCTTAGCTGTAGAGATAAAAGGGAGAGAGGATAGCGTCATGAACTGGTAATGGTATGTTCTTATTTTATTAATTAATGTAGTTACAAGGATATTTCTCAAGACAATCCAAACAAGTTGAATTCTTATTGAATAAAAAAAAAAAAACAAAATAAGTTTTTATCAGAAAAAAATACAATAGAAAGATAGAAAATCTTGTTAATCAACTCAACGGCTGAGATAATCAGGGTTTTAAGGTTTGTTTTTTTGTAAGACTTTAAGAAACGGCCAGAAAGGCCAAACAATGGTATCAGTCTATCAGATAAGATTTGAAAATACCTAAATGATGTTTTGACTTGAAACCTCCAAAGCTTTTCCCAGAAACTCGACAAATCGATGGACAGAGGTAGGTCGTCGAAGAGAGGAGTAAAGAAAATGACGAATCAAATTTGAGTCAGTGAACGAATCTCCTAATTAAAATATTTTAGTTACACGGAAATTTATGAGCAACTGTGTTGAATTCTTGATAATACTATATTATTATAAACAAGATTCGAGAAAGTAATGATAAAAACGTAAGAATAAGGTATGAAAATGTCAAATGTCTAGAAGAGTTTATGTTCTTTGTGTGAATGTGATGTCTTTTCCGGGTAGCTCCCAAAGGTTTGAGAAACGAGAGGTCGTTGAAAGTCAGACACAACTTGGGATCTTGTCGGACTACCAGCTTGTTTAGTCAATATTGTTGACTTTTCAATCTGTGGTGTGTTGTCCCTTAGGCCATGAATATCGGTTGGACTAAAAACAGAGTCCTTAGTATATTTTAATCATATTAGTAGTTTAGGACAATTATAAGGACTTTGGTTAATTTATGTGATTATTAGTGGGACTTTTGTTTGGTCCTTAAGTATAATATTTTTTTTTTGGCGAAACTTAAATATATAAGATAAAACAAATTGAATAATTAATAAGAAAATCAAATTTTATTCATTTAATTAGAAAATTTCAAACATTTTATTACATTGCAATTAAAAAACAAACACAAAAAAAAAAGGAAACACACAATTTAGTTCAGACTCGTAGTCACTAACACCGGCAATATAATCAATCTTATCTGATAGCAGAGCATACTGTGTACCTAAAGCTTTGATCTCCTCTGTAGCCGCTTCCTCCCAGCACTTGTATACATGGCAGTCTCCATCGTCGATGTTCTCACATGAGTAGAACCTTCTCCCCGTGATAGATGTCCTAAGAACCGGTTCTCCACCGCAGTAGCATTTCCTGGGGAAGCCGAACTCAACCTCCGGCTGCGGAGGGTACTGAACACGCGAAGCTTCAATCTCTGCTTGGTCGAGCATAATATTCATTTCTGTCGAGCAGTGGTCACTCTCTGTTGTGTTGCCTAAACCATAATCATCCGATTGAGACGGCTGCGTGTAGCTATAATCCAAACCCATGACCTGAGCATAATAAAACAGGACACACCTCAGTTTTCTGTAAAAATTAATATCAAAAGCATCACAGTTATGTTAATTACACATTCTCATATTTTTAAACGTAACACAAGCACATAAAACATAAGAGAAGCATTATCATTAGTTAAAACATAACATCACATATAACACAAGCACATAAAACATAATCCACGACATAAGCTACATTTTCATACATATTAAACAAGACAGAGTTCGGCCAAGAGCTTGTTCACAACGGTTTAAGACAGGTGCTTAATTAGAAAAACTAGAAGAGTTCGGCCAAGAGCTTGTTCATTACGGTTTCTTGACTCTCACTTAGTGGACTGGTCTTAGCAAGGAGAGTGTCTAATATCGCCATCTTAGACAGCTTCTCCTTCCTAGCCAAATCTTCACACTTGAGCTCGTAAATGCTCTTATAGTCCTCAATAGCCTTCCCTTTACTACTATTCCTGCTTGCTTTCGCAGCTTTGATACCTTCAGGACGCACTGGTGCTTGTGGACTCTCTTCACCTACATGAGCGCCGGCAGTTTCAGAATTCACTTCACCACTCTTTCTCTTTGCACCGGTGGGCGTAGGTGTGTTAAGGCTTATCCACTTTTGCTCGTGCCGCAGGACACACCACGCGTGCTCGAGGTTAAACTTGTGACCCTGATCAGCGTAGAAGATTTGATGAGCCACATTTAGTAAGTCATTGTCACTCTGACCGCTGGTTATTTGTCTCTCTGCAGCAGAGAATGCGGCACAGAACTTGTTCGTTTGATCATTGATTCTGTGCCACCTCTGCTTGCAGTGAACATTCTCTATATTCTCATGAAGAGTTTCTGCAACAAACTCATCAACGCGTTTCCAAAAGGTCTTTAACTTCATAGAATTTCCGACAACAGCGTCCTTTGATGTGTTAAGCCACGCACTAATCACCGCCTCGTCATCACGCGGCGTCCATTTCCTTCTCACACGTTCCACAGGTGTGTCCTCAGGTTGGGATGGACCGTCAGGCTCTTGGGAACTGAAGGGAGGGTTTTCAGAGGCGCCAATGTCGACACTGGAAGGATAACTTTCATAAGGAAAGTTATCCTGAACTTTGTTATTCTGAAGGTTGTTAAGAAGCCCCACATAACCTGAGTTTGGCCTATATGGATTCCTTGGATCCATTGGAAGAAGAAGAGAAGAGATTATAGAGAATGAGAAGAGATTTTAGAGAATGGGAACAGATTAGAAAGAAGGGAAAGACGATTTGGAGATTTAATAGGGGAAACTTTAACAAGTAATAACTCCAAAACCAACTAACCATTATCTACCTATGTCTAATCAGGAGTTATTACTATACTACAACTACGAAATCTATCAGCTCTGATAGATTAATGGATCATTAAATTTTACTACGAAAGCTATCAGCTCTACTACAACTACAAAACCTATAGAAGTCTAAATGGAACAACAAGCCAAGCAGACAACACCATTTCGTTAAAGTAACTTCTTAACCAAACTATAGAAGTCTAAATGGAACAACAATCCTAGCAGACAACACCATTTCGTTAAAGTAACTTCTTAACCAATCCTAACAAGTGTTTTGTAAGCTATCAAAAACCTACAAACCATTTAACCTATCATCTCTACGTAAATACAAATCTAAAACATATCATGTTTCGTAACAAGTTTCATAAACCATATAAACTACAGAGCTATCGAGGACACAATAACAAAGACAATTGTTGATACGAAACAACTACCAAGCTATGAACGATCATCATCATCATTCAATAAAGAGACAGAATGTAATATACTTAACTTATCATCACAACAAAGATTCACACGAATACAGGCGAGGAAATAATCCAGAAACTGAACCTAATCAACAGAACATATAATCAAAATATAGAATCGATAACACCCTCTGTAATCTACCAAACAAATCCTCACAACTAAAATCGAAGAACCCATCATGCGGAGGAAGTAGATCGATAACGACAAAGGAACACATACCTTTTTTAACTGAAAACAAACGGCGGGGAATGGGCTTAGAGACAGGCTCCGGAATGACTCGTGAGGGCTTCGTGACCGATTCGGGGGAGATGAGAGGAGAGATGAGAGGAGAAAATAGCGAGCACGTCGTCGGTGTACTATCGCCACATGAGTCGCCAGAGAGAGAATCGGAAGACGGTGAGATCGATAATCTGAAACGAACCGAGGGTTTCCCCTACCCGACGACGCCGTTTCATCTCCACTCGACAGCTGGCAACGAAGGACGACATAAGATCGACCTTAGTTAAGGCTCGTCCCGCATAATTAAACCCATTTTCTATTTATTTTTTGGCCCAAAATCGCTAAGGACCATGATTTGGACCACCGATAATTATGGCCTTATGAAATGGTAGGCTCATTTCTGCAAAAAACAATTTTCTTTTCGTTTTTGGTTTTCTTGTTCAACTATAATTCTTTTTCGAATTTATCATTTTTCCGTTTATTGAAAAAATCCCATATGGTTTCTCTTTTACGATTATTTTTTGCCCTTATTTTTAATAGTGACATGAAACATATTTTCGCCTAAATATTTAACTAATAAATTTAAGTTATGTAATACTGTAGTAATAAGTAAAAAAAGAAGCGAATCAGGACATAGTACGTGTGGGAAACTATCGACATAGCAGCTCCTTTCTTGGAGTCTTTGCGTCGACACCTCCGGAAAACTTACCACGTGGATCTCCCCGTGACAATACAATTTGAAGCTTCGTAGACAAACACCCCTTTGTTGTCTAAACTCTTACAGTCCCAATGACAACTTCTCCACTTGACCTTTTAGTATATAGGTATAGGTATTCCATAACTTTCACACTCTTTTGACAAAGTAAGTTTCACACTTAAGCAGATCACATGTGACATGTCCCATAAAGCTTTCAGAACTCAAGTATGGATGCTCACTTCTTGAGTTTGATGGCCACACTACAAGCTTGATCTACTTATTCATGCAACTTTACTCTTATTTTCTCATATATTTTCTAATAGACACTTTAGTAAATTTCTTTAAAGTTATGCTAAGTCTCAAAAACATCATTTATATATTAAAGGAGAAGCATTATAATAAATGCGTTCACACTAAAATGGACACATGTCATATGTAGAGAGTTTCTCAACCAAACTCTACATAAATATGTTTACACTATGTACTTTACGTTTTTTTTAATATAAAACTCACATGCATGGTTCTTCTTTTACGTTATTTTTACTGTTAACACTAGGTAAGAAACCCGTGCGATATCGCACGGTAAATCATTTTATAAAATAAATATTCACATATTGCAATAGAAAACTTTATAAATGTATCAAAAATGATTTAACCTATTTTGGTCCTAAAATATATTCAATCATGTTTCAAACTTCATAGTATTTAAATTATTTATTTCCAAGTTGTTTTATATCAAATATTTCATAATTAATATATATTAATTTTAATTTGTATCGTTTACAAAAGATGTAAACAAAGTAGTATGATTGTTAAGACATAACTCCATCATCTTTCAATTTTTAGTTTTTTTATAACATGTTAGTATAAGAAAATCTATTTAATATTTTTAAAATGTATCTTTATCAATGATTCAAAAACACATTTCAATTTATTTAATCAAAATTCAAAGATACACCCATATAAACAGATTAATTTTTATCCGAAACATAATTTAAGCTTAAAATATTAACTTTTTGAAAGGATACACTTTTAAAACATTTTTAGGATTTTTAAAGGATGCATCTCTTTAACAGAAAAATGTCCTTGGATAAATAAATGCATTTTTGCATATAAAATAATATTTGATTAAATAGAGATAAAATTGATAATTATAAAATAAATTATCATAAACTATTCAATTGTTACATGAAAAATACACCGCAATTAAAAGAATATAACCAATTCGTAAAGGCACACATATTGAAAATACATTAAAATTTGTATCCATGATTTAATTATTATTGTGAACTCATTTTATTTAAAAAAAATATTTGCCACTTTGTATAATTTATAGTTTTATATAAAGTATCACATTTTTGTTTCAAAGAATTTTATGTGTCACAAAAGGGAAAAAACATATCCATAAGCTTTCCATAGATTTTTAAAAAGTATAATATAAATAAAAGTGAGAAAATAACCAAAAACATATCAATAAAAATATTTTAAATGATTAAGACACATAAAAACATATCATTATTTTTGATAATATTTTGATGACGAATCTCTCATTTTTAATCTATTTGTGATTGTTGTGATTTTTCAATGCCCACAACTCATTATAATAGGATTAAAAGTTGCAATGGTTGGTTAACACCAAAAGTTGTGCAATGATTTATCAACAAAAGACTACAACCACCAACAATTGCAATGGTTTATCACTAAAAATTACATCCACCAATAGTTGCAATGTTTTATTTAAAAAGTTGTAACTGTTCCACCAAACACTTGTAATGATTCACTTAAACGGTTGCAAAAATTCACTTAAATTGTTAATAATCCTTTCTAATTTACGTGTAATAGTGATTCACTAAATAAATAGCACATATAACAAACTGATGCATAAAAAAATGTTTGAACCATATAATTATTAAGATGAAAAGTCACATGAACAAATATCTTGTTAGGAAGTAGACATGTAATTCTTAGGATGAGACAATAATTTGGTGTCCGATTTTCGACTAGTGGGCACTTTATGGCATTTCCACTATAAAGAAAATGCAATCCCGCAAAGGATTGTTCATGGAAATATTATTCGTCATAGCTGATTCTAACTCAAATAAATCCTAGAATCATAATATTTATGCATATATAAAAACATAAAACATTTTTCCAACTGTTTGAATACCAAAACAGTTTTTATAATGAACATACTCATGTTAGACAATAAATAACTCACAATAACCTACATAGTTTAAAAGATAATTATATATATATATATATATATATCTTTAGACATTTTAAAACTTCTAAAAACTATTCATTTTTAGGGACGAAAAAACACATCTTTATGAAAAAAAGACATTCTAAAACAGTTTAAATAAATATAATTTTATGATGAAAATACATATTTTTATTAAATCATTTCACACGCTCTTACAAATATGAGCGAATCTAGAGATAAATTATATTGACTACATTAAGAACTTCCTATTATTATTTATTAATTAATATGATTATCTAAGAAAAATTGTTTTCTACATAGATTTTTCCCGGATTAAAAATTATTGCTTTTTAAGAGGAAAACACACATTATTATAAAAATATACATTTTTAAACATTTTCTTTTTTCAAATGCAATTGTCAGAATAAAAAGACACATTCTTAAACATTTAAACAGTTTTAGAAATATAACATAATTATTAAAATTAAAAGATGCATTCTTATATATTTTAATAATTTCTTTTTAATCAATGAAACTTTAAAAATGTAAAAACACAATTTAAAGATGAAAAGACACGACCTAGACCATTTGATTGATACGTACTGGTTGAAAAAAAAAGATACGAAAGAAAAAACAGGCGACTTTCAAAACGACACAAAAGACAAACCGTTTCTCTGTGTATCTCGCCGGCCAGTACTCTTTTTCTTTCTTTTTGTATTTAGGTTAGTATAAATTAGTGATGGTTGGATCATATCGTTCTTATTGATAAAACTCAGAAGATGGCTCCATGTAAGATTGGAGAGATGTGAAAGATCTCAAATCAATTAGCGGTTGATTCACGCTCACCAATCTTGTTTCTGTCTATCTGGTGGTGGATTTGTGTGGCCCAATTTCTGGTTATGACAGATGGAGATGACGAATCTATCAAAACCGTTAACATCAAAATTGTTCATGGTGATAAAGCGTATTATCCAGTGTCACCATCTTTGTCCTTCAATGTCTAATGCCTCACTCCGGATAGGTTGGTCCGGCGAACAAAGTTGGTTTCAGTAAGCAACTTACAGTTTTCTTGTCATCTCCTCCAATTCTGGAGTTGAGTTTTTCTTGGTTCGTGTCCTGTTTGCATCTGTATTATGGCGAGCCAAAAGCTATAATCACCAACAGTTATAATTGTTCAATCACCAAAGATTGCAATGATTCATTCTAAAAATTATCTAAAAGATGTTTCTTTTCTTCTTAAAAACTTTATTTATTTTTAAAAATTTATGAAAATATCTAAGAATATGTCTTTAATAACTTTTTTTAAACTAATTCAATTTTAGGATCAAAAGATACATCTTTAAACATTTATTTTAGATTTTAAAAAGTCATAAAACAAAAATTGTTACACATTTTCAAAAATATTTTAAAACCAGTGCATGATAAAAAAAAAATACATCAACATAGAAATACACATCCTTTGACATTTTAATAATTTTTTGTCAATTAATATAACTTTTAGAATGAAACAAGGCAACCTTTAACATTAAAGACACAAATATAACTTCTTTTCAAATAATGCAATTTTAAAAATGAAACACACAACCTTTCAATTTAATAGGAATTCACAACCCTTGGAATTAATTAGGATTGCTATTATTAGTAGATATATTTAAAGAATTATATATAAGTTATATATTATAGTTTATATAAAATTTACAATATTTTTGTTTTTAAATAATTTCATTTTAAGAATTTTATTTTTCATGTATTATTTTGAAAAATATGTCATTTAATATTAATTAACAGTATCTTTATATATTTATCAACCATCTTTATATACTTTTATATACACATACATGTACACATTGACGTGATCACCTTGTAACTAAGTACTAGAGCTTGACCCGCGCATCCGCGCAGGTGTTAGTTTTTTTTATAAATAAATATTTATTTGTATAAGTGATAATATATATTTTAAAAGTTACCCGTTTAATTTATTTTTAATATGACATTTCTAAACACAATAATTCTATAGTTTATATTGAGTAGTTTTATTTTATCATGTAAACCCTTAGTTATATCATCTATTTATTTAGAATATGACCTGTAAAGTCACATAAATGTATTTTTATTTTTTATGGATCAAAATTTTATGATTATATATAATAAAATTGTTGTATAAACTATTTTTATGGATCACAATTTTATGATTATGTATAATAAAATATTTGTATACTATTTACTATGTATATGTGGAATTAGTAAAATAATTACCGTATAATGTATGTAATTATGAAATGTATATATGGAATTAATTATTTTCAAACACACATATCTATAATAATAATGTATAATAAAAAAAAGAAAAGACAATTAATATTAAAATTTAGGTTTATATATAAATGTTGCCATGATTTTTTAGTTAGAATTTGATTTTGGAAATATATTAATTGAAGAGAAAAGACAAAAATCCTAAAAAATAGGTTAATTAATAACTTCAGTGGCATGCTATTGTAAATATAGTGGAAAACTAAGGGATAATCTAATTTTGTACTCCTCTTTTAATAGATTATATTTATAACAACTAAAATATCTAATTTTTTGGATGTTAAAATATTATTTTTCTTAATGTTTCTTTTACTATCGACTAAATTGTAGTAAAATGATTTGTCTTAATAATTTTTTTTCTTTTTTTTTAACTATTATTCGTTTAGAAACTATAATATGAAACCATTGGTTCGACATCACGACTATCTAAGATTCATAACATGAAAACAAACAAATAATAGTATTTTTTTTATTATCACAGGAAAAAAAAAACATCAAATATTATAACCGAACAAACTAAATAAATATTAATTTAAAATGATAGTTATATTTTAGGAGATTAAAAACAAAAAACAACCTAAAACTGAACCGATAGCCAGATTAAACAAATTAATGTCCCCTCACATTCTGTGTAAGGCGCGGATTATTACCTAGTTTATGTATTATGAAACATATATATATATATATATTAAATGACATTATTTCATTGGATTACTTTGTGGATGTATTATAATCAAGTCTAAAAATATGATATGTACAGATGTAGGTTTATAGCATTTATTATCTGCATTAAATGGCTTGAATAGTGGATGATATTCAATGTTGGACAAAATAGCAGGTGCTTGGTGGTCTGAGATAAGGATGTTATGGAGAGCAAAACTCCAATTATATTTTTCTTTTTGCAAAACTTCAAATTATGCGTTTGATAAATACAGTTTTAACTTTATCAATAGTCATGTGCATTTGCTGGCCTTACCTAATGGATATCTCGTGTTTGACATGATAATGTAGGTGCGGGTTATTTCCTGGGGATGGTCCACTATCCACATAGCAGTCTATTTGGACTGAAACGAGAGTAAGACTTTTATCAAACGAGTAGAAAAGAAACACGATAAAATTTAATAAAAAGACATTTATCTCTCTATTGTTTTAATCTTGCATCTCATCACACAAAACATAAAATCGTTGGTACAGAGACAAAGGGAAGAACAAAGAGAGAAACCACACGAAATAGATAAATAGTAAACACATAGATAGAATCCATAGTACTTATTGTCGAATCTCTCTCCCTCTCCTCAATATTATTTATTGGCTTTCCACTCCATGATGGCTGAGTAAAGAGTGTAATTAGCAAGAAGGTTCTTGTTAGGCAATGGAAGGTTCGTCACTGGCGATGTATCATTCTCTCTCAGCCAGTCCTCTATGGCTTCACGATCATACGTGAACCCATCTGCAGCCACGCAAGGCTGGTTCATCACTCCCTATGATCAAAACCGAATAAACAATTAGGTTTCTTGTTACTCAAGTAACCAGTTACATTCCTAGGGCTTATACTAACCTTGAGAAGTGGGCAAATGAAATGAGATGGAGGATCCAACGAAGTTCTAGAGAGTGAGTTTTGAGCTTTCTCAACAACTTTCCAAAGCCTTTCTAATGTCGGTATGATCTGATCCTTAAGGTCTGGTCTGTCTCTGCGTCTCATTTCAGTACAACACAATCCCAAAGCAGCTAACTCACGAGTCTCACTAATAGGCCAAGATCCAGCTTTCACATCCAACAGTGCCATGAACTCAGCATCGTCCCCTATCGCTTCTTCCACCATATGAGTAATCGCTATGGCTGGCTTCGCGGTTATGAGCTGGAGAATCACAACACCTAGAGAATACACATCTGACTTAGGTGAGATGATCCCGGTCCGCTGATACTCCGGGTCGATGTAACAAAGCGTTCCCACGGGACTGGTTTTCTTGAAAACGGTTAGTTTAGAAGCAGCGTCGTCTTGGTTAACCATAGTGGAGAGACCAACGTCGCCGAGTTTACTGACGAAGTTTTGGTCGAGCAAGATGTTTCCTGGTTTGAGGTCGCGGTGAATGATTGGTCTAGGCTTGGATTTGTGGAGGAAGACAAGCGCTGAAGCGACCTCTAACGCGATCCTGAAACGCTCGAACCAAGGGATGGGAGGTGTGTCGTTGACTAGCATCAACCTGTCATCTAAGCTTCCGTTGTCCATGTACTCGTAGACGAGGCAGCCTCGCTCAGGACACGCCCCTAGGAGAAGGACGAGGTGAGGATGACGGATCTTGCTCAAGATCTCAAGCTGTCAAAACAAAAACACAAAATGTAGACTCTGGTCGGTAACTTAGGTTGGAAGTCCATCTAACTTAATACGGATATTATTATATCTCACCTCCTGATCAAACTGTTTAGAGAGCTGCGTTTCTCCAGCGTGAAGGACCTTTACTGCACCGGTCGTGTGATGGAGATTACATTTGTAGACAGTTCCATAGGCTCCAACTCCGATCTTGAGATCTTCTGAAAAATCATTAGTCGCGGCTGTGATTTCCTCCCACGAGTAATGCTGGTACTGTATCCCGGGGCAGACGAGAGAAGCTTGGAGCTTATCTTTCTCTTTAGCTTCACGTTCTGCTTTGATCTCAGCTTCTCTTCTATGTAAAGCCTCTTTCACCATTAGCTCTTTAACCTTCTCTGCCTCCTTCATCACCTCTTCGTACCTCTGCCTCTCCTTTGAAGCTGTGTCTTTAGCTGCTTCTTCCTTTTCTTTAAGATCCACAAGCTTCTCTGACTCCTCGAATCTTCTCTGGTTTAGCTCAGTTAGCTGCAAACAAGACACAAATAAAAACACGTTATGTAACATAATACGTGGAAAAAAAAAACATAATATGCGGTTCAAGAAACTGAACCTTTTTCGAGGCATCCACATTCTCGTTTTGAGCCATGGCATACATCTCCTGAAGATGTTGCAGTTCGGATCTCAGCTTCTCTATCTCAAAGGTCAGATTCACCTACACGATTAGACCTTATTTCAGTACCAAACAAAAACATGTTCCGTCTCTCTCCCGTAAAAAAACAAAAAACAGAATCAAGATCAAAATGACTGTTGTATATAACTTTTTAATTGGGGTTTTCAACATGTTTGGTACTAAATTTAGACAGCATTAGAAACATAATAATACTAATTTTTCTGCTTAAAATATCAAGGTAACATGTAATATTTTTTTAAACTAACTAATTATAGAGTCTTAAACATTTTTGCCCAAGTGCCCTTAGTAATATTGAGGGCCTGTTGTTGGCTAACTTATACGGTTACAGTCTAGTTACGAGGGTTTCACTTCATAACTGAATGTAACGGTCTCTAATAGTTAAGTCAGCAACATACATATCTTGTTCTCTAAGTTATATCTCAAATTGATATGATAACTGGCTCTCATCTTTTTCTAGAACATGGCCGTCCTGAAATTTTGGGGTTAGTAAAAATTTTAATAGTTTGGAAGTCTAAAATTTCTTTTAATACAGATTTGGGGGGGGGGGGGGGGGGGGGGGGGGGGGGGGGGGGGGGGAGGTGGTGTTTATGCATATATAAACTTTTCAAAAAAAATTGGGTATGAAGCTAATGTTTCATCGGGTTTGGCTAGGACCGGCCCTGCTTGAGAAGAAAAGGATCAAGAATCTACCTGATTATCGTTGAAGGAGTGGAAACTGATGCGTCCATCAGACATGTTAGAAGCTTGATGAGAAACCCAAGAATAGTTCTCAGGAACAACTGCACCCCACTCCATATTGGCTAGCTCGTGGTTGTTGCTAGAAGAAGAGCTCATGATCGATCTCCTTTCCTCATGATCTCTCCATCTAGAAGTCCAGCTCATAGCGTGATACGCCTCCTCTCCCATTGGAAACGATGCGCTAAAGCTCTCATTGTTATTGTTATAGTTACTCTTCCTCCCTTCATTACCACCGCCGCCGCTCAGTACAATCTGCATCCCTCTCTCTCTAGACACATCTGATTGACCCGTCTCGCTACAACTCGTGTCCATGTGAGCCACACCGCTGCTTCTCATCTCCGAGACTCGAGACTGAGCTTCCGAAACAAACGAGTTGAAGTCTTGGTACTCTGTGTTTCAAAAGAGCATGTTAATAACTTGACGTACTTTATTATGTAAAACTATATAAATTTTTTAATTACCAGAAGGGAGTCTAGGACTATCAGTGGAGCCACTCGTGGAACTACTTGTCTCCAGTCTTATGCTTCCGCTAGCGTCTGAATCAGAAGGACGCACGGAAGCTAGCTTCCCCTTTGAAACCACGTAGACGGTGCAGAATCTTGGCACAGCGGTCGCGATCATGGAAGACATATCGATCTTTCTTGAGAAGAATCCTCGTAGAGACATTCCTATAACGAGCTTGGTGACTCCTGTTCCAGCAATCTCTTGCGCTATAGCAGCAGCAGGATCGTTTGATTCAAGCACGAGAATCTCTACTTGCACCTATTTTTTATACCATTTGTAATTTTTTTTTTGTTTTTGGATTATGAGAAAACAAAACAAAACAAAACAAAAAAGAACAAAAACCTTTCTCCTGTCGAACATCTTCTTGTAAGGTTGAAGTATCTCTTTTGTGTTCCAATCCAGTTCTTGTTTATAAGCAGATACGAGATCATCTCTAAGCTCTGTTACCGATATCGCATTCCCCACTGAAAACCAAACAAATCTTGTAATTAAGGCAAAACAGATGTCTTGTGCATCAAGTTACAAATATTCTGAAACTTGTAGTCACATGCAACTTACTTGGGGTAGGGATGTAAGTGACAGGAGGACGAACGTAGAGCAATTTGAAATCAGAGAAGCCTTCGGGGATGAACTTCTCAAGAGCCCAAAAGGCTACGTATTTGCTCTTTTTCTTTCCATTAATGGCTACAGCTACAGTAGGAGGTGGAGGAGGAGGTAGAGCTAGGTGAACGTTTAGCGCTCTTGCTGCTTTTTTCTCATCCATTGCTTTACCTGAAAGTTTTGAAAAAACACCGTCTAAAATGTACTGTGTATCAATACCTAACTTGCATAGCACGGAACAAAGCATAACTTACCCAATATATATTTTCGATCAGAGAACAATGAGGAAGGAGGAGAAGAACCCCAAGTTTGGTAATGTTGTGAAAAATTTTTTAGACGAAAGCATTGACACAAGCAAGCACGTTGTTGCCGCCACAAACCGCATGTATATACTGTTATAGTCAGCTCCCTAATTAATTAATTTTCTTCATACGTTGAACCAATAATACAGACTTTTCTAAATTTCTTATATAGTTTTATCATCATATTCGTCGTAAAAGGATCTACGTTGGTATATCCCCCAGATTGCAGTTTTTTAAACAAAGTCAAACAAACGCTATAAAAATATCCAGTTTAAAAAAAAAAAATTTCTTATCCATCAGCAAAGGCATGAGAAGCGACCTATATATCAAAATTATAAATTACATCGAAATAAAAATGAATTCTAAAATTGAAGAAGGGGCAAGAAGCTACACTTTTTTATCATCCTTAAGTTGAGAACCCAATCCATTATTACTCAGCAACGACTGTTTCTCTGTGAGCATGATTCATGGACATATGCACAGTCCTTTACATCACCAAATTTGATACCTTTAAACTTTTGTATAAATTTTAACGTATAAAACTTGATGTTTTTTGAGTTTTATCTCAAGACCACCCTTACATGGACATGTATATTATTTTATGTTTAATACTTTAGTTTGAGTTTATGAATTAGATGGTGTTTAAAAAAAAAGAGAGTTTATGAATTAGATATTGAGATGAACCTTGAAATTACAGGGTGTCATTATTATGATGTAGTTGTTGTCTACATGATATTCCCCTTCCCTTCTGTCACGTCTTTTCTAACCATTTTTTACTATATTCTATGATTACATATTCTAACAAAACTAGAACTATAACATGATTTGTATATATCTATCTTCTTTATTAATGAAAAACTTGCAATAAGTTGAGAATTAATATAGAACCGTCGAGGATATACCAAGGAATTCCCCAAGCTTTATGTAGCTCGTATGTTTGACAAATATTTAATATTTAATCACAAAACTACATGAAGTCAACTAAGCATATATGTTCTGTTGTTTACAGGAACAATAATAATAATAATAGAGGTTCCTGAGTCTCCTTGCCTGGCCAATGGGGAGCAGATTTTTGTTTTAAAGAAACAATAATTCAGAATATTCTCCAACGAGCTTGCCGTTCCGTATTTCCAGACATGAACTTCGTGGCGTTTCTTTATCTTTTTTAAAGCCTGGCTGCAAAGGAATTTTTTTTTTTTTATCAATACTAAAAATTTCAAGAAACTCATTTGATATGAATCAATCAAATATGATTCTTAGTAACACAAAATTTACCTGTTTTTTTTTTTTTCATGGGAGAACCGTGAAGACTTGAACATCGTCCATGTTAGGGTCCCGGACTGAGTACTGAAAGGTCCAGCCATGGCAAGCTCCTGCGTGAGACCCGTTCTTGTCAACAGCAACAACCGCTCCCACAAAATCAGGAAACTTCCTAGCGATTCTCGAGACCGCGTCCTTAGCAGCTTGCTCTGGTTTCATTCCTTGTCTCATGCTCTCCACGACTTGGTAACTTAAACCACAGCCAAGTAAACCAGAGGAAGAACCATCATAAGTAACAATCAAGAAAAAATAATAATAATAATAACCATTTAACTTTTAACTTAAACATGCCATACAGTGCATGCACGTTAATAGACATGATTCATCAGTGTGACCAATGCAAACAACCAAGAAAAGCATGTCTGGATCATTAGCTTGCTTTAAGCTAGAAAAAACAAAATCTATAGCTTTGCTCACAGAGATTGGGTGATGATTACCAGGGAAGGAAGCGCATCATGATGTCTCCATCTCCAGTTGCACCACACCCACCTACTTCATCATCAGCATAGGCTGATGAGCCCGCTATAGGCCCATCACCCACCCTGTGTTTCATAATCAAGACTTAAAAATGGTTTTTTCTTTTAAATCTTTGCATGAAATAAGAGAGTCAGGGCATTACCTTCCGGGAATCTTGAATGTTGCACCGTTGGTGGATGTCCCAACAGCTATATGCCCCATCTATTTAAAAGGACTACACTCAGTTTATCTCTTCATGTCAAAAAAAAAAAGATGTATAAGAGACTGAAACTCATCCTTACCTTGTCAATAACAGCCATCGATATGGTATCATGGTTGTGAGGACCAACAAGAGGAGGAAGTCTATACTCTATTGTTCCCATCTCACAAGACTCAGTAGAAACATCCATACCACCATGTTTCGGCTTGTAAGGTCCACAGCCGTTCGCAGGGACAACGTTCTTTCTAAAATTGGGCTGACACCGATTCTCTTTCCAGTCCAACCACTTCTTTAAAGATTCAGGGGAGCTCAGGTTCATAGGTCCAGGAAGACCCATGGAGATAGCAAAAGCTGATGCTCCTTCTCCAGCTAACAACGTGTGTTGAGAGTGCTTCATCACAAGCCACGCAGCTCTTATACCGTCTTTGACATACCGCATTGCAGCAACAGCTCCAACCTCCATAGTCACCTAAGAATCTCCAAACAGACTTGAGAGTCATTTTCTTCAAGATCTTTGATGCATTTTTACTGGAAGGGATTTAATTATTTATTACCCCGTCCATGATTAAAGCATCAAGCATGGTTTCACCGTTCTCATTAGGACTTCCTCCAGGCCCAACTAATCAAAATAAAATTTATCACTTTGCAAAAAGTAAAGTTACATAAACAAATGTTTTTGATAGGCTTTTTACCTGTACCGTCACAGCGGAGTTCCTCACAAGCAGAACAACCTTCCACAACAGCTTCTACTGCAGAGCTTCCATTATTAGCTACTCTCCAAGCTGCTCTAACCGCTTCTATGAAAGGCCAAGTGCTCACCACTACTGGGAACTTCTTTGGTTTCCCCAACTCCGCTTCAGCTGCCTGAAACCAAAACCATTCAGACAGAACCTAGTTAAGGATCCGGTTTTCAGAGTATGTACATCCAAAATAAGAAAAGCATTCAAAATTAGCAAAATCTAGAGTACGATCACCCTTTTGTCATGACTGGTTCACCTACCTAACTCATAAAGTGATCAAAGTTTCGATTTTTATTCCCCAGTTCCAACTGAATTGAGATTTTCAGAAGTCACTTACCGTCAGTAGAGGCAGAAACAGAAGGAGAGTAGAGAGAATAATCGAAAGATAGCTTCTCGCCATGACCTGTGAGCTTTAGAAGCTACAAAAGTTATCTGTCTTGCTCTATTGACTTTATGTTCATTGGTCTGCTCATGACTCAAATAACTGCCAGTATATACGGTTCGGTTTGAATCGGTTTGGAGTTGGTGAAAGAGCTCATGACTCAGATAACTGCCAGTACTATATGGTTCGGTTTAATCGGTTTGGAGTTGGCAAAGAAAACACAATCAGCTGTGTTCTCTGATCGGCAAGGTTAAGCTAGTTGCGTTAATAGCAAGGTGATTGCTTTATGTTTCATATAGAAGAAAGTAATCAGAAAATTGAATTCTTACTTATCAAAACAATGTTACACAAAAACCATATGAAACAAAGCTTATTTACTAAAACCACTAGTTAATCATCATCCACATCAACAATGCATATGTTCTTCTCGTTTGGTCCACAAATTGAGAAACCACTGACTTGAATCTGGGGACCATTAGAGAAAGACTGGCA
This sequence comes from Brassica napus, assembly GCF_020379485.1. NCBI lineage: Eukaryota > Viridiplantae > Streptophyta > Magnoliopsida > Brassicales > Brassicaceae > Brassica > Brassica napus. Next base: position 21,980,257 of record NC_063436.1, on the reverse strand, counting down.
AGCTGTTGTTTTCACCTCCATACAGTCTCGTCTGCATCCGTGAAAATCGCGTTATGATGTTCAATCAGGCACTGCACAACCTCGACCGCACCAAAATCAACTTGAACAATATCATCTAGAGGGATTGATGAAGATGCATCTACACCTTCTCCTTCATCTGTAATCATCGACGATAATTATGACCACAATGGAACTCTGCTTTTTTTATGATAGATAGTATAAAAGCTAAGTTCTTTATTGCGGTTTTTGTTTACCTGAGAGTAAGTCCCATGGAGTAGCAGTTTCAAAGTCGTTGCTTTTCTTAGGACTCCTTGATGGGCGTCTCCAATATTCCCTATAAGACTCAGGCCTCTTGTCTTCTCGCCACATGATCACCGGAGCCATCTCCATAGCTAGGCTGTGTGAATCCATCTGTCCAAGTCCAAGAAAACGATTCTCAATCATCAAGATTACAAGCCAGTGTTAACTTATAACTACGTTGAGTGATTATAGAGAAGACATTCCTACCTTGTTGAGCTGTGATTTCTCGCTCACACGAAGTAACAACGCAGTTACGAACTCAAGTGTATTATAGTTCACACTGGAAAGCTTTTGGAGTGACTTTCTCATTCTGTTAACGCTTGACCTTGCATCTTTGATTTCATTATAAAGCTCAAAAGTTGTTAGTGGTGTTGGAAGGCTTGCGAGATAGTATTTCATGAGGGCAGCGACATCAACTGGATTCACGCCTTCAGGTATTGACGCGCTAGGATCTGACAAACAAGTGACTAGTTTAACACAGAATCCTCCCTGAGCCATAAGAGTCAGAGAAGAAAACTTGTTACAACGTTGGTTTACCTTGATTGTAAGCAGAAACCAATTGCTGGATCAGCTTTTTGTCTCCTTCGGTTTTGAACAAGTTCGGTGAGTTAAGTCCTGAGGAGAAGAAACATCGTATGAGCTATATAAGCAGTACAGCCACAATTTGGTTGGAATATTCTTACCTGTTAATATGAGATAGTCTGCGCACTTGATCAATATTATTGGAATAGGCCTGGTCGACTCCTGCCGCTGGACAGTGACCTCAATCGCAACACCAAACACTGAGCACAAAATACAAGCAAAGCATAAACTTAGAATGATTAACCAACGTCTATAAATGCATAAACCGCGACTATCTTACCATCTGAGCTGGCAACTCCCTGCAGGTTTACAAAGAATCAAACATTAGAGACAAAACTCAAATCAACAGCTAGGATCAGATGCAAGTCTCACATACCTTCTGCCATCTTTCGATATCCGTCAAAAGAGTCTTGCTCTTTTGTGCAGTCTTTTTTGCCGCCTTAAAAGAAAAACGAACATCAAAAGAACATTAGCTCTCTCACACGTTGGAAAATGAAAGTTGGAGAAGTTATTTTATTTGAATAAATTACCTCTTCCACTTTGATCTTTCCAACGGAAACCTTTTCTTTAGTCTCAGTGATACCTTTCCTGACCAAAGTCCCAGTTGTGGCAGCAGCTGTTATGAGGTGTTCTTGCACAGCGTGTCTAGTTGCAGGCTGCTGAAGAATCGCCCACCTGCTTTTGAACAACGACCCAACTCTTTCAGCAACATCGGTAACGTTCACTTTCGCATCCTTAGCCACTTCCCCGACAAAAGCACCAGCTGATTGCCTAGCTTCCCTAAGCTTCGTTCCTATTCCACAGCATAAAACAATAGTAAGCCTTCCTTCAACCACAAACACATACTCACACAGAGAGTAAAGACGTTAGTTAGTGTATAAACTATCTAAACCTGAGGAAGAAAAGAATCCACTAGTTCTCTCCTGCCATTGCTGTGAGATGAGAGAAGGCATCGCTTTGAAACAAATCACTTTAAACCTGTTTAGATCAATAAACAAAAAAAAAGGCTTCATAAACTCTCAATACTCACTATTCTTTAGCAAACTATGTTTGATTATGACACAAACACATAGGCCCTACTATTCGTTGTAATCAATCTTATAAATAAATAAAATTATCTAAAACTAAAAGTCATCAGCTCAGCTCCATCCAATCATATACAGTTTTTCTATAGAAGAAACAAAACCTTTGAACACAACATTTCAAAAAGGAGATAACTTTTTAGAAACCAACCATAAACCCTAAACCTATAATCTCTAACCAATCAAATCAACGGACAATCGAAAATAACAAAGTGACAAGAGCAATCGATCATCAGAACCTTTTAAAAGTCCTCAGAGAAATTTGAGACGATCGAACCCAATCCCTCGAGACGATCAAAGACGACGAGATCGTCCCAGGAGAAACAAAAGTTCCACCCTTTTAAATTTTCTCTGGGCTTTGAATTTTGAATAGGAAAGTCATCCTTTTGATTTTTCTTCCGTATTAGTGCCACGTGTAGAATTTTTAGAGGTGGAGCCGTCAAAATCTAAACATTTTCCAGTTTTTTTTTTTTAAATAAACTTATTTGTTAGTCCTTCGTCTTTTTCTCATTAACGTAATTGAGAACTAAATTCTAATTTGATATTTTCGCCCATCATGTCTTTTTTTTTTTTTTTTTTTTTTTGTGAATCCGCCCATCATGTCTACTGTTGCAGAAGTTCAGAACATAGTGAAATACAAAAACTACAAGGAATAAAACTAATAAGAAAATTTTCCATAAAACTGTCATTTGTTATCATACATTTTACCCTATATATTAATCTGCCAACATATTACTCCACATATATTCTATTAAAATTGAAGTAGAAAATAATATTTGCATATTTTCAAGTGGTTTACAGATTTTTATTCTTTTTTAACTAATTTTAATCACTTAATTTATCTTATTTTCTGATTAATTTGTCATCATTTATTACAAAGTATAAAACATAATTTACATATTTTAAAGTATTCTATCACATTTTGCTTTTTTCCCCTTTCTATTATAGTAATTCGACATAATTTATTTTACTTCTTAACTATAATAATTTTACAGGTTTGAATTAAATTAATTTATTCGTGACAAGATTTCAAAACGGCTAACATTTTTTTTTGTAGAATCAGCTAAAATCATCCATGTATCCGTTCAAGTATGAATCAATTTTTTTGGATATTAGGTTTTTGAATTCTAAAATTAAACTTTATTTTAATATTATAGATTTTCGGACGGGATTCGAGTCGATCCTTCTAGGTCCGGATAGGTTCGTAAAAACCTAAAAATATTCAAATAATTAAAAAAAAATATTTGTGTAAAAAAAATTAAAAATAATTTATTAAACAAAAGTAAAAATCAAAATCGGCGCGGATCAAGCTCCGGTTTCCATTATTTGATAGGGTTTTACCGTTTCTGCATAATCACACTCGACACTCCAATGCCGTTCTTCTATTATTGGATTATTAAACAATCAAAACATGCAACTTAGTGGGTCCGATCTCATCTCCAGAGCTTATCATCCAATCGTTTACTTTAAGAAGATAATCATCTCCTCTTTCTTCATCAAATCAAATGTTAAATCAAACAACAAACAAAAAGATAATGATTGTAGTAGGCAAAATAAAGAAACAAATAAACTTTTGACTTGTCTACGCAATAGAAAAGTCTTTCTTCACATGTCTATTCTTACTATTGTGCACTATAGATTTCTCATTAGCCAAACAACAACCAAGAGTTCCACACTCGAGTCCAAAAAAGACACTCCAGTGGTCCAACAAGTTTGCATACCTCGAAACTCATCAACATTAAGATGATATAGACTAAAATCTACTCTAAGAGAGATTTATTTGGCCATTTCTTGGAATTATAGCTTGGTTTTAGTTTCTTTTGAAGAAAAGTTATCACTTGTGTTTTGTCTGATCTGTCTCTCTACGTGGACATGGAAGAAAAAGAATCAAGAAAAGGAGCCATGGCTGCATCAAAATCTGGCGGGAAGATAACTTATTTTGTGGTGGCTTCATGTGTTATGGCCGCCATGGGAGGTGTCATCTTCGGCTACGACATCGGAGTTTCAGGTTTACATATATAACATATACTTTATAGTTTTCGATCGTTTCAAATCCATGTTTTGTGGTTGTATTCTCATTTATAAAAAATGATTGACATAACTATAGCTGACATGAGAAAAGTATACATTAAAACTAGAAAGAAAACGTAAGCAAATTGGTTTATGTGGCTGATAAATTAAAATGGATTTCTTAAACGTGTTTTTAGATATAATATGGAAATCATGTAATGACCTACGTAGGTGGAGTGATGTCAATGGGGCCATTTCTTGAAAGATTTTTTCCAAAAGTATATAAGCTCCAAGAAGAAGATAGAATAAGAAGAAGCCATAACAACAAGAACCACTATTGCCTTTTCAATAGCCAACTTCTTACGTCCTTCACGTCTTCTCTCTACGTTTCCGGTTTCATAGCTACTCTGTTAGCTTCGTCAGTGACTCGTTCGTGGGGTCGCAAGCCCTCTATATTTCTAGGCGGCGTGGCTTTTCTCGCTGGCTCTGCTCTCGGCGGCTCTGCTCAAAACGTTGCTATGCTCATCATTGCACGTCTCTTGCTAGGTGTAGGAGTTGGATTCACAAACCAGGTACGAGTTGTGTAAAGTAGAGATAGGACCAAATATTTATTGTGTTGTCTTAATATCTTACAAGAGAGTTGTATATACACAAGACTTAGACATATTTAACTAGGAATATAACTTATCTAAATCATCTAAATTAACTAATCTTTATCACAATAAAATTTCTATAATATTTTTGGTTTGGATTTCATAGACTTCATAGAATTCACTTCACAACAATTAGTTCACAAGATACACATCTTGCTCTACAATATATTTCCATTTAGTTGGACAATGTGATATGTGAACATGGTCACAATATCTATAAATGTTTTAAAAATTATTAAACAGTAGTTAGCTGCTTTAGAAGGGATTGGTGCATAGACATGTGCTTAAACGCCGTATAAACTGATTTTTAGAACAAGAGTTGTTTGTTTATGTTTGTTTGTGTTTGTACAGTCGGTTCCTCTATATCTGTCGGAGATGGCTCCGGCGAGATACAGAGGAGCAATCAGCAATGGCTTCCAGCTCTGCATCGGAATAGGGTTTCTAACTGCAAACTTCACCAACTACGAAACTCAAAAGATCAAAGAAGGCTACGGTTGGAGAATCTCTTTAGCCACAGCCGCGGTTCCAGCTTCAATCCTCACGTTAGGCTCACTCTTTCTCCCGGAGACGCCAAACAGTATCATACAAACCACCGGGGACGTTCACAAGGCCGAGCTCATGCTACGTCGTATCCGCGGAACAAACGACGTACAAGACGAGCTTGCCGATCTCGTTGAAGCCAGTTCTGAGTCAAACTCAAACGCACAACATGGGTTCTTGAACTTGCTCCAGACAAGATACAGGCCTGAGTTAGCGATGGCTTTTGCTATACCGTTCTTTCAGCAGGTTACGGGCATCAACGTCGTCGCTTTCTACGCACCGGTTCTGTTTCGAACCGTCGGGTTTGGGGAGAGCGGTTCGCTGATGTCGACGCTCGTGAGCGGGATCGTGGGAACAGCTTCGACGTTCTTGTCGATGCTTGTGGTCGACAGAATCGGTAGAAAGACTCTGTTTCTGCTAGGAGGGTTGCAGATGCTTGCGTCGCAAGTTATCATCGGTGTGATCATCATGGTGGCTGAGGCTCGCGACGGTGTGATCGGGGAAACGTACGGTTACGCGGTTGTGGTTTTGGTGTGTGTATACGTGGCGGGGTTTGGGTGGTCGTGGGGTCCACTAGGGTGGCTTGTACCGAGCGAGATCTTTCCGTTGGAGATTAGGTCAGCGGCGCAGAGTGTGACGGTGGCGGTTAGTTTTGTGTTTACTTTTGCTGTGGCTCAAAGCGTGCCACCGATGTTGTGCAAGTTCCAAGCGGGGATTTTCTTCTTTTATGGAGGGTGGGTGGGGGTAATGACGGTGGCGGTGCAGCTGTTTCTGCCGGAGACTAAGAATGTTCCGATCGAGAAGGTGGCTGGACTTTGGGAGAAGCATTGGTTCTGGGGGAAACTGACTAGGAAGCGTGTATGCCAAGGAACCACTTCTGTTAGTAGTTAATCTCCCAAACATATAATCTCAAGTTATGTGAAACCATGAAAGATGAAAATGAGTGTTTCAAATTGTTATGAAGTTATTTATTCATATGAAAATTAAAAAAAAATTGCACTATTTATTCAAATATGAATTTTAGAAATTTACATAAAAAAAGTATTATTGAACTTGTAGGCAATTCTTTCAAATAAAATTTTTTAAGTTTTTGTCACAAAAATAGTCCTCAAAAAAGAAAATGACCAAAATAGTTCATTTTTATTTTAAAATTTTTAATATTTATTCTTTATTTTTAAAAATTTGAAACTCAATCCCCAAAACTCCACCTCTTTAACTCTAAACCCTAAGTTTATAGTTAACCTTAAGGTAAAAATATATTTTTACTCTTTAATAAAACTTATTTTGGTCATTTTCTTCAGTGAGTGCTATTTTTGTGACAAAAACTTAAAAATTGTCATTTTAGGGAATTTCTCAATTTTTGAAATTGTAATTTTAGTTCAATGTTAAATTTGAGTAGTTTTGTGGTGATTTGAATGTATATTAGTGGAGTTTCTCAGTTAAAAATAAATAAACCTCATTAGAATGTTCTAATTAAAATCAATGTAACATTTGTAATCCACTTAAATTATTTTAAAAACTCTCTAAAACTAAAATATAAAAAGAAAGGGGCAAAACGTAAATATATAAAATTATGAGGATCAACGAAGACGGAATCTTCTAAGATAGCTTGTGCACACAATCGAATCTCCGATTAAGAAGTCGTCTTCCATACGAGTAGAATAATCCTTCTCTCGACAACAACTAAAATTTGATCAGATTCTCCAATTCATCGCGAGATTAAAATGTTTACGCAGAAGCTTCATGAAGCATACAAAGGCACGGTGGAGAGATTCACAGGTCCTCGTACGACCTCGGCCTTCAAGGAGAAGGGAGTCCTCAGCGTCAGCGAGTTCGTCCTCGCCGGCGATAATCTCGTCTCCAAGTGCCCTACCTGGTCTTGGTTAGTCAAAAAAAGTTTTATTGATGAATGTTAATTACAAAGTCGCGATTTTTAATTTTTGAGGTTTGTGAATTTCGCAATTATACGATATGGGTTAGCTGTAAACTCGATCTTCGAGGTATATGGGTGATGGGTTTCTCTGGTTTGGGGATAAAGTTATTGTCTTTTAGAGTTTTATATAGAATTTTGTGAGATTGTGATGAGATCAAGTTGATGTTTAACTAGGGAATCTGGTGACCCAAGCAAGAGGAAGTCATACTTACCCACCGAGAAACAGTTTTTGATTACTAGAAATGGTGAATTTGAGTTTTTTTTTTATGTTTGATTTGTTGTGTTATGTATGGACATTTCTCTTTAAGTTTTTATTGGGTTGAATGAACAGTACCTTGTCTACGGAGAGCTGCATCTGTGGCAGAGGAATACGAAGCTGCGGGAGGGGAAGTGTTGGTTGATGATGAGGATGATGATGGTTGGCTGGCAACTCATGGGAAACCCAAAGGTGAATGTTAGTTTTGTGCCTCACTTTCCTCATGGTTTAATGTTTTGTCTTTGATTTTAGATAAAGGCAGTGAAGATGAGAACTTGCCGTCCATGGATGCCTTGGATATAAACGAGAAAAGAGGTATACGATCGATACCTACCTATTTTGGAGCTGAGGAGGAGGATGATGATATTCCAGATATGGAAGAGTTTGATGAGGCTGACAATATGGTGGAAAATGATCCGGTCAGTTTCTTTTCTTCTTCGTTACTAATTACTATCTCATGTGACTTCCAGTTGACAAATCTTTTATCTTCCTTTGAGTCTAGGCAACTTATCTTGTGGCTCATGAACCAGATGACGATAACATTCTCCGAACTCGTACATATGATATCAGCATAACGTAAGCATCCTGTCTTAACATACCCAACGAATCTCTCTCACTGCTTTATTGTCTAGATTCTCACTCATTCTTTTGGATTAATAGCAAACTCATAACACTTCACTTTGGTTCAGGTATGATAAGTATTTCCAAACTCCTCGTGTTTGGCTGACCGGTTATGATGAGGTCTGCATCTTATTTAATTCCTGTTTCTTTTTTATTTTTCATCTTAGAACTCTTGGATTTTGCTGCTTGTTTATGCTCTTTTTATCTATCTTAAGAGCTGTGATGTATCCATCTATCTTGTAGTCAAGGATGCTGCTGCAACCTGAACTTGTAATGGAGGATGTAAGCCAAGACCATGCTCGTAAGACGGTAAAAATGAGACGAAGCTAAATAAAACTTTGTAAATCCTCTGAGTCTGACCAATGTAGTAGATTAATTGTGCAATCCTCTGTTAAAAAAAAAAAACTACAACAGGTGACAATTGAAGATCATCCACACTTGCCTGGGAAACATGCTTCAGTCCATCCATGTCGACATGGAGCTGTTATGAAGAAGATCATTGATGTATTAATGTCGCGTGGAGTAGAACCTGAAGTTGACAAGTGAGAGAGTGGTTTATATTGCAAAAAAACAGCTCTTCTTATAGTTCATTTGGGCCTTTTGCTGATTACACCATTTTGCTATTCTTTTCCAGGTACCTATTCCTGTTCTTGAAGTTCATGGCATCAGTTATTCCAACGATCGAGTATGATTACACAATGGACTTTGATCTCGGTAGCTCAAGCACCTAAAATACCAGGGTGAAAGCAATCACTGGTGTCGTCATGGATGGCTTGGTGGCTCTGCACTGTACATAAAAACTCTCATAATTTTCTTTTCTCTTCAAAAGAAACTGTAAGGTGTTGTGTTCTGTTTTGATCACTCGTTCATCTGAAGTTTATGCAGCAGATCAACTGTAATTTGCTATTGATCAGAACTGATTCCAAAGTCGTTCAGAAAACAAAATGTGAATGTAACTTTATTCTTACATCTAATTTAGCTGGGATTAATGATTTCAAATGATGTATATGTTGTGTTTGAAATCACTGTTTTTCTTTTATTACAACAAATAGTAGCACAAGGATCACAGCTGCAGAGATCTCTTATACAATTCTAACACAGGCGATGGACCATGAGTGTTTTATACTATCTAGCTCTTGTGGCTCTGGTTATGAACACGATAAGCAAAACAACAATGGTGAGCAGAACCGTCATCTGAAGCTTCTCTATTGCTGGCGCAGCACCTGTGGCTAACACAACCGTCTCATCTCCAGGAACAACCGTATCATCATCTCCACTGAAGAGGTCGGTGACGTACTTTGTGACTACTTCCATTGCGTCCATGATTTTGACGGCACTTCTCTGAAGCAGCCTCCTTATGAAGTTCACGGATAAAACAGTCTCTTCTTCTGACCTGTCACTCTCAGCTGCTTTATAAAATCAATGAAAAGTATTCACATAATCATCATCGTTTAGAACCCAACAACAGTCCACTTTTATATATCTCTTACCGTTGGTAATGAGCTCACGGACAACCTCATTGTTCATCACCGCATCCCAAACAGCCCTGTCTGAAGCCAATGACATAACCATTCTCTGCAAACAACAGTAGACACCAAATGTTTCTTTTCAAACATCTTTAGCAAATGATGGAACTCAAGACAGCTATCAAACAATACAGAACCTGAACTGAGGGATCCGTCTGAAACAGATGAAAGGCGTCGTAGAATCTGTCCAGCATATAAGGCTGCAGAAGACTAGTATTGCAGAGCTGCAATGGAGGCTCAATCCAATCTACAAACTCCGACTGATCTGAAACTTGGTCTTCTGATTTATCACCATCATCTTCATTGAACATCCTAACATATAAAGATGACTTCCTTTTTAATCTTGAGAACCCTTAATACATGTAAAGAAACAACCTTTCAAAACTCACAGTTGAAGTGCAGAGAAAGCATGCTCAACTTCCTCAATCTCCGGAGCTTTATCCTCTCTTTCAACAGCCACCCACTCAAACTCATCCTCCTCCTCAAACGAATCAATCACCGGCTCAGCTCTCCCCACCGATGTGGAAGAAGAGACAGAGGACGAGGAAACTGATGGTGACATGGATGGTTTCTTATTGCCGAGATTGGTCGCTGTAGCAGCACCAGCTTCTTCGAAAGTCTCCAGCTGCTCTCCGCCGCCACCGTTAAGGATTCTGATGTCCATTTTCGCCGCCTAGTTTTCTTGCTCTGTAAGCCGGAAACGGCGCTTACTATTACTTGCAAGTTATTACAAAAGTGTTTAATAATGGAACAGTTATTATTTTTCTTACATACTTTTTTTAAGGTCTCATACTTTTGTACGTTTCTAAATTAGCCGTATACTTGTACAATATGAATAAACAAACCCGTTACCTTTATAATTGCTCTTTAAACCCGTAATCGGGCCAGATCGTCGTGGAGCTCCATAGTAAAGGTTGCACATTGTTGTGATTATGAAATCCCGTATCCAACTCTGTATTATCCGATTATTAATACGATATTGTCCACTTTGGGCTTAATTGGCAAGCCCGCATGGATTTACTTTTGGTTTCCATCCCAAAAGGTCTCGTACTATTAGAGTTGGACATCTCTTTATATATTAGACACTCCTTGTCTAATTCTCCAATGTGGGACTTAGTTTGTTATATCACATTCTCCCCTTCAAACTAAGAATCACTTTCATCTCGTGTCCCACAACTGACTTCCAAAATCTTCTGACTTGATTTCTGCCACACACCTCTCATTCCTAACTCATAGGATACCCATTCATCACTCATTTATTACTCAAAGGGTATTTCGATCTTTCTTGCAGATTTCTCGTCAACCGGCTCTGATACCAATTGTTGGGATTGTGAAATCTCGTGTCCAACTATGTATTATCCGATTAGTACGATATTGTCCACTTTGGGCCTAATTGGCAAGCCCGCATGGATTTACTTTTGGTTTCCATCCCAAAAGGCCTCGTACTATTAGAGTTGGACATCTCTTTATATATTAGACACTCCTTGTCTAATTCTCCAATGTGGGACTTAGTTTGTTATATCACACACATCAGATAAAATTATCATGGAAGTTGGTTTATTAACACTAATAAATATTGTTATGAAATAAGAATATGTTGTTTGAACTTTGAATTAGGATAAAACAGTCATACTGTTGTAGCCGGAATCAAAGACAAAAAATAAGAATTGTCATATGAAAGTTATAAAATGTTCGAAAATATTTGATTTTATACTGTGAATGAAAGTCTTGATTCTGATAAGAAAGGTAACGAAGTGTTACCATAATCTTAAGTTACAAAAAAAAAAGTGTTACCATAATCTTTGAGCTTATACTACTATCTCAGAGTGCAGATATAAAAAGAAAATGTTTTGTTGCTAGCTAAAGGCATCGAAGAATATTACAATAATCTTTAGGACTTCCGGATGTGGTTACTACAGTTTGTAACCCACCAGTTCTTATTAATATAAACTTCATGTTGTAAATAAACTTTGACCCCACTTAGAATGTAAACTGCAATCTTCAGGTTCCAAGTTCCTACTTGTTATTTGGTTGTGGAAAATGACTTTTCCACCGTTTCAACGACCAAATCATTTATAATTTGGTTGTATACGAAACAATCTCAAGATCTATATGTTTTTTCCTCATCTTTCTGTTGATAGGGTTTCAGAAGTTACCATTTCTGTCTATTCAAGTCTTTCCAAAATGTTGGTTCCACAAGATACGAGAAAAACTGGTTAATTCTTATCTCGTAATATATGAACAACTTGGGCCCGTTATAATTCAGAACTCATAAGCTAGGATTCAAGAAATGTATATATTGTGTGTTAATACACAAAATTAATTGTGTAGACTACTAACTTCAGTTTTTACATCAGCTTCAGCTTATAGAAGAGTGAATAAGAACAAAAATCCACTCTGGTTACAGAAAAAAGGAAAGGTCAATGGGCATATGGGCTGTCCTCCAACTCTCCACCATTTTCACCCCACAATCATAACATTTTGTTTTGAAAATGTGGCATAAATTAAAGAAAAGACAAGGTTTTGTAATGAAAATGATGATTAGGGTTGTTGATTCAGAATCCCGTGGGAATGAATACTCATCTATTTCCAAAAAGTATACCATCTCTTTTCCATGAACAACATGATTACATATTTTGATAAATTAATTTTGTTTGTTTTTGTTCATTGGCTCTACCATCTAATCTGCTTAACAACTTTGAAAATGTTATGGAATTTCATAGGTGAATGATAATGCATTATTGCCACTTTAAATGTGCTCATAACTTCAAGCTAAAGCGTCTCTGTGCCCACAACACATATGACAAAATAAAAGCATGGGCCATGTATATTAAATTTGTTCAAATATTATAAACTAATACGAGTGTCTTAACAAGAAAAAAACTAATACGGGTCAGACTGCTTAAACTATATGGCAAAACTGACATCTAATCTGGCTTTATGTGAGGAATATGGAAATTAGTGTCAAATCATCTTCTGTTAATTGTGATGGGGTTGACAAAAAAAAAATTCTTTTCAACCATATAAGCGAAAGTGTTTGTTTATCCTTTGAGAAAATGTATATACTACACACAAAATTAACTGATTGAAGTTACGGATAAAATATTTGTTCATCTAATAAATGGCTACATGATAATTATTTATTTATTTCAATATAAATGTATGTATTTATTTTTAGATTGTGAGTGTAACTCCTTTTGCATAATTAACTTAGATATTATTGACGTTCCGTAGTTAGTTGTTTTATTTGAACTAGTTAGTTCATTTTGAACAAAATTAAAGCTCATATGGACTTTACATTGTCATTTTATAGTATATAAATACATTAATCATATCTATACTATACTAAAAGGGAGATATAAACCCCTCTTAGAGTGTCCACATCAGCATATATAATCATCCAATCAGAGAGCCCGAAGTTGCCACGTCATCTCATTTATTTTTTCGTAAAAAATGAAAAAAAAATGCAAAGGACAGGATCGAACCCGGGTTAGTATGACATAAATATAGAGCATATACCGCTAAGCCATTGAAACTTTCTTGAACACATATACAAGAATCACTAAATATGTAATCACAAACTCTTATGTACATTTACAATAATATGGATTCAACTTTCAAGACTTCGATATTTTGTTTTGTAAAAAAAATAAGAAAGTGACTAAGCTAATATATTCTTTGAAAGTGTGAGAACATTGACAAATATGAAAAAGCATAGATTTTTGTTTTCGTGACAAAGTTAAGACTTTTGTAAAAGTACGTTTACATGAGCTTGCTTTCCCCGATTCTATATACACAAGATTCTATATACACAAATAAATATAATATAACAACATAAGCTTGCTTTCCCCGATTCATATGAAAACTTTTTAAGTTATCCACCAAAGCAAATTAATTAAATCAATCAAATTGTTAGAATACAACAAATTAATATATAATTTTATTTTAAATTAAATTATTTAAAAGTGTATTTTCATTAAAAATAAAATAATAAAAAAGTAAAACTGATTTGATGGTAATTTTTATGACATATATATATATATATATTATGTGAAAGAAATATAAGCTTAATATGGAAAAAAATCTTAAATACAAAAAATCCTAAAATTAACAAAAAAAACTAATAAAAATTAAACTATGATATCAATTGAAAGCTTCTTAGACAATATTAATAAAATATTTAAACGATAATTAGACAAATTTAATTTTTTTTGCCAGCCAAAAATGTATTATTAATTAGCATCAGTTATTTCAAGATGTTTAAGAAAGGATGGACTTAAATGATATATGAACTATGAATAGTAGTACTTTGTAAAGCTGACTTAGATAACACATCTGCACATCATTTCCAACCTTTTTGATGTCTAAATTCAATTTCTTCAGAGCAGTTATTCCACAAAAAGATCGTATGAGATATTGTTTTGATATTCAGATTTGTTTCTTGAATGTTAAGAAGATTGATAACTGTAAAAATGTCTCCTTCGAATATTATATGTCTATAACCGAATCTCCAACATGAGACAACTTTGTTTAAAAAGTAAATAATTTTATTTTTCTTATATTATATAATAAATATATATTATTTACTGATAATAAAAATATAATTATTCATCTATCACAAATATCTATGCAAATATGTGAATCAAGTACTACAATCAAACAACATAATGATTTCCACAAAGAAAATTTAAAAAATATATTTATGTTATGTAGTCTTATTTTATATTCTTTAAATAATGTAATACAATATTATACATTATTTTTTTAGAATTGAGAAATACATATATATCAGTTAGACAAATTAAGCAATAATTAGACAATTTTGACTCTTTTTTTGCCATCCAAAAGTTTATTATTAATTAGCATCAGTTATTTCAAGATGTTTAAGAAAATATGGACAAAAAATAGGATGGACATAAATGATATATGAATTATGAATAGTACTTTGTAAAACTGACTTAGATAACACATATGCACATCCATTTTCAGTCCTTTTTGATGCCTAAATTCAATTTCTTCAGAGCAGTTATTCCACAAAGAGATCGTATGAGATATTGTTTTGATATTCAGATTTGTTTCTTGAATGTTAAGAAGATTGATAACTGTAAAATGTCTCATTTGAATATGATATGTCTATAACCGAGTCCCTACATCAGACAAGTTTGTTTTAAAAAAATATAATTTTATTTTTCTTATATTATATAATAAATATATATTATTTACTGATAATAAAAATATAGTTATTCATCTATCACAAATAACTATGCAAATATGTGAATCAAGTACAACAATCAAACAACATAATGATTTCCACAAAGAAAATTTTAAAAATATATTTATGTTATGTAATCTTATTTTATATTCTTTAAATAATGTAATACAGTATTATACATTATATTTTTTTAGAATTGAGAAATACATATAATATCTTATCCGCGCGTAGCGCGGTTAAAAAATCTAGTGATTTGTAATAAGAGATTGAAAAGGAATGAGGCTTGATATTCACACTATGACAAATCGTTTCATTATGAACATGAAATAAAATCGAAAAGTGTGATATAACAAATGTCAAATAAAATAACACTAACGGTGGTATTTCTAATAAAAAAAGTTTATAAAAAGTAGTCACATTATATCATATTATATATTGAAATGGCCTCACTCCCATCAATCGTTATCTTTTTCTCTTTATTTCATCCTCTTGTTTACTTTTGAAGAATGTTCAATTCTTTCATCATTCTCTTGAGGAAACTTTTATTACTATTGTTCCTTTCTAATCCACCTTTTTTTGTTTGTAGTGTACTTCCAAATTTAAATAATTTTCCTCTAATCCGTTGTTAAATTTTTAAGAGTATTTATACATATTAAAATATGATAATTAGTTATATTAAATTTGTTATATAATTTTATTGTATATTTTCTAGTTACCGTCAACCAATTATATTTAATCAATTTACATATTTTTAATTATTATTATTTTTTAAATACAAAATATCTTAAAATATAGAAAATTTTTTTTTTGTGAAACCAGAAAAAATATATAAAAATGAATATGTTTTACATATACAAACAAAATAACTTGAATACATATATCCAATCAAAATCTTTATGTCTAACTCAATTCGAAATACTTAGCTGCTGTTCAAACATTTTTTAATAGTGGGATTTAATCCCGTTATTGTGTAAGAAAACTTTCCAATATAATTTCACCAAGAAATCACAATCCAGCACCGAAACATTTCGAACATTACAATCATTAAAATATTTTTTCTTACCATCATGAAATGTTGTGTATTTTAATGTATAAACACGATTTTCTTCCTACCAAATGTTAAAAATATATAATAATGATTCCGTCATAAGCAAACGTTCAATCCTATTTCTCTTTGACACTTCAGTTTGTGTGCGGATTCTTTCAAAAAACAAATGGTAAAACCCTCATTCTGTGTAAGTCTAAATATTTTAGTCAACCTCTAAACCTAAGAATCCTTGCATTTAATAAAACAAACCAAGAACACCTGCATCCAAACCAAGAGCACCTGCACTGCATCAAACTCTAATTCATATTGCAAAATCTCATATATCCTATAGTTCAGTTGGGGGTGGAACCGTCATATGATAAAAGGCAAAACATACTACACTGTTGTTGCGAAAAAGACACGCGTGACAACAAAACACTAACAAAAGAGAAATCAAATGACGCATGCTTCTACACATTATTCTCATTATTGCTATCTATTTATTTTTTACAAAAGAATTCAGAAAATTTTGGACCATTGGTCCTAATAGGACGAGTTTGTAAAACGTATATCATTCTACTTCAAGGCTACATTTTTTTTTTTTGAGAAATCAAGGCTACATTATATTCATATAGGCTATAAAATCATTTGAACGTAAAATAAACACTTCACGCAAATGCATGTGTATATTCATACTGTGCATGCAGCGATGTTAGGATATAAGGAAAATGAAACTACATGCAGTATAATGTGTGTATTTTTTCAAAAAAAAATGTCTATCATTTTGTGTTCGCAGTTAATTAATGCATTTTGCTCACCGCTCATGTATGTACCTTGGAGATTTTGTACATTGGCGATAATTTAGGTGATTAGTTGAAGATTAATGATGATAGTTTTTGAACTTTTAGGGGTAAATGGAATATATGTGAGATATTAGTTTCACCCAGCCTGATGATGAAAAGTGAATCTATAATGGCAAGCAACCATCATTACACAATCCTTATAATGCCTCTAAGTCAATTTCTACAGCTATAACTTTATATATACAGCACTGACAAAAATAATACTATATTGTTTTCTCAAAGAATGTTAACAATGAAAATAAATAATATATAATAAGAGAAAGCCATCGTGTCCGAAAAATATACAAGAAAAAGGCAAAGTTTGGATCTCCTCCTAGCAGTATTAAATGTTTAAAATGAGACCAAAAATATCTAAAGTAGAAAAGAAACCTGTGATCAGAGCCGGTCATTTAAAATCGGAAGCAAAAAAAAAATGTGGCTAACCACTGATAGTCCAACCCAGAAAATGAAGAATGGGAGATATGTGAGCTTTGCCACTAAACTAAGGAGAATTTTGAAAATATGTCGCCGGAATTTATTCATAAAATAAACAGCCGCAAGCAACTGCTTCACTCGTTTGATGCCAGGATCGGCTGTGCATGTGATTGAGATCTTTTAAAAAATACATGAAAAATGTTAGAAACCATGAATTTAAATAAATGTCCATTATGACAAACTTACAATCACATATATACACTTGTAGATCATTTTATTTTTTGACTAACACACTTGTAGATTAATCAAAATGAGATAAAAGTATGTTTTTAGTAGAACATGACCATGTCATTGAGCTATCTTAAGAATTACATGAAAATGTTACAGAGTGAATATAAAAATATTTCATAATGTTGTTAATTTATTTGAAAATTAACCGAATTCGTAAATAAGACATGCAAGACAACTAATTGAAAAGATTCTTTTTTAACTAATCTACAGTGATCTAATAGCTATATAAAGGAGTCATTATGCAAACCAAAAGAACAATATGTACATCTTTTCACTAAGATTTCAATGATAATGATAAGATTATTGTGTCAACTAATTGAAAGCAAGTAACTCTGGGTTATTTGTTTTTATTTATTAAAAGTACTAAAGAGATGCACGCGTATATCTAATCGACTATACGTATGAACTGAATGGTGTGATGGATTGCTTGAAGCCTTGAAGAACCTTGAATCTTTTTGGGCGCCAGAATTGGTGTTCGAATAAATCATACTAGTTTGAATGTATTTTTTATAAATAAATAAAAATTTCGTATTTAATAAATATACAAAGTGGGCTTTGAGAGTTAGTGGAGTAACAGAGGAATTTAGCTTTATTGGATCCTGTGAGTGACTGAGATACATACAGCCCACTTTCACTTACTTATATACACATTTCTTGTGTGTGTATGTATGTATGCATGTTCTATACATTCCAATAAACATTCAATTTGTCTGCAAATGGTTTCAAAAAGAAAACCAAAAATGGAAAAATAATTTAAAAGAGGTAAAAATAAGATGCAGACAAATCTAAAATGTAAATAATGTATTTTTAATAAGAATGAGTGGCATGTTGATTTGGTTTCTGATTTTCAAAGATCTCCACCCAGAAGCCAGTATTGTAATTTGTATGATGGGAACAAAAAAAATAGACCTATATAATGCATGCATATTATAAAATAGTTTGACAAATAATGTTTTATTAAATAAAACAAAATTGTAATTAGTAATTCATAGGAATTTTGTTTGCTCAACAATTACAAACAAATGGATTATAAATATTAATTGTTTATGTATGACATAACAGAATGCCTTAACCAACAACCAATAAAGAAGGAACAAGTATTAAAATAAGAAGTAAGTAATTTTGAAAAAGGTAAGAAAAGTAAAAGAAGAGTGGAAAATGGATTGAGTTCGTCTTTTCTTTTCTTCCCCACACAAACCATAATGCCCTTAACCAACAAAAGCCAGACCATTAGACGCACTCCACAATCATCACCTTCATGATGACTTCTTCTCTTCTCCTTCTTCACCTTCTTCAAACCCTTATATCCACCATTGTTAACCCTAAAGCCTTTCTCAACTTCACCTCACTTATTCAGACAATCTTTTCACTTTCTTTTTCCTAAAAAAGCCATGAACAAGAAGAACACTTCTCTTTCTCTTGTTCATCTCTTTATCCTTCTTCTTCCTTTCTCTTCCTTATCTCTCAAGCTTTCACCTCAGCTCTCCTCTCTCATTTCCCTCAAAACATCTCTCTCCCCCTCTCCCTCTGCCTTTCAAGACTGGAAAGTCACCGATAACCAAAACGGCGCCGTTTGGTGTTCTTGGTCCGGTGTAGTCTGCGACAATGCAACGGCTCAAGTCATTTCTCTTGACCTCTCTAACCGGAACCTCACAGGCCATCTTCCTCAACAGATTCGTTACTTGTCATCGAGCTTGCTCTACTTGAACCTCAGTAAGAACTCCTTGGTGGGTCCGTTTCCCACTTCTCTCTTTGACCTCACCAAGCTCACCACTCTTGACATCAGCCATAACTCCTTTGAATCAAGTTTCCCTCCTGGAATCTCCAAGCTCAAGTTCTTAAGAGTCTTCAACGCCTTCAGCAACAACTTCGAAGGCTTGTTGCCTTTGGAAGTGGCTCGTCTCCGTTTCTTGGAAGAGCTTAACCTCGGTGGTAGCTACTTCGAAGGAGAGATACCTGCTGCTTACGGTGGTTTACAGAGACTAAAGTTTATCCATTTAGCCGGAAACCTTCTCGGAGGTGGTTTACCTCCGAGATTAGGCTTCCTACCAAACCTCCAACACATCGAGATCGGTTACAATCAGTTCACAGGAAACATACCTTCTGAATTCTCATCACTCTCGAACCTTAAGTACCTTGACGTCTCCAACTGCACTCTCTCTGGCTCTCTCCCTCAAGAACTCGGAAACCTCACAAAGCTCGAGACTTTGCTCCTCTTCTCCAACGGCTTCACCGGCGCAATCCCAGAGAGTTACAGCAACTTAAAATCTCTAAAGTCACTAGATTTATCAAGCAACCAGCTCTCAGGCACCATCCCTCCAGGCTTCTCTTCCTTAAAGAATCTCACGTGGTTTAGCGTAATCAGCAACAACCTCTCAGGGGAAGTCCCCGAAGGCATCGGGGAGCTCCCTGAGCTAACCACATTGTCTCTCTGGAACAACAACTTCACCGGAGCTTTACCGCAGAAGCTCGGAACAAACGGAAAGCTCGAGACTTTAGACGTCTCCAACAACTCATTCACCGGAACCATCCCTCCTTCTCTCTGCAACGGCAACAAGCTTTACAAACTCATCCTCTTCTCCAACAACCTCGAAGGCGAGCTCCCAAAGAGCTTAACAACCTGCACGTCTCTCTGGAGGTTCAGGACTCAAAACAACAGACTAAACGGCACCATACCGTTAGGATTCGGCTCTCTTGACAACCTCACGTTCGTAGACCTGAGCAGCAACAGATTCACCGACCAGATTCCATCGGACTTCGCCGAAGCTCCTGTTCTTCAGTACTTGAACCTCTCCTGCAACTCGTTCCACAGCAGATTACCGGAGAATATCTGGAAAGCTCCCAACTTGCAGATCTTCTCGGCGAGTTTCAGCGACCTGATCGGTGAGGTTCCTAACTACGTGGGATGCAAGAGCTTCTACAGGGTTGAGCTGCAAGGAAACTCGCTCAACGGGACCATCCCTTGGGACATAGGACACTGCGAAAAGCTTCTCTCTTTGAACCTCAGCCGCAACTACTTAACCGGAATCATCCCCTGGGAGATCTCCACGCTTCCTTCCATTGCTGACGTGGATCTTTCTCGTAACCTCCTAACCGGTACGATCCCCTCCGACTTCGGAAGCTCCAAAACCATAACGACTTTCAACGTTTCGTTTAATCAGTTAACCGGTCCGGTTCCGACCGGTTCGTTCACGCATTTGAATCCGTTGTTCTTCTCCTCTAACGAGGGGCTGTGCGGAGACGTGCTAAGGAAGCCTTGCGGCTCCGACACGGAACCGGAGATTTACGGCCGGAAGAAAACCGCCGGAGCTATTGTCTGGATAATGGCGGCGGCCATCGGCGCCGCGTTCTTCCTCCTCGTCGCCGCCGCTCGGTGCTTCAAGAAAAGCAAAGTCGACGGCGGAGAGGTAGGACCGTGGAAGCTGACGGCGTTCCAGAGGCTGAACTTCACGGCGGACGACGTCGTCGAGTGTCTCTCGAAGACGGACAACATCCTCGGGATGGGGTCGACGGGGACGGTGTACAAGGCCGAGATGCCGAACGGGGAGGTCATCGCCGTGAAGAAGCTCTGGGGGAAGAACAAGGAGAACGGGAAGATCCGGCGGCGGAAGAGCGGCGTGCTCGCGGAGGTCGACGTGCTAGGCCACGTGCGCCACCGGAACATCGTCCGGCTCCTCGGATGCTGCTCGAACCGGGAGTGCACGATGCTTCTGTACGAGTACATGCCCAACGGGAGCTTGGACGATCTCCTCCACGGAGGGGATAAGACGACTAACGCGGCGGCGGAGTGGACGGCGTTGTATAATATCGCGATCGGAGTCGCTCAGGGGATTTGCTACCTCCACCACGACTGTGATCCGGTGATCGTGCACCGTGATTTGAAGCCTAGTAATATTCTCCTCGACGGGGACTTCGAGGCGCGTGTGGCGGACTTCGGCGTCGCGAAGTTGATTCAGACCGATGAGTCTATGTCCGTCGTTGCCGGATCTTACGGTTATATTGCGCCAGGTACCCTCGTTGTTATTTTTTATTACTTAATTTTCCCTCTAGTTTTAAAATTGTGTACTTTCGTCCTTTTTTTTTATTTGTCGGCTTGTTAAAACATTCTTCTTGTCGTGTGATGACGACAACCTCTGACTCTTTTATCTTGTTTTTGTTTTGGTTATATATATATGATTACGACAACCTCTGACTATGTTTTGTTTTGGTTATATAGAGTATGCATATACACTACAAGTGGATAAAAAGAGTGATATCTACAGTTTTGGAGTGATACTATTAGAAATCATCACTGGAAAAAAATCGGTCGAACCGGAATTTGGAGAAGGTAATAGTATCGTGGATTGGGTTAGATCAAAGCTGAAGACAAAGGAAGATGTAGAGGAAGTGCTAGACAAAAGCAGGGGTAGGTCGTGTAGTCTCATAAGAGAAGAGATGAAGCAGATGCTGAGGATTGCATTGTTGTGTACAAGTCGGAATCCAACGGATCGGCCGCCGATGAGAGATGTGTTGTTGATTCTCCAAGAGGCGAAGCCGAAGAGGAAGACAATGGGAGATAATGTGGTTGTTCTTGGCAATGTTAGTGATGTTAATCTGGAAGGTGTTTGTGGTGGTAATGCTGGTGTTAAATGTCAGAAGATTGGAGTGTGATTTGTTGATATGTCTTTGTATTTGGTGGTGCTTTGTAATGGTAGAATTAAATTTTTTTGAATGGTGTTAAGAGTATATATATGAGTGTACTTTTGCTTTTGTGTTTTATTATATGAGTGAAATATTTCGTTTTTGAGGAATATCAAACAAGCTTCTACATTTATTGGGCTAAAGAATAATTTGAGACAGGTTTTTTACGTGAAGAGTGGAACTGTCCATTTGCATGCAGCTTCATTCAGAAGATTTGAATGACTAATTCCCTGCTAATTATCACAATGACTTTCTAGTAGTCTTCATTGACACATTACTGAAAAAGTTCTATATTCACTTCAGAGGCAACATTAGTTGCAAAATCAGTGTTTTGCTTTGGAGCAAACTAACTTGCATTGGCTTCAAGGAAAAATAATAAAATAGAATGTGAAACTGACAAAAAAAGATGATTATAGAGAATGATTTCAGACGGTTTAACACTCCCTCACCCTGCGTCCACCTTAGCATTTACATGTTAATCAAATATATATATATATCATTTGCAAGTGATAACTATTAATGTTTTTGTTTCACACTTTTGCAAATCATATTCAAGGAATTAAAACAAAACACATGTACGTATTTCTTCTTAATGTAATACACTACTTTAACATGTTAAATGCAAAGAAACAATCAAATTATGAATTAGTAAAAAAGACAATAAAATGATGACTCTATTTAATTTTAATTCCATATAACATGCTATTCCTATTTTTAGTAGTACCACTATTTATTTTGATTACACTGTTTCCATATATCATAGTATTTCTATTTTTGAATCAATTGATATATTTTGACCCAAGAAAAAAACCAATGGATATATTTGAATATAATATCTTTGATTTCAGTTAGTCAAACAAAAACTTAATTTTTATTTATTTTGTAAACTTACACGAATATTTTTTCTCTCTTTTAGAAAGTAGAACATATTTTTTTACTATGAATGTTTGATTTTGTCTTTTGACTAACACAATATTATGAATAGTCTCTAATTAGGTCGATTTCTCTGCATCATATTGTATCACTACATCTAGGATCCTAATTTGATATTTCGAAATCTTGCAGTTCAAAATTTTTAAAAACATATACACATTCTGAATAAGAGATTATATGAAGGAAGAAAACATAACTTTGAACCAAACTTTTGTTAATATATGATAAATAAACCAAAGGGCTACAATAACTGAGAAAACAGAAAAGAAAACTTAAACTTAAACCAGAGTTTTGTTAATAAACTAAAAGGGACAACAACATAAAAATAGAGAACACATTTTGATTATCTTTCATCCAAATCTATTAATCACCCAAATTCCACCCTTTATTCTATGCTACTCGGCTGAAGTCACTAACCAAACATAACGAACCTAGTTACTTGGTTATAGAAACACATAATGAACCTTCTTGTGACCACCAAGTGCTTGACCGGATCCAAACACTCTGCCACATATTTCACATTTGTAATTTCGAACCATGGCTTGCCCATTCTTGTCACAAATCTTCAATCGTTTGGTCTTGTGACTCGTTCGGTGACCACCTAATGCCTGATACGAATGCAAAACTTTTCCACATATATCACACGTAAATTTTTTCTTACACTGATTCTCCTTCTCAACTAAATATGTTTCATCGTCGTCATCCTCATCTTCATTCTCATCGATGTCTTTTGTTAAGACTCTCACATTTGAAGCAACATATTTATCTTTGTCATCATCATCAGAATCTATATCGATAGACTTTCGAGTATATTCTTCTTTTTCATTTGGAGTTGCTAGCAAGCGGTCAATAGCATTCCAATTCTGAGAATTTTCTGGTCTCTGTCCCTTAGACATGGCTACAAGACACAAAGCACATTCTTCAACAGCTGTTAAAGAACTCGGACACTCATCTACATCCACGACGAACTTTCTCTTGCCTTTTATTTGTTGTCCACCTTCTCCTCTCTTTAGATCTGGTTCCGGACCAACTTCACTTGCGTGGACAGATCTCATCAAAACTGTTTCATTAGGTCTGATGTTTGCTGCAAGTTTGGTGAGTGTCTTCAATGTTGGGACGGTCGAGCCAGTTGCTGATTCTGCGTTTGATGCCGAAATTTTCCGAGTGTGGGACCTCATGTGGCCTCCTAAAGCTCTCCCATTTGGAAATGATTTCTTGCACACTTGACAGTTTCTTGTTTCATTGAGAAGTGAATACATCATGACGATGGAAAGAAAGAAGGTAGAGATTTTTAATGTTTTTTTCTGGGAGAAGTGTTTGATTGAATATGTTGTTTTGTATCATTTCGAGGTATATATAGCTGCAGAGATTGAGGAATACGTAAGTACGTGTAGAGTTCTATTCAAAAGGAGTTATCCACTTACCATAAATGTTTAGTGACATATATGCTCTAACAATTATTCAGCAAACTAATTATTATTCCCTGTTTTTCTTATATAATAGAAATCACCTTCAAATGTTTAGTGTTTTTATTATTTTGCAGCTTAATACAAAAGTTATGGCATGCAAATAATTTTTAGTTTGACTGATAAATAGTTGACTAATTAATACAAACACACGGTACGACGAAAAAGCCTCCAAGTATAGAAAATTCATGCAGTCAAAAAAAAGTATAGAAAATTCATGTTGGTCTCCCTAGTTCGCAATCTTTGGGCTAGAAAACACCAAGCCCATTTTGGACGAAGATATCGAAGCCCATGTTATCTACGAGAGGTCACTGTTTTATATTCGAAACTATTTAAAATTCGACTGAACTCATAAGCTTTTAATGAATGCAAAAGAAAAATGCCTCGTTGGAGGAAAAAAAAAGTTAAACAGACAATCAAAACATAGAACAGAGTACCAGTGGCAGTGTTTAATGTATAGGCTCTCGTCACTTGTGTTATACTACTACTTCTACATTTGGAAAAGATGAACATGATCATTTATGGTGTGGTCTCGCACTACAAGAAAACGTAACGTAACCTTAACGAGGAAATTTAACGAGGAAAAATAATCCTCGTAAAAAAACGTTGATTTTGCGAGGAAAGTACGTAGAAAAAGAAAAGCATTGTTATTTCGTCGTAAGGTAACGACAAAACATATTCGTCGTAAAGACGATGTAAATTGACGTGGCTTTTACGAGGAAAAACTATTTCCTCGTAAAAGCCACGTAAATTTCGCGAGTTTTTTACGACGAAATATTTTACGTGTACTTAACGAGGAAATTTTGAATTTCCAGGGATACTGAAGCTGAAATGCGTCATCTTCAAATGTGAATGGTTCGACCCCGTCGTCAACAGAGGTGTTTGGTCTAACAAATTTGGTGTAGTTGATGTCAACGGTGGACGTCGGTACAACAAATTCGAACCTTTCATCTTAGCTTCATAAGCAGACCAAGTTAGCTTCCTTCCATACCCTCGGATGAGAGATTCGGGTATAAATTGGTTAGCAGTGATCAAAGTTACACCTCGAGGACGAATCATCAGTGGAGAAGAACCACCATTGCAAGAAGAACAGATAAATGAAGTCGAGGAACCTGAACAAGAAATTGATGACATCCTTCTCATTGATCCGCATAATCACGAATACGAAGATCTTACCGATGATGCCACAGACGAAGCTGTAGAAGACGAGTTTAATGAAAATGATGATATTTCTAGTGATGACGAGAATGTCGATGTATCCGATTGATGTATTTGATTTTGTGTAGTTTGTTTTATGAATAAGGTAATGTGAGAGTTTGTTTTATGAATAAGGTAATGTGGGAGTTTGTTTTATGAATAAGAAATTGTGGGAGTTTGTTTTATAAATAAGTAAATGTGGGAATTGTAGTTTGGAATGGAAATAAAGATGGGGTTTGGAATATATGAAGTAGAAGATAAGGAATATGGGGTTTTGGGGTTTGGGGTTTCGGATTTTAGGGATTTAAACGTAATACTCGTTAATTCCTCGTAAGTTGACGTCGAATGTACGACGTAATCCTCGTTTATTCCACGTAGGACAGAATCGTCGTAAAGAACTCGTTAGCTTACGTGGAAATAACGACGAAACTAAAAAAAAAAAAAAAGCGAAACCCGTTAATTCCACGTAGGACCGAATCGTCGTAAAGACCTCGTAAGGTAAATAGACGTAAATACCACGTAAAGTAAATGACGAAGGAGGCACTCTTTAATTCCACGTAGGATGATTTCGTCGTAATCACCTCGTAACAAAAATCGTCGTAAAAACCTCGTAGACTAAAAACTAGAAAAAAAAAAAGGAAAAGAAGAGAGACACCAGATTTACATGTGGCAAGACTTCCAGCAATTATAATACTTAAGTCTCGCCCACATAAATTCTAATATCTTCTTCTCTTTCTTTTTTTCCAAATATTTCTAATTTGGTGAAAAGCGGGACTAGCTACTTCCTCATAGTATAAAAACTAGTAAAAAAGAAAAAAAGAAAGATACTGGAATTATATGTGGCGAGACTTAAGTCTCACCCACATAAATTCTAATATCTTCTTTTCTTCTTTTTTTTTCAAATATTTCTAATTTGAAAAGTATTTTGGTGAGGAGTGTGATTTGAGATAGGGTGTGTTTTGTGAGTTTGTGTGTGGTTTGAGAAGGAAAGTTGTGGGCATTTATAGAAAATATAGGCTCGCTAATTCCTCGTAACTGGTTAACTCGTTAATTCCACGTAACCCAACTCGTCGTAAAAACGTCGTTAACGAAAACGCAGGCCTTTGTATTTCGTCGCTATTTCCTCGTAAATGAAAACGCGGGCCTCTGTAATTCCTCATAAGTTTACGAGGAAATTACGAGGACAAGTAATCTTATATATATCCCGAGCGAGCTCGCTCTGTCTTTCCTCCCCACTTCCTCTCCACTTCCTCCCTAATTCGTAGCAATGGTAAGTCTCTCTAATTCCTCTCTAGTTTGATTAGTTTAGGATAAATTAGGTAGGGGTGGGCAAAAAAACCGAACCGAACCGATCAAACTGAACCGACTGAACCGAAACTGATTCGAACCAAATCAAAGTTTATTTCAAATCATTCGGTTGAAGATTTTCCCAACCCGAACGGTTCAGTTCAGTTCAGTTTAAACCAAACCGAACCGATAAACCGAAGTGTTTTATAGTTATTTAAATTAAAAATATTAGTAAATTAAAATCCTAAGATTAAGCCCACGTAATTTTCTTTTACACTAAGAAAATCCTAATATAATTTGATTTCCATGAAACTAATATAATTTATTATACGGTTTCATGCTTTTGTGTAACCATTATTGTATTTCTCTCAAAGACGTGTTCTGTTTTCAATTTTTGTTAGTGAAAAGAACAATATGGAATCGTGGGTGTAGAGTTATAGTAAAAATATAGATAAATACTCGTATAGTATATATATAACATATACTAATTATTGATTCGTTGCAGCTTTTTTTGATGATATCACATGGAAGATGACTTATTACATGCTTTTTTTAATTCTTAAGAGACAAAAATATTGTTTTTTTCTTTTTATTTAGTTAATTTTGGTTTGATTGAATTCTTATAAAGTTATAAACTATATTTGTAACATTTTAAAAGGTTTTTATTTTGGTTTTATATTAAATTTAATTTACATACTTAATTTTTTATTATGACCAACATGATTATTTCATGACAACCATACATTTATGTATTAAAACATAATTTCTTGTACAATAAATAAACTAAGAAAAATCCGATTAAACTGAACCGAACCGAAATACAAACCGAATTGAATATGAACCAAACCGAATATAAACCGAACCGAACATAACTGAACCGAAATCGATCCAAACCAAACTAACTATGGTTTACTTCAGCTGAAAAAAATCTAGAACCGAACTAACCAAACCGAACCAAACTCGAACCGAACCGATAAAATAACCGAAGTGCCCACTCCTAAAATTAGGTGGTTAGTATAGGGAATTTAGATAGGTTTACGGATCTTATGTTATTTAGTGTTGATTAGGTGGATAATGTTGGGAAGTATGTTGTTCACAAAAATTTAAAAAATTAAATTTTTTTCTCAGGTTCGAAAAGGTAGACTTACTGCCCATTACAGAGAGATGTTCGGTGAGCCGGGTAGTCGTTTAGACCCGTCGTCTTCTTCAGCTCCCGGTTCTTCGGGTCAGGAGACTGTCCCCGAGACTCAGTACACTCAGAGAGTCATTGGATCTCCTTCTTCTAGTGCACCATCGGTTCCTCACGTGCCTCCCCAGATGGCTCCTCCTCCTGTGCCTTCTCCGATGCCGGCACCTCCGATGCCCGCCGAGATTCATCCCGATTTGATGGTGCCTCCGAGTGCTCCTTACTCGCAGTACACCGTAGAGGACATTCTCCGTCTGCCATGCAGAGAAGGTTTACCAGTCATCGACCCCGACCGACCGGACGAAACTTTATGGTATGTTTCATTATTTTTTTATTCTTTTTAAATTCTTTTATAACTTTAAAAAATAATTTATATTTTAAATTTGTATTTTTCAGGTGGGGGATTGACGGATGTCTTGCATCGGACGTAACCGACACGATAAAAGGTTACTTCTCCATGCCACATCCGAACTGGAAAACGACGCCCCACTACGTCAGAAAGACGTGGTTCAAAATTTACGCTGTAAGTTCTATTAATTAAATATATATCTTTAAATTTTTTCATTATTTATATATATATTTTTTCTGAAAAACTAATTATAAATTATTTTTTCCAACAGCAAAAATATAATTGGGCCTTGGGGATCACTGAGAGGGTGAGGAAGAAGTTTGTCGCGAAGGCGAAAGTTTGCTTGTTGGACACGGTCTCCAACTGGAATGGTGACTGGATCGTGAAGGGGTATGAGCGTGGCAAACCCGCTGAGCTCACCACGGATGTCTGGGATGGCCTCATCCGATATTGGCGTCTTCCTGATTCCATTAGAATCGCCCAGTCTTGCTCTAACTCCCGTAACACAGTCGATGAGCACGGGAACGGGCCGATGCTTCACACTACGGGCCAAAAACCCCACGCCGGTGTCCGTTTGGAAATGGTAATTAAAAATTTAATTATATTAAATTTTTAGTATATTTTTATATATATTCTAACAATTTTCTTAAATGTTTTTTTAGGCCAAAGAGACGGGAGAATTCCCGTCTCTTATGCAACTTTACGAGAGGACCCACAAGAACAAGGCGGGCCGATTTATAGATGGCAAGTCCGAGCAAATCTACAACGATTTGGCTGCTCGGGTTGAAGAACGCCAGACCCAGCTGACCCAACAGTCCACCGATGGATTACCCGTCACCTTATCCACACCTGAAGTGGATAAGCTTTACGAGGAGGTAAATTTTCTAAAATTTTAATTTTCTTAAATATTCATTTAATTTAACTTTAAATTTTTACTAACAAAATTTATTTTTTGTTTTTAAGGTTGTCCCTAAAAAGAAGGGACGGACGTTGGGGATTGGTTCCGTCAACGATGTTCCGAGAGCGACATCATCTTATGTTCAGCGACGGGATGATGAAGTCTCTCAGCTGCGTAGGGAGTCCGAAGAGCTGCGCAGAGAGTCTACTCAGCTGCGTCACGAGTTGAGATCGACGCGATCTCGTATGGGTGGACTCGAGGGCTTCTTGGACGTTGTAGCGGCCACAAATTCGGAATGGGAGACTTTGTTGAGGACCATGCGACAACAAAATCCTATCCCAGGCGAGTCACCGACCGACGACTCACATGCCGAGGCGGATGTTCAGGCGAGGAGTGATGGATTCTACCAGGCGATTAACGACCACCCTTAGTGCTTTTTAATTTCGGTTCTTGTATTATGAATTCAAAACTTATTTATATATAAAATATTTTGGTTTTGATTTTTTTAGAATTTTAATTTTATTAATAATTTAAATAGTTTAAATTATATTTATAATTATAATTTTTTATATTTCTATAAAATAATGAAACGAAGTAAATTCGTAGCTAATTTTGCGGCTTCTTTACGTGGAAGCTTAACGTGGTTTTTACGAGGAAACTTTTACAAGGAAATAACGTGGAAATCTATCAAGGTTTTTACGTTTTCTTTACGTGGAAAGCTGTCAAGGTATTTACGTTTATTTTACGAGTATTTATTTACGTGGGTTTTACGAGGAAAGTTTTTCGTGGTATTTACGAGGAAACTTAGCGACGTCCTTACGTGGAATCTTTACGACGAAATATCCTCCTTCGCTTTTACGACGAAATTATTTCCTCGCTACCTTACGACGAATTAGCGAGGATATATGCGTTACGACAAACGTATAACGACGAAACGGGTTTCCTCGCTAATTCTTCGTAACACTGCTTTTACGACGAAGTAACGAGGAAAACTGCCCTCGTAAAACTTGTGTTTTCTTGTAGTGTCGATGTATCGAATTCAAGTTGTATTATAGTAATTTTATATTGTGGTTTCAGTCAGTGTCAATATGATAATATTAGAAGAGTTGACCTAAGGTTATATTAATGGTTGATGTATAATAAACGCACGATAAATTCCCCATTTAATGTTCATCTGCTATTTTCCCAGATCTAATTGAAAAGAAACCCTTGTAACGTTTGAGAAATTTCGATAATAGTAATTTAACTACTCTTTGGTGGTGTAGCGTGTAGAAAGACTTACCATGCAAGTTAAGGGAGTAGAGTGAATTCTTCCACTTTTAGTTAAATTTTGTAATCATGTTGGATGGTTATTGTAGAAGCAGACATAATTCTTTCATTGATTTTGAAGATTAATTTGGATCCTGGCACAAAATCCCAGGTCATATGAAATTATTGTATTCTTTCGGTAAATGTTACAGATACTTAACACAATAATACCTTAGGCATCTTTCAGGTCTAATCATTTCATAAAAAGCATGGACAATTCTGAATCTCTGATATCTAAGAGGGAACAAGGACATGTTGGAATATAGATTTTTTTTCTAAAGCAAGCTGCTTGACAAAAATGTTAACAAAGACTTATCTGACATTTGTAATTTTAAAAATATGCAGAAAGTATAAATACTCTGTTTGGATGGTACAGATCTTGCCAGAGTCGAAAGTGTATATGTTGTCTACCCAAAACTGGAAAAGAAAACAATACACACTTATGACAATTATAATCGTATTCGTTTTATACACTTTCTTAATTCTTTGCTTAATTTTTATTTTCCAAATTAAGTAACTTCTTTTTTCAGGGTATGTATAAGAAAATAGTTCCTCCAAATATATAGATCTTGATGTGTCTAACAACATTTTTATTCCCACTCTATTTCTACATAAATATAAAATTTAGAATTAATTTTCTTGAATCTCATTCTATTTTCTATTTATAGTGAAATAAAATTATTCATAGAGTAATGCATTTATCTTTTACACAATACTTCATTTTTAACTTGAAAATGAAATAAGATTTAGAGTAAAATTTAATTTCGTTATAAAAGAAAAGGAGAGATTTATAAACTTCCACTAGACATAGTAGTTTAGTTTAGTTTCACTGTTAAAATATTGTCTAGGCTGTCCAGTCTCCACTAGATCTTGTATCTATTTAAAGCAAGCTGGAGATGTGAGAGCAAAGTGAACCCTCCAATCCATCATCAAAACATAAAGCAGAGTAAAAACTCTCTCGTGACTATCTTTTTTATTGACAGCGTTTAAAAATGCAAACTTCAAGTATGTCGATGAGTTTTGGTCCTAAAATTATCCCTCGCACTCACAAAGTCACTCTCTATCAAAAGACCAAGCTTTCTCTTTTACCTCGCCCTTTGCTTCAAAACCAAACTCTTCCTCGAAAACCCACAAAACAAGATTCATTCTTTGTAATGGCTACTAGTAACGATCTTGAGAGTACTCGTCCCTTGGCTCAGTTTACCCCCACTTTCTTAGGAGATCACCACTTCTCTGTTCCTGTCAATGATTATGTAAGTATATAGCTTCCCGATGTGTCTTCAGACAGAAGTTCATGACTTTTTTTTTTTTGAAACTCTCGGAAGTTCATGACTATGTATTGTTAGTTGTAGTTAAGACAGTTAATATATCCCATTGGCTCATTTTTTAATTTTTTTTAAGGTAGCGCGTTATATCTTTTAAATCCATTATTATATCATATCGTAACTACATCTAACATGTCTTTCTTACGTCATATTTTTATAGGAAATCGATGCAATTGAGCATGAGATTGAATCAGTTATGAAGCCGTGTGTGAGAGATATGCTTATGTCTTTTCACACCTGTACCAAGGATAAGATTCGTCTCATTCACTTGCTTATCAGTCTAGCGATTTCCCATTATTTCGAAAATGAAATTGAAGAGATTCTAAACAAGGCTTTTGGGGAGCTGGAGATATTAACCGACACTGAAGATGATCTTGAAACAATCTCTATTATGTTTGAGGTTTTCAGATTGTATGGACACAAAATGCCTTGTGGTAATATCTTATCCCTTATATTAGTTTCTTTGATTAGCATATATGTTTATTCTTATTTTGACTATATATATATATATATCACTCATGTCGATTTCATTATAGTTGTGTTTGAAAGATTCAAATGGGAACATGATGGAAAGTTCAAGGAAAGTGTAGTTGGAGATGTTAGAGGGATGTTGCAGTTGTACCAAGCATCATAATGGAGGAAGCACGGAGTTTCACTAGGACTCACTTAGCAGTGACTACTACTCATCCACATCTCTCAAAGCTCATACAACATGTATTATACATACCTAGATATCGTTGCATAGAGATAGCAGTTGCAAGAGAATACATCTCTTTTTACAAAGAAGAAGAATATCACGATGAGAAGCTGCTCAAGTTTGCGAAACTCAACTTCAGCTATTGCCAGCTGCATTACATCAAAGAGCTCAAATCTCTCACTAAGTAATCTCCTTTAGCTAATTCTAAAATCATATATTATATTAGTAGGAATCTCACATCAAAAGTGTGATGAGACCAGAGCTATTATAATAGACACACAATATAGACCAGTTCAATTTATTATCAACTAGCTTTGAGTTGGTAACCGTAAAACCTTACATATGGACCCTCAATCTTGTTGTGTCCGTCTTGATAATTTCATATGTGATTGCAGATGGTGGAAGGAGATAGATCTTGCATCCAAGCTGCCGTATACCTTCCGGGATAGAATTGCGGAGTACGGTTTGGGCATAGTGGGTATATATTTAGAGCCACGATATTCCCTAGCGAGGGTTATATGCACTAAAATTTCCATGATCATGACGGTTGTTGATGACACATATGATGCATATGGTACTCTTCCTGAAGTCACAAGTTTCACTGATGCTTTGCAAAGGTACATGCAACATTTTTTTCATATTGTAATTTTAACCTGAACTCTAGTCTTTTGGTCTGATAAACTTAATGGCTAGGTGGGATATTGGAGCCATTGAAGATCTACCAAGCTATATGCAAATCATCTTCCGAAATTTGTGGGAAATTATTCAAGATATTGAACGAGAAATGAGTTCGCTAGGAAGACATGGCGGTGTACAACCAACTATTAATGAGGTGCGTAAATGTTAATTATCATTAGACAAAGACAGTATGATGCATAGGATTAATAATGTATGTTTATATCGACAAACATAGATAAAGAGCTTGACGAAGGAAGGGTACATAAAGATAGCAAAATGGGCACGAACAGGTCATGTACCAAGCTTTGAGGAGTACATGGAGGTTGGGGTCGTCACAGCCGCAATGGATGACATGACACTCTACATCTTTCTAGGTATGGAAGACTGCGATGAGAAGATAATGTACGAGTGGGTCGCATCCAAACCCAAATTCATCCATGCTTTTAATGTTGTGCTTCGTCTGACGAACGACATAGCCACTTTCGAGGAAGAGCTGAAGAGAGGGGAAGTGGCAAATGGAGTCAACTGTTACATGAAACAACATGGTGTTACTCAAGAAGAAGCGGTTACAGAATTAAAGAAGATGATAAAGGATCACCATGAGATAATGATGGAAGAGTTCTTTAAAGCTTCATCCACTGTACCACGCCAAATCCTTGTGCGGGTCTTTAATCTTGCACGTGTGATCTATTTGTTCTACAAGGAGGGTGACGGATTTGGTCATCCAGGTGAAAATCTCAAAGACCAGTTCACATCTTTGTTTACATAAAATTCGTATACATATATATACGTGATTTGATTCTCATGAATCTTATATTTTGATTCTCTCTATGATGTGTGTTAGTTTTGAGCTATGAATAATAATGCTATGCTTTTGTCCCAAAAAAGGAATAATAATGCTATGCTATGTTTTTTAAAACTAAATCATAAACGATGTACATGTGTAGAAGCTCCCTAGTCCAATGGTTTGACTAAGGGTTCATTAATGTTTTTACACCGGCAGGTTCAGACTTCAATTCTCAGAGAAAGCGCGATTTATTAAACAATTATGCATACTACGGAGGAAAGACTTACAAGGGTATGGTGCAAGTAAACTCAGTCAAGCGTGATCTTTGTAGGACGGCTCAGGTGATGCAGTTAGGCGTAGATCCTTATAAGGCACATATAGTATTGTCGGTTGTCGTTAAAAAAAAATGATCTACATGTGTAGAAGCGTCAAAAACGACAGCGTTTTCGTTCTAAAAGAAAGAAAACAAAGTATACAAATATGGCTAATGGGCCGATGTTAAGTAAATTGTAAGGCCCCCATCGACTTACAAAGGAAGCTAACAGAGAGGCTAACAGAGACCAAGGCCAACAATCCAGACTTGATATGAATAGAAAGGGCGACCTCGCAAAGCGATTCAGTGCAGCTGGCCCAAAGGCTCCAAGCTATCTCGAGAGACGCTCCGGGGAAGGAACTCAAAGAGATAACCGGGATAGCGTATGGAAACGCATGGACTCCCGGTATGCTCCTAGAGATGACCACCGTGAGAACAATCGATATGCCCCTCGCGACAGGGATATCCCACCACCTAGTAAAGAAGCATACAACAAGAGAAGGTATGATGATTCATTTGCAGCAAGCAAGCATCGTGAAGAAGCCAGGAGGGAAGAGAGGAAGCGCATACCTTCATCACAAAGCGCTAAGGGAGAGAGAGCTCCTGAAGAACCCGGTGATAAACAACTTGTGCGGCCTTCCTCTAGCTCAAAGGGAGAGAAAACAGCTGATGTCCCTCTTAAAACATCGCTGACACAGCCCCAACTGGCCAAACAACTCAACTCCTCCCCGGATCATATCAGGGAACGTCCTTTCAGACTAGCCCTTCAGAAATCTTCAGGAGACTTGAAGTTGAAAGGAAAAGTTGGAGATTTGGGAGATTCCTCCGAATCCGTAAGCTCAGCAAAAAAGAGCTTGAAGTTCGCCGCTGAGACGAATCAATCACCACCCAAAGCCCACCCAAGATCACCACCTGTTAACAGTGAGGAAGGGAAGAAAAAGAGCTGGTATGAGATGACATTGGAAGAGGAAGAAGAGGTAAGCAAAAAAGCTACAGATGATAAAGATAAGCTTTCCACGGGTGATCCAGAACTTAATGAAGTTGATGATCCAAATGCGGAGAAAATTCTAGAAGATGAAGATTGGATGATCGATGGTGAAAATTTCGATGATGATGACCTGATGGATGAGGATGACTTGCTATACGATGAGAACCACAAGGAAGAAGAGGTTGAGCAGCTGATGCCCCCAAAGACTAAGCCGGGGTCGATCACCAATGAGTATGATGGGGAGAAGAAGGCTGATGAGACGCAGAACTGGCCTGTGGGAAACGCGACAGGGCCTGGCTCCAGCAACGATCTTCAGCAACCACCAGCCCTTTCATCGCAATCACCGTTCAAGAAGAAGAAAGGATCACCGAACCCTAACGCTGCTGGACTTTCATTGACAAAGAGGAACATGCTAAAGGGTCTGGCCTCACCTAAAACCAAGGATGGGCCAGCGCTGGGCTCTAACTCCTCTATGGGCCAAATTGATAAAACTGCTGGTGGAGGCAGTGAAGATGTTTCTGCAAAGACAAAGAAAAAAACTGCAAAGGTGGGAAGCAAGCCACCCAAGATCCCCAAATGAACACAATAGCGTGGAATTGTCAGGGTGCGGGTGCTGACCTTACCAAGGAGCACCTCCACGAACTCTATCATTGTTTTCTACCTCAATTTTTATTTCTTTCGGAGACTAAAAACAATCGGAATGTCTTGCAAGATGTGCAAGTTTCTTTTGGTTATGATCATGTTTTTACTGTTGAACCGGTTGGTCGGAGCGGAGGTTTAGCACTTTTTTATATGGATGATCCATCTGTTACTATTTTGTATGCGGATCATCATATGATTGATATTGAAACTAGATTTGAAGGACACGATATCTTTATGACTTTCGTGTACGGAGACCCTGTTGTCAGACATCGGGACCAAGTTTGGGAACGATTGTCACGCATGAGTACTACACGCAGTAAAGCTTGGTTTATGATTGGAGACTTCAATGAGATCACCGGTAATCATGAAAAGAGGGGAGGAAGACGTCGTTTAGAAAGTTCTTTTCTCCCCTTCCGAATCATGTTAGAAAATTTTGGAATGATGGAATTCCCATACAAAGGAAATTCATTCTCGTGGGTGGGAAAAAGACGATCTGGGAAAGTTAAATGCAAACTAGACAGAGCTGTGGCAAATGAAGAATGGCATGCCTTATTCAACCAATCAGTTGTGGAATTTTTACAATTATGGGGATCAGATCATAGACCGGTCCTGGCACGGATTCAGTCTAGGGTTAGGAGGTCACGAAAGAATTTCAGATTTGACAAGAGATGGATTGGAAAGCCGAGCTTCAAGGAAGCAGTAATTTCGGGGTGGGGACGATTTGATGAAATTCCAATGAGGAATTTTCACCAAAAAGTTACCTCATGTCGAAATAAAATTAGCTCATGGAAGAAGCGAAATCCTACAAATTCTGCTATATTGATAAAAGAGCTCAAAGAAAAGATAGATTTCGCACAGGATGATGAATTCACTACAACAGAAGAATTGGAAGATTTGAGGAAACAACTGATTTTGGCGTTTAAAGAAGAAAATACTTTTTGGGAACAAAAAAGCAGAGACCAATGGCATAAGTATGGGGATAGAAACACAAAATTTCATCATGCCATTACAAAGTAACGGAGAGCACATAATCGGATAATCAGTATCAAAGACAAACATGGGAAGTTGGTGGAGAGTGAAATCGAGGTGGAGAACGTAGCTATTCAATACTTTCGAGATCTCTTCTCTACCTCCTCGCCGACAGAGCTAGACGTCTCACTCCGCTTTATCCAAGAAAAGGTGTCCAATACCGACAATAGGTTACTCTTAGAGGAACCGTCGGAACATGAAATTAAAAAAGCTCTTTTCGATATTAACCCGGACAAAGCACCCGGTCCTGATGGTATGACTAGCAAGTTATTTCAAAAATTCTGGCGGGAGATGCGGCAAGACATTATTAGACTTGTCCGTGATTTCTTTGCGACGGGTAGTTTTGACCCACTTTTGAACCAGACGAATATCTGTCTCATCCCAAAAAAGAAGAAACCCCGGGAAATGACTGAGTTTAGACCTATTAGTCTTTGTAATGTCAGTTACAAGATTATATCTAAACTCCTATGCAAGAGACTTAAGAGAGTTATCCCGCATTTGATCTCGGAAACACAATCGGCCTTTGTGGCAAAACGATTGATTACTGACAATATCCTAATAGCACAAGAGAACTTTCACGCCCTACGGACGAACCAACGATGTAGAGAAGACTTCATGGCTATCAAAACAGATATGAGCAAAGCCTATGATAGAGTGGAATGGAGCTTTTTAGCAGCTCTGATGATAAAGATGGGCTTTGATGAAAGACTGGTTGACCTCATTATGTGTTGTGTCACGTCGGTCACATATCAAGTCTTAGTCAATGGACAACCGAGAGGGCGTATCCTACCTAAGAGAGGGTTAAGACAAGGCGACCCCCTCTCTCCTTTTCTGTTTATTCTGTGTACGGAGGCATTGATCTCACTGCTGAAAGGAGCAGAAGCAGAGAAGAAGATTACGGGTCTACGTGTAGCTAGGGCAAGCCCAAGGATCTCTCATCTTCTCTTTGCCGATGATAGTCTTTTTTTTCTGTAAGGCGGAATTAAGCCAATGCAAGGAGATCATAGACATCCTAGATACATATGGGAATGCATCTGGACAAAGACTAAATGCATCGAAGTCATCGACTTTTTTTGGAAATCGAGTGGAACAGTCTCGGAAGCAAGATATTAAAACTGTTTTGGGGTTCTACTCAGAAGGAGGCATGGGAATGTACCTTGGATTACCAGAACAAATTGGTGGCTGGAAGATGAAAGTTTTCTCCTATGTACAAGATCGGTTCAATGGACGAGTCAACAATTGGTCATCAAGACTTCTTTCTAAAGGAGGAAAAGAAGTACAAATAAAAGCGGTGGCGCAAGCAGATCCGACATATATCATGTCGTGTTACTTGCTTCCACAAGGTATAACCGATAAATTAAAAAGCACGACGTCTAACTTTTGGTGGAGCTCAAAACAAGATAGCAGAGGTTTGCATTGGATAGCATGGGACGAGATCTGTACCCCCAAAGATTTGGGGGGACTAGGTTTTCGAGATCTTCATGATTTCAATATAGCGCTTCTTGCAAAACAATTGTGGAGACTGATCCATTACCCAAACTCATTACTCGCACGTGTTCTAAAAGGAAGATACTATAATCACACTACACCACTAGAAGATCGGCGTACATACTCACCATCATATGGATGGCGTAGTATTATGGCAGCAAAACCGTTACTTATTTCGGGTTTACGGAAAACAATTGGTACGGATCGAGATACGAGAGTTTGGAGTGAACCTTGGGTTCCAGATGAAGTGGCTCGACCCCCTAGACCTGCTGGTCACATTGTATACATACTACCCCAACTCCTTGTTCAGTCCTTTATTAGGACTGATACCAAGGAGTGGGATACACAACTCCTCCGAGAGTTTTTTCATCCAGATGATATCCCCTTGATCCTGGGACTGAAACCCTCTGGCTCTCTTGCCCCAGATGGATATGTTTGGAATCATACAAAATCAGGTGTTTATTCTGTTAAAACAGGATATGACTTATTCCGATCGACTAAGTTGAGTCTGTTACATGGAGGGGCCATCGGACCAAGCATTACATGTCTACAGGGCCAGGTGTGGAAGGTTAAGGGCCCGAGCAAGATGAAGCATTTTCTGTGGCAAGCTATTTCGGGTTCTGTGGCCACGGCAGAGAGACTCACGTATAGACACATGGGCACCGATAGGAGTTGTCCTAGATGTGCTGGCCCAGTGGAGTCGATAAATCATCTTCTTTTTGAATGTCCCCCAGCCCTTCAGGTGTGGGCTTTATCGGACTATCCGTCCCTTCCGGGTTACTTCCCGAGTACTTCCATATATCAAAATATGAACTTCCTATTTTGGAAGAGAAAAGAGGTGGCTCCCCTGAGACCACAATTCGATACCTTCCCATGGATCTGTTGGTACATTTGGAAGGCAAGAAATGATAAACTATTCAATGGGAAAGAAGTATCCCCAATTGATATCCTTCAACATGCATCCCTGGAGGCAGAAGTTTGGAGGAAAGCAAACGAAAAGGAGGAAACAAATGAAGAGCAGGAAGACTCTCCCCCTACTGAGACTGAGGCAGTGCCCCTTGGGATGGCCCAAATCCCTACCTGCCAAATTGATGCATCATGGATTAATAATGGCAGTGTTAGTGGATTAGGATGGAGTCTTAAGGATCAAATGGACATAGAACTCTTCGGATTACGTGCGTGCCAGAGGAGCCTCTCTGCCCTGCATGCGGAGATGGATGGTCTTCTTTGGGCAGCCGC
Source organism: Brassica napus (assembly GCF_020379485.1). Taxonomy (NCBI): domain Eukaryota; kingdom Viridiplantae; phylum Streptophyta; class Magnoliopsida; order Brassicales; family Brassicaceae; genus Brassica; species Brassica napus. The sequence goes on along the minus strand of NC_063436.1, from coordinate 21,940,457 downwards.
TTGTATGAGAGACATGAGGATAACCTCGGTACGGTTCGAGACGGACTGCTCGGATCTAGTGGAGATGATAACAAACCCGGCGGAATGGCCAGCCTTCGCAACAGAGATCGAGGTTTTTCAGAGGATACAGGAGGGCCTCGAGAATGTGAGTTTGTCTCATATTTCTCGGAGCCGTAATGGTCGGGCAGATGCGCTAGCAAAGAATGCAAGGAACAGAGGCTACATGTTTACCCATATAGATCAGACCCAGATAGATGGAGGTGCTCTTAGGAGAACCGGCTCGTCTACTCTTCACTTGATCTAGTTTTTAGATGGGTTGGGGAAAAAAAAAAAAAAAAAAAAAGTAAATTGTAAGGCCCATAATGGCTATCTATAGAAGATCGGACGGTGAAGACGGGCATGGTTAGCATACACGCGACGTATAATAGCCTCGCCTCGTCTCGTCTCTTTCCCGCCCTAAAGCACCCGGCGATTAGCCTTCCTCTCTTTTCTAATTAGTCTCAGCCGGAGCGAAAAACCCTAGAAACGCGACAAAGCCATGGCGAAATCTGGGGCTCGACCCAGCGCTTCCTTCATCAAACAGCGTTCCGGGTCGGGTACGATCCTAAGGATTAAGCTCGAGAATTTCATGTGCCATAGTAATCTCCAGATCGAGTTTGGCGAGTGGGTCAATTTCATCACCGGCCAAAACGGAAGTAAGTGTCTCTTCCGTCACTAAAGTTTACATCTTTAGCTCTCTAATCGATTGAATTGAAATACGCATGCCTTATTGAGAGTTGGGGTTTTGAAATTCACGCTCTGTGATGTTTCTCGAAAGCTAATTTGGTTGGTGTGTGTGTTGGCAAGGTGGAAAGAGTGCGATATTGACTGCTCTATGTGTTGCATTCGGGTGTAGAGCGAAAGGGACTCAACGCGCTTCCACTTTGAAGGATTTCATTAAAACTGGATGCAGGTTTGTTATGCTGCAAACACTTGGGAACTTAGTGGTAAGAGTGACTGAAACTTTTTTTCAATTGGAACTCGTTGCAGCTATGCGGTTGTTCATGTTGAAATGAAAAACCAAGGAGAAGATGCTTTTAAGCCTGAAGTATATGGTGACGTTATAATTATCGAGCGTAGGATAACCGAGTCTGCTAGTTCTACCATTCTCAAGGATCATGAAGGTTTATTCGCTTTAGCCCTTCTCTTTCCTCAAAGGGGTTTTTTCTGTTCTTATTATTATGAAACCTATGTGCTGCAGGGAAAAAAGTAAGTAGCCGAAAGGATGAGCTACGGGAACTTGTTGAACATTATAATGTGAGTTTTTTTGTCTTTCATTCAAACTCATTGCCATATTGCCATACTCATTGGTTGATCTGTCTTATGTACATGTGTAGATTGATGTTGAGAATCCTTGCGTAGTAATGAGTCAAGACAAGAGCAGGGAGTTCCTGCATTCTGGAAATGATAAAGATAAATTTAAGGTATCTGCTGTAAACTGGTTTAAATTGATGTCAACCATATTCGATTTTTTTTTTGGGCTAAAAGCTTCTGTTCTTTAGTTCTTTTTTAAGGCAACTCTTCTCCAGCAAGTTAATGATCTTCTCCAAAGTATCTACGAGCACTTGAATTCTGCAACTGCCATAGTCGATGAAATGGAGGAAACAATTAAACCAATAGAGAAGGAGATCAATGAGTTGCGTGGAAAGATAAAGAACATGGAACAAGTTGAAGAAATAGCTCAAAAGTTACAGCAGTTGAAAAAGAAACTTGCTTGGTCTTGGGTGTATGATGTGGATAGGCAGCTCCAGGAACAGACCGATAAGATTGTTAAGCTTAAAGAACGCATACCTACTTGCCAAGCTAAAATAGACTGGGAACTAGTAAGTCATACATACTTTTTCATTATCTGGATGGCTATGAAAAATCGCTGCATTATAGCGCTAGTTTCTCCCTGGTAACAATGAATTTTATAGCTGTATAAAAAGAGAGAGTTTGATTAAGTGGAGTCTTGATGTATTTGCACCCTAAAGTATTCTTCAAGGACCATGGTTAAGACATATTATCAAGCTTCCTTAAGTTTGGGTGTGGTTTTGCCTAATGGTCGAGTTGCTTAGAGTTTGAACCTTGTAGCTTACTGATTGTATTGCTTAATTCATGTTCTAGAACTTAAACTGAATATATGGCTGAACTCAAACTGAAATTTATAGAGAGCTATTTACACAGAGCTGAATATATTGCTTACTTAATGTTCTGGAACTCCAACTGTTTGATTCTAACTGTTCAATTCTGTAGGGTAAAGTCGAATCATTAAGGGATCGCTTGACCAAGAAGAAAGCTAAAGTTGCATGTCTGATGGATGAATCAACTGCGATGAAGAGAGAGATAGAGACTTGTCACCAATCAGCCAAGACGGTATGTAGTATATAATTTTTAAAGGGGTCTAGTGGATGGGATTTTCCGTATAGAATTAGCAGTTTATCTTCCTTCATTTAACAACATATATTAGGCATATGAATGTACTGGATTTGCCAAATGCGTTGCATGGCTCAAATATACATAGATTCTGAACGTGGACAGCATGAAAATAACATTCAACGAGATTTAGTTTGGAAAAATTGCTTTGGGTTTAATGAACTTTTAGAATGTGATTTTGATGTATCTTGTCTTGTGTGTTCATGATGTTAATTCTGACTGTAGGCGGCACGAGAAAAGATTGCTCTAGAAGAAGAATTCAATCATAAGCGAAATAGTGTTCAGAAGATTAAGGATCGTGTTAGAAGGCTTGAACGGCAGGTTGGAGATATCAATGAACAGACAATGAGAAACACTCAGGTCCTCTATATTGGTCATTGACAGTATCCTTTTGTGCTCAGTGTCTTGGCAAAACAGTAATGTGTTGTGAAGGTATATTTCTCATAGGTTGTTAATGATGCAGGCTGAACAATCTGAAACCGAGGAGAAACTGAGATACTTGGAACAGGAGATTGAGAAGGCTGAAACACTACTTTCCAGGTTATAATATTAAGTTTTATCATTTCTTTTTTCTTGTTCCTATCCATCTTCTGTAGTCGTCTCATTCTTCTTCAAATATTTGATACCTTTAGATTGAAAGAGGAAGAGAATTCCTTACTGGAAAAAGCGTCAGCTGGAAGGAGAGAGATGGAACATATCGAGGATATGGTACAAAATATTTGCTACTTACATACATTCCACATGAATATTTATAAGAATCTTATCAGTTTCTTATGCAGGTTGCTTTAATTTTGTAATTAACACATTTTTCATTTTTTTGGTCTTTTGGCTTCTAGATTCGAGATCATCAAAAGAGACAAAATAATATAAACTCCAACATTTATGATCTAAAGAAACATCAAACAAACAAGGTACGGTTTGCATGATTTAATTATAATATTGGTGTTTCAACTGGATATTGCCAAACCTCTTTCGATAAAACCTAAGAGGCACACAATTACATGCATGCTTACTAGGTTACTGCGTTTGGAGGGGACAGAGTCATTTATCTTCTGCAGGCTATTGAGAGACATCATCGTAGATTCAAAAAGCCTCCAATTGGTCCTATTGGCTCCCATGTGGTAAGTTTCTATTTGTTTATTTTGCAAATCTCTGCTCCAAAACAATCTTCCAATGTACTAATAGTTTGTGGAATCAAAAATCTCATAAAATATCTTCTAATGGTGTGATGTTCTACAGACGTTGATCAATGGCAATAAATGGGCGTCTGCAGTTGAACAAGCTCTTGGAAACATGTTAAATGCATTCATTGTGACTGATCACAAAGATTCTCTCACTTTAAGAAGCTGTGCTAATGAAGCCAATTATAAAAACCTTAGGATTATCATATATGACTTTTCGAGACCAAGGTTCAAAGTTCAATGAAACATTTTAATCTTTTCTTTTAACCCTTTAAAATTAATGAATAAGTAGCTTATGACAGCACAATTTGCTTTCTTTCTTCATTTGTGCAGGTTAAATATACCAAGGCACATGATTCCTCAGACAGAGCATCCAACAATTCTCTCTGTCTTGCATTCTGATAATCCAACCGTTCTTAATGTCTTGGTGGATGTGGTAATCTTACTTTCAGATTTCCCCTCAGACTTACTAATTTTCTACTTTCTTACAATCTTATATGACGGTATACATATTTTGGTCTTGTTTTCTGGATATTTCAGAGTAATGTTGAGAGGCAAGTACTGGCAGAGAACTATGAGGTGGGAAAGGCAGTTGCTTTTGGGCAAAGGCTCTCAAATCTGAAGGATGTTTACACTTTAGACGGATACAGAATGTAAGTAACTTGTTAGCTTTGGCATGGAAAGTCTCTATATCTTCACTTGCAAACAAGAACAACTCGTTTACAGATATCTTTTGTTCTTTTTAATACAATTGTGAACGTGACAAGGGATTGACTTGAGACAATCTAGGGGATAGATGAGGATCTTCCCCAGTCATAACAATAATGTATCTACTCTTACCTCAGGTTTTTTCGTGGGCCAGTTCAGACAACTCTTCCTCCTATTCCTCGTAAACCTACGCGACTATGTGCTTCTTTTGATGACCAGATCAAGGATCTTGAAATAGAGGCTTCTCGAGGACAAAACGAGATAAATCAATGCATGAGACGTAAGAGGGGAGCAGAGGAGAATCTCGAAGAACTTGAGTTGAAAATCCGCACACTGAAGGTAAATTTGAATTCATTAATTAATCCAGTGGACATGTCTAGACTAATGTTCCCACTCGTTAGGCGTCTTAACTTAAATGATTAGCTTGTTTTCACATAGCTCTAGTTTTCATAACAGTTTTTGCATTTTCCTTTCTTTGGTTCATGCAGAAGCACCGAAGCCAAGCAGAGAAAGTTTTGACGACAAAGGAATTCGAGATGCGAGATTTGAAGAGCACAGTCGCTGCGGAGAATGAAGCATCATCGTCTTCAAGTGTTAATGAGCTTCAACTTGAAATCATGGTTTGTTTGCTGGTGACGATACTATTTTATTGCGATTGGTTTCACCACGGTGTTATGCCTTAAAGTAGGTGTTTTTCTTCTAATTAATATATCAGAAAGAACGAGAAGAAATGGAGGAGAAAGAAGCTTTCCTTGAGAAGCTCCAGATGTGCTTGAAAGAAGCTGAACTAAAAGCTAATAAACTTAATGCTTCATTTGAGAACTTACGTGGTATGTCTGTGATAGACCATTGTTTCTCAAAAACATTGATAGATCATCTTGATTGACCGACTGATTTTTATTCTTTCATTTCATCCGGAACGTGCATGCAGAGTCAGCCAAGGGTGAAATTGATGCCTTCGAGGAAGCAGAGAACGAGCTAAAGAAGATTGAGAAAGATCTTCAGTCTGCCGAAGCGGTACCCTTCCTCGCCTCTATGTTTAAAACAAATTGATCTTGTACTTGCTTTGAATGCAGAAGGTAAGCAAGCGTTATTCTGTTTCAGGAGAAAATCCATTACGAGAATATAATGAAAAACAAGGTCCTACCTGATATCAATGAGGCTGAGGCTAATTATGAGGAGCTTAAAACTAAGCGAAAGGTACACATAAGTAATCATGAAATTTCAGTCCGTTAGTATTTTTTGTTTTCATTTTATCTTTCGGTAACAAATTACATATGCTTAAATTTCAGGAAAGCGACCAGAAGGCCTCTGAAATTTGTCCTGAGAGTGAGATATTGTCTTTGGGGCCTTGGGATGGGAGTACTCCTGAGCAGCTCAGTGCGCAGATTAACAGAATGAATCAGAGACTTCATCGAGAGAATCAGCAGTGTGTATTTTTTAGTATTGTCTTTCAGCTCTTCCTTCAAACGTAAAGGACATGTGTACAGTAAACCACATGCTTCAATTTTTTGTTTGGTGCAGGTTTTCTGAATCAATCGATGACCTTAGGATGATGTACGAGAAACTAGAACGAAAGATTGCAAAGAAGCGCAAATTGTACCAAGGCTATCGAGAAAAACTCATGGTTGAGCCTTTGCAGATCTGTTTATGTTAAAGCTTTATGTGTTGTTGTTATAGCTGCATCATTTAATATTCATTACTGTTTGATCAGGCCTGCAAAACTGCTCTGGATTCGCGGTGGGGCAAGTTTCAAAGGAATGCATCTTTGCTTCGGCGCCAGCTAACGTGGCAGTAAGAGTTGCTTTCCCTTATTGCCAACCACATAGATAAACTTGTAGTTCGGTTGTCTCTTTAAGATTTTTTTTTCTTCTGTATGGAGCTTTCTTTGATTTTGATATTCGAAGCAGATTCAACTCTCACTTGGGAAAGAAAGGTATCAGTGGACACATCAAAGTCAGTTATGAAAATAAAACTTTGTCCATAGAGGTAAGTGACACTGCTATGCTTAAGATATCTGTGACTTGTGTGTCCATATTATTGCATTATCTGATTGATGACTTTTGTTTCCGACAGGTTAAGATGCCGCAAGATGCAACTAGTAATGCCGTTCGAGACACCAAAGGTCTTTCAGGTTCAGCTTCCTTCTCCACTTAAAAAAAAAACCCAACATATTGTTATATACAGACAACATTTCCTATATTGGACATTGGTCATCTAAGACACAGCTCCTATCTTGAACTTTCAGGAGGAGAACGTTCTTTCTCAACTTTGTGCTTTGCATTAGCTCTTCACGATATGACAGAAGCCCCATTTCGAGCAATGGATGAGTTTGATGTGTTTATGGTATTATGTCTTTCTGAGAATCCTTTCATTACATTGGGATGAGAGCTTTACTGAAATAAACCTTTTTGTTTTAACCTCTCTGTTCTGTAAATCTAGGATGCTGTAAGCCGGAAAATCAGTTTGGACGCTCTGGTGGATTTCGCAATTGCACATGGAGCGCAGTGGATGTTCATCACTCCTCATGATATCAGGTAACACAGATTAATTTTCAACACCATTGAACTCTGTTTTGAAGTTGATGTTTGGATGAGACTCACACTCTTGTGCTCTGTTACAGCATGGTGAAGTCGCATGAGAGGATAAAGAAGCAGCAAATGGCCGCTCCTCGTTCTTGAAATTGAAATAACCTTCTCCTTTCTATGTAAAATATTAGTTTATAAAGGTGTACACACTTTGCTTGCAGATTTTCTAAGTATTACTTCATGATTTATCATCAATCTGATTTTTAACAGAGTGGATTTTTTTTGTTTTATATTACCACATCTCATGCAAGTTTCTACTTTTTTGAAAGAGATGTTCATTTTGTAAATTATTAATCACGTTGGGGTCATAATAAAAAACATGCCATTGGCATCAGAAAAATAAACTCGGTTCTACAGATGCAAAAAAATTGTAAGAAAAAAACCCGTTGTATTTCATTGCTTATGCAAATAGAGAGACGACTAAAACATTCTGCAAGTCGTATAGATACTTGGAAAATAAGAAAACGAGAACCGGTTGGTTTAACATACGACTACACTTGTCTTCTAGGCAATCCGATGAACAAATCAGTTTCAACGTCCGATATGTTCATGTTTTCAAAAGCAGATGATGATAATGCATTATTTTCACTCTCTAGGCTCCCCGACTGCATCCACAAGGGTTTTTCTTCAAACTGAAATAATAACAAGTTATTTTCCTAAATTTCATGGAAAAAAGAGAACTCAATAATTCGAGAGAGAAAAAAAAAACATTCATGAGACGCCAGTTTTTGATGGACTACTTTTCAGTCTCACTTTAAAATTTATTCATAAGTAGTAGTATTAAACTACAAGTTGCTAAAAAAAAGTAGTATTAAACTACCATAAGATTTTTCATGAAATTTAAGAAAAAATTAAGGGTTTTCCCTACTAAAGAATCATAGCGGTAGTTGATGTTTTTGCTATGAAATTCAAATCCTGGCAATATATCTATTATCCAAATTATGTAGCAGTTAGGTAGTAGAAAGTAAAATCCATGGTTAAATAAGCGTGGGTGTGCATGTTTGAAGACATGCATATGTTCTTGGGTAGTATTTATATGCGTGTGTGTTATTATACCATTTCGTGCAGCGTAGCTCTCTCGTTCACGAGCTCTCTCGTTCCTGCAATCTAATGAGATCAAACCAAAAACACACAGGCAATTACTGAAAATTAGAAAGTAAATGCCACTAAGAACTGACTAAAATACACATTAGTAATATTACCTCCGCTTTTAGTTTCCCTACCTCTTCTTCATGCACCTTAGCCTGCCAAAATATTGGTAGAACCCTGAATGAGCTAGGCTGATTTGATATCTAATAACTTAGATACGATCAGACGTCTCATAGAACATATATATAAAACCAGACATCCTCTAGAACAACACCGCTAATTATAAGACCCATTATTGTTAAACACGTTAAGACAAATCATATAAGCTTACCTTTCTTGATCTGATAAGAGTAAGACTTTTCTCAATTTGGATAGTTATTTCATTGAGCTCATCCACCGAGCACGAACCTAAATCTTGCCCCATAAGCTTCCTAATTAAGATGCATGTTATCGCGTTCATGAATGTATTTACAATCATACATTACATTAGAAACACATATAGTAGATATAGATATATCAGAAGCTAACCGGCAATGAAGTTGAAGAAGTTCAATTCTGTTCACCATTACCGTTACTTCGTTCTTGAGATCCTGCACATCTCTCTCTTCTTGGAGTCTCTCCGCATGAAAATATCCACTCCTATATATCTCACATTGTTCCATCATCTTCTTCATGCTGAATCATTTTCAAGTTAATTAACCTCTTCATCATTTATTATATTATTTAAGCATGTATTAAATTCCGAAAATGTTATCATGCCCAACAAGAACATTCACACATGCAAGAATCATGGATTAATGTTATGTATACATATCACGTATTTGTTCAAACGTAAAATTAAATACACATTGTAGATACTTGACACGGTAATCTGTTAGGAGAATGTATGTACAGTACATATAAAGGTTCTCAATATGTTACTGGCCTACTTAGGGAGAAGAGATTGCAAAACAAATATCTGATATACCAACGTAAGTAATATATATTTTGGTTTCCTATTTATACTAACCAATGATACTTATAAGCACGACGGCTTGACCTATATATTGTGGGCTAATTAAGACCGTTAAAACTTACAAACTCAACAGAAAAAAGCTTTACATATGATACTATGGCTACACACGCCTTTTCACTATACGTACCAACAATTTGATTGAAATTGTTAAAACCATTGTAAAACTCGAAATTACGGATGCTATGGATTGCAAGAGATTTTGTTGGTTACTCATCAAAACTTATTTCAAATGTAGCTAAGTGGCTATAATATGTGCCTATGTGCTTTCACATAACTGATCAGAACTGGGGTTTGATAATCATTTGAAACATTGTTATGGATTTGTTTAAAGAAATCCAATTGCCTACTAAATTAAAGATCAACACAATTACGAATCATGAAAACTGTCGAGGAATAAATAATGAGACCCTAGCAGAAATCCACAAGATTTTATCTCATACATAAATACATATGCAGGGTTTTTAAAACGGTCCAATTGTACTTATAAAGTATGGTATACACACTAGGATTATTTTAATATAATTATAAAAATGGCAAGTTGTTTGAGCATGAGTTCCAAGGCATACTAGGTTCAAAGTTCAAGAACACTTTTTTGGAAAGCCCTCAGATATTTGAATTCATTTAAATAAAAACTTAATTAAGTTCAGGAAAAACATCTGGTAAAACTAATTGTGATGAATGTTTGAATTCATACAAATAAAAAACTTCGTTAATTAGTAAAGTAAATTACAGAAAATGTAAATGACCAACATTTTTTTAAAGGCATATATTGTCGAAAACATAAATTAAGCAGCTGTATTTACCTTAATTTCTCTACTACGATATTTGGGAAATGAGTTGGAGAGAAAGAAAGTTATATATATCACTACTAACAACAAGAATAAACAAGAATAATAATCAAAGTAAAGCAAGGACAAAAGATTCATCGATGATTATTGATTGGATTAAAGGTTTTTATAAATGCAAAATTACTTACTCGGAGCTTGCGAATTCGTATATTTTTCCTTTCTGAGAAAAGACAATCGCTGCAACTTGAGCATCGCAAAGAACTGAAAGCTCGAGAGCCTTCTTCAAGAGACCTTTCCTACGCTTGGAGAACGTGATTTGCCTGCTTGTCTGGTTCTCAATTCTTTTGATCTCAATTTTCCCTCTCACCATCTTGTTCCTGTCAAGATTAGTAATCCGTATGAATCTAAAGGATTTTTAGAAAGAAAACGAACTCACTTGGATATTATAAATCCAAACCAAGAAGCTGTTTCTTAATAACAAGAGGAAGATCCAAAGACAAGATTCAGGTGTACCACAAAGTCAAGGTGATAACTCCCCTATATGAAAGAAGATGGAAGATCTGGGAAACATAAAGAAACCCAACAAAAACCCTTTTTTATAAAATCTGTCAAGATTCGCCTAAAAGGACTTTAAGAATAGCAGAAAGCGACCAGGAAAATATGTCATATTAATCAGAAAGAAATTCTAATAGAAAAGTAGATGCAAATGAATAGAACTGACTCGTAAATTAGATCCCTTGCTGATTGAGTCTCCTTTTGGTCAAACTCTCCTAATGCAGGGAGGCACAAAGCCAAACCCTAAGTTTAATTAGTCTTGTTTTGCCTTCTAACTTAGTTAATTACACTCAGAAAAAATGCTAGTTAATTATCTCACGTTGCTTTGCCTGATGGCAAGCAAAATTAAGTAACTTATAAGTTTTTGACTATAAATGTTTATAAATACCATGTTGTCCATTAACTCAACTGAAAGGTTAATTCAAAAACAAAGCTTAATTTTTATGATCAAATCATGTTTGAAGCAAAACTAATACTATTACATAATCTCTTCGTTCCACAATATAAATATGTTTTGGAAAAGTTTTGATGTTTCAAAATATAAGATGTTTTGATACTTTTAAGTTACTTTAACTTTATCAAAAATTGGTCAACCAATTATATTTTACTGCATTATTTACGATTGATTAACTTATATTTAATTTATATTATTTAAAAATATTATCTTCTTAAAAGTAAGTTTCTTAATTCTTGTGCATTCAAGCAAAATATCTTATATTAAGAACGGAGGAAGTATAATTGTAGGTATTATACTAACCTGGTCCATAAACTCCTAGAAATCCAAAATGTCTATAGATTTCAATTTTTCATTTCTTTTTGGACTATTTTGAGCTATGTTAGAAAATTATCAATTCTGATAAGCTTGCTGTGATTTAGGTGAGTACTAAACGTTGTAATTGTTTAGTTTTAGTCATAATAGTTTATTGCCATGCACTTATCGAATAAGTGAACTTATTTTCTATAAATGTGATAAGATAACTGGCATTGATAAAACATTGAAAATCTAAAAATTGGAATAACATTGTATATATACATTCAGCTCATAAAAAAACTGATAAGAAAATACAAAACTGAGATTTCCCCTAAAACAACATTGTATTCGGTTATTTAACCCGTAATCCTCAAAATTGTACTAATTACAGAACTGATCACGTCATATTTTCTTTGTCAGTAATGACGACAATGTTAGTACAACGATTATTATGGGCTAGCCCAACTAAACATGGGCTCACTTCTCAATATGGGCTAATAATTATCATTACAAAAGTTAAATACGAGAAATAAAAAGGGGAAATTTTACTTTTACACTTTGTTTGATACCACTATTCAATTTTACCACCAATTTAGGGACATTTTCATAAATACCACTTTCATTAATGAACAAAAGACAATAGTACCCTTACCTTATTTTCTCTTCAATCATCGACTCTTCCTCTCTCTTTTTGAGATCCATTTTCTCTCGGACTTACCGTCGAGATCCGCCGTCTCCGTCGAGATTCGCCGTCTCCGTCGAGATCCACCATCTCTGTCGAGATCCGTCATCTCCGTCGAGATCCGCCATCTCTCTCTCTCACACAACCGGCGACGAAAACGGATTACAGAGAATCCCGATTCAAAGCCTTCAAATGTTGATTCCTGTTCAAGACAACTCGTATGTCTCTAATTCTTGTATTCTTTTGTTTGTTTCGAGTAAATATTTGATTTTGTTCTTTCTCTTATCAAAAAATTAAAAAAAGTTTGCTTTAGACTTCTCATTTGAACATGTCGATCTAAGAGAAACAATTTTCATAGTGAACAATATTGAGTTTTGACAACTTAAAACCCTTTATAAATCTAGGTTTCAAGGAATTTTAGGGATTTCTCCTTTCTGTTATCAAAAAATAGAATACGATTAATTTGGACTTGTCATTTGAATGGTCCCTGCTAAGAGAGAGATTTTTCGATAGTGAACATTGTATATTAAGGAATTATAACCCTTTATAAATATGAGTTTTAGGATATTGTTGATAATACAACTCAACGATTTACAAGATTTTATAAAAGAAGTTTTTTTAACAAGAGTTCATCGCATATGTCTATAGGACAACATATAAATGTGTGAACTAAAGAAGTCTTGTGTTGTGTTATTCTATATTATTTGTAAGACTGTTGTCGAAATACACGACCATATGCTTGGATAAGGTATGTTTAAGCCATGATTAGAAGTTCATATCATCCTTTTATTAACTTCATATCATTTTTATTTTAGACTTCTCATTTGAACATGTCGATTTAAGAGAAACAGTTTCGATAGTGAACATTGAGTTTTTTGACAACTTAAAATCCTTTATAAATCTGGGTTTCAAGTAATTTTGGGATTTTCTTCCTTCTGTTTATCCAAAAATAGAATATGATTGATTTGGACTTGTCATCTGAATAGTTCCGGCTAAGAGAGAGATTTTCCGATAGTACACTGCATATTAAGGAATTATAACCCCTTATAAATCTGTATTTTCGGATATTGTTGATAGTACAGCTCAACGATTTACAAAGTTTTATAAAAGAAGTTCTTAAACAAGAATTCATCATAAATGTCTATAGAACAACATATAAACGTGTGAACTCGAGAAGTCTTGTGCTGTGTTATTTGTAAGACTGTTACCGAAATACATGAACATTATGCTTGGATAAGGTATCTTTAGACCACGATTAAAAGTTAACATTATCTTTTTATTTCGTCTTGCAGTTAGACAGCAATGAATCTTGCACATCTTCATGATTGCCTCCAAGGATTTTTGAAGCTGGAACAGAACCACTAGACAATCCAAAAGTGATTATCCAATCGGTGTCTTGGTCAATAATGTTAAGTGTTTTATAAAAGATTATAAATGTAGTTTTATAGGGGTTTATAAATTTATAAATTAGAGAGACTTATAATACGTTGTTTATTCTTTGTTACATCTTGTGGTTAATACATTATTTGGATTCTCTGAGGAATACAAACATTTGGTGACCCCAACACATCCTGATCTTGGATGACATGGATTTTAACAGTGTTGTGCAATTAGTTCAACAAGGATATAAAATGAAGAAAAGCTAAAAGGAACGAGGATTTGTGGCTTTATTTTTTGCAGCATATGATGTAGGGCAATAACACATGAAAGAAGATAAAAATGAAGAGAAAAGAAAGCTTAAGAGAAAATAAAAGTTTATAAATAATTTATAAAAATATATAAAACAGTTTGTAAAGTTTATAAGCTATTTATAAAGGTTTATATATTATTTGTAAGAGTCTCAAAACCATTTATAAATGTTTACATTTATAAAGGTTTATAAAACAATTAATAAAGTCTATAAACCATTTATAATTGTTTATAAAAACGTTATGAAAGTATATACACAATTAATATGGGTTATGTATTCAATTTATAAGGTTTATAGATTTAGGAACCAATTAGAAAGTCTCTTAAATCATTTATAAGAGTCTACAGTAATTTATAAGAACTTGTAGAAACAATTTATAAAAGTTTGTAAAATTGTTTATAAGGGTTTATAAGGATATATAAATAATTAATAAGAGTTTATAAATCATTTATAAAAATTACTAAAAACAATTTCTGATTTATAAAAACAATTTATAAGAGTTTGTAAAATTGTTTATAAGGGTTTATAAGGATATATAAATAATTAATAAGAGTTTATAAATCATTTATAAAAACTACTAAAAACAATTTCTGAATTTTATAAGCCTTTTAAAAAGGTTTACAATTTTTTTGTGAGAGTCTATAAACTATTTATAAAGGCTTATAAAACAATTTATAAGAGTATGTAAAATAGTTTATAAGGATTTATATGTAAATAATTAATAACTGTTTATAAATCATTTATAAATGTTTATAAAAACAATACATAAATTTTATAAACCATTTATAAGGGTACATAAATTATTTATAAAGAATCTATAAACTTTTTATAGAGGGTATGTAAACAATTTGTTTGTTCATGGCTTTATAAAGTATATCTTTTGTCTGTATTTTAATCATTTGATATGGGATCCTAATTTACCTTCATAATTTAGACACTAAAAACATCTGAACGACATGTTTTTTTACTTGAATTTTGGATACAATGTGTTATTTCTCTTCTTGTTCTCTCTTCCGTATAAGGTTCCCTTCATGTAACCCATTTGGTCACATGAATATTGGCACAAAATCTAGATCATTCAACGTCAACCTAACCAAGCTTGATTTCTATTACAAGAAATAAAATGTAGTAAAAATGAGTAGTTTTAATTACTTAGCCACTTAGCCACAGAATAACAGGCCATTTCATGGAAAGAGCAAGACTATGAGTTGAAAGGACTATATAAGGCTCTCATCTGAACATTAGAGATAATTCCTTGTTCTCAACAAAAAAATGTCATTTCAAACATAATCTGAGAACATCAAGGTTTCTCCACATCACACTCTTCATTTTTGTAAAAAGAAAAAAACAATTGCAGCCAAATTCACTTAGATGTCCAACTAACCTCTTCAGCTTTGCAAGTCTTAGGAGAGATATACAATTGTTTTAGTATAAGAGATGTCTGAAGAAGATGAGAGAGAAGATGGTGTTAAGAAGCCAACTCTGCAACTTTTATAAAGCTTTATAAATCTGCAATTCTTTGATCTCACAAACCACGTTCTTGTTCTGAGTCCCTCTTACTTCTTCAAACAGCTCACCAACCTCGTCGATCTTCAAAATCTGGACACAAACCAATCACATATTATTCCTACGCATAAGCACTCACTTCCAAAAACAATATTCACTGTAATTTAACTCAGAAATGTGCACTTCAAAGTTCAAACACGTCAATTAGATTTGGGGTTTTACATAGATTCAATTGAACTAATTTACTCAATTGAACTCGGAAATCAAATCCACTGACACAAACTATCTTTAAGTTTGCCGATCGTGTTCACCGGAGCTTGTTGATGTTCACCGGAGCGAGTTGGTGTTCACCGGAGCGAGATTTGGTCGGAGCAATTGGATATGGTCACTGGAGCGTCGTTGGTTCAATCATCATAACCTGATTATAAGAAATATATGGATCAAGGAAGGAATAGAAAATATTCAACACAAAAAAATCTCAAAACAAGAAAGATCAACAAAGCCATATCAAAAACGATAATATATAAGCACTACGTTCTTCACTGATAAATATTTATAAGATTTTATAAACTTGAGATTTGAAAACTTCACGAGAAAAACTCCGTCTTCCTTCGCAGAAACATATCGATTTTGAGAAACAAAAGCTACAATTACAGAAAGAGACGAAAATCAACATCTATTATCCTTTGACCTTTGTTAGCGTTTCTTAGCGTCGTGAGGGAGATCGCCGTAGCTTCGTCGGATCTCGCCGCAGCTTCGTACGATCTCGCCGTAGCTTCGTCGGATCTCGCCGTAGCTTCGTCGGATCTCTTCGTAGCTTCGTCGAATCTCGCCGTAGCTTCGTCGGATCTCGCCGGAAAACTCTGCAGAGTCGTCCAATTTCGCCGGAGAACTCGTCACCGCCGGAATCCGTCGCCGATTTGTGAGATGATGAGATTTAATTATCGTGAGATGTAAGAGAGAAGAGTTAGTCTTAAGCTTAATTAGTTAGGGGTATAAAGGTACTTTGCTAATTAAAATTTTAATGGTAAAACTGAAAAGTGTAAAGTTGAAAAGTGGTATTAGGAAAGTGGTATTAGTGGCAATTCCCCAAATAAAAACAAAAAAAAAGCTGACTGTAATAAGTGAAAGGTAATCAGATTGTCGGAAACATCAGCAGAGTAATAAAAAAGTATCCAAGACCGATCGAGAGCAAAAAAACTTGTTAGTCTCTGGAAGATGAAAAACAGAGAGGAATCATCTGGCTCTTCAGGATCAACAACGAACAACCCTAACGGTGAACACGAACCACCTCGAGAGATCAACATCCGACCATTCTCTTCTGTTCCTTCTTCTCCTCGCAACGCTTCCTCTAAATACGATTTCGTCAAGGTTCGATTTTTTTTATTTCTTTTTTTATTCTTCATCAAAAACTTTGAATTATTATTTTTTTTTAAAATTTAATCTTCCTTTATCAACAAAATTGTCAGGTGAAGGTATGGCTTGGAGATGCAGATCACTACTATGTTCTGTCTCGTTTCTTAGTCTGTAGAATGCTAACTGTTACTAAGGTTTGTCCAATTTCAACTCAAATTGAATATTTTTCTAAGGTTGGTCCTGAATTGATTCTCCACAACATGTTTGATTCAGATTCCAAATCATGTGGCTGTGAAGATTGCTCTTGAGCTCAAGAAGCTTCTGATTGACAACAGTCTTCTAGATGTGTATGCTCTTCTTTTATCACACTATTGGTCTTCATTCGATGTTGTTTTTGAACACTAGTTTTGTCTTTTTGCAGGTCTCAGAAAGATTTGGAAACCAGTTTGTTTATGGTATGGTGCATACATATCTTTAGATGGTCTTGTGAAAAACGTTTTTAAAACTAATTCTGATTCAAAATTGCAGCTTATGGAGCGACGTGGTTACGGGAAGGAGTACGTTAATCGCTACAATATGATGACCAAGTAAGTGCTAACTATATATATATATATATACTTTTTTTACTTTCAAAGTTTTAAATTTTTTGTGTATGTGGGTTATATAGATTTCATCATCAGAGAGTACCACTGGTGATACTAGTATGCGGAACAGCATGTGTTGGGAAGTCAACAATAGCCACACAACTTGCTCAGAGACTCAACTTGCCTAACGTCTTACATGTATTTATCTCATCTCACTCAATACCCCACTTCTTCTTCATTTGTTTTCTTTTTCAAATCTCATGTTGCTCTCTTCTGTTTCTACAGACTGATATGGTGTATGAACTGCTACGTACAGCAACTGAGTAAGTTTCACCTTCTATCTATCACATTCTTATCCTCTAGTCTGACAAATAATGAATGTATTGTTGTTGTTTTTTTGGTTTAATCTTAGTGCTCCCTTGACATCAACCCCTGTATGGACTCGTGAGTTCGCATCATCAGAGGAGCTCATAGCTGAGTTCTGTAGAGAATGCAGAATTGTTCGTAAAGGTACTTTTTGTTTTTGTTTTTTTTTCCACTTTGTGTTTGTGGATTGTTACATTATCACAAATGGTTTTGTTGTTGTTTGCTTAGGACTTGCTGGTGATTTGAAGAAAGCAATGAAAGATGGGAAACCCATTATCATTGAGGTATTATTATTATATCCTTTGTGAAAAGCTTTTTATTTCAGCTTTTTTCTTATATTAATATTTGGTTATGAATTATCATCTTAACAGGGAAGACATTTAGATCCAAGCATATACTTAATGACCGATGAGAACAAATCTCCATCAAATGATCCCGACAAGAGTAGCAGCAAAGAAACAAACTCTTCAGGAGATGTAACCTCCCCCGAGGAGGCGGGTTCTTCAAACACTAAAGAAACCGAAGATGGTAGTGCTACAGAAGAACCTCATTCTCAGGTTGAAGCCATGACGACATCTGTGGAAGAAGAACTGTCTGAAAAAGTTACACAATGTAAAATCGATGGTATTGTTCATAGTTTTCTCATCATCTCCCTCTCTTCCTATGAAGTTTCTTGCATTTGATTATTTGTGATGTTACATTTGTGTGTTGCAGCAGAAACAATAAAAGAAACTGAAGAGAAGAGGAAACCTGCAGATGGGAGTGGAAAGGCGAAATCAGGTCCTGAGCCCATAGTCATATCTATTGTGTTGAAGATGGCTGAGTTTGATCATAAGGTGTGATTCAAGTTTTTATGAGGCATTAAGTAGTCTTTCTCAGTTGTTGAATTTTGTTAAATCATTTTGTCTCCTCAGGCTTTGCTAGAGGAGTGGATATCTTCGCGTACATGTGGAGATAAATATACATCTAAGGTATATAAACAAAACCCTCAAGCTTATAAACTGATCTTGAAAGTTGTGTGTGAACACAGTTTGGTCTTGCTTTTGATAGGAGAAAGAGAGACTAATTACAAACCTGAAGACCATTGAAGACTACCTTTGCTCCTTCAATTCACAGGGAGTGACTGTTGTTAATATATCAGCCACCACTTTCCCACAGACGCTGGATTGGCTTCACAACTATCTTCTTCAGGTAAAAGAGAGTTTAGAAAGTTTTAAAAGCTTTTCAAGTTTTAAAATCCTCAACCATGTTTCTTCGTGGTGGTTGTGTTGTAGCGTATTGAGGAAGGGATTCGATCGTCAGAGAATGAGACTCCCGCCAAAGAAGTAGTGTTGAAGAAGGCTTAAAGTCAGGATGAAGGTTCTTGTCGCTTGTATAATCTGAAACAGGAAATGAGTTTAATTATAAAAACATTTGAGTTAAGAACTCTCTAAATGTATCAACATGTCCTCGCTTCTGAAAGGACTTTTTGTCTTAAATCTTTAATTACTACTTCCCTGGCAGTATGACCTGATCTAGGGGAAAAAAAGCCTTTTCGTGTTTATGATCACATTCACCTGAATGATTTAGATGCTTCTTGCCTTCTCGGGCATATAGTTCAAGTAGTTATCACAGCCATCAAGTTGATAGGTATTTCTTTTACAAAAGAAAAGTAAGAGATTTGGGTTAAAAAGATGGAGATGCGGGGTATCGATCCCCGTACCTCTCGCATGCTAAGCGAGCGCTCTACCATCTGAGCTACATCCCCTTTGATAACCATCCAAAAGATATTGATTCATGTTTTACATACACCCTTCCTCCAAAATCTGCTTTATAAGTACGGGGAACGAACACCCCAAAACCCTTACCGTCTCTGTTCTGTCCTAAACCTGTTTCTTCATCACAATCTTCTTCTTTAGATTCTTGTTCTGCTTCTTTGCTTATATCTTTGAGTACTATAGTTTTTTTGTTTTCTTAAAAGCTCAAGTCTTTTTTTTTTCTTCTACTGGGTATCATCTGGTCTTGGTTTTGAGTTTTGAGTTTTGACGGGTTTTTTCTTTTTTTAATTGTTTGTGAAGTGGATTTGATGGTTATTTGCAAGTGACGATTAAACAGACAGGGACATCAGACATAATCTGTGTTGACTTTAGTCTTTAATGGGAATCTCTCGGATGCAATAAACCACATCGCTTTGTTTTGATTTTTATTGGAAGTGTGAGGCTTTTTCACCAATGATGGAATTCAAATAATCATCAGATCTGATGTGTAAAAAACATATGTGATTACAATCTTGATGCTGAGGTCTAAAGCCCTTTTTAATTGTATATATTCTGTCTTTTCCAACAATTTGACATACTTTGGCTTTTTTCTTCCATGTTTTTGGACCAGATGATTGTGAATCTAAACATTAACAGTTTCTTTCATCATATAACTATACTGAATCGTGCTTATGGAATATACTTAAAGATCTTATTCCAAGATCTAGATTGTAAAACCATAAGTTTGAGATAATAATAATAATAATGTAATTTTTAGACCAAAGCTTGACATTCAATGTTTTGAAGTTAAAAGGCATTGCTGCTAGGCTACTAGTATGGTGAAATAATTGTAACTAACCATAGAAGCTAAACCGATCACAATGATACTAATCAATAATCATATCTACAGATCAACAAGAACCCTGATGGAAAACACCATCTCTTCATACCACCATCTTCTGATGTTGTTCCTCTGGTTTATAGAAGAAGTTGCTAGCTTTTGATGACGACAACACATCTTGATGCACTGTTAATGAGTCCAGATCCATTTTAAGTTCCCCTACTGACGCTAAAGCCATGAGTTCCTTGCTGTCTAAACCTTTTGCTTGCCCGAGGCTGCACCTCTCGCTGCCGTGCTTGTCCAACGCTTTCTTGAACTTGTTGATCTGCGGTTTCAAAGCAACAAAACGAGATTCAATTTTACTACTAATTGCCAATGATATAAAAAAGCTGATTGATCAATGTGATTAGCTTACGGTGGCGATGGTGCAGCTGAAGCTACATAGTTTACCCTCTGCTCCTCTATAGAACTTAAAGAAAGGAAGCACATGAACGTTAAGGCCATGGCACATTGTTCTAAGCTCTTCTTGATTCACTTTGAGAAACATCACGTTTGGGTTTGATTCAGCCAATTGACAGATCTGGTTATAAACATATCAAAACATAAATCAAATCAACTGAAAGGAAAAAAAAAAGGTGGAACTAGTTATTGACTATGCACAAACATACCTTTGGGTGGAGAGATTTGCAGCCACCACAACCAGGAGAGTAGAAATCAAGAACAACTAATCTATCACCAGCGTTAAGCAAAGAGTCAACAAGATGATTAGCAGAGTGAATCTCTAACATGTTGACTTTCGTTGACTTTTCCCACCATCTCATTCCTCTACTCATACCAATTGATGATGTCTTTGCCTGAAAGAAAACATTTTTAACTTGTTTAAGAATCTATAAACCCAAACACTAAAGGAAAAAAAAAAAGATGTTTTTTTTGCTTACAGGAACTACATAGGAAGAAGACAAGGCGGTAAGTGTTTGGTTTGAAGCCATGGGATGTTCCTTCAAATCTAGGCTCATAACAGGGGAAAGTTTCAATTTTGATTTGTTTTCCTGAGAAAATGAACAAAACCCAGAAAGCCCATGATCGATTCTAGTCCTGGAGTATTGAGCACCACCACTTCCACAAACAGCTCTGAGAGGTGAAATAGCGTCCATGTCCGTCTACAGGAGAAAGACTCAGAAAATTGCAGAGAGATGAAGTGATTATTGAGATGAAGAAGAAGAAGAGAGAAAGTGCAGAGGTTTTTTGATTGAATGAGAAAAAAAGCAACAAAAGTTGGTCACTTTATTGACCTCTCGAAAGCGAAGAAGAAGACCAATGAGTACAGTTTATGCAGAAACTTGTTGTTCTTATGTTGGGTGGGGTCCTTCTATATCCAACTGGATTCATTATTATTATTGACTTTATCCATATCTATTTTACCTGTTACGTTCGTGATTCGTGCCTATATTTAATGCTTATTTGACCGGATTTTTAACTTAAATGTTCTGCTTTAAATTATTGATTGACCGAAACTTGTATTGTGAATTTATCAGTACAGTAGTATTGGATGATACAATGATTATGATAATATTATGATTATCCAGTAAACAAAACAACATTTTATATAAGTTTTTTTTTGTAACTGATTTTTATTTTCCGTATTATAATAGTACTGAGAAGGGGGTAAAATGCATCACTGTCAGGGTCGCCGCATGAAACGTGTTGCTGACTGTGTTTGAGGCTTTTCCTCGTTGGATATGGTCCCACTTGGCTTATTCAAATATAACAGTGGTAATGAATCTTTATTATTGCGAAAGCTTAATTGGAAGCTAAACCATATTCAAATCAAATTAATTGCAGAACTAATTGTTATTTTCTATTTGACTATATAAATTTTGATAAATTCCATTTTCTAAATGCATTGAATTTTTTATTTCTTTTGTTATACATTTTCAAAATGGGATGTATATCTTATTTGAAGAATATATATTTTAAATTTTCATCTTCTGTGATTCAGTAAAACTGGATTTATTTGCATTATCCATGATCTGATTTTTGCAAGATATATAAATATTAAAAGGTTGAAAAAGGGCAGCCCATAGTTTCATAAATTTTTTATTCATTCGGCCGAAATATAGTCCAAGGAATCCAAGAAGCAGCCCACAGCTTTTTAATCCAAAACAACGTATAGAGACAGAACTATATTGTGGCAAATAATATAAAATTATAAACCATTAAGGTACAAAACCAGTCTAATTTTATTTTCTATGTATAGCAATTAGCAACTTTGTTTTATGTTTGTAACTCATGCTATATAGGCTATGTACATCTATGAATTGATTGTTCCAAAGCCCACAATTGAGAGAATATTAGGATCATAAGAGGTATGATTAACAGCCTTATGATTTTATAATTTCAAAACCTGTCATTTCATCAAAGCCCACAAATTGGAGCCCAGTTTTGAAAACTGGTGTGACTTGCCTATCACCGTCTCAACAAGCTTACTTAATGTATGTTGTATTCGAGAACTTAATGAACTGAACAATGAAATTTAGTGATTTACGTTAGCACATTATTTTATTGCAATCGAAATTCAAATCCATATACTTTTATAAGCATAACTGTGGTGCTGACTAACTTTGAATGTATCCAGACTTGTAATGCTAAGTAAGGTTTTTATGTTGTCCTATACTCTGTCCGTTCCACAGAAATAGTAGCTTTAGATTTTCACACTTTTAATAATAAAATTACAATATCAAAATAATTATATTTTAGTACATGATTTACAAAATTAAATTTTTTATATAATATAATTATTTTAATTAATGGGCAAAAATAAGTAAATAAACTATAAAGTTACACTGAAAATATATAATAATTATATTTATAAATTAAATAAAAATTTCAGAACTATATTTTCATGGAAAAGAGGGAGTTTAGTATAAAAAGAACCGTATTCTCTTTTTGAACACAATATACTATTACAGTGAAATACTAATTGATGATAGTTAAATAGCTTAAAGAATAACTATTAGACGTTTATTACTGATCTGCTAGGGAAATATTAATGAGCGGACCTTGTGGACGGACTTTGGATGCAAGTTACATTGATCTGTTCACCACGGTTGTGAGTATGTCTTTATGAATATTCAGGAAAAGATATGTCGTGGACTGTACCCCCTATTCGGAAGTTAGGTATGTGTCTTTAATATACATGGGTTTAACCCTTTTTATCAAGAAAAAAGAAAGAAATATTAATGTGTATTTCGTTTTACAATCGAATATAAAAGTCAGAACAAAGAAAAAAATACATCTATGCAGCAAATTACAAATATGCAAACTGCAAAGTGGCTTGGATGCACGAACTGATAATATCTGGTCAACTCAATCATCCCATTGGTTTAATCCTTATTTATCAATACTAATCGGCTCTTAAAGATGTCGACACGTAGCCGTTGCCTTAATTTCGGGAGTGAAGTAAGAAAATAAATATGACGTTGCAGACAGATATAGTAGGACATGTTGTCTACATCTACAAGTTTACAATACAAAATTACATTAACAAATAAAATGCGATGTACGAAGAGTCCGGAAGGTCTTTGCAAACGATGTAAATTGGTACGTGGTCTTGTCTTACTGGATAGTTTCCTTAAATAGAAATATTAGTTGCTATCTTACCACCTAATTTGCAACATTTTCTATAAGCAGATTATTAAATATATTCGAGGACCAAAATGTTTATTCGATCCACTTCTTTCCCCACCATGACATTATTTTATAGATCAATTAAAATTATCATCGACTAGTTTGACATTTTGTGCATATTGCTAGCTAGATTCTTCTAATCTTTTTGTTAGTTGAAGATAAGTAAAAGTAATTTGTTATTGCTAAAAGTTATATGATAACTAGTAAGGGTGGATTAGTTTCTAGTGCGTATAATACTGTTATGGACTTAGAAGAGTAGATGATCTTTCTTTTACTATGTTTAGATAAGTAATTGTCAAAATGCATTGCCACTCTGATTTGCCTAAACTAAAGAGCGTATAACTTTTAGAGATAAGTGATCAGGAATATGCTATAATATTCCCCCTTTTGTCTCTACTATAATTTAGGTCAATTAGTGAAATCCATTTTTAAATTACTTATAGTTGGTGTTTAATAAACAGAAGAGACAGCACCTTTTGTATTATGTAATTTCATTACCTGAAAAGGTGTTAATTCTACAAGAAAAGAAGAAGAAAAGCTTATATATAATACATATAACAGTATAGGCATTAGGCATTTGATATAAACATAGCGTACGTAAAATATGTAAATATTTTTTAGGTATGTGTGTGTATATATGTCTCAGTGTAAATGTGAGTGAATTTCGACCTTTCATTTTTAATATATATGATCATTATATAAAAAATATGAAAGACCATTTTGTATTTTTAGGGTTCCGATCTGAAAATTAAAAAATAAGGTCTGTTGGAAAGTTAACAACAAAAATCTTTCTTTATAAAAAGATAATTTCAAATTGTTGAAAGAAAACTATATGCTAATCGTAAATTTATAATTGTTGCATGAACCATTTTTCTTTTTCCTATAGACTATAGTGACCAAGACGACCGAAACATCTTTTAAGTTACAAACCTCAGCTCACAGTCAACAATCCACAACATGAACCGTTTGTATTTTGCACATGGCATGATCTTCCATCGTGGACTGTTGTCCAGTACTGTTGCATTTAGATTTCGTTCTTCGATTCTGTTTTTTTTTTTCTATAGATCATTAAGACATCTTGGCATCTTGCACATGGTATTTTGACGATGTAAATGCTATAACAAAAAAAAAAAGACATGGTATGAACCTAATGTTTCTTTCTTAAAGTTTCTGCAATGTTTTTTCTAAAGAAAGAAAGCATGGTTTTGTTTTGGACGAGTATAGGTTTCTGTAATGCTTTTCTTAAACATATTTTGACGAGTATATGTTTCTTTCTTAAAGCTTCTGTAATGCTTTTCCTATAGAAAGAAGGCATATTTTTCCTATATCACATGTATTATACATGATTGAATTCAAATATATAATAAAACTATAACAAGTATTTGACGATGTAAATAAAATGGACATAATGCGATTATAGGCGAACATCCACTCGAACAGATTGTATGCCAATATTTGGTACCAAATCAGACAGTGTTAGTAATACACCGAACGCACTTCGCTCTTCCAAACAGAATAACTATTTAAAAAGAATATTATGCATATACTTCTTTTTAACCTTTTCTAAGTGGTTCTTCTAATTGTAATAAAGTATTACAATTTTGACGAATAAGGTAACAAGATTAAAGAACCAATAAGGGCAAGAACATCAAACATCATTTGTCAATCATGCCTTCGTGATTCTTCTTTGGGAAAGAGGGTTTCAAAATTAAACAATTAAAATTAATTATTAAGACTATTTTCTATACTAAGTAATCTATTTACATATATTAAATTAGTTCTGAGTCATGAAAACTTTTTTTTTTTTTTTTTGCTAACCGAGTATTCTGGCCCCACCGAGGTGGTCCAGACTAAAGACCGAAGTGAGCATGGACGCTGCCAGGACGTCACCATGTGGCTCACCGTGTAACGGTCTTCGGTCTCGGATGCTGCAGCCCATATGTAAATTTCGTAGTGGCCAAGGCTCGAACCCAGGGGCGGGCACTCCAGCTGGAGCTCCTATACCACTAGACCAAAGCAACTTGGTTGAGTCATGAAAACTTCAACATTTTATTATTCTTATTTGCTAACATCCACATACTTCTTTACTAAAACTATCTGATCTCAAAAGTGGTTGGATTATAGTTACTTCATGAATAAATTAATTTAATATTCATATACTAAAGGAGTCATACAAGATAATTTATTTATTTTTAAAAGAATATCCACAATAGCGAAATGAAATTTAACGCATATATTACACACTATTAACAAAAATAGAAATAAATATTGATTGATTTGTTTTACATGATATGTATATGCAGATTCAGTCAAAATTCTAAAATATTTATGAGAAAATAACAACAGAATAATACTAGATTAATGTTATCAAAAATGCAATTTACTATTCATGACAAACAAACTGAATATAATTAGTAATTTTCATAAAGTGTGTATATTATCTTGAACTCTAAATTCTTTACTATTTTAAAAAAATTATATCGAACGTAAAGCTTAAACTAGAACTATAAATTCATTCACAAATCACGAACAAAAAAGTTTCCACCATAATAATTCAATAACATATGTGATATTTCTTTGTTACTTATTTCTCTAAAACATAGTCTTTATTCATTGTATTACTTAAACTGACGTAATAGTGATATAAATCATTCGTTGTATTTTTCATAACAATTATAGTAACTATGCTGATGAGTTAGATTAATCAAAGAATCGTAATTATCCGTTCTCTTGTTACTTTCGCATATATCTTTTTATTTCTAGCTCATATGACGATCCAAAAACAGTCCCTTTTCTGTTAAAGTCCAATAATTTATTTTTCAAATTGAAGTAATTTATACGAATATTTAAAAAGCTCAGAAAAAGGTTTTTAAAAAGGGGAAAGTGCTAAAACAACCTACCCAAGTTGCGTTACACACTACGTATCTTTCTCCCCACACACAAAAATGGGGAAATATATTCTTTTTCATTTCCATATTCTACAAAACAATATTTTCGTTTTAATTCTTGTGATTAAGAAAATGAAAACAATGCAATTTTGTTTTTCCAACTCCTTTATAGTTTCATCTGCCCATTTTCCCTTTATATTTTCCTCTTCATATTCCTAACCTTTCTCCCAAACTTCTCTGTTCATCGTTTTCTCTCTCTCTAGTTATAATAAATATCTTCACATACCATTCTCTGAATCCATCTCTCCCATAAAAAATCGTTCAAGATCAAAAAGGGTTTAAGGTTTCTTGAGGAGAGAAAAAAAAATGGAGACGTTTTGTGGTTTTCAGAAGGAAGAAGAACAGATGGATTTACCTCCAGGGTTCAGGTTTCATCCAACGGATGAAGAACTCATAAGTCACTATCTCCACAAGAAGGTTCTTGACATCAGCTTCTCAGCCAAAGCTATTGGTGAAGTTGACTTGAACAAATCAGAACCATGGGAGTTACCATGTAATAGTTCAAGATTATCACGTTTTAACATTTTCTTTTGTATTCTTCTTGAAACCTAACGTTGTGGGTGTTTGTTTCATACAGGGATGGCAAAAATGGGCGAGAAAGAATGGTACTTCTTCTGTGTGAGGGACAGAAAATATCCAACCGGTTTGAGGACTAACCGGGCAACTGAAGCCGGTTATTGGAAGGCGACCGGAAAGGATAAGGAGATTTACCGTGGTAAATCCCTTGTTGGGATGAAGAAGACACTTGTTTTCTATAGAGGTAGAGCTCCTAAAGGTCAGAAAACCAATTGGGTGATGCATGAGTATAGGCTTGAAGGCAAACTCTCTGCTCATAATTTACCTAAAACCGCAAAGGTAACAACAATTACTCTGTTTTTTCTTTCTCTATCTAAAACCCTTTTGTTTGATAATTTTTGTTGGTTTTTTTTTCAGAATGAATGGGTGATATGTAGGGTGTTCCAGAAGAGTGCTGGAGGGAAGAAGATCCCTATTTCAAGTCTAATCCGAATCGGTTCACTCGGAACCGACTTTAACCCTTCCCTTATGCCTTCTTTAACCGATGCTTCACCTTTCAACGAGAAAACCAAAACAGAACCGGTTTACGTGCCCTGCTTCTCCAACCAAACTGATCAAGCCCAAGGAAACCCACTTAACTGCTTCAGCAGCCCTGACATTTTCCACAGGATTCCACTCTACCAAACTCAATCCCTCCAGGTCTCTGGTAATCTACAGAGTCCCATTCTCGGTCAAGAGCATTCGGTCCTGCATGCTATGATTGATAACAACACAAGGCAGAGTCTCAAAGGGATGAGTGTCTCACAAGAAACCGCAGTTTCTACTGACATGAACACCGATATTTCGTCGGATTTTGAATACGGTAAGAGACGTGCTCAAGAAGATCCGTCGTCCTCTGCTGGACCAGTTGATCTTGAACCTTTCTGGAACTACTGAAGAAGATTCAAGAGTCTCGTGTTCACTAATTTACTGTCATAAAGAAAGTAAGAAAACAATTTCACCTTTTAGTCTGGTGTGTCAACGTTTGTATAGATTATTACAATCTCAACTTCCACTATATGTTATACTCAAAAAGAAACTTAAAAATATAATTTGGTACGTGGTGCTTGATAGAGAGCGAGGAGAGTTTATTGGGTACTATTTATCATAATTGATGATAATATATTTACACACCCTAAGAGCTATTGGGTCATTTTACCCTTTTACCATTGGTTTGTTTTTAGTGCTTTGACATTTGAAGTTCAGAGTCTTCAAAAAGTGAAAGTCATTCTTAAAAAGGTTTAGATTTTAATATTTACTTAGATAAATAGAAGTTTACCAATTTCTATATTAACAATCTAGTATAGGTGATAACCGTTGACACATTGTATAATTTGCTTTCGAATGAAAAGAATATGCACCTTCCTATTTTTTAATTTGTAGATGCAGTTCAAATGACTATGGAAACATGGTGATTTGTATTCATTCAAAACAAGAAAAAGAAACATGGTGATTTGTTTTCATTCAAAACAAGAAAAAGAAACATGGTGATTTGTACTAGTATTGACACTGTGTCCATTATCCGAATTCAAATGCTGTAGATTGTGTGGATTATTGACAGAAAAATACAGTTTGAAGAGATCTGCAAATCTTTAGCTACAGTTTAGTTTAATGTGTTTCTCGAAACTATTGTCTCTCAACAGTTTTTATATTTAAATGTATATTTTAGCACTTTAAAATTTTGGTCAAGAACTGAGACCGCTAAGGCGCCTACTTACCATGGTATTCACATCCACTGCAAATTTTGACTTTTAATAATCAAAGAATACAAATTATTTGGGTTCTAACCAATCTTTTTAAAATCGGACCGGATACCAACTCGGTATAACTACTGGTTGACCGGTCGGAACTGATCAAACCGGGTTTTCTATTTAAAATAAATAAATATATATAATCATATATATACACAATGCTGAGCTAATGCTGAGCTAAAATGTAGTTTTACGTATAATATGTTCTATGTTCTTTTTTATTAATTATATAATACACAGTAACCATAAGCTTAGTTATATATACAGTTAACAAGTGAATATTATATCAATTGAAATTGATAAAAAACAAATGAGTGACCATTTAAATTACGTATTTATTTATTTTTACAACTAAAATTCTTAAATTTTATGAATATGGTAAAATAAGAATAGAATATGAGAGTCAAAAAGGGATTTTTTTAACATTTTTCTTTGAAAAATAGAATTAAAAAAAACAATTAAATAGTAAAAATTAAACACTGATTATGAAATACTAAATTTTAATAACAATTGATAAAACATTAATTATATGTTGATTTCTTCAAAACCGGATTTTGAAGTTTAACCGGGTCACCAGTTTTACCGGTTTTAGACGGTTTCACTGGTTTTTCTCAAATTCGGATTTTAAACTGAACCGGACTCGGTTTCTTCAATGAGTCATGGTCGGACCGGTTCGACCGACCGGTCCGATCTGGTTTTCAAAACACTTGTTCTAACAAGTAGTAATAATGTTCTAAAAGTATTCATAATATTTTAGGCTTGTAGCAATTAATAGTAAGAATGACTAATGAATAATATAATGAACATATACAATATTCATGCTTTCATAAATCTTATAATAATAATCTTAACATTTTTCACCAAAAAATAAATAAATCTCATAATAGATGTCAACAGATAAATATTCATGTTGTTGTTTGGTAGAAACCAGTCTTATTTTAAGCTATACATGTAGAACATATAAACTAAGTCTAATTCTGAGTTTCAGAAGACCACAAAGTAGAGAAAAGATGTTTGATTATATATCAATACTATTAAAAGAGAAGAAGTCTAAAAAAATCTACCTATAAAAGTTGTTTGGACTCTTTTATTTAATTCATTATTTTTTTGTCTTACCTTAAATTTATACTAACAATATGTTACCATATATTTCTCTAACAATAATTTAGTCAATTCTTTTATTTATTTAAATCTCACTCCTAAATCCTAATCATTACTATTACTATATTTATTATTTTGATTTTTAATCGTAAAAGCATTGAAACTAATGTTTTATATTATCACTTTTATCATATAATATATGATTTAAAGCAAGATAAATTACAAGACATATATGTGTACATTTTAACTTCCTCTTTTATTTATAATAAAGTAATCATATCATATATAAACTTTTTCACTAAAATCTCATATCATATACTAAACATTCAACCGTCTATAGTTTGATAATATTTTCATATTTAAAAATGATTTTTCTGAATATTCATGTTACCTTCACAAAAATGAAGAAATTCATTGGTTCTATTAAAGCTAACATGACTTCACGATATCAGTATTGATTATTCAAGATTTTGAAAATTATTTGTTTAGATATTATAATTTTATATACTTTTCACTTAAAACGAATCAATACTATTAAAAATGAAAGAGTTCTAAAAAAATCTAATATAAAAAAGTTATTGGAGTTATGTATAACTATTTATTATTTTTCTGATAATACATTAATCATTCAAAACATACAATATTTTAAATATTTTTAACAGATCTTAATATTATTTCTTATGATACCTTTACTTAGAAAAATATTTCATCAACCATGTTTTTGTACAATAACGTTAAAAATCTATATCAAAAGGTTGTTGGACCTGATATGGACGTAATGAGTCCACATCTGTTCGGGTATTTAAGATCCTAAAAAAATTTGAAATATATGAAAAATCTGAAAAATATCCGAAACACGAAAAGTATTTGAAACTCCAAACAAATACCAAAAAAATTCAAATACCTAAAAATTTAAAATCTTATTCAAAATCTGACACGTTGAACTGAAAAATACCCAAAAATTTATCCAAATACCCAATTTTTTTTTTTAATTTGAAAAATTTACCTGAAATCAAAACTCTAATCGTAAACCAAAAACTTAAAAACAATATCTATAATACCGGAAATATATTCGGAATATCCAAATATACCTAATAAACACATATTTATGATCGGGTCTAGGGTAGGACCCGGACTCAAACAAAGATCTGCAGGTCAAAAAAATCCAATAGGTTATCTTCTCTGGACCTGAACTAAACCTATAATTTTGGGTCGGTTCGGTTTGTTTTTTTGATCCGGATATAATTCTCATGTCGAAAAGAAACTTACGTAAAAGTTTACATATAAAATCTCAAATAAACTAATTTGTAGATTATATAGCTGTTAAAAATTATGTTTTTCGATATAATAAAACTTTTTATTATAATATAATCCAACAACTCCGCGCTTTCCAAGCGCGGATCAAAATTTAGTTTACTGTTAAAAGACATCAAAGTAGAGTTTAAGGTTTATATATATATATATATATATATATATGCATCTCTTATGTGGTTTATTAAGATTTCGGGAATGTGTAAAGTGAAACACAATTTCCATGAACATAAAACCTAAATTTACGTAACGTATCAATTAGTAGAGTTTCAAAAGTATCCCGTTTCTAATACTACTGGAAAAAGCATGTGAGGAGAAATAGAATATATATAAAAAATCTAATTAAGGTTTACAATATCTTATATCAGTTTTATTATTAAATAGGCCTTGGAGTTTTAGTAAGAAACTACGTTGTATATTATAAAACAATCTTTGTAATTATATAGGAAATTAAACTAGGCATATATGATTCGAAGAAAATAACTATATGATATAAATATATAATAACAATAATAATTTAACTTTTAAAATGTTTATATTTCGCATTTTCTCAATCTTCTTGCATTCGTTCCATGACGGATCTATTCCGTTATAAAGCTGTTATGCGTGATTCTTGAAATTTGTGTGTATTGTCCATATGTATTACGTACCACATCTTTTTATTTTTTAATATATACATATATATATATATATATTATATCATGCGACACCATATGTTCTTATGCTGCAATATATAAGGAATTTGAATTTAATCATTATTATATATACATGGTAACAGCACTTGGATCATCTCCAATGATTTTAAAATTTTATTGGGGGGGGGGGGGGGGGGGGAGGGTTAATTTTCAAAAAAAAAAAAAAAAAAGGAAAAAATTTCTATGGGGTGAGAAGATACATGAGCATCACAAGAGTCGCCAAACTCGAGTATTAACACTGCGAATCTCTTTGTGACAACCCGCCTTTTGGGTTCCAGGCTCACAGCGCTGCAGAACACCGACCCCAACCTCTCTATTACGAGTTCTCTCTAACTCCATAATTAAATTGTTGGTGAGCCTCGAACCCATGACCTCACCCTTTAACAGCATTGCTACTGGACAAGCTGTCACCAATTGACCTGCAGTTCAGTGGAAATGCTGTGAGCCGGATTCCGAGTGAGCGGGATGGATTGTCACACTCTTTCTGGCTAGAATGATTTACCGATGTTTATTGAAAGGTATCATATAAGTATATAACCATTAAAATAACTAATTATATGATTTAAACTCGCTGAAATAATGATCCATATCCTTTATTTCATAACACAATTCGAATTACCAAACAAAAGGCGAGGAGAGGTGGGAGAAGCACGTGATGGTATGATCATAACTAGAAATGAGATAAATTGAGTCCCACACGACATCTTCCTTAACCCATCTTTTTAACATTTGTCTTTTCTTTCGAATTTTGATTTACATTTTATCCCCCTGTTCTCATTTTCTATTGATTTTTTTTCTTTTTTTAAACGATTGTAAAATTTTATTCAATCAAAATTTTAATTACATCAAGTGCTACTGTTTTGTTATTATTCTATTGATTTTCTGTTCGTTATTATTCAATTCTTGGTACATATAAGATATTAATTAGATTTGGTTTTGTGGTAGTCAGTCCACTATGTAGAATTAATTGCGTTTTTCTAAGGAAATCGACCGGATTTATCGGAAAATATATATATATATCATTAAAAGGGGTCAATATCAACTGTTATCGTTACATTATAAGCTACATTTTGTAACACTCCAATTTTTTCAATAAAATAATGGTTCGATTCGAAAGGCTTAAACGCAGTGGGGAAGCCAGCTTTTTAGGAGGAGTGAGTGTCATATGACCTATGTGAATTTTATATATAAGAAAATACTTGTACTATTCTAAATACTGGAAAATATTGCAAAATTAGTTTATTGATCTCTATAATATATGTTAATTATGAATTTAATCCACCTTAGAAATTTAGCTAGTTCTGTAATGGCTTACAAATATAGATTTAGTTATATTAAAATATTCATAATTTAGCAGTTTTTTTCATTTTCTTATTGTTAAGCATGTTTACCTCAAGAAAAACAAGCCAATTTTACCAAAGCCCTTTATAGCCAGTTCCCAAACTTAAAGAACACTTACATTAAAATTTTGTATTTTTCTACTTTGGGCTGCGTATATCTTAAAATATTACGTTCACAACTAATTGCGGGTTTTACATGGATACGTATACGCACGTGTCATAATTAGATGTTAATTGTTCACCAGTTTATTTCCACTTACAAACCAAATGTTAGTTCATGTTTCTTCCTAATCTATTAATCATATAAGCTCGGCAAGAACAAACGAGATTTTGTTTTTCCTTTCAGATAAAAATGATATGAACCCTTCATCCACTAATGAACTTAGTAAAATGATAGCGAAAAACTCCACTTTAGACCTACATAATACTTATGCATCTAATATCTATAGTTATTAGATGATTTTCAAAATAGTGTTTCTGTTGTTTTGACCATTTCTATGTAATAATCATAAATTATTAGATGTTGAAACTCAAACCATATAGGAAACATTAAAATCTAAAACTAAACGCTAAAAGCTCAACAAAACCATCATGTCCCACGAAATGGGAAATCACGAAAGTTAGCCGTGAATGAAACAAAATAGTGAAATACCAAAGATGTAACTTAACCATATAAGTGGGTATCAATTATCATCACACAATATTAATCAAGAACTCTTAACTTATTTAAAATGTATCCTTATCTTCATATGCAAGAATCAAGAACTCCATCGTTGATAATAGGGCTAGCCCGAGGTCAATACAAATTGGCCCACTCAGTCACTGGATCATTACGTATGTAGTTGTACATACGCAAAACAAAAATAACACTAGTACTAACAGGCCCGGTTCTATAGACTTCACCTAAAGGCTAAATCGTATCTTTTTCTCTAAATTACTATACTAATTTACACCGCTCAAGTTTTACTTTATCTAATCTCTATTCAAAGAGCCTCTTTAAACTACCCCTTAGTTTTGCAAGTTATTTACAATAGCATGCCACTGAAGTTATTAATTAACCTATTTTTTATGATTGTCATTTCATCTTTAATTAATGCAAATTCCAAAATCAAATTCTAAATAAAAAAATCATGGAAACAATAATTAATAAATCTAACTTTTAGTATTATTTGTCTTTTCCTATTTTATTATATATACTAGAGTCGGTGTCCGCGCTTCGCGCGGATAACATGTTTAATTAAGTAACAAAATTATCCAGATTTAATGAGTGTTATTCTTTCTTTTAACCGCGTTTGTATTTGGGAAGCATAAAATTACCGGATACTGAGAAATTTTCTTGTCCTCGAGCTTCCTTCCTCTAAATGCAAAAGGATTTCGGTATTGAAACCATAATCACTATAAGAGAACAAAAGTGGGAACTGGATTTCTGGTCGACTATATCTCTCTCACAGATAGTGTCTGACATGTCGCCAACAATAAGTCCAGCTACCTCATTTGATTGAGGTAAGTCATATTGTTTGCCATTCCCTTTATCAGATATGAGACTGTAAAATCTTGTTCAGAGTTTGTCTCATAGCGTTCTCGAACCCGTCTAAAAACCTTTGCAAGGCAATTGTTGGCATCCATCATTTCTATAAGGACTTTTAATGTGGCTTCGTCTGCTTTTCCTTCAGAGGTTATTTGACCTAAAGCTTCCAGCCGATTTTTAATTTCGTTTGCCGTATCAAAAATATAGATTTGGAAGTACTTGGGTGGTAAACTTGGCTTAGGAA
The DNA here is from genome assembly GCF_020379485.1 of Brassica napus. Taxonomy (NCBI): domain Eukaryota; kingdom Viridiplantae; phylum Streptophyta; class Magnoliopsida; order Brassicales; family Brassicaceae; genus Brassica; species Brassica napus. The sequence continues at coordinate 21,905,407 of NC_063436.1, read as the reverse complement.
TGAGGGATCCGATATGGTGGTAAGTCTGCCCTTGAATACGGAATGTGAATGACCCTCTGCCAAAAACAACACTGTAATCTAATTTCGCTCCAATAGATGTAAAAGCTAGGAGGGCATTGTAGACTCGGATTGTCTCGCAAAATTGTATATATTGCAGTAGCTTTTCTAACAATGGGGGAGGTTGTCTCAGAGGCGGAAGTTTTATCAGTCCTTGGTTGCAACAAATGCTGAAGTGTAATTCTTTTGTTTTAGGGTCTCTTCCGGTGCTCTCAGATTCTCAAACCAAAGCACCACATGATGGACATTATAAAATTGGGTTTGTTCTCGCTTCAGAGGAGGATGATACATCTGAAGGGGTTGAAAACATTAAATAGTCAAGAGACGACTATAAGATGATGATTTAATAGGTATTTGGAACCAGTGGTAACTCCATTATCAGGTAAATGGTTAGTTGACCCGATCTAAAAACTTATTTTTTTTCGTGTACAACATTTTTTTATAAATAGATAACTAATTGAATTTAAGAAATATGTTAATATACTGATTATATTAACGATTTTAAGTTCCTCTAATTTTAATTTAAATATATTGAACACTAAGAACTTATGATGATGCAAGTTGTATTAATGGTTTAATGTGAATATATATATAATGCATATAAAGTAAGAAAGTATGTACCTTTTCCTTGAGCTCTATCGATTTGTCTATTTCTTGCGGACGTAGATGTGTTAGGTCCTGTAATCAAACTGGTTGTTGGTTAGTCTACATAATTAATTTATTTTAATGTGAAGCTGTAGTTGTACTATTTGGTGCTTGCCTTCCATCCTTCTTGAAACCCGACCCGGACCCGCGGTTGAATCGGTAAACCCGATGATTCAGAAAAAATCTTGGATTTTATGAAAAACCCAATATTTAAAAACCCGTAAAAACTCGTAAAAATCCAGTAAAACCCGGAATCCGATACCGGTTGAACCACCGGTCGAACTAATAAATAACTTTTACTTCATTTTTTAAAGTTTTTGATTAAGTTTTTAGATTATATTTTATATTCTAAATTTACAATTAAGAAGTTAGATGCTGACAAAAAAAGTTAGGTTTTTCTTTTTCAGTTTTATATTTGTGATTTTTAGATTTTGATGAAGATTTCAGTTTCACTATGCCACCTGAAGAAAATGAAGTGAACGATTGTAGAGATAACTAAAATTAGTTGATGTGATTTGGTGTTAGTTTATTTCCGTTATCGATATTTTATTACAATAATTTTTTATTTTTGGTTTATTTTGTATTTGAAGTTTAATTTATTATTCAATTAGACATTTAAATATTTATAAATTTTATGTCTTGATTTTTGAGATGTCGTAAATCTTACTTTGTTGGAGAAAATTTTAGATAGTCTAAACTACTTTTTGATATTTTGTATGTCAAATGAAAATAAAAATATAAAAATAAAAGTAAAGTATTTTCTAAAAGTTTTTAAACATAAAACATATACATATCCAAACTATTATTTTATGTTTTTAAAAAAAATTTAGAAAATTAAAACTTTAGTTTCTATTTTTTTTATTGTACATAGTTGATATATTATTATATAATAAAATTTATTTATTTATTAACCCGCAGTTCACCCGCGGTCGACCCAGTAACCCAGCAACCCGGTAAATCGTCCGGTTCAGTGTCCGGGTCGGATTTAAAAACATTGACTTTTAGATAGCAATATTGTCCTTCGCATGCCACGTGTATTTTTTCTTGACACTGCATGGATTTAAATTTTAAATGTGTGTTAATATTCATCTAGTCAATAAATACACGCACATACTTCACAGCCACTTACGGAGGGAACATTTTTTCCCATAAAAGCATTATTAGTAAAATATATGTACGAAATTATCAATTAATTATATATATATATATATAATATATTTATATAGTATTAGTTCTTGTGAATAATAGATGGATAACTCACAGTCAAAGAATTGAGGGGCGAAATGTTGTTGCATAATTTCCGCAGATGGAGCTGTCCGCAAAAAAGTTGATTAAATAAATGAATAATTGTAATTGTTTGATCAATTAGTGCGAGACATGTCTCTATTAAATTTTGTGTATACCTTTCACTTTATTCCGTATCTCTAGCGGCCCGTCCACGTTTTCGTGTCACCTTGTTCGCATTTGATGACTCTGATATTAGAAAGAAAAATATTTTGTTATTTTGACTGTGGGTACTGATGGAAAACTATACCATGTATCAACTACTATTGGTTAGGCTTTCTTATTCAACTACACGGAATACACGTTTATATAAAATACCAAAAATTGATTTTTACTATTTTGGGCTGAGAATGGGGCTTTAGGACCTTTGATCAAAATCAATCGATAACGTTATTAAATCCACGCTTCAAATAGATAAAAACTGATAGGAATCAGAGAACTCCAGATGTTTTAGTAGGCTGGTGAGAATGGTTTAAATGGGCTGCGAGATGTGTCAAATGGGCTGCAAAGGTGACTAAATTTTTTTAATTTCAAACCCAATCCGAAATGACATGGCTGAATGATTGGTGATGATTTTTTTTGCCTATGTGGCAGTGTTTATGGAGCTTTAATGTAGTCTCTTTTATATAGTAGGATATATATGTGTGTGTGTTTGGAAATAATTAATTATATATATATATCATAATTAAATACATATTAATTAACTTACCTTTTAGATTATTTTCTTTTTAATTATCTATCTAGCTTTAAATAGTCAATGAACAATATTGTTTTAAAAGCTATATAATTATATTTTTATTATATATAAGTAATAACTAAAATAAAAGTCACATAAAAATAACGATTTATATAATATATAGATCAATATATAAATATATTATGTTACACATATTTTCATATAAATAATAGTCCAATGTAAATTTAGTATGATGAATGCTGGAAGTAGAAAATATATAGCACCATATATTTTTAAAAATAAAAGTACATTTGAACCATAAAAAATACATTTGTAAGGATATACAGATCATATTCAAAAAATATTACTGATACAATTGATGGTTTATAAAATAAACATGTTTAGAAAGGTCATACTAGACAATTATTTAAACGGACAAATTTTAAAATATAGATTATCGTTTATACAAATAAATATTTATAAAAATAAAAATAAACATCCGCGCGGATCAAGCTCTAGTTTGTTTTATTTTAGAAAACAGTCAAGAAACACTATTAATATTTTTTCTAATGGTTTTCTAAATTTTTTTGTACCAATTAGAATTGTACATTATATATTAGACGTTATATATTATATATTTGATATTATTTGTTCAGGACTCCATTTCGTGAGAAGATTACACAAACAAATAAAAAGTATATCTGAGAGAAAATCCGTACAGATGATTATTAAAGGCTTAAAGCAACGGTCATCTCACATTTTTTTTTTGTAACAGTATTTATAAATCACAGCAAAACCACATTATGACTGTGGATGTGGATGCAGATAAAGTGCAGTATTAATGCAGTTTACTAATTATGCAGATCCATCTGCATTTTTTTCTCATTCATCATTTTAATTGGAGAACAAATAAAAATTATAAAATATTTAGAAATCTGCATGCAGAATTGCAGATTAATGTTGTTCAGTAAAATATTTAATCTGCAAAACTAAGAAAAATGTGTTGGGTAATATGCAGATCACCAATACATGTAAGTTTGTTATTTTTCTTCCTATTTATTTCTTATTAATAGTTTTATGTATTTAACTTATTTCATTCAGTTTTAATTCAACCAAAAATTCCTCAAAATTATAGTTTAATATTTATCAATTTATATTTTAATTTAATATATTTATAAATCAAAAAGTTATTTTAAAATAAATTTATATTTATATAGAATAAAATATATTGTACTATATATATATATTGTTCTTTCATATATATTATAACGTTTTTTGTTAACATATAACACATGAATGGATTTTATATATTTAAAATATTTTTTTTATAAAATGTTTCTTTTTAGTTAAAATAATAATAATAATCGTTTATATAATAATTTGGACATTCATATTGGTTTTGTAGATATGTTTTCAGACTTTTCACCTGTTTGGGTTCAGTTAATAACATTTTCGGTTCGGATATATTTTATAACCCCCTACAAAACCCATTCATGTATTTTTTTTACATTTTGGACTTGGTACAAGTCAGTTTTTCGGTTCGGGTTCGGTTTCTAATTAACGTCTTTGGATTTTAATTGGATTTTAATTTGGACTATAAACTAATTAAAGGGAAATGAAATACTCTTTGTCATTTTAATGAATTTTATATAATTTTTAAGTTTTAATATATTTATTAAAATGATAAAAAAAAAAATTTGTTTTACTTTTTTTTTGTTGTAATTGTGTTTACCTTTTATATAATGTTTAACTTTTTTGTATTTATTAAACTAATAAAAATATTGATAAGAATTTGTATTTTTTTTGTTTTAGATATTTAATTTACAAAATTATTTTTAACATTTGGTTTAATACACTAATTCGATAAATTAGCTAATCAGTTAGATTTGCATTTATTCTGTATAATCTGCATGATCTGCATTTGTTATGTTTGATCTGCGTTTTTGGTTTGATCTGCGTTTTCTTGAGATACCATTCGAAGCTTATATTCCCCTAGACACAATCATCTAAACACAATCATCTGACATCTTCGTTCTTGAATATTTGTTTTGCTTCGAGAGAATCATATCTAGACCATCCTCGTCAGTTCGATCAATCAAAGTCGATTATCATCTTGTTTTCTCGTGAACCAAAACCTGCAGATTATATAAATTGAAGATTTTAAAAGCACAACTTTTCTTAATAGCATAAGGTAAAATATAAATTTATGTACGATAATGTCTATATTTATTTAAGAATGACAAATGCAAAACCACATGACTTTTATCATAGACAGCCCCACCTTCCATCATTTCATTGTTTTTTCATTTTTTGTTTCCATCTCAAAAGGAAACCTTGAAGGTGTAACCACATGACACACATTTCGTTTCATTGATTTTCTTTAGCCAAGCCAAATTCACTCATTATGTATATATATTATTGCAATTTGAATAAACCAACAGGGGTAAACGTGTTCTTGTGTGACTGAAACATTGTCTTCTTTAAAGTAACCAATAAATCAAGTGGTAATGATTTAGTGGTAAAGTACTTGATGACAATATGTAAATTTGCTTTTTTTCTTAATTCCCTTTTCACTAAAAACACGATTTTATCTGTTTAGGCTATCAAAAGCTATATTTACCCTGCTAAAAGCTAATCGAATAAGTATCTTTTGGTATTGTTTAGAAACATAGATACCATTATAAATAAGAATTGTTTTAAAGAAATGGATAGCATTATAAAAAAATACTTCTTTTTATTTACACATTCAGTCATTACATTTACAATAAATTAAACACTTCTTTTTTATATTTCTTTTTATTTACAGATTATGCCACTACATTTAAAATAAATTTTAATTAATTAATTATAATTCTAAAGCTTATCTAACCAACTCAATATTCATATATCGACGTTTATTAATATTGTACGAATATTAACTAAATCGAATATATTAAAGGGAAATAACAAAACTTGAAATATATAGTATATATTATATTAAAAAATTAAATATAGTGTTACCTTTTTTTAGTATTACCTTATTTAATTTAGTCAAATGTAAAAATTTTGAGCGATCAATTTTAAAGAAAAAAATATCATAAAATTAATAATAATTTATAAAAAACTAATGCAAAAAAAAAACTAAAATTATAAGTATGTTGTTTCATTTTAAAATAAATTAATAATAAAACAATAGGTTAATATATAAATAGTACAATTACATCAAACTACATCAAGTTATAAATTTTTTAATATAATATTATGTACAAATAAAAAATTATTATCAAACATCTATATTATAATATAATATATTTTACTCTATATGTCAATTACAAAACATAAAAAATATACATGAAATTTGTTTTACAAAACTAGCGGTTTATGAGTTTACGTTGAATACAAAAATCAAACACTGCACGGGGAAGCAGATCAAGTTCTAATCTAATCTATTAAAACTGAAGTACCTTTTTGTACTGTTTTGAAACATGGATATCAATACAAATAATAATTGTTTAGAAACATAAGTAGCAGTATAAAAAAAAAGGTATGATGTCCTTTTACTAATTTCATTAACATAATTACATTAATTATCTTTCTATATTTCACTCAATTTAACAATTTCATTAATTTTATTACCTTAACAATACACCACATCACTAATTATATTACTATAGTAATAATAGTGCATACTTTTGTTTATTAGTTAATCAACATTAAATTTGTGTCAATTATAAAATAAAAATGTAAGATATTGGGTTTTGCATATGGTTAAATGTTCGGTTTATTTTTTTATTAAAATTTTTTTTATTTTAGTTTCAATCGGTGGAAAATTACGTAGCCTAAAACATAATTCAAAAACATGTTTTGTGAATAAAATAATAACTTAAATCAAAATAATAAAAATGTATTATATTTATTGTCACTTAAGTTTTCACTTCATATAATTATTTTACTAAATAAAAGACTCTTTCTATTTCACTTAATTTAGTCAAACACATAGAAGTAGTCATTTTTATTAGTTTATAAAATTAGTTAGGCATGGACATTGACTATCAATTTAGGTATAATTTGTTCTTCTCGGGTATCGTTTTCTTTGTTTTAAAATTAGGCTCGTTCGAATATTATAAATTTATGTGTGGATTTTGAGTTGGATCCTTCAGGATCTGATTGAGTTCGGTTCTTATGTATAAAAACCTAAAAATATCTAAATAACAAATGTATTGAAACGGATTCTGATATTTGTACCAAAAATAACCATATCATCCGATTCGTTCTATTTCTTTTGAATACAACTAGTGTTATTAAGACTCATATAAAATATATAACACTCATCATTAAAAACAAATATAAATATATAAAAATGTAAGAACCAATACCCGTGCGGATGAACGGTCAATCTTTAGTATGTGTTATTAAAATTGAAGTATCTTTTAGTACTGTTTGAAAACATGCATAGCAGTATAAATGAGAATTATTTGGAAACATAGATAATAATATAATAAAAAATATAGTATTCTTTTAATAATTTCATTAATATAATTACATTAATTGTCTTTCCATATTTCAATCAGTTTAACAATTTTATTAATTATATTATCTTAAGAATACATCACATCATTAATTATATTACCATAATTGAGAAGGACTTTCATTCGTAATTGTGAACGTGAACTGATGTATTTGATCATATTTAAAGAAACATATATACATTCTGTTATTTTACAAAAAAAACATTCCGTTTGAATATTTATTTATGATACTAATTTTTGTATACTTTTTATCGCCAAATGTTATATAGTAGTATTAACTATTGAAAGCAAAAAAAATAATTGAGATGGCAACTGACAGCACAACTGAAATCAGTGATCCCCGTTGTGGTATCCCTTTCGAAGTGAAAGTAGGAATGTATTATTTTCTTATTTATGAATAAAATATTTATTTTTACATGTTAAAAAAGGAAAAATCTTTTTTTTTTAAGTGGGGGTTATTGGTTGGTGTATTTTGATGGATTTAAAAATCCAAACTAAATCTAGTGTTATTGGTTCTATGATTTTAAAATATGTATTGAAATCATGTGTTATTCGTTTAATGTATCATAAATTCTAATTCAAATCAAGTGTTATTCGTTTAATAATTCATAAATTCTAATTCAAATCAAGTGTTATTCAATCATACGGATTTACTAATAGATTTAATTTCATAATGTATTTGAATAGATTTGCATTGATTTCTTTGTGAAAAATACAAAGGCCCAAATCCGAAGGAAAACCTCCGGATTTGTAAATACTAATCCGAGAAAACTTGAAAATTTGTATATTTTACTTGGATTTATAAATACTATATGGATTTCTAAATCAATAAAAATATATAAACCAATAACACCTCCTAAAGCTTCTTCGGTGGATTTTATTTTTGGGAGTGAGTGGCTGTTTCCCACGTTTGGGCTTCAGCAACCTGGTCCCAAACGAATGGCTAAAGATAAAGACATTTTCGTTTTATTGTTTCAATATAATTAGTTCACTGACCAATGGATCACGACATAATTACAAACAATCTACGTCGGTGTGCATCTGTATTTTCCCAAATACTATGGTCTTTAGTAACTTGTCGTTGTGGAGCTTGCTTTCCCAAATCCAATGCGTGACTGGTGTCGGCTTTTATTTGAATAGTGAATTATAACTCGGGGAATCTATAAAAACACGTCTTGGCCTGCTAGGGTGGTTTTCTAAGTATATGATGTGATTACTATATATCGTTCTGAAATTCCTCCAATGCCAAGATGGTGGGATGATGAAACAACGTGTCCAAAACACAGCCGATGACAGAAGAAACTTTACATTATATACGTACAGTAAACCTCTAAATTCGTGTGATAAGCATCATAATACGGTATATCAGATATCGTTGTGGACTTTTTTATAAGTCACGCAGATGGTCAAAATGTTACGTTGGTAGTAATATACTTTGTCAAAACTTAGGAGGAAAGACCTAGTAATAAAGAAAAGAGAGAAGAAGGTAGAGATTTGTAAAAAAAAAAAAAAAAGAGAGAGAAGAAGGTAGAGAAGCTCCTGGAGACCAAGACAAATTAATGAAAGATTCTTTCTACACCTGCTTTTTTCATAAGTTGTTGTCAATTCACACAAAAAATTCATCACGTGTTATATTTTTAGTGATCAAATATTATCAAACTAGGTGATAACCCGTGCAAGAGCACCCTGTGCAGAGTGAAATATATATCAAAGTTTTTAATTAAAAATTTACATATGTTTAAGTTATACTCACATGGAATAAGAAATATTTTTTTTTGTAACTGTGTAATTACAAAACAAATTTGTGTAAGTACTACATAATTTATATAAAATAATTGTGTGTGTTTTTTTTACTTAAATGATTATCTCGACCTGCAACCTATACATAAAATAATAAATAATATATATATATATATGTAATATGTTTATAGAGATTATACGATCAGTCAAAACATGGCAACTGAAAAACCTAAGCTTGGAACTTAGATGAAAACGTAGTTTGGGTTAAATTGAAACTTTAAACATATATTGTGTATGTGATTCAGTAAAAAATAATGTGTATGTGTTTCTATTAATAATAATTTGTGTATGTTCTTATAATTTTTCTTTTTTTTGCATAAAATTCTCTGATGCATGAAAATATTTTTGGCATAATCGCCATTGAAATGCAGGACTCATAATTGACACTAAAAAGGGTCTTGATGTTTGTGGTGCCCATTTTCGGAACATAAAGTATTATTTACATGTGTGTTTGAAGTCTACTGTAAAAACGTATTAGAACAAAATTAGAAGAGAGTATTCTAAACAAAGAATATTCTTTTTACTACATTTGATGTCAAATGAAGAAGAAACACGTTTTTATTAGTACTGGTGTAAAAATATTAAATGTAATGGCATATATGTAGTCATTTTATTAATAACAATATACATATTATATAAGTACCAATGACATATATTGTAATTTGTCTAGTAAGTATCTATCTTATTAAAACTCAAGTACAAAATTGGAGTGTTTGGAGACTTGAATAGGACTTTTAAAAATTTGGAGTGTTTGGAAACATGGATTGCAGTCTTTTAAAAAAAAATATTTTTGTTTGAAAACAAGGATAGTAGTATTAAGAAAAAAAGTAATGGGCTTATGTTTTTTTTTAAAATTGAAAGTTATCTAGGCCACTTTTAAAATATACCAAAATGGGTCAATCTAATTCCCTAAAAAAAATTTTTCTAAACTAACCATAAAACAAAATTTAAACTTTATATACATATTTCAAATCAAAATAATAATTCAAATTTGATTTATATCAAAAATTGATTCAAAAATATACATATATTCAAAAATGGATTTTTACTAAACTATTTTTCAATAACCATTATAAAAAAATATTGTCAATATATATAAGAAAAATATAATACAAAGCCCAATTTGAAATACCAACTCAAATTATGGTTTTCATATTTCATATTAAGTTTTAAAAATATAATATATGTAATTATTTATATGATGGTATGTATAAAATACTATTAATTATATGATTACTTATATGATGGTACATATAAAATACGATTAATTATATGATGATAAAATACGATATATAATAATGACTAGGGATGGGCTTTTGGATACCCATACGGGTTTAGTTCTGATCGGTTTGTATTTTGGGTTTTCGGGGTCAAAGATTTCAGCCTTATTAGAATGTTTCTAAATTTTGGTTTGAGTTCGATTTGGATCTTTGCGGGTTTGGTTTGGGTTTGGATAACTAATTTAAATTATTTTTAAAGTCTTAAATCATTATATATTTTAAATTTCTCAAAATGTATAAATAAAATAATATATTACGTATAAATTTGAATAACATATGTCATAATACTTAAGCTTAACATATCAATTGGCTTGATTTAAAATTTTGGATACGAAATCAATAATTATTTTAAGTATTTTTGGTGATTTGAGTATACTTTAACTATTTCAGATATTTACTTTTGACTATCTATATATATTTTCAAGTATTTAAACCAATTTAAAAGTATCATTTTTGATGTTTTATATACGTTAAATCTAAAAATAATTAATATATATAAGTATATAAATCTATTTTTAGATAAATTCGGATACCCAAATACTTCGGTTCGGATCAGATTCGGTTCTCTAAATAACAAAATTTTGAATAATTAGAATATTTAATCAATTTATGTTTGGGTTTGGTACTATATCTTTGGATCGGTATCGGTTATGTTCCTCGGATTCATTTTTCCAAATCCTAATAATTACATGAAAAACAAATATCAACATATTTTTCAAAATATATACCCGCGCGCCTGCGCGGGTCAAAATCTAGTTGATCTATTAAAATTGAAGGCTAAAGAAGCATGTGGTGATGACACCTAAGCCAAAATGGTATATTTGTAAATAAATTACTAAACAAAGGTTAATTTTAAAAGTGTTTCTCTTTTAATAATAAAGAGATGTTAAATATGTTAAGAAACTCTCTAGTGGCCTTAATTTAGTCGTAAGCCCTAGAAAACGATCATCAAAGTGAGTTCCAAACTGGTGAAATTTACTTTGAGAACCACCACGACACATAAAGAGCACCATTTTTTCAATACCAAAACAAAACAAAATCAAGTAGATAACAAGTTAATCAATTTGTTTAATATACATAAAACATAGTAGAACTTTGGGGAGACCGGGGTTCAAAACCTTATGAAACTAAATCTATATGGCTATGCGGTTAGAGAACTATGATTTGGATTTTATTTGAATATCTGAAGAGGTAGTCCGTTTGTGGGCTGCACCTTTTCTTAGAAATTAGTAGATATAGGTGTTCGGGTGTTCAATCAGTTTTGGTTTGGGGTCAATTTGGGTTCGGTTTTTTAGAGCACAAATTTGGTGTCATTCAGATATTATAAAAGTTTGGTTCTATGTCGGTTCAGGTTTACTCGGGGTTGGTTCGGATACAGTAACACATTGGAACCTGGTTGAACCCGTTTTAAATTCGGGTTTTGTTCTAATTCAGGATTCAGTTATCCAAATACTTATTTGTGACTCAAAAGTTCATATTTAAGTTCACAAACTTGAAAAAATAAAACAATTTGCATTAACAAAGGCTTCATGGCATAATTAAGAAGTGGTTGCTAAGAAGAGATAAACATAAACAAGTAAAAACTAACAAATAACAATTCTATAAACGTTAGAAACATCATTTAAATTTTAAAAATAATATAGTTTTAAAACTTTTGAAAATAAAACTTAATTACAATCAAACTTTAAATACAATGGTCAAAACATAAAAAATTTAGTATTTGAATAATTATCAAAAATATACATTAGACTAAATATTGGAGTTAATTTTCATGTAATAAATAATTATTAGAGTACTTATTGAGGTCTGAGTTTGTGTTTGGTACGATGTTTTGATCTTGAGTTTTTGAAAAGATTGGATTTTTAGATATCAGTTGGATTCGGATTCGGTTCGGGTAAAACTCAAAACCTGAAATACTTTAGAACAAAATCCATTTGGATATTATATCGATTTCACTCCGGTTAGATTTACTTTTTTCGGATTGAATCTGTTCGTATTTTCAGATTCGATTTCTTTCGCCATCCCTAATTAAAATTTAGTCTAGACTCTTCCTTAAATTCAGGATACTCCATTTTAATCAAAAGAAAAATACAGAAAAAAGGAAACGAGAATATGAGAGAGATTGTTCAGAAATATATAGGTGAGAGATGGTAAGCAACGAACAATAATATAACAACAAAAGTGGCAGCTTTAGCAAAAATGTAAACCAACAAAAGTGGCAAACAAATAGAGGACCTACCTCGAAAATAATCGTGATGTTACAATATCCTTTCATTTCTCAATGATCAACAATAATTTTAATTTTCTTTACTTTGCAAGCCTTGTTCTTTTAAAATATACAATAACTACAAGCTGGCTTTAACAATTAATCTATATATTGTTCAATAATTTATCCACCAAAATATCTGTTAACATTATGCATATATATAGTGAGTATAGCTCATAAGCTCACCACCATGCATCAAACAATTTACGCCTCTTAGCTCTAAATCATAAGATTATATATTATGTTTTAGGTATTATAACATTGCATGAATATATAAAAAAGCAAAATTTGGAGTCTAAGTGAAAAAAACATGAAAACACCTTGCAGCTATGTGGGTAAGACCCAAGAGTGTTTTTCGATAAGTCTCATATTCAGATGCATCAGAGTTCTCATCAAAAGATCTATTTCTTTCTTATCTGATTAGAAAATTTCCTTTGAAAATTTTCTTTCTTTAAGTATATCTCTCTCTATATTATTTGCATTCTTGGGTGTTTTTGAGGGTTATATATATATGAAACTTTGCCTACTAGTGTGCATATATAGCGACTAAAAATGTCAAGAAAACCGTGTTGTGTCGGAGAAGGGCTGAAGAAAGGCGCATGGACCACCGAAGAAGATAAGAAACTCATCTCTTACATCCACGAACATGGAGAAGGAGGCTGGCGCGACATTCCCCAAAAAGCTGGTTAAATATCTATGAAATCATACACATGCTTATTTAGTAATCGTACTTGTATAAAATTCTAATTAATTAAGATTATGGTATGTAATTAGGGTTAAAAAGGTGTGGAAAGAGTTGTAGACTGCGTTGGACTAACTACCTAAAACCTGATGTCAAAAGAGGCGAGTTTAGCTCAGAGGAGGAACAGATTATTATCATGCTTCATGCATCTCGTGGTAACAAGTACGTTTATATGCTTAAATGTGTATGTGTATGCATGGATCCTCCAATTAATAATGAAATGCATGAAAAAGTTTCACATATTACTTTAAAGATACGATCATTATTAGTTAATATAGTCCCTTCCGCGAAAAGCTCCACAAAGGAATCATATTAATACCGTCTTTGATATGATCTCAATCTCCCTTCTTGTCTTTAGGTGGTCGGACATAGCGAGACATTTACCTAGAAGAACAGACAATGAGGTCAAGAATTACTGGAACACTCATCTTAAAAAACGTTTGATCGAACAGTGTATTGATCCCGTGACTCACAAGCCACTGGCTTCTAATTCCAACCATACTGTCAACACGCCTCCAGAGAATTTGCATTCCCTTGCTGCGCCTAGTTCCGACAAGCAATACTCCCGGTCGAGCTCAATGCCTTCCCTGTCTCGTCTTACCAACAAAGATGGGACACCAGTTCAAGGCGGTGCCTTGAGTCACAAAAAACGTTTCAAGAAGTCGAGTTCTACATCAAGGCTTTTGAATAAAGTTGCGGCTAAGGTCACTTCTGTAAAAGAAATATTGTCGGCTTCCATGGAAGGTAGCTTGAGCGCTACTACATTACCATATGCAAGCCATTCTAATGGCTTCTCTGAGCAGATTGGCAATGAAGAGGATAGTTCCAACGCGTTCCTGACAAATACTCTCGCCGAGTTCGATCCCTTCTCCCAATCACCGTTGTACAGTGAGCATGAGATCAACGCTACTTCTGATCTCGGTATGGATTACGATTTCTCACATTTTCTTGAAAAGCTTGGGAGAGATGACCACAACGAGGAGAACGATATGAATGTCGAGTATGGTCATGATCTTCTTATGTCTGATGTGTCTCAAGAAGTCTCATCAACTAGCGTTGATGATCAAGACAATATGATTGAAAATTTCGAGGGTTGGTCAAATTATCTTCTTGACCATGCGGATTTCGTATATGACACGGAGTCTGATTCCCTCATATGAGAGTCTTCATTACCAAACAGACAGGTTTCAAACTATTTGAAACTTGCCAACGAGAAGTTATATGTACGTGTGTATTATTTGCATCGTTTAGTATACGTCCAAGCCTTCAGGGTTAGTAATCCCGAGTTTAGGGGTTATATCATGTCAAATAAGGGTTTAATCTTAAGTTTCCGCAAGAAGTAAAAAAATAATATTCGAATAAGGGTTTCTCTGCCATTGAGAACCATGCATGCATGTAACCTCACGGATCAATTGGTAATTGATTTGGGTGGGCAATGATGTTTTACAATGGTAAATATAATAAAGTTTGTTTGTTTTATTTATCATATTATAACTCATAATCCCTTATATACTTAAGCGCAAGTCATTTGGCAAATTAAATAGTAATATCTCGAAAAGTTTTAGAAAAAATTAAAAAACAATTGACAAATGGAAAAATCTTAAAAAACACATTCAAAACAATTGAATTTTTCAGTAGTCTAAATATTAACTATTCGCTTCCTAATTTTCTCGAAATTTATAGAAAACAAAAAACAAAAAGACAAAAAAAAAACGATTGAAACTTTCTTTTCTTCTGTCTCCATTTTTTTCGCAAAAAATCTCCAACTACATAGATACCTGATTTTTATCAGAACTTTTATCCCGTAATTTTTTCACCATTAAAAAGTTTTCATCTTTTATTTATTGAAAACACACAAATCAAATAACCAACCAAGTTGTGACACATGTCCATATTTAACAAAAAAGAACAATGTTAATAAAAAAATATCTTTCGACGATTATCATATTTTCAGAAACTGTAAATGTCTAACGCCCTAATTTTCTCATATCACCAACAACACGTTGATATTTCAAAAAGAAAATCGTGTAATTTTCTCATATCACGAACAACAAGCCCCAATTCCATCATGTAATGAGTTTTAACAATTTCTATCTCTTATGTAATTTTCAAACAACTAATTTATTATTTTCCTCCTTTTTCCATTTTCATCGTTTATTCTTCATATTTCTTTGTGTGTTTTGAGTGTAGCTAAAAAATCCATAAAGTTTATACCTAGCCTTTATTTAGATTATTTTCAGTAAATTTTTAATATACTTTAGTACAAATATACTTTCGATAAAAGTTTAATGTTTTCATATTTTATTTTAGAGTCACTTTAAATTTTAGTTTATTAAAAATGAACAGATTTTTATTTTAAAGAAGACTTATTTAAAACACAATTACAAATAGAACTAAACGAATCATTCAATATTTTATCATATTTTGATGTGTTGGTATTCAGTTCTTTTTCGATAAAACTGATAAAAAAATTGCTGGAAAACATGTATTTTCTGATAAATCATAATAATTCTATTAATTTTGAACGTGAAACTACTAATTTTAGATGTTCAGTTTATCCAGCTCCAAAAAATGTGACTATTTCTTTTTAGTTTTGATAAAAAGAAAAGAAAACAGAACATTCAATATTTATTAAATAAAATAATTTAAATGCATGAAAAACTAGTCCGTGCATCCCTTATATAATAAAGCACAATTCGTCTCGCGAATCAGATTGTGCCATCTAAAAAACTTTTAGAAAAAATTAAAAACCAATTGATAAGTGGAAAATCTTAAGAATATTAAAAAGACAATTGGATTTTTTCAGTAGTCTAAATATTATTAACTACTCACTTCCTAATTTTTCTCAAAACTTATAGAAAAAAAAAGACAAAAAAAAAATTGAAACTTTCTTTTCTTCGGTCTCCATTTTTTTTTGCAAAAATCTCCAACTACCTAGATACCTAATTTTTATCAGAATTTTATCCCGTAATTTTTTCACCATTAAACAGTTTTCATCTTTTACATATCGAAAACACACAAATCAAGTAACCAACCAAGTTCTGGCACATGCACATATGTTTAACAAATATAACCTTTTTTTTTGTCATTTTTTTGTCATATGTTTAACAAATATAACAATGTCAATGAAAAAAATATCTTTCTATGATTATCATTTTTCAGAAACTATAAATGCCTAATGTTAGGAGTTTTCTAGGCTCCTAAGACAAATGTTGTAGTATAAATGATTGTCGAACCAGTTCTGAGGGATATCAAAGCACTGAGAATGCAAGTACTCACTTAATCTAAGTGCAACCAATGATTTAGATGGGTTTTAAATTACTACTAAACTAGAAAGCAAATAACAGAATGATACTTTCTTGACTAAGGGAAAAGAGAACTCATGGGCATAGGGATTAGACCTTGGGTGATCAAGTATCGAACTAAGGATGGCAAATGATCAATCAAACTATCAACCTTAAGCCTAGACACAATTCTAAGCAAGCTCTATGTCTAGATGAATGCTCATTTGCTAACATATCTCAAACATCAAATGTCTTTGGTTGAATAATATGAAAGCAATCATTACTAACAAGTCTATTAGCTATCTTAGCATCTTTAACAACAAATGTCTTTGGCAAAGTATACTAAGAGCCTAGGAGAGTTGTCTCAGGCATTTCATCAAACACCTTTTGGGTGGGAAATGTCTATTGATCAACTTTTGAGTGGCCAACTCAGAAGATGCATTATGAATACTCTACTAGCAAGGAACAAGAATGATCTACACTAAAACATCCTAGAACTAACCTAATCACCCTTAATCTCCCTAACCCATGAATTCAAAAGGTGATTACTCACTAATCTCCATGATTCCTCTTAAACCCATATTGGATTTTAGATTAACCATGTAGAGAAATAGATAAGAAATCAACAAGAACACAAGATGAAAGCAATGAAATCTGAATCAAAAGAGGTTTTTTACTAGTTCTCCTCTAGAAAAGAGATTATTTTGCCTCCAATGGCTTACAAAAGTACTTAACTTAGGTTTAGAAAGTGTAAAACATCAAAACAAATGACCAAAAGGTCCCTGAAATAACATAAAAAATCGTCCAAGCAAAACACCCGGAGTGACCTAGCATAGTCGCTCCAGGAGGTCACTCCCGACGCGTTTTTTCGTGTCTCGGCACGTCAAAACGCGAGTGACTTGAGCTGGTCGCTCTGGCTGGTCGCTCTGGCTGGGAGTGACTTGAGCTAGTCGCTCTGGCTGGTCGCTCTGGCTGGGAGCGACCTCGGTAGGTCGCTCTGAGAGGTCACTCTGCGATGCTCGACCAGGATGGATATGCCTCTAGTAAATTGATCATAACTCCTTCATTACATCTCCAAATGACTTGAAACCACTTTCATTAGAAAGCTAACTCAATTTTCTGTGTCTCCACAAAATCTTAGCAACAGGAGATTTCTCTAAAGGCTCCATCCATGCTCATCTTTCACCTCCTTTTGGATCACAATGCTCCCAAACATCTCAAATCACTCCATGGCACACTCCAACACCTAATAAGGACAATGAATGCAAAATGCAACCTAGACATGGCTAAATCCTAATCTATATGATGAAAATGCTCATGGATGAATGGATAAAACAATGTAAATATGCAAGATATCAACTCCCCCAAACTTGTTCTTTTACTTGTCCACAAGTGAACTTTCTAGAACTCATAGGGAGAGAGGTTGAAGGTGGGAGCACATAGCCAAAAGAAACACAACTAGCACACTCTCTTATTACACTCTAGCTTCTCTAGGCCTATCTCAACTCTTTTTGCTCTTACACTCATCATCAAGCATCCACACATTCAAATCAACCAACTCTCACATTCATTAAGCACAAAACATTAGGTGAATTCTTGCAAATGGTCAGTTGGTCCAAATCATTTGGTTGGGTAAGAGAAGGTTTTTATTCAAGTGATTCAAGAGGTTCAAAACATATGATCTTTAAGGTGGTTTACTCTCGAAACAAGTAGACTTGACATTGCACATAATATATCTAAGAAAGGGATCAACTCATGCTTACAATGCTCAATCTCCATTGTTCTACCCTTTTCCCAAACATACAATTACACAATCATTCCCAAATGTCAAACCCAACTCACATCTCTCACCAAAAGATCCTAAGAACTTTAACTCCTTCTCCTTGAAATCTACAAGGGATTTTTTTCAGAACCTCAAAATATTTCTTAGCTCCTAACAACTTTGCTAGCCCCTTTTTCTTTTCTTTTTTTTCTTTTTCTTTTCTCTTTTTTTTTTCGTTTTTTTTTTCTTTTTCCTTTTTTTTTTTTTTTTAGGCTGGGGGCCAAGACTTTCAAAACTTGAGCTAGAGGCTTCTCTACTTATCCCAATAAAACAATTCACTTAAGCACAAAAGTCTATTCTTTTCCTTTTTCATTTCTCCCAAATCATAATCACAACACTCACCCCCCACCTATAGCTAGACAATAGAGTGCCCAATCTAGCAAGAATGAAGATCAAGCATTGTCGTTCCCGATACTCTCAACATTATGCACATGTAAGACTTTCCGAAAAAGGCCTCACTCATCAAACAATGAAAGCTTAAAAGGAGGGAAAGGTTTTGGGAGTGGTCTACCACTAGAGTTTGTCAAAAAAGATTGGCATAAAAGATGTGACAACTCAAGTGTGTATAGCCATGACTCAGTACACAAGGGACCATGAGCAAGAAGCATTAAGTTCGTTCAGTTCAAATAAGGTTGTAGTTGGCTTCAAAGACTGAGTTTCAGCAATCAACAAGTTTCAGGAAGAGTTTTCAAGGCTCGAAACATACAAGTCTTTTTGAGAGGTGCAAAAGCTACTCAGGTGCAACGTAGTGTTCTTTACAAGGCATTTAAAATCATTGCTCCCAATGCAAGTGAATGCAACCTATATGCTCTAGACTCTCCTAGAAATGCAAATGATGCAAACTAAATGATTGTTTTTTTTTTTTTTTTAATATGCAAATAGGTATGCAATGCATGACTCAATGAAACAACATCAAAGCAAACATGATCAAATACTTGGTACCTCCCCCAAACTTGAGTTACACAGTCTCTGTGTTGTCAAGTAGAGAGAGATACCGAAAAGAAGACTAATATGCAAAAATGAAATGGTATATACAAGGGAGTGTGGTGGTTTACCTTCTATAGGGAATGAGTAGAGGGAGATGCTCCCTTCTCGTCATCCTCAGGTGGTAACTCTTCAAGATGCTCATCAGCAGGAGTGGCCATCTCTTCAATGTAGAAGGCTTGCCCGAACACAGTTGGTTTTCTCATTTTCTCCTTGATGTCAAAGTGGAGGATGTTCTCTTTACCCAAATGGAGATCAATCGTGCCTTCCTTCACATTAACAATAGCTCCCGCTGTAGCTAAGAATGGTCTTCCTAGAATCAATGGGTCTTGAGCCTCCTCACCCATCTCAAGCACCACAAAATCTGTAGGTATCTCATACCTTCCAATCTTCACAGGGAGGTCCTCTAAGATGCCCACAGGATACTTCACTGAACGATCAGCTAACACCAGAGAGAGTCTACACTTCTTGTACTGAGTGAATCCAAGCTTCTTTGCAACAGACAAAGGCATCAAGCTGACACTAGCTCCCAAATCGCAGAGACTTTTCTCAAATACCATAGGTCCAAGAGCACAAGGTAGTGTGAAGCTTCCTGGATCCTCTAATTTCTCTGGAACATCAAGCCTCTGGATGATGGCATTGCACTCATGGGTAAGAATCATCATGCCTTCCATCTCCTTCTTCTTTGCAGCTACAACATCTTTCAGGAACTTGCTGTATTGAGGAATCAACATGAAAGCATCGATGATGGGCATTGCAACCTGAGCTTCACTCATTTGCTTCTCAAACAGAGCCTTGTACTTCTCTAGCAGCTGCTTCTTGAATCTACCAGGGAATGGAAGTTTGGGTTCATAGGGAGGAGGAACAAAAGAACTTTCACTTGCTGGAGTAACAACTTCACCATCCTTTACTGTCTTCTTCTCTTCCCCAACCTTTCCTTTACCTTTGGCTTCCACTATCTTTTCCAAGATCTCGTCATTGATCTTCTCATCAACAATCACCACTTCATCATCTATGTTGATGGCAACCCCCTCACCTAGTTTCTCAGCATCCTTGGTGAGGGTTTTAGGAGGTAACTGCTTACCACTCCTAAGGGTGATAGCTTTGGCCTCCTTGGGGTTTTGGTCAGACTTTCCAGGTAGAGATCCTTGCTGGCGATTCTGGTGAGTGTTCATGGAAGCAAACTGATTCTCTAAATTCCTGACTGTAGAAGCAAGGTGTGAGAATTTGTTGTTGAGCTCATTGTAGCTCCCATCAATCTTGGTATGAAGGTTCTTCAACTCATAACCAACATGCTTCTCACTTCTAGTCTGAGACTCCAAGATTTGTTTCAGTAAGGTATCAGTGCTGCTCTCTTGAGGAGCAGAGGAACCAGACGAGGGGTTTTGCTGAGGCTGATAGCTGCCTTGCTGGTTGTTTCTTGGCGGATAACCACTCTGTTGGTTGTTTGGATAGGATTTCTGTTGGTAGTTGTTGTACTGAAAGTTGGGCTCCTTTTTGTACCAGCTACCATTGTTGTTAATGAAACACAACTCCTCTTGACCTTCCAAACCCTCAACCTCATTGACAGCAAGTGGATCTTCCTGCTTGGAGTTACCAACAAACTTCAGCTGCTCTTGGGTTGCTTTTTCAGCAATGAGTAGGTCGATCTTGTCTTCCAAAGCTTTGATCTCTTTCCTCGTCTGCTTATCATCTGTTCTACTGCCTCTGTCGTGGTCTCCACTGTAGACTGCATCACTCTTTACCATGTTGTCAACCAGCTCTTCTGCATCTTCCTCAGTTCTCCCCAAGAAGAACCCATTGCTAGCTGTATCCAGTCTGGCTCTGTACTTAGGAAGAGCACCACGGTAGAATGTGCTCAGCAAGCTCTCCTTAGAGAAGCCATGGTGTGGGCATTGAGCTTGGTAGCCCTTGAATCTCTCCCAGGCTTCACTGAAACCTTCCAAGTTCTTCTGTTGAAAGCTGGAAATCTCGTTTCTCAGCTTAGCAGTTCTTGAAGTAGAGAAGAACTTCTCCAAGAATGCTTTCTTGCAGTCATCCCAAGTGGTGATGGAGTCGCTGGGTAGAGACTTCTCCCACTGACGTGCCTTATCTCCCAAAGAGAAAGGGAATAGCTTGAGCTTTAAGGCATCTTCGGACACACCATTGGTTTTTGACAACCCACAGTAGCTGTCGAACCTGTCCAAGTGATCAAATGGGTCTTCTAGTGCCAAGCCATGATACTTGTTGTTCTCGATCACATTGAGGAGTCCTGACTTGATCTCAAAGTTGTTGGCTGCCACAGCAGGTGCTCGGATTCCCAATCTATGACCATGAATGTTGGGACGGTCGTAAGTGCCAATGGGTCGAGCTGCTCGCTGTTGGTTAGCTGGAGCATTGTTATTAGCGCCATTTACGCCTGCATCATGCTGATGTATGTCTCCCATATCAGTGTGCAATCTCTGCAATTGAGCCTGTTGCTCTTCTTCTCTTCTCTTTCTAGCACACTCTCTCTCTAAAGCTCTGATATCTGCAACTCTTGGAACTAGGTTTGATGGACCCCTGCTCCTCAAGTTCATACACCTGTAGATTAAAGGAGGTGAAGAAGAATCAGTAACAAAAGAAAATAAAAATGACTTAGTCTCAAGCAAGTGACTAAATCTCAATGTTGAAATCTACTCAGAATTTGGCAACGGCGCCAATTTGATGTTAGGAGTTTTCAAGGCTCCTAAGACAAATGTTGTAGTATAAATGATTGTCGAACCAGTTCTGAGGGATATCAAAGCACTGAGAATGCAAGTACTCACTTAATCTAAGTGCAACCAATGATTTAGATGGGTTTTAAACTACTACTAAACTAGAAAGCAATAACAGAATGATACTTTCTTGACTAAGGGAAAAGAGAACTCATGGGCATAGGGATTAGACCTTGGGTGATCAAGTATCGAACTAAGGATGGCAAATGATCAATCAAACTATCAACCTTAAGCCTAGACACAATTCTAAGCAAGCTCTATGTCTAGATGAATGCTCATTTGCTAACATATCTCAAACATCAAATGTCTTTGGTTGAATAATATGAAAGCAATCATTACTAACAAGTCTATTAGCTATCTTAGCATCTTTAACAACAAATGTCTTTGGCAAAGTATACTAAAAGCCTAGGAGAGTTGTCTCAGGCATTTCATCAAACACCTTTTGGGTGGGAAATGTCTATTGATCAACTTTTGAGTGGCCAACTCAGAAGATGCATTATGAATACTCTACTAGCAAGGAACAAGAATGATCTACACTAAAACATCCTAGAACTAACCTAATCACCCTTAATCTCCCTAACCCATGAATTCAAAAGGTGATTACTCACTAATCTCCATGATTCCTCTTAAACCCATATTGGATTTAGATTAACCATGTAGAGAAATAGATAAGAAATCAACAAGAACACAAGATGAAAGCAATGAAATCTGAATCAAAAGAGGTTTTTTACTAGTTCTCCTCTAGAAAAGAGATTATTTTGCCTCCAATGGCTTACAAAAGTACTTAACTTAGGTTTAGAAAGTGTAAAACATCAAAACAAATGACCAAAAGGTCCCTGAAATAACATAAAAAATCGTCCAAGCAAAACACCCGGAGTGACCTAGCATAGTCGCTCCAGGAGGTCACTCCCGACGCGTTTTTTCGTGTCTCGGCACGTCAAAACGCGAGTGACTTGAGCTGGTCGCTCTGGCTGGTCGCTCTGGCTGGGAGTGACTTGAGCTAGTCGCTCTGGCTGGTCGCTCTGGCTGGGAGCGACCTCGGTAGGTCGCTCTGAGAGGTCACTCTGCGATGCTCGACCAGGATGGATATGCCTCTAGTAAATTGATCATAACTCCTTCATTACATCTCCAAATGACTTGAAACCACTTTCATTAGAAAGCTAACTCAATTTTCTGTGTCTCCACAAAATCTTAGCAACAGGAGATTTCTCTAAAGGCTCCATCCATGCTCATCTTTCACCTCCTTTTGGATCACAATGCTCCCAAACATCTCAAATCACTCCATGGCACACTCCAACACCTAATAAGGACAATGAATGCAAAATGCAACCTAGACATGGCTAAATCCTAATCTATATGATGAAAATGCTCATGGATGAATGGATAAAACAATGTAAATATGCAAGATATCAATGCGTAACGCCCTAAATTTTCTCATATCACCAACAACACGTTGATATTTCAAAAAGAAAATCGTGTTAACCATAATTTCTCAGTTCCATCATGTAACGAGTTTTAACAATTTCTATTTCTTATGTAATTTTCAAGCAACTAATTTATTTTTTTCTTCCTTTTTTTCTTTCCATCGTTTATTCTTCATATTTCTTTGTGTGTTTTGAGTGTAGCTAACAAATCCATACAGTTTATACCTAGCCGATTATTTTCAATAAAAGTTTAATATACTTCAGTATAGTTATACTTTCAATAAAAGTTTAATGTTTTCATATTTTATTTTAGAGTCACTTTAAATTTCAGTGTATTAAAAGTAAACAGATTTTTATTTTAAAGAAGACTTATTTAAAACACAGGTACAAATAGAACTAAAATATCATTCAATATTTTATCATATTTTGATGTGTTGATGTTCAGTTCTATTTCGATAAAACTGATAAAAAAATTGTTGGGAAACATGTATTTCTGAAAAAAAATCATAATAATTCTATTAAGTTTGAATATGAAACTACTAAGAGCATCTTTAACCTAAATGCTTATGGGAGGAGTGCTTAACAAAAAATAATATAATAATGGGTGGATTTCAGGGTGAGATCTATAAAATTTTAAGCACCAGCTCTTCCGCATTCTATTTAAGCACTGCTGCTTGCATTGTTCGCGGGCTCCATTGATACGTGACGGTCTGCGATTGGTCCATTTTTAATTTTTTTTAATCAGAAAAAAATAAAAAAAAATAAAATTTTAAACACCCCATTTGAGTTGTTAGAGCATCTCTAATGTATAACTCCATTTTTTCCTCCAAAATGGAGTAAAAGTAAAAATGGAATAAAATTGTTTCAACCCTACTTCATTTTTCACTCCATAATAGAGTGATGAACAAACAAAAAATAGATTACTACATTTATAAAGTAAATTTCATTATAGAGTGAGATATGAAGTTGAGTTGGAGCATTCCTTACTTCATATTCACTTTTACTCCATTTTAGAGGAAAAAATGGAGTAGATATGGAGATGCCCTTAGAGCATTCGTAATGGTGTTACCCAAAGAGGAGTCCTTAGAAAAAGTATATTTTGATTTTTTGAAATATTATTTTTTTTTCTTTTTCTAAAAAAAAATTATCAACCAATTGTGGATCGCCACATGTCGTGGAGACCCGCAAATAGTGCAAGAATTCACTAAAAAAGAGTCTTTATTTAGAGATTTTAATGATTGAATCATTAGTCTTTGGTGTGGTCTACTTATTATTTAATTATGTTTTCTCTAAAGACTCCCTCTTAAAGACTCTTCCTTAATGATTCCGATTGCAGATGCTCTTAAGTGTTTTGACTTTAGCTATTCAGTTTATCCAGCTCCAAAAAATCTGAGTTTCTTTTTAGTTCTGATAAAAAAAAAACAGAACATTCAATATTTATTAAATAAAATATTTTAAATGCATGCAAAACTACTCTGTGCAAAGCACGGGGATAAACACAAGATGCAGTATAATCATGTAAAAAGAAAAAGGTAAAGTCCTTTATAATCATCATCAATCGTTCTCTCTTTTTCCATGCTCCTCTTTCCATGGCATGAAGGTGGTGGTATCTTTCGCTGGATAAGAACGGACCACAACATCTTTTTTCTTTCCAATATATTATAGAATAAATACTATTTTCAAAATAATTATAAAATAAATTCTACCGAAGAAAAAACTCAAAAAGGAAAAAATACGTTCCAAGAACGACAACAAAAAAGACATTCCAAGTGTATATATGTGGTTCAAAAACAGAATCAAATCTTAATAGTCATGTTTATACTATAATATAAAGTACTACCAAAGTATTTATGTGCCAAAACGTTAATCACCGTGAATGAAATTTTAGGTGAATACAATAAGTAAACGTAAATAAAATAGGCCCTCACGGCAAAAAGAATAAAAAAACATGGAAGCTATAAGAAGTTGAGATTAGAAATGAAACAGAGTTCATCAGATCCAAAGGGGACATTATTTTCTGAACTGACGCTTATTGCGGCGACTCCAGACGATTCACTTGAGTTCTCTTAAATGAGGATGAAGATAACATTAGGCGTGATCAACTACTGGTTGTGAAATATTATTCTGTTGATGACTTGCTTCCAGATATGGTTTATATTTGACTGCACCACCACCACCTTATGGCTTTGTTTCAATACTAAATTTGAATGAAAACACTTTAACCCTAAAAAAACACGAGTAGATATCTTAACTCGAAAAAGGAAAAAGGCGATAACGTTTTCACAGTTGTTTGGACAAAATAATTCAGTGACGTAGATGGCCTTTTGACCCAACTTATCCCTCAATGATTTAACGAAATATAATAAACGAATTGTAAAATGCCCCTATGATCTTACAAAGAGGCACAAATTTACAGTGCAATTAGCATGACCACGACCCATTAGTACCATGTGTCTCTTGAGGCGTCGGTAGCCTCTGCCAGTATCACTAAGAGTGTAACTGTACTGCCCTTTTAGAGTAAATTAAGTTTTTTATTTATTCCAAGTTCCACTAAAATTATACCAATCAAGTGGAAATTAATATTTTAACTTTTATTCCATTTACTTTAAAAAAAAAAGAGAAAAAACACATTCAATTTTATTTGTATTTTGCTACGGTAACTGTAGGTCATGAATTTTATCCATTTTTACCTATGGTTTATAAGTGTTTTAATAACTAATTATTATATTTTAGAGTCTATTTACTATATTCATAAAATCATAAATGATTTGGTAGAAAGTGATGATTTTGGAGTATTTTAGAAATATTTGGAGGAACCATCCGAGCTAACCATCGAACAAGACCAGCGGTCGACATTTAGAAGAAATAATGATTGATGCACATCATGTGATATCGATCGACGGCGAAGCTTGCAGAAGCCCGTTTGGTTACAGCCGACATAAAGCCCAAGACTTCACCAATTTACAAGATTACTCCTGACGAGTTTTAACCTAATTATATATAGTTTGCTAACATGTTAGAGGCAAAGTGTGCTTTCTCGTTTTCTTATTTTCACAGCAAAGGCTTTATAGGATTTTTAGTAGATTGGAGAGAAGATCTAAAGATATTTGTGATTGAAACTCCATTGATATCTATCTATTTATTTATGCAGTTTTTATACCTAATTGTTGTTATGAATTGCTTAGCTATGTCTAAGTAGTTCTTTGGTTAGGTTTAGGGTTTAAATATGTTATGAGAGATTACCCCTAACTATAGATTGTTAAGTTGTGATATTCATCATTAGGATTGTCATTAAAGCATGTTTCTAGTTTAGCTACCTAGAACTTGATCTAGAAGTTGTACACTCAAGTCATCACTTGCATCTCACCCTGAATTCATCCTAATTGAGCTAGGATTGCTAGAGTAAGGCGAGAGCTCATATAGGAAGCCTAGTAAGCACAATTCAACCTGCACGTAAAGCTTGACAAAACAGGTCGATCGATATTCCAATCGATTAATCGATCGACGGTACAACAAGTGTATCGATCGATATTCCTATAGAATCATCTATAGACATTTATATCTGGTCAATGGACAAACCTAGAAAGCGAGAGCCGGTCGGTTTGTTTATAAGTGTTGAGCTCTGTAATATCATGCGTACAACTTATTACGCATCTGTAAGATTATAATATTGATTACCTAAATAGAAACCCTAAGTCTAGCTATTTCATCTAAGTACCAAAAACCTAATCAAATCAATCGAGCAACTGTCTTACTCACAAACCTGCTATTTACATTTAATCATAATCAACCTAGCTTAATTACTCTGATTAGATTTATTAGGTTTCCTAGCTACTTGTAAATTCGATCCCTAAGTACTACAACTGAACTTCTTATTTGAGAGAGTAATTAACTCTTTAGAATAATTTGTAATTAACTCTTTAGAATAATTTGAGTAAGATCAGTAACAACATTTTCACTTTTTTTTTTATCTTTCTTGTTTTCCATTGACAATAAAACTACTTCCTTAATACATCATTAACATGCCTTCACGTTATTTAACAACTTGTCATAACCACCCCAATTTAATTACCATATCAAGTAATCATCTGATTTCTGAAACCAAAACCAAACATAACTCGGGTTTACTCATTTAAATTCTCTCAAACCAAGCATAACTCGGTTTAGTCATTTGATTTCTCCATAATGCGTTTTACATATATTAATGAACCAAGAATATAAAACTGAGTGCATAATTTTATTACTATTCATGTTCCAATTATCTATTATATTAAAACTGAAATACTTTTAAAAATCACCCTTTTCATCCTAATAATTATAATTTTCCACTGAATTAATAATTATTAATTAATTATTTTGTTATATTTTTCTCTATCCAAACTTACTGAACTTAATTAATTAACCAAAATCATTTCTTTTGTTAGATTATTCTATAACCAGATTATTATCTAAGAAATATTTATAAAAATATTCAAAATACGACTACAAAATTTAAATGTTATATATTCATGTATCTAGCTATTCTACTCAAACTAAAGTAATTTTTAGAAATAACCCTTCTTTTATTTTAATAATTGCAACCTTTAGGCTTTACCACTAAATTAATAACTATTAATTAATTAATTATTTTGTACCATTCAGAAATAACATTTCTCTCATTTCAATAATTACAACTTTTGCCATTGAGTTAATAACTATTAATTAATTATTTATTTTGTACCATTCAGAAATAACATTTCTCTCATATCAATAATTACAACTTTTGCCATTGAGTTAATAACTATTAATTAATTATTTATTTTTTTAAGATTCTTCTCTATCAAAACTTAATTAATAACATTTTTTAAGATTCTTCTCTCATTCTCAATAATTACAAATTACAAAACTTAATCAATTAACCAAAAATCATTTATTTTGTTAGATTATTCTCTAATTAAACTTACCAAACTTGCGATTATTCTCTAAAATATATTAACTATAAATTTAAAAGATTATTAAAAATGTTAATAAATTTTTTAATTATTACATATTCATATATATTATTATTTTCACATACAAAAAGGAAACTATAAATGTTTTTGTTCAAACATATAAATTTATTTTTCTAATATATGTTAAAAAATTTAATGATTAATATAATTCACACGTATATTTGAATTATTGGGATGCAACAAATAAACAAATATTTATATAACATATAATCTTGATTGGTTTTATATCCAACCGCAATATGAGCAATCAACAAATTATAGATAATTAAAAACCATCGATATTATATATCATTAATCGAACAAACATCCATACATACACATGTTTGTGCAACTATTACATTTTTTCGTTGTGAAAAATTAAAATTTTCTATTCTATTAAAACGAACACTCGTGTCGATGCACTGGTAAAGCTCTAGTTAAAAGTTAAAACATGTTTGTGCTATACTCTGGGAGCGTGTTTGTGCAACTATTACATTTTTTCGGTGTGAAAAATTAAAATTTTCTATTCTATTAAAACGAACACTCGTGCCGATGCACGGATCAAGCTCTAGTTAAAAGTTAAAAATTAAAACATGTTTATGCTATACTCTGGGAGCGCTTTTCTTTGTTTTGTGTACACGTGGTAGCGCTTGTATTCTAAACTCTCAAGGAAGATATACTAAGCAAGATATACTAATTTTACTGGTTATCTGGCAAAAAAATAGTGTTGAAAAGAAAAAGGAAAAAAAAAACGAAAGTGGAGTAAAAAGGATAGAAAATCGAGTGATATATATAGTCCAAGACACAATTTGGGATGTTTTAGAGTATCAAATTAAACCCATTAAAATTACATCTATCGTTGCACAATACTCGATCCGTTCCAAAAAAATAGACTTTTTAGTATTTTCACACGTATTAAGAAAACACATTAAACTACTATAATAAATATATTATTTTTTGTAATTTTCAATTTTTAATAATTTTTAATCAATAATAATTCAATAAATTCATTTAATTTTTTTGAAGCTTACAATTTTTTTTTAGAAAACACAAAAATACAAACAAACTTTTTTTATAAAAAAAAGTATCTTAATGGAACGGAAGGAAGTTTAATTCAAGCCTTTGAGAGAGAGAGAGAAAGAGAATTTGTTGTAGCGAATGTGGAGAGCCGTTGGATTAATTCAACCCTTTAATAAATGGAAACCACTTTGAAAATGTAATTTGATACTCCCTACAAGTTCATACACTTTTACGAGGTGATGTGAACGATCAGTTAAACAATGCAGTTATCACAAAAATCTTGGTACCAATCGTTTCTTTGACCAACGTTTTGAAACTTCTCTATATATCTCTATAAATTGCCAATGTTCAATCCTGCACACTCCCATACAGCAGTCTCAAATCCCCAAGTTCTTGAACAGAAACCTTACAGGAAAATGAGTGGAAAAAGTGGCAACGGCGGTGGAGGAAAGAGCGGTGGCAGTGGAGGAGGAAAGAGCAGTGGTGGTAGCGGTGGCGGTGGAGGAGGAGGTTATATGGTAGCACCAGGTTCAAAAGGAGGTGCTTACATCTCAAGAGGTGGATTTGAGAGTAACCCTCAAGCGTACTTTGGTAACTTGCACGGCAGTGGACAAAGCAAGAAGTAAATTTGTGTGTGTATGTGTGCAACTAGTACTACTACAAGCATGAATCGTCTTGTGTTTAATTAAATAAAATGGAAGGAAGTTTTTGAATAAAATAAGATTTATATCCATCTTTATAATTTGTGTTATTGCTTAGTAAAACTCTTCCAGTCTTCTTGATCAAATATATAGCCATGGAAGGTGTAAATAAGCCTTTTGAGTTAATAAATGGAGTAATAATAGATTCAAAAATAAACTCAAGAAAAACAAAAGAAAATTTTTGTTAATAAAATTTCTTCTATCTTATTTATTTGAGTTTTTTTTTTAAATAAGAATATACTAATAATATACTTCTAGATATAATTTTGCAAATAAAAAAAGACAATAAGTCAGCAAGAGAGAGCCAACCATTTGAGATAAGCTTACATTGGATCAGAAGATGAAGAAGAAGGCGTTGCCCACGAGACGTAATCACACGTGGCAGCAAAAAAACATAATCTTCCAGATTTTCTTCCTTTCCCCGGAAGCAAAAAAAACTTGTTGAAGAGAAAAAGAGAAAGATAGAACGATTCGGGTGGTCTCTCTCACTACCAACTCTATCTGGGATTCTACTGAGAGCTTGAATCTTCTCTCCTCGTTAAAAAGAAGAAGAATAGTATCAAAGGATTCTCGGGTATGTCGACCTCATTATCCACTTCCTTGTGTTGTTCGTCAACCCAGGTCAATGGGTTCGCTCTTGGGCCTCAAAGGTCGCTCCTTTACCAACCCTCTTCCTTTTCTTTCTCCAGGTATTCATCTTTTCTTGAATTGATTTGATTTGGTTGTTTAGATGAATGTATATCTAATGTGTTTGTGGATATGATTGAGAGAGTAAACACTAGTTTACTGCAGTAGCATAGATGTTGAGCTTCTGATTGCAGTTTGTTACTTGAAAAGAATCAATCTTTGCATTAACATCCTCTTGTCACATTTTGGTATGTGCAGAAGGAGAAGTCATGGTGTTGTGAAGGCCACAGCTCGTGTTGATAAGTTTTCCAAAAGTGATATCATCGTCTCTCCCTCCATCCTCTCTGCTAATTTCGCCAAACTAGGCGAGCAGGTTCTTCTCCCCTCTCTCTCTTTCCCTTTCAAAGTTACCTGTTTCACTGATTTCTTGTTTTTTTTATTCAGGTAAAAGCAGTAGAGTGTGCAGGCTGTGACTGGATCCATGTTGATGTGATGGATGGTCGTTTTGTGCCCAACATCACTATTGGTCCTCTCGTGGTTGATGCTTTGCGTCCTGTTACTGATCTTCCCTTGGATGTTCATCTTGTAAACCTCTCTCCTTTCTATCCTCTCTCTCTCTCTATATATATATTGTTTCTTGATGTTACTTTTTTTTTTTTTAATTTCTCTCTAACCAGATGATAGTGGAACCGGATCTGAGGGTACCAGATTTCATCAAAGCAGGTGCAGACATAGTCAGTGTACACTGTGAGCAGTCATCCACCATCCATTTGCATCGCACTGTCAATCAAGTACTAACATTTTCTTGCTTCCTCTCTTTTGAGTTTTTTTTTTTTTGCTTCTGGTGGAATATTACTATCACAGTTAACCTTACCTTGTGTTGCTGGTTAGATCAAAAGCTTAGGTGCTAAAGCTGGAGTTGTCCTAAACCCTGGAACCCCATTGAGTGCTATAGAATATGTATTGGAAGGTGAGTTCTTTTTCTTTCTCTCTAGGCACTTGCATCAGTAAGAAATGGTAGAATCATTCTCACTGGAGTAACATTTGTTTCTGGAACCAGAGGTGGATCTGGTCTTGATCATGTCGGTCAACCCCGGGTTTGGCGGACAGAGCTTTATCGAAAGCCAAGTTAAAAAAATCTCGGATTTGAGAAGAATGTGTGTCGAAAAGGTATCAGTTATAGTTACTTCTTCTACTTCCTGAGTATAAGCTTACTGTCATTCTCTACTAATAAAAATTTGTCTTGTGTATGTTTAGGGAGTAAACCCATGGATTGAAGTTGATGGTGGTGTCACTCCAAAGAATGCATACAAGGTGAAGCCTCGAAAACTCTTCCAAGTCTACTCATCTTTAACTATAGATACTCCTGTGTTCCCTAGAGATCTCTGGATTATGAATCTTTTTTTGGGAGTTGTAATAGGTTATTGAGGCTGGAGCAAATGCTCTAGTAGCTGGATCAGCTGTATTTGGCGCTAAAGACTATGAAGAAGGTATAGACACTTTGGAAATTTATATATACTTGCTCAGTTTTTGGACAATAGTCTCAAGTTCTGTTTGCTTATTTTTTTTCAAAAAAATCTGCAGCTATAAAAGGAATCAAGAACAGCAAGAGGCCAGAAGCTGTGGCTGTGTAATATGAAGCAAAAAGAGACTATTTGATCTATGGTTCTTTGATATGAGTTACAACTCCTCTTATTTCAGGAAAAGCTATAAAAAAAGGTCACCCGAGATGTTGATGTTGTTGTCTAGTAGATTTTGTGGATATGCAAATTCCATACATTATGCAATTATAACAATGTGATAAAAAATAAGATGTTACATAAGTATTTTTGACTTTGGGAAAATAAAGCATTTTCATTTGTCTCTGCTTACTCTTTGTAAAAGCATGTCCTTAATATACAACTGAGCTTGAACCCAAAAAGAACGGCAATGCTCTCAAGTAGTTCACTTATTTGGTTCATAAAGACCAACACAGTAACTGTTGTTTGTTCTTACAGTATCTTTGTCTATAGCAGGATTGCATGTGCAGACATGTGTCTATCCGAGCAAAAAGGGATGCTTTAAAGTTATGGAACACATGTCTCTTTATACCTTTCCATGGAGTGGTCATACATGTTTAAACAGACGAGGGAACAAAAGGAAAAATAAAATCCAAGGAAAATGCTGGAAGGAGAAGAAAGGTTTATACATAACTCACTGAAAGTGAGTGAACAAGATCAAACACATCTTATGTTTTATCAACGAGCTAAGCCACACCTACATAGTGATTTTCAATGCTCTGCTAAGCCAACATGAGCAGCAGCATCATTCCTTCCGTGTCAATAGATCATCATCATCAAGCAAAGTTTCTCATCATAAAACCAAACAAGGTTTTCAGTTCTCCCATGTTTCTCAAGTCCCAAGAGCATCATCCTGAGGAGACGAGTCCCGATTCTCCTCTTCTTCTTCATCCTCCTCTTCCTCGTCATCATAGTCAGCAGAGTCAGGTTCAGGCTGCCCGTTCAAGTCAACATTTACGCCGTTCATCTTCCTAACAAACTGACCCTTAACACGTGGCCTCCTCTCAGCAAGCTTCTTCCTATTCACATACCTAATCTTCTTATCAAAACACCTTTGGTTCCTCTTACGTCTAAATTTAAGCAACGCTTCCTCTCTTCTGTCAAGCTTAGTCACTCTCACCTCGTTAGGAGACGGGTGGTTTCCCACCTGTGGCCAAGAATGATGATGATGAACCATAGGAGGCATCTGACCATTCTGTAAAGGCACATGACCGTTCTGTAACGATGTGTTCATAGGGTGGTGGTGGTAATAAGGAAACCCTGTCATTCCATTCAGATGATTAGGTGGGCAATGAGGATGTTGATGATGACCATACTGAGGCATCATGGCTGCTGATTGCATCATAACTTGGTTCATGACACCATGCATATAGTAAGGATATGCATTTTGCGCAGGGAACTGAGATGAATCCTTAGCAGCAGCAACCCGGGCATCATCCATAGATCCTTCTTGGTAACAACTCCTAGTACCGTGAAGTTCCATTGGTGGTGGAAGCGTGCGTGACCGCTCAATAGAATTTGGAACTTCTTGGTAACTCCTACTGCCATGAAGTTCCATTGGTGTTGGAAGCGTGCGTGACCGCTCAAGCGTGCCGTTCACAAAGTTCTCTCCTTGAGCTTTGTTTTTCTCAGTCTCTCTACCTCCTCGTGTTTGTTTGGCGTTGTTGATCACCTCACTTGCCACCGCTTGAAGCTTCTCAGCCATACCTGGATGAACTGAGCCATTTCCATTGACAGTAGACTTGACATATGTGAAGAAAGCGGAGGACTCTCCAATCTTCAATCTACTCTTCTTTGGTACTGAAGAAAATTGCGCTGCAAAAACCGTCTATATTAGAAGCTAGACTCGTTATTAGAAAGTGCTACATCAAAGCAATGCAATCTCACCTGGATTAGTATTTCTTTTGGTAGTCTCATGGTGAGGCTCAGGAAGATGGTTCAGTGGGGGCTCTATAACAGCAACGGGAGGAGTTGACGTGGCTGTGCCATTAGCAGCACCATCGCCAGCACAAACGGAACCAGTAGGAACAGGCCACTGCCAGCAAAAGCATTGAGCGCAAACTAAGAAAAATTAGCTAATTTGCCTATTTTGAAAGGACTTGTAGACTTTCATAATACTATCTCACCTCCTTTTCCTGATGACTTCCTCTCTGCGGATTGGTGGACCTAATACTTCTCTCATCTGTGTCATCAGAGAAGAGGTTGGTGCTGTTTGTATTTGGATCACTTGGGTCAGATCCCACGAGATCGAACTCATAGCTCAACATGTTCTTCTCAGCAAGTCCTAGCTGCCAAAACAAACACACACACACACACGCTCAATCATATAACAAGGAATATGACAGTTAACCGCATAGAGAGAACTAAAGATAGAAAAAAAACAAACCATGCGTCTTCTTCTCCACATGTGTGTCCACAAGTTGAGAAGCTCGTTGGTCCGAAGAGGCTTCACAAGGTAGTCAGCTGCACCTAGCTTCAAGCACTTTACCACCACAGGGACCTCGTCTTGCCTCGACATCACTTAAATTGAAAAATATCATAAGATTAGTTATCATACAGCAAACCCTCATGCATTTAAAAAAAAACTTTGCTAAGTAGAGAAAGTAAATGAATACTTAAAAAGAAAATGGAACTTACTGATGACAGGGATTCTCCGAAGATCTTTGTCACGTGTGATGTACCTTAGCATCTTCATACCCTTGGCCATTGGGAGATCAATCTCCGCCAGTATTATATCGATGTCAGGCCCCTCTGCATTCAGTGCATCAATCACCTGCCTTGCTGATTTGACTGACGTCACTACAAAAACAGCCATCCACAATACTCATTGTACAAAGAGTAAAAAAAAAACTCAAATCCATCATCAAACTGAATATAAAATATACCTTGATAAGAACACTGTGAAAGGAGGGTGAAAACCTCTCCCAAGCTATTGGGATCATTGTCACAAAGCAAAATCCTAACTCTGCTTCTGTCAATAAACCCATCTCCTCCTCCTCCCTTACACTCTCCGTTCAAATCCATGATCAGATTTACAGACAAAACCCCACAAAACCCACAAAAATATCTAATCAAAGAAACTAATTTTCCACTAAAAATTAAAAAAAAAGAGGGTTATACAAAAGATTAAGACAAATAAAACCCAGACAAGAGAAAGTGCTATGATACTTCCATG
Source organism: Brassica napus (assembly GCF_020379485.1). Classification (NCBI taxonomy): domain Eukaryota; kingdom Viridiplantae; phylum Streptophyta; class Magnoliopsida; order Brassicales; family Brassicaceae; genus Brassica; species Brassica napus. The sequence goes on along the minus strand of NC_063436.1, from coordinate 21,869,848 downwards.
GCCAAACCAGAACTTAGGGTTTCGGTACAGTGTCCCTACAAAGTCGCCTAATTTGTCTATTCAAAGTCACTTCATTTCACAACAACAAACCAAAAGTTACTCTTTTTATCTCCCCAACCTAATCTTATAGCCATCGAAACGTTGAAACAAAAACTAAATCTAAGAACAAAAAGTCAAACTCTTTATCTCCGGTAAAGTGTTGAAATCAACAATCGATAGCAGCTCAAACAAAATCACCGGCGATCCGAAGCAACGCCGGCGGTGAGATTGAGGAGAGAGAGTTTCCTTTCCGACAAGAAGTGAGAAAAACACGAGAGAGAGAGAGATATTTGTTTTTGTCAATCAGGGGTCAAATAATGAGACGCTGAGAAGGGGAAATGGACGATGGTAATCTGAAGGCGTTGATGAGAATGGACGGCGGAGATTGGAAGTTTCTCCGACAGTGCGCGTTGGTAGGACGCGCGGGGATATTTTTAGGACAAGGAGATGACGTGGAAGAAAAAAGTGCAGAGAAAATAAAGGAAATAAAGTGGTGAGGATAGTTTGGTTGAGATAGAGAAAAGGCCACGTCACTATCTGGAAAATATCATAAGATATTTTTAATGGTGGATACAGCCTAGATAAGATGCATCTCCATATCAAAATCATTTATTATAAAATTATATTTGACAGAAATTTTTGAGAAAATCTATGATCAAACCAAAATACCAAACATTAGGATGCTTTCCCATTTCGTCTTTGTTTTTTGTCGGCCGGCTTCGTATAATCCAATTCGAAAAAAAATACTAGAGAAAACAGGACTTCAATTTTTTTCAGTTAAGATCGATGGTATACAAAATGATTTTATCACATATACTCTTCAGACTACATTGAATGGTTGAATGAAACACATTTAATAGTTGAAGCATGGCACTCCTATCATGCTACATGTGCATGATCTAGACATTGTTATTCAATGAAATTAAGAAAAGAGACTATCACATAAGTAGTGTGGGTTAGGTTTTGCAATTACAAGATGCTATAACATTTCTAAAAAAAAAATTAACCAAATATTCAAGGGCTTATTTGCTAAATAACCAAAAAAATAAGGGAAATTAGATTTTTAGAGAGAAAGTAGAGAAAGATAGGAAGAGAAAGTAGGAGAGAAGGAGTGTTTTTAATTAGTTAATGAATTTTGGTTTTTGTTGTGTATAGTGGATGCAATTTCCCAATATTAATATTAATATTCAAACACTAAGTCAAAATTCGTAGTCTAATATGATATTTTTCTTTAAACGGTACCGCATCCATTTTGTTATTTTCATAATCCAGGCCATATAGTTTTACATGACCAACAAAAATGGATGGAATGTGTACACTAGAAAAGTTGTGTTTTTTTTTGGACAAACCTAGAAAACTTGTGTTAATGGAATGATATATGGGTATCTCATATTTTTTGGATTTATATTGATAAATGTGATATTCTTGACAGAAAAAAAAAACATAGTGTCAGGGTAAAAAATATGTTATCCTATTAGTGGTTGGGTGAAGCAAATTGTTTAGTTGTCATAATCATAAAAATAGTTAATTTAAGTAGCTAAACTTTTATAGTAAGTAGTCGACGTGCTTATAATATTTTTGTATTCCGACTGGCTCTATATAGACGCGAATCTGGTTCGCCCAAGTGGACCAATGCGGGATAGAAAAGCATAACATATATCAAGTTTATTCGCCGCAAGACACGTCTCGAACCGGTTCAACTTTCATTACGTTTTCGCCATCGACCATTGACCAATTATATGATTTTAATTATTCGAAACTCGAAAGTTATAAATGGTTGCTTGCAGCAAGAAGATATCGGGAGATTCAATTTATCCATAACAAAATAGTATTTATCACGTGTCGGGGTAATCAATCCGGTTAGCATTTTTCCTGGAACTACCGTCTCCCAATTATCGGTTTAATCCGGTCTGATTACGGTCTTGTACTCGACTTATCTGTCTATTTGTATTACAGCCAGTCGCTAGTGTTCTGCAAAAAAGGCTGGTCTTGTAATAGAATCTGATTGTCGTGTTCCTTTGGAGAATTTACACCGAAGCTGTGATTGCTCTGAGAAACGTGTATCTTCGGGGAGCATTTTCACAACCCTTTCAATGATTAGTCATCTCTAGAAGTCTGAAGGAGCAAGTGCAGACCAACTGTTTGATGAAATTCCTCAGAGTAGATGATTTCGTTAGTCAGATCAAAGGGGTTAGCGTTTCTAACGAATACTACAAAACTGACGCGCTGTTTATGCTCTAATCACTTGGTAGACCATGCATCGACGGAGTTGCAGGAAGTTATTCGGATTGTTTCTTCCCACATTGGTGGTCTTGATGAACTTGAAGAACACTTGAACAAGGTTTCGGTTTCTCCATCACCCAACTTCGTTACCCAAGTGATTGACTCCTGTAAGAACGAGACTTCACCGAGAAGGCTTTTGAGATTCTTCTCCTGGTCTTGTAAACACCTTGGTTCCAGTTTACAGGACAAGGAATTCAACCATGTCCTAAGAGTTTTGTCTGAGAAGAAGGACTACACAGCTATTCAGATACTCTTATCAGATCTCAGGAAGGAGAATAGGGCCATGGATAAGCAAACGTTTAGCCTCGTTGCTGAAACTCTGGTTAAGATCGGGAAAGAAGAAGATGCAATAGGTATTTTCAAGATCTTGGACAAGTTCTCTTGCCCGCAAGATAGCTTCACAGTGACGACTATTATAAGCGCGCTCTGCTCAAAAGGACATGTGAAGAGAGCATTGGGAGTCATGCATCATCACAAGGACTTAATATCCGGTAACGAATTGTCTGTGTACAGAAGTCTTTTATTCGGCTGGTCGGTTCAAAGAAACGTGAAGGAGGCAAGAAGAGTTATACAAGATATGAAATCAGCAGGGATTGCTCCGGATCTGTTCTGTTACAACACAATGCTTACATGCTTATGCGAAAGAAACGTGACTCGAAACCCTTCTGGTCTTGTCCCTGAGGCTTTGAACATTATGTTGGAGATGAGGTCTTACAAAGTCCAACCTACGTCTCTTAGTTACAACATACTGCTTTCTTGCTTGGGAAGGACGAGGAGGGTGAAAGAGTCTTGCCAAATTCTAGAACAGATGAAGAGATCGGGGTGTGAACCCGATACAGCTAGCTATTACTTCGTTGTGAGGGTTCTGTATTTGACAGGGAGGTTTGGTAAAGGCAACCAAACGGTGGATGAGATGATCGAGAGAGGGCTGAGACCCGAACGCAAGTTCTATTATGATCTGATTGGAGTTCTTTGTGGTGTGAAGCGGGTGAATTTCGCGCTCCAACTGTTTGAGAAGATGAAGAGAAGCTCTGTGGGTGGTTATGGTCAGGTTTATGATCTGCTCATACCAAAACTATGTAAAGGAGGAGACTTTGAGAAAGGAAGAGAGCTTTGGGAAGAGGCAATGTCACTCGGTGTTACGCTTAGTTGCTCCATCGAGCTGCTTGATCCTTGTGTCACAGAGGTTTTCAAACCCATGAAGAAGAAAGAAGAGGCTGCATTGGTGGATCCTCGTGCACTCAGCTTAAAGATTCGTCCTAAGATGGATAAAGCCAAGCCGAAAGGACTTGTAGATTTTCATAATACTATCTCACCTCCTTTTCCTGATGACTTCCTCTCTGCGGATTGGTGGACCTAATACTTCTCTCATCTGTGTCATCAGAGAAGAGGTTGGTGCTGTTTGTATTTGGATCACTTGGGTCAGATCCCACGAGATCGAACTCATAGCTCAACATGTTCTTCTCAGCAAGTCCTAGCTGCCAAAACAAACACACACACACACACGCTCAATCATATAACAAGGAATATGACAGTTAACCGCATAGAGAGAACTAAAGATAGAAAAAAAACAAACCATGCGTCTTCTTCTCCACATGTGTGTCCACAAGTTGAGAAGCTCGTTGGTCCGAAGAGGCTTCACAAGGTAGTCAGCTGCACCTAGCTTCAAGCACTTTACCACCACAGGGACCTCGTCTTGCCTCGACATCACTTAAATTGAAAAATATCATAAGATTAGTTATCATACAGCAAACCCTCATGCATTTAAAAAAAAACTTTGCTAAGTAGAGAAAGTAAATGAATACTTAAAAAGAAAATGGAACTTACTGATGACAGGGATTCTCCGAAGATCTTTGTCACGTGTGATGTACCTTAGCATCTTCATACCCTTGGCCATTGGGAGATCAATCTCCGCCAGTATTATATCGATGTCAGGCCCCTCTGCATTCAGTGCATCAATCACCTGCCTTGCTGATTTGACTGACGTCACTACAAAAACAGCCATCCACAATACTCATTGTACAAAGAGTAAAAAAAAAACTCAAATCCATCATCAAACTGAATATAAAATATACCTTGATAAGAACACTGTGAAAGGAGGGTGAAAACCTCTCCCAAGCTATTGGGATCATTGTCACAAAGCAAAATCCTAACTCTGCTTCTGTCAATAAACCCATCTCCTCCTCCTCCCTTACACTCTCCGTTCAAATCCATGATCAGATTTACAGACAAAACCCCACAAAACCCACAAAAATATCTAATCAAAGAAACTAATTTTCCACTAAAAATTAAAAAAAAAGAGGGTTATACAAAAGATTAAGACAAATAAAACCCAGACAAGAGAAAGTGCTATGATACTTCCATGGCCAAACCAGAACTTAGGGTTTCGGTACAGTGTCCCTACAAAGTCGCCTAATTTGTCTATTCAAAGTCACTTCATTTCACAACAACAAACCAAAAGTTACTCTTTTTATCTCCCCAACCTAATCTTATAGCCATCGAAACGTTGAAACAAAAACTAAATCTAAGAACAAAAAGTCAAACTCTTTATCTCCGGTAAAGTGTTGAAATCAACAATCGATAGCAGCTCAAACAAAATCACCGGCGATCCGAAGCAACGCCGGCGGTGAGATTGAGGAGAGAGAGTTTCCTTTCCGACAAGAAGTGAGAAAAACACGAGAGAGAGAGAGATATTTGTTTTTGTCAATCAGGGGTCAAATAATGAGACGCTGAGAAGGGGAAATGGACGATGGTAATCTGAAGGCGTTGATGAGAATGGACGGCGGAGATTGGAAGTTTCTCCGACAGTGCGCGTTGGTAGGACGCGCGGGGATATTTTTAGGACAAGGAGATGACGTGGAAGAAAAAAGTGCAGAGAAAATAAAGGAAATAAAGTGGTGAGGATAGTTTGGTTGAGATAGAGAAAAGGCCACGTCACTATCTGGAAAATATCATAAGATATTTTTAATGGTGGATACAGCCTAGATAAGATGCATCTCCATATCAAAATCATTTATTATAAAATTATATTTGACAGAAATTTTTGAGAAAATCTATGATCAAACCAAAATACCAAACATTAGGATGCTTTCCCATTTCGTCTTTGTTTTTTGTCGGCCGGCTTCGTATAATCCAATTCGAAAAAAAATACTAGAGAAAACAGGACTTCAATTTTTTTCAGTTAAGATCGATGGTATACAAAATGATTTTATCACATATACTCTTCAGACTACATTGAATGGTTGAATGAAACACATTTAATAGTTGAAGCATGGCACTCCTATCATGCTACATGTGCATGATCTAGACATTGTTATTCAATGAAATTAAGAAAAGAGACTATCACATAAGTAGTGTGGGTTAGGTTTTGCAATTACAAGATGCTATAACATTTCTAAAAAAAAAATTAACCAAATATTCAAGGGCTTATTTGCTAAATAACCAAAAAAATAAGGGAAATTAGATTTTTAGAGAGAAAGTAGAGAAAGATAGGAAGAGAAAGTAGGAGAGAAGGAGTGTTTTTAATTAGTTAATGAATTTTGGTTTTTGTTGTGTATAGTGGATGCAATTTCCCAATATTAATATTAATATTCAAACACTAAGTCAAAATTCGTAGTCTAATATGATATTTTTCTTTAAACGGTACCGCATCCATTTTGTTATTTTCATAATCCAGGCCATATAGTTTTACATGACCAACAAAAATGGATGGAATGTGTACACTAGAAAAGTTGTGTTTTTTTTGGACAAACCTAGAAAACTTGTGTTAATGGAATGATATATGGGTATCTCATATTTTTTGGATTTATATTGATAAATGTGATATTCTTGACAGAAAAAAAAAACATAGTGTCAGGGTAAAAAATATGTTATCCTATTAGTGGTTGGGTGAAGCAAATTGTTTAGTTGTCATAATCATAAAAATAGTTAATTTAAGTAGCTAAACTTTTATAGTAAGTAGTCGACGTGCTTATAATATTTTTGTATTCCGACTGGCTCTATATAGACGCGAATCTGGTTCGCCCAAGTGGACCAATGCGGGATAGAAAAGCATAACATATATCAAGTTTATTCGCCGCAAGACACGTCTCGAACCGGTTCAACTTTCATTACGTTTTCGCCATCGACCATTGACCAATTATATGATTTTAATTATTCGAAACTCGAAAGTTATAAATGGTTGCTTGCAGCAAGAAGATATCGGGAGATTCAATTTATCCATAACAAAATAGTATTTATCACGTGTCGGGGTAATCAATCCGGTTAGCATTTTTCCTGGAACTACCGTCTCCCAATTATCGGTTTAATCCGGTCTGATTACGGTCTTGTACTCGACTTATCTGTCTATTTGTATTACAGCCAGTCGCTAGTGTTCTGCAAAAAGGCTGGTCTTGTAATAGAATCTGATTGTCGTGTTCCTTTGGAGAATTTACACCGAAGCTGTGATTGCTCTGAGAAACGTGTATCTTCGGGGAGCATTTTCACAACCCTTTCAATGATTAGTCATCTCTAGAAGTCTGAAGGAGCAAGTGCAGACCAACTGTTTGATGAAATTCCTCAGAGTAGATGATTTCGTTAGTCAGATCAAAGGGGTTAGCGTTTCTAACGAATACTACAAAACTGACGCGCTGTTTATGCTCTAATCACTTGGTAGACCATGCATCGACGGAGTTGCAGGAAGTTATTCGGATTGTTTCTTCCCACATTGGTGGTCTTGATGAACTTGAAGAACACTTGAACAAGGTTTCGGTTTCTCCATCACCCAACTTCGTTACCCAAGTGATTGACTCCTGTAAGAACGAGACTTCACCGAGAAGGCTTTTGAGATTCTTCTCCTGGTCTTGTAAACACCTTGGTTCCAGTTTACAGGACAAGGAATTCAACCATGTCCTAAGAGTTTTGTCTGAGAAGAAGGACTACACAGCTATTCAGATACTCTTATCAGATCTCAGGAAGGAGAATAGGGCCATGGATAAGCAAACGTTTAGCCTCGTTGCTGAAACTCTGGTTAAGATCGGGAAAGAAGAAGATGCAATAGGTATTTTCAAGATCTTGGACAAGTTCTCTTGCCCGCAAGATAGCTTCACAGTGACGACTATTATAAGCGCGCTCTGCTCAAAAGGACATGTGAAGAGAGCATTGGGAGTCATGCATCATCACAAGGACTTAATATCCGGTAACGAATTGTCTGTGTACAGAAGTCTTTTATTCGGCTGGTCGGTTCAAAGAAACGTGAAGGAGGCAAGAAGAGTTATACAAGATATGAAATCAGCAGGGATTGCTCCGGATCTGTTCTGTTACAACACAATGCTTACATGCTTATGCGAAAGAAACGTGACTCGAAACCCTTCTGGTCTTGTCCCTGAGGCTTTGAACATTATGTTGGAGATGAGGTCTTACAAAGTCCAACCTACGTCTCTTAGTTACAACATACTGCTTTCTTGCTTGGGAAGGACGAGGAGGGTGAAAGAGTCTTGCCAAATTCTAGAACAGATGAAGAGATCGGGGTGTGAACCCGATACAGCTAGCTATTACTTCGTTGTGAGGGTTCTGTATTTGACAGGGAGGTTTGGTAAAGGCAACCAAACGGTGGATGAGATGATCGAGAGAGGGCTGAGACCCGAACGCAAGTTCTATTATGATCTGATTGGAGTTCTTTGTGGTGTGAAGCGGGTGAATTTCGCGCTCCAACTGTTTGAGAAGATGAAGAGAAGCTCTGTGGGTGGTTATGGTCAGGTTTATGATCTGCTCATACCAAAACTATGTAAAGGAGGAGACTTTGAGAAAGGAAGAGAGCTTTGGGAAGAGGCAATGTCACTCGGTGTTACGCTTAGTTGCTCCATCGAGCTGCTTGATCCTTGTGTCACAGAGGTTTTCAAACCCATGAAGAAGAAAGAAGAGGCTGCATTGGTGGATCCTCGTGCACTCAGCTTAAAGATTCGTCCTAAGATGGATAAAGCCAAGCCGAAAGTGAAACCAAAACCGAAACGCAGGAGCAAGACGAAGAAGAACATATGATGTATGTGTATCACAAGATAAAAACTCAGGTAACTTTTTTTTTAGTGTTCTCGTCTTGTCACAATAACTGACAATAATCTCTGTGTGAATCTTCTAGTTTGAGCTAGTACAACAGCCTTAATCAATTCGAATGTTTCTTCTCTATAAGTAACTCATTCATCTGAACAATCTGATGTAAAAGCTTAGCTATTACCTGCAGTAAAAATAGAGAAAGGGAAGAAACTGTTAGAAACAGAGTATTTAACCATTGTGCATTTCATCGAACACTTTGTATGAGTAGTAGATACAAACCTCGTCTCTCTCTTTGATACTCTCTCTAAGATGAGCTTCGGTTTCTCCTCGTCGGCGAGCTCGGTTACGCATCCACCACCAGATTACGACGACAATGACTGGATAAAACGACCGGAGAGTCTCCGAGAAGGAACATAGGCACGACACCATTGTCCGGAACCTTGGCAATACTCGCGCGAGAAGGAGCTTCCACCAACGTTGGATGATACTAGTCTCGAATGCTGAGTAGTGACTCAAGAACGTCCATCGAGACGGCGGAGATTTTCCGTCGGTTTCTAACGGGTGACACTGCGGTTTCCGGTTAAATTCGTACGTCCGTCTGAACCGAACGACGACGAAGATGAGGGAGTGGGGGATGATTCTCGCTCCATGTCGAAACCATCGGTGTAGAGATTCTCGTGGTTGATCGGCGGGAAGACAAGGAGATCGTCGTTATGTTCTTGGGAGTTTAGGTCTTCATGTTCCACCATTTGTGTCGCTAGGGTTTGTTTTTTCACACGACAACGATTGAGCGCACGAGACGAGCTTGTGTCTGCGTTCGTTGATTCATTGCACTTCGTTACTTTGTTTTATTTGTCAACGATAATTATCTGCTTACCATAACGAAATACATTATTACTTCATATACCAGATGGTGTGATTGTCAAAATCTATTTTTATCAGAAAGAAATAAAAACACTGAAATCTATCTTGTAATAGATATTGTATTCGAGATATCAAACAAATCCGACATCGGAAAGTTAGATAAAAGAAAAAGTCTAATATATAAAGAGGTGTCGAACTCTAACTAGTTTCTTAAGTTTAAAATAGACAATATTGTACTAATCCGACAATATAGAGTTGAACATAGATTTTCACAAATCCAACATTGTATTGTCATTTTTCTTGCATTGCTAATGGTTTTGTAACAAGTCCCAGTTTGATGGTCTTGTATTTGTACGCTAATCCGTCTCAAGATATGTAACTCAGTGACTTGTGTGCAAAGGAAGCAGCCACGAGGAGAAACTGTTCTGTTTTTACCCTGACTCGAGGACATCTCTGCCATCTAACAAGCAGTTAGACCCATCACAAATCCTGTCCGGAGATTGTGTTTTGGATACAAGTCCATGACAAAGGTCAAACAAAGTTTTGGATACAAATCCATGACAATTATATGGCTATCATATGAACCCAGATTGATGGTAAAGTTTTGACCCAACTAAGCCCAACATAATGAACCTGAAAATTGGTTTGTTATTTTAGTCTGCCCAATACACATCTAAAGAAAATCATCTTCCCCTCCATGAATCTGTCGGCTTAGAACAGTTGCAGAGGGTGGTACATATATCATATCAACTATATAATGCATGTGTGCCAACCATGCAGTGTTTTATTTTTGTAAACTAGTGTTTGTTTCTCTTATAATTCGATAACTATTTCAATTATAGCTCTATTGAACTACGAAATGTTTGTCTTATAGCATGTTTCTAAGTCAACTTAAATTTGGATAAACTCTGAGATGTAATTATTCTATGAGCCATATGTATGTAGTTTTATTTCTTGGCCACAGCAGTACAGATCACAGGTAAACATTCCAGCCGTCGTTCCACGTGAATTTATTTTTCTTTTGCAATTTAATCATTCGAGTTATGTAACAAGTACTTGTGTTGACAAAGACTAAAATAAATAATCCGAACTAATCCTAATGTTAATTTTGCTTAGTAGTCTCTATTACTATTCGGTTCTAAATTCTTGCCTGCGATCATACATAAATATTGAAATATATTATATGTCAATCAGTGAAAAACGGTATTTGTAGTTATGGTTAATCTTAATATGTATTTTATACAATTTAGAGTTAAATTCCAACCTGAGATTTCAATTGTCAATAATACATACAAAGATGTATAATTCATTAGGTAGATTAGATGTCACAATATTCTGGATCGGTTGATAAAACAACACTATCCAAATCACACTTACACAATGATTGACGAGTTATTTGATCTACAAATTATAATGATGATAATGATAGTATAAAGTATAAATAATATTAAACCTACGTTGAGAGATTACTAATTAATTGATATATAATGGCATAATAAATGGTTTATTAGTTGGAGGTTGTGAGTGTAGATTTTAAACTGCAAATTATGAAAATTAATCTTCTTGTTATCAAATAAATAAGTTTAAACTCAAAAATATAATTCAAGTTTTGTGTCAACAGAATACAATTCCAGTTAGTAAAGGTGCAAGTGCAATTAAAAGCCCTTTTTCAAAAAAAAAAAGAAGGTGCAAGTGCAACTATGTGAAGAACGTTGACTTTTTGAGAACGTTGACCTGAGATTAGTCGTAGCATATTGTCTATTCTAGTTTGTGGAGGGGCTTCTAGTCCCACCATACCAAGGTCTATAACCCAACCATTTTTGTGTTTAATAGGATCTATGTTCATTTTAAGTTTTGATTAGCTATAAAGTATGGTATCCACTTTTTATTATTGATTAAACACCAATTAATTAAGTATATGTTACTTTAGTTCATTTGTTTAGCCACACGAGAAACCAGTAAACATTTATAATTAAATCTAAGAAATTGTTGTTTTGTATTTGTTTCAAGAGTAGCAATATCTATACAAACCATCATACTTCAAAAAAAATAAAATAGTGATTTATAGCATACATAATTAGGTGGTGTAAGAAAGAAGCATGTCAACGAGAAGGGTTCGTATTGGTTATTCACCTAACCATAGTGTTTTAGATGTTTGGTTGTACTAAACACAAAAACACCAACACCACCAACCTTTTTGTGAGTTTTAACCTGATTTACAAGTAAACTAATACATTTAACTCTTATTATTTCTCAATTTGAGTTTTTCTATCAAATACAATTTGAAATTTTATTCTCCGTGTAGATTTATACATAAAAGTTTTCTTACCTGGTAGACGCTAAACCATTCTAATGGAACTCACTAATGATGGATCACGCCTAAATTGTTACAATATGCCATTAACAGAAATAAATTATTGATAGTGGATAATAAGAAACGAAAGAATATTTAATAATATACAGAAACTATATACAATAAATATGAAATTTCAAACAAGCAAATGGAGAGCTCCCTAACCACCAAGTCCAAGTCAATAAGTCTGCATACCAGAGGTTGGACAAGTTTGATAATTTCTCACCTCTGTCAAAATCCTTCTCTTGATTATTTACAAAGCCAAATGATTATTTGATTGATTTAAAAGGCTGTATTTCATATTATATAATTGTTATAAGAACATGCTTGTTAATTAATATATACACATGGATAAAATACATTATATATAGTTAAACTATATAGTAGATAACATGGTATATAGGCTATAGACTTTTTGTAAACATTCTTACTTTTCACTAAAGCCATCTTATAGTCGGTTTGGTAACTTGCATATGATTAAGTCGCCTCGCCAAAAGTTTGGAAATTTCTCACTCAAGAACCATTCTAAGTTGTTTGCATTATGAAAAAGCATAACACGAGCACCCATATTTTCCATTATAATTTTAGTTATTTAAAATTTATTTTACTCATTTGAGTTCTTATCATTATTCAATTTCTTGAAAGCTAAGACTTCCAGCTTCCTCAAACCTATAGTTACTAAGCTTTCAATCCTTTGTATACATCTATTCAATGTATATATCATATACATACGTATTTATGCAATGGAGTGTGTTGTAAGCATCCAAATCCAATTATAACAGTAAGCATATCATACAAGCAACAGACTTTTCAAGAAACATGTATCAAAATCAAACCCAAAAAAATAGATTTATTTCTCCTAACAACATTACCTAAGAAACAAATCTACATTATACCCAATTTAACCTAACAAGGAAACGTTTTGTATGATATTATATTTGTATTTCTACTCACAAGAAAAATCATTTACATGCAAAAAAGCATTGCTCCTTTTATTTGCTTTACAAGAAAAAAAGAAGAGAGTTTCAGTTTATTAAATTTTCTAACCAACTCCTCATCGTCAGGCAAAATCGGTTGGCCTATCTCTATTTCCCTTCTTAAACAATTAACACCCAACCCACAAATTATTTAGCAATATATATACATATATTCATTTATAAAGCATTACATGTTTATAAATATACATATATATAGAAGACCTTGCTTGAGAAACCTATTTCAAGATTTGGTGGATCATTCAAGAACACACACATCTTCAACTTCTTGAAAGAGAAAAAAATAGCAAAACTAGAATGAAGAAGACAATGGAAGAGCCAAGCAAGATCATGAGAAGATCAATCCACACTTTCCTCAAACACTATGACCGAGCCACCACCGCAGCCGCCCTTGTCCTCCCTTTCTCAGCCGCTCTCCTCCTCTCTCAGCCCTTCTTCTCTTCTTCCTCTTCCTCCCTTCATGCGAAGCTAAACATGCTCTTCCGCGGTGCTGGTTTCTCTTCTTCTCTGGACTTCTTCAACATTCTAAGCCTTAAACTCTCACAAACCCTCTCTTCCTCTCTGTTCACTCTCCCTTTCTCCCTCACTTTCCTCCTCCTCTCCAAAGCTTTCATCATCAAACTTCTTTCAAACAGCCATGGAGACTCCTCTCTTTATTACTTCCGTCTTCTCAGAACTTACATTTGCAACTCCTTCTTCCTTCTCTCTGCAAACGCCTCTGCTTTTGCTCTGTTCTTCGTAGCATTCAATCTCATTGAATCTTTCGGACTCTCTTCAAGAAACTTCTACACTCCCTTCTCCTTATCCTCAGCCATTATCTACTCTATCATCCTCGCAAACGCATTTGTCATCTCCAACCTGGCGTTGGTTTCGTCAACCTCCTCTTCCTCAGGAGGATACACAACGATCCTCAAGGCGTGTCTTCTCATCCAAGGAAGAACTTCGACAGCATTGGCTCTTTCTCTGCCTACCAATCTCTGCTTAGCAGGCGTGGAAGCTCTGTTTCAGTACCGAGTAGTGAGCTCTTATTACAAAGGAGATAGAGGCATCACCTCCATAGCTCTCGAAGGAGCGTTCATAGCTTACTTGTACGCTCTCTTCTTGGTTCTTGACACCATAGTCAACTACCTCTTTTACCAAAGCTGCGTCAAGAACGATGAGGATCAAAGGATCAGTAGAGAAGACGAGTACTCTATCAAGATTCAAATCAGCGAGACAGAGAACACCAAGATATGCATCAAAGGACCAAAGAGTTTCCAGGAAATCTTGTGATTTTCTTTAAAAAGATTATTGATTCTTTAAAGATACTCTTCAGGTAGCTTTCACTTCAAAGAAGGGCAAAGGTAGACGGTGGAGAACAATCAATCACAGGATCTGCAAACTTCTCTCATTCTGCTTTTGTTTTCTTTATATTTTAGTTATTACATTTTCCTCTTTTACTTGTCATCATGTAAAGTCAGTCACATATCAGAAACTGTAATTAATGCCAATCTTGTAATTCACATTTGGTTAATTCTACAGTGGAGTTTCATTGCCGACAGTTTATGTATATCATCCCTAAGCAATGGTTTAGTTACTTTCTTAATGTTAATGCAGATGTTGACAAGATTCACATTAATAAGAAAGAGTCTTATAGTTTTTGAGCATAGAAAATATTTCATTACAGAGATAGAAGAAGAAATAGTCACTGTTTTCATGAAACAGACAAGAGGAATAGACTATGTTATGTTAGTTGATAGTGTGTTATGTTAATGATCCGGTTAACACTACTAAAAACGACAAAAGTGCTAGTGAGTGGTCTTTATCACTAATCTCTCTATACCTGAAGCTGTGAAAGCAAAACCCTTTAATTCAACTTTCGGTTTTTATCTAATTTTCTTCTAATGGAGAGAAGATCATGAATGTCAGTAATACCTTTTATAAGTAAAAAGATTTATATTAATGATCATGTCAATTAGAGTTTTTATCTAATTTTCTTCTAAACACGTCCATTATACTTTTTTAGTTTTTTTTCTTTCTAATTTCTATTTGAATGTTTTTAGTTACAGGTAGACCGACCGGTTTAACGGTCGAATTGTAGTCCAAGCGGTCCTACTAAACCAAAAAACAATTAAGAACTTGAAACCGGTTCTTCTAACCGAACCAACCGGTTCGCGGGTTAAGTGAAAGCTCTAGGGTTTATGATTAGCTCAGCCAAGTTTCTTCTTTTCACAGCTTCTTCTGTGCTCGTAGACAGCTTTGAGGTCGACGACTCCAAGTTTGCTCGACAGTTTTGAGGTTAGTTTACTTTGATTACGAATCTGCTTCCTAAAGTTATGTACTTTTTAATCTCTGTGTCTGTATAATAGACTCTGGTCCTTCTTCTGATTAAGTTTCTCGTTAATTTGTAGCGTTAGGAGTGTTTAAGATGGCTGGGGGATCAAAGATGTCTAAAAGAGCAAGACTTTATGAAAGTGAATCAGAAGAGATGAGCGAGCCTGAGGACAATCTCGAGGTTTGTGTTGCTTTTGCATTGGTTTAAGTTGTTTTAGATAGCTGTGTAAGTGAATTAATTTGGTTTTGAGGAGTTCTTTTATTAGGTGGAAGGGGAGAGTGACGATGAAGAGTTGTCTGATGGTGAAGGAGGTAGCATGGAAGGGAGTGAAGAGGAAGATGAAGGAGATAGTGAGGAAGATGACGAAGGAGGTGAGAATGAAGATGTGGATGGAGAAAGCGATGAACTTGATGATGGAGATGACGAAGAAAGCGAGAGTGGCGATGAAGAGGACGATGACAATAAAGATGCTGCCATGGAAGAGCTTGAGAAAGAGTACCAGGAGCTCCGTTCACAGGAACAGTAAGACTTATCTTATCTATCTCTAGTTTTGTTGTATCTCTTTGTAGAAACTGTTGGTAGTCTTATTGAAGTCTTAACTTGTTTTAATTTAGCTCAGTAGCATAAACAAGAGTGTTGGCTGGATTTAGAAGTAGGTTTGAGCTTATGGAAGCTATTGGGATACGCTCAGTAGCTAACTTGTTTAATATGCTTCTTCCTGGTATAGGGATATATTGAAAAACCTGAAGCGTGATAAGGGTGAGGATGCTGCTAAAGGTCAAGCTGTGAAGAACCAGAAGGTTTTACTTTACGCTACTGTTTGTGATGTAGTCCTACTAGAAATCACATTCTTGGAATTGCAGATGTGTATACATTATATTGATGAAGTTAATCTACAGCGAACTTCTGTTTAACGATTCTTTTTTTTGTGTGCTCTATGTAAAGGCTCTTTGGGATAAAACTTTGGAGCTCAGATTCTTACTTCAGAAAGCATTTAGCAGTTCAAACAGATTGCCACAGGTAAGCTTATCTTCTCTTCATCCTTGTTTGTGTCATTATGCTTATATCAGAAGGAAATGATTTTCAGGAGACTGTCAAATCGTCTTTTTGTTCGGAAGATGAGAAGGTATCAACAGCATATTCAGAGCTAATTACTTCGTCTAAGAAGACATTAGACTCCCTCTTGGAGTTGCAAGAGGTATGTATGTCAAGATTCATAGTTCCTCTTATATTTTCCTTGTGTATTGAAAATTATATCTTGCTTCTGTAACTGTACGCTTGGAGTCTCAGAGTGTGTTGTCTTGTCTCTCTGCTACTTTTGTTTAACTCTTTTAAGAATTTTGCAGGCTTTGTTTGAGAAGAATCCCTCGGTTGACCAACAAGCAAATGGCACCGAATCCATTAAATCAGATGCAGAAGATAGCGATGAATGGCACCGAGTATCTGACATGCAGAAAAGGTATCTAAGACTAACTGTTTAACTGTACAATTTTGAAATTCTCCGTGTTCTGTTCAAGCAAAAGAGTCACTGTTTAGTAAAAAAACATGTTAGTCTTCATTCAGTGACCAGTCTCATTGTTAACACAAGTTTCTGTCGTTTCTATGTAGAATGTGTGTGTTCCGAAACAAGGCTGTGGACAAATGGCAAAGAAGAACACAAGTCACAACTGGTGCAGCTGCTATTAAAGGAAAGCTCCATGCCTTTAACCAGGTATAGACAATCAACAAACACAGAAAATGATTTTGCTCTTATGCATTTTTGAAGGAATCTAACTCTGATTTATTTTTTCAAAAAAAAAAACAGAACGTTAGTGAGCAGGTTGCTTCTTACATGAGGGATCCAAGTAGAATGATTAAGCAAATGCAACAATCAAGATCTACTGTTGCTGTTTTTGGAACTGTAAGTTTTAGGTCTTAACAGTTTAACTATCAATACATGAGCTTGTTCTGATCCTTTAAGTATTATTTCACAGGTCCCCGAGGAAACCATGGAACCAAAACAACCAAAACAAGAGGTATCGTCACAGTTTTCGAGTCAAATAGATTCAAATTATTTTATCAGTTCATTCTCTAAACATGTATACACACTTTTGTTCCAGGAAAAACAAGTTGAAGGAGACCCTGAACTTGTGGAGGATGCAGAATTCTATCAACAGTTACTAAAGGAGTTCTTTGAGACCATCGATCCAGCTTCCTCAGGTATAATTGTGTTTTGTTTTTTCTTAAAAGAAGAGGCAGCCATCCGTTTACTGAAATATCAAAATCTTGACATTGGTGGCAGAGGCGGCTTTCTACGCGATGAAGAAGTTTCAAACGAAGAAGAGGAAAGTTGTGGATCGGCGTGCCTCCAAGAGCAGAAAGATCAGGTAACATATCTCCTCTGGTTTGGATTCAGTTTGAGTGTTTAACCTATTATGAATCATTGCTGGTGTGAAAAAAAAAAACAGGTATAATGTGCACGAGAAGATAGTCAACTTCATGGCTCCACGACCTGCCAAGATTCCTCCAAACACTGCAGATTTGCTGAAGAATCTGTTCGGTCTCAAGACCAGAAACGGTCTGTCTGAAGCATAATGTTTTAACAAAACCGCAGGAATAGATTTGATTACTTCTTTTTGGTGTGTGCTGTGTTGTTGTAATACAATCTTTGATAGTGAAAAACTCAGTTTATTTATCAAACATCATTTCAGCTTTTCTTATATAAAAGACAGATTTGAAAATAAAACAGAAGCGTTAAAGGTCAGTACAGTACACAGAGCCTCCTGCGTCGATACTCCGCTGTTCATTGTGGTTTTCAGTTTGATTAAGTTATCAAATATATAATCCGAAGATGAAACGCTGTCGTATTGAGGGTTCTGAAGCCCTAGAAAAGAACTTACATATAAAGCACATCGTCTTAGTTGTAGCTTCTTCTGTATTTCTCAGCTGGGCTATAACAGGTTTCTCTCTAATTCTTCATACTGCCAACATTCAGTTTGTGCTTGTAATCTGTAAAGTTTCATCCTTTCTCTTGTTGCGTGTTTAGCTCACAATGCCTTTCTGTTTTGTCTGCATCTGTATAACGGCTGAAAGAAATCGATTTCATGAACTGGGTCGATTCTTTTCTTATGCTCTGGTTGTGTAGGTATCGAAAGTTTATGGCTTTAAATATCTGTTAAACTAGAGAAGTCTTGTTTTGATATGTGTCTTGTGTGGCGGAGTGGAGATGATGGAATGATAAAAGTAAAAGGTCTGAGCAGGATGCTTTTATATGTGTGTGTGGCTATTTTTGATGTTTAATTTAAGTTTCCTTGGGGACTATTTGTTTCGAAAACCTTAAAATAGGAGAGGGCCCTTGTCCATGCCTTGAGATATGGTATCTGTGGCTCCGCAAACTCTCCAACAATGAACCTGATTCTCGCCACTGCACCTTTGTTGGTGCTGCTGGTGTCTTGAATCTGATGGGTCGATTTTTAAAGGCTTGGGGTTGCTTTCTAACATTGATTGTCAATCTAGAATTCTCCCTATATATATTTACAATTAGTCTCCTTGTGGGGCTTTGTTATCATCATCAATTAGCTGCCCTCATAAAAACTCCTGCACTGATCAAAAGACCTCCTTGACTGATCCACCTTATTATTAGACTTGCTATATGTTCTCTTGTCTGGTTGAAGCTTTTGAGAAAGTCTTGTTTGTTTTTGATCTTATGTTCCAACATTGTTGTCTCTCTATTGACTGTAGTTTGTTTGATTAGATTTTGATTATTTAAATGAAGTTGTCTGTCTGTCTCTCTGTTTGTTTTTTTGTTGAATGTTAATGTTTACCTTTAATGTGTGTTCATGATCTATGTTGGTTTGGCTTTATGAGCAGGAGAGTGAGGAAGAAAGAGATGGCTGGGCACAAGATTGCACATGCAACCTTGAAAGGACCAAGTGTGGTGAAGGAGTTAGTTATCGGTCTTGCACTCGGCCTAGCGGCTGGTGGGCTATGGAAGATGCACCACTGGAACGAGCAGAGGAAGACGAGAGCATTCTATGATTTGCTTGAGAAGGACGAGATTAGTGTTGTTGTTGCAGAGTACTAGTATTGGTAGTAGAGATAGAGATCTTCTCCTCCAACGTTTGAATATTTTTGATGATGACGATCACCTTCAAACGCTTTGTTATTAGTTTCGAAACCTATCATGATTAATATATATATATGATGATGCTTTCTAGTCATTCATTCTTGTTACTTTGGCACAACTGCTCCTTCCTTTTTCATCAAACAAGTTTCCAATTCCATAAAGATTATGTTAGGCCAATGGCATTACAGTTAAACATAGATGGAAGCCAAAGGAATAAAAGATGCGAACACTTCACTTTCTGAAATATTGTTCTAAGAGTCATGAGATGGAAGCTTCTGAAACGAACAATGCTCACTCTCTCCCTCTCTTGGAAGAAGAAGAATATAATGTGTGTCTAGCTTTCTATATTTCATCAAAAGGGATGAACTTAGATGATAGTTACTCATTTTATATATATATACGAAAATACACCACAGAACGTTTTAAGTGTTCTTTTTGTTTTGGGTTTATTATGATCAATCAATCAGACAAAAGTCGAAACTTGCATCAAAAGCTTTTCTCTTTTAAGGGGTAGTTCGTTGAGCAAAATAAGGGTCTTGAAGAGCTTCTTGAAGGAGCTCATGATCATCGTCCCAAGAATCACGATAAGTCTCAAGATTATCCAGGGATCTCAGTATAGTCGTCACACACAGCTTCTTTCTCCATTCCTCTAGATGTGGATATCCCGTGTAATCCGCGTATTTATCGCAATACTGCCAATTATATTATACCAATCTTTTAAAAGATAAAACAATGTTTCAAAGATAAAATTAAAAAAAGAAGTGGCAAAGTTGGCTTACATTGACGAAATCTCTTCCGATGTCATGAGTGTTACGCTTAGGGACTCCATTGGCTTCTTTGGCGCGGTAGAACTCGGCCACTGATTGCATCATTTCATCGTAGGAAGGAAGTGAAGTCTTGCCTGACAAAATCATTGCAATCCATTTCGCTTGTGATTCGAAGAATGGAAACCCTATCAACTGCAAAATTTGGTGACATTCCTTTTTATTTATATTAAGAACATCTCAAATTCGTCTTTATAATTGTGTTAGTAGCAATTTAAAGATAAAATTTAGGACAATTCTCGTAAATAAACTATTTTCAAGTTTTGGTTAGGCTACAAAGAGAAAAATGATCAAAATATTTTATTTAATAGGTAAAAGGACACTAATACCCTAGATATTTTGTTTTATAGTTTTAGATTATATGTTTTCAAATTCAAACATTAAAAAAAAAAAAAAATTCTGAATTTTTTTTTTGTAATTCGAAAATATTTTTTGAAACTATTTTTAAAATTTTTATTTTCAAATTTTTAATATTTATTTTCTATTTTATAAAATTTTAAGCCTCAAATCCAAATCCTAGTTAACCCTAGAGGTTTAAGTGTATATTTATCTATTTAATGAAACATTTTTGGTCATTTTGATTCTTAGATTCTATATTTGTGATAAAAAAATTTTTAGTGCTATCCTAGGATATTTCCCTAAAATTTAACTATTAACTTATTTTGTATTTCATTCTCTAAAATAAAATTTATATTTTTACTTTATATGCTATTTTATACTAATATTTGAGTAATTTTCATCTATATTGTAGAGTCACTTTATTTTTGATTAATAATAATAAAGTACAATGAAAATGATCTTAAGTTAACCGGAGTTAACTGGTAGTCGACTGATTGATTATATGATTAATTTGGGGTTTATCGGACCAAATCATGTTACCTTTTGAGGGATGCCGACAAAGGACAGAGAAGGAGAAAGAGAAGGTGAGAATGTGTGTTCGAAGAGTGGACCCACTCTATTATCATCAACTTCTACTCTTCCTTGACTCTCGAGAAATGGAAATTTGTACCGATACCTAGACACACGTGTGTAGAATATACGTTGAAGTTTGTACTAGTATCATAATTTGAAGTATTATACGTACGTTGAATACATAACTTACCCAGTACAGTATAAAATGGTGTCAGCTACGATACAAGACCCATCAACGAAAATGACACGTCCATCTTCCTCTAGAGATTCGATCTACAACCATTAATTAGTGAGAATTGTAAAGAAAACCTTTCATATTGAATGATACTACAAAGTTTTTGATTTTTGAAATGAGAGTGGCGATGAAATTAATATGGTATTTATACCTGTGGTTGGAGATGCAAGCTCTGATGTTTTGTAATGGCTTTAGACAGGCCAGGAGAAACGTCAAGTGATTTGACACTTAAATGAACTTCCTTTGCTACTTTCACAAGCTCTATTGATATGTCCGGTCCACTGATGAAGCCGCCTACGACCACCACCACCTAACATTCGTCATCGTGAATAATCATTATCACATACATATCATGGAGTTTTATTTGATCAATTGTGGTTACCTCGTCACGAAAAGGATCAGGCACCCTGTAGACATGGCTATGAACTTGCTTTCCCTTCCACAAATCCATTCCTATTAAAGTATAAACAAAAACACAAACTATCAGAAACAATACCATCCTTTTTTGCTTTAACAAAAAATTTGAGATATGAAAAACTAAAAAATCTGATCAATAAAATGAATTATGATCCATTTGTATAAATAGTATTAATTGTTTATTTATGTATATATATATATATATATAGGCAATTTTTTTTGAGATAGATCCTCGTATCCATATCTTTAAGTCATACACGATGTGATAGTATTTAATCAAAGATAAATTCGTATACAAAAATATATATACCTTTAATAGAAGGCAATCTGGGGTAAGAGTAATGGCCAGTGGCAACAACAACAGCATCAAACACTTCTTCAATAACCTCACCACTCTTCTTCTCTACACTCTTCACTCTCCATCTCTTCGTAATATCATCATCATTCACCATCCCCACAAATTCAACCCTAACATTAAACCTAATCATCTCTCTCAACCCAAACACCTCACAAAAATCCTTAAGATACAACCAAAGCTCCTCATGACCGGGAAATCTCCTCGTGTCTCTTCCTTCCTTAACCGTGAAAGGGAAGTCAGAGAAACCCATTATTTCTCTCGGCGAAATCAACCTCAAGGATGAGTAAATGCTGCTATGTACTTTTAGGATTTTGGTTTTCCCCAATGAGTCTTCTTCTTCCACGTTTGGTTGGTATAGCCATTGCCCTCCTACGTCGTCGTTTTGCTCCATCACCACCACCTTATGCCCTTCTTTCTTTAGCTCTCTCGCCGACACTAACCCTGATGGTCCTGCGCCTATCACACATACCGTCTTTGACTGGCTCATGATTGGTTCCTCACTTTTTGTTGTCTCTAACACCATTTTGTTGGTGGATGATATGATCTTTTATTTAGCTTGCTTTTGTTTCTCGCGGTATGCTAACGAGGGCCTTCTTTATATAGTTGATTTATGTTTTTCATGGTCAATTTACTTATTATTTATGTTTATTATTGCACTGATGGTCAAGTAAAAATGCTAGTGACATCGTTTAGTTTTATATTCTGTCATTTTCTTTGTGGATGAGTATTTTATGAAAAGCCTATATTTTCTATAACCAAATTATTGTCAGTGCTGGATTCAGAGATATCAGAGACAATAATTAAGGTCAGACTATAATTTGGTTAGGTACGATATCAATTCCATCAATTAGTACATATTATTACTATTTATGTTTGGTCTGCGGATAACTTTAAATTTGCACCAATCGATATTGACGTGTGTTAAAAATTATACTCCCTCCATGTTTTGTTTTGTTTTTCGTTTTACATTAGTACACACAAATTAATAAAATAGTTAATTTTATATATTTTCAAAATAAAAACATCATTATTTATACATTTAACCATATTTCAACCAATATAACCAATAGAAAAATCAATGAGAGAATCTTATTAATAAATTTTGTATATAAACTATAAAATAACACTTATTTTGCAGTAAAATTTTTACTTTACAACGACAAATAAACTGAAACGGAATGAATAACAATGTGTATGAATAAGACAATTAGGTTAAACTGAGAACGAGATTTGCTTTTCGATTTGATTACTAAGTTAATTTTGCTAGGGTACCATATCAATTTCATAAAATAATTATTTGTACCTTTTTGTGTGCAGTCGAAATTGTTTTTAAAGGACAAAAAGATATTGGTGCGTCGATATATGCATGCAATGGCTGTAAACATTACAACCATTACTTGGATACAAGCACAAATGAGCTAATACTGACAACTACATACTAACAAAATTGACAATGGATGCATGTTAAATGAATATCTCTACGCAAATCCACGCGCTTGAATTGAATTCAATTTTTTTCGGGTTCATAATATTGTTATTTGAACCAAACCAAAATAAATAAAGCAAAAAATCATATTCATAGACAACCGAGTTGTTCATATATTTATTGATTATTTATTGATCAAAAACCAAAACCACAACCGACCAGAACCAAAGTAAAAATCAAAAACTGAAAAACCATGCCTAAATATATTAGTGAACAAGCATACATATTAATAAATTTATTAACAAAAGTAACTCTGCTTTCAAAGTGTAAGTTACTATCCTAGTGTAAGATTATTTCTTCTATTCGGTAAGAAAAAAGTTTCCTCTATGATTTTGATATAAATGAGTGTGATAAATTTATTTTATATATTATTCATTTTTATTCCATTAATTCACTTTTTTTTTACCATTTAAAGCTTTATTTTTCCTTTCAGTTAAATCTGGTTAAACATAATAATTTCTCACAAAAAAGTTTGTGATTTTATTGATGTTAAAACTGAAACTTGCATTAAAAGTTAAAACCTTTCTAAGGACTAGTGAATTGGGTGAAATAAGGGTTTTGAAGGGTTTCTTGAAGGAGATCATCGTCGTCCCAAGAATCTCGATAAGTATCCAGATTTTCAATGGAGTTCAATAAGGCCGACATACACAGCTCCTTTCTCCATTCCTCCAGAAGTGGAAATCCAATGTAGTCCGCGTATTTATCGCTATACTGTAAACAGTAAACACCATGTAATAAATAAACAAACAAATATTTAGATGAATATTTACTAATAATCGACCATTGAACAAAAAGAGAGTGAGATTGCGAGGTTTGGTACATTGAAATCACAGATGTCGTGAGTGTTGCGTTTAGGGATTCCGGCGGCTTCTCTGGCGAGGTAGAACTCGGAGATTGATTCCATCATTTCATCAAAGGAAGGAAGTGAAGTTTTCCCTGACAAAAGCTTTGCAATCCATTTAGCTTGTGATTCGAAGAATGGGAACCCTATCAGCTGCAAAATCTCGTAACACCAACGTTGAGTTAACAAGAGACTGATTGATTGATGATAATATGATTAGGTTTGGGTTTAGCGGAGTAAAATCATTTTATCACCTTTCGAGGGATGCCGACAAAGGAGAGAGAAGGAGAAAGGAAAGGTGAGAAAGTGTGTTCGAAGAGTGGGCCTACTCTATTATCATCAACTTCTACTCTTCCTTTACTCTCAAGAAATGGGAACTTGTACCAATACCTAACCAAGTGTGCACACATTTATTCGTTTCAATCGAAAAACTTATAATTACTCAAATCTAAGCACCCTTATTTACATATCAACTATTTTAACTTCTTAAACCAAGAAAATAATTTGTTAAACAATTCATTTGTTCTTAAAAGATATCCACGTTTTAGAAAAAAATTATTTCAAAAAATATATTTTACATTTTCTTGTATCATTTAATGTAAACTTTAAAATCAATAATTGTGTTTGCTGAAATTTTATTTGTTAAAAATTATGAAAAATATTTAATATAAAAAATAATACATCAAAATTTAAAATATTTTTAATACTTGTGAAGACTCTATAACATATATTTTAAAAAAACAGATGGAGTATATGTTTATATATTTATCTGTTTTTTATACATATCTAAAAAAACATATTAAATTTTGATAATAAATTTATTATTTTCTGTATTCACCAATTTCAAATAATTTTAGACCAATAATATTTCATTAAATTTAGATTATTTTAAAAATTTGTAATATATTATTATTACCTAATAAAAAATATCTACAAAACTTAAAACATGTAACTATTAAAAAGAAAGCTTTTGTAAAAACAATTTTTAGGATCATAGCGATTAGAAAACACTTACAGAAAATGTTTATTATAAGTTCATAACAAATGTTTATTTTAAATGGAATTCATATATGTTAACTTTTTCTTTTTTTGGAATGAATCTATCGATGTCGGTTGACTCGGTCCCAAGAAATAGGGATAAGAAAAAGACTTTGTCGTGGAAAGAAATTTAACAAGATTTGTAGTCCACTCATGTTGACATATACTCTAACATTTAAAATTAATAATACTTCAATTCTGTTGAAACACAACATAGAAAAATATGCCAATAATTTCATGCTATATATATTAGAGATTATGGCCATATATTTCAATTTCTACGAATGTTGATAAAGGATATCAATAATGTACTGTATATTTATAGTTCTTTAAGCGGTTTTTACTAATCAGATTGTAGTATATTTGAAAATATAAATGATATATACTTATATAATAAGAGTTTATTTGTCCCGCAATATATATATCGTTGATTCGTCTAGTATATAATTATATTTTAAAGGCCACAAATACGTATTGATTTTTTATAACGTAGTCAAAAACTAAGTCACCATGATGTAAAAGAGTGGAAAATAAATTTACCCGGTACAATACAAAATGGTGTCAGCAACAATACAAGACCCATCAACGAAAATGACCCGTCCGTCTTCCTCTAGAGATTCAATCTACAACCATTCGAATATATGAACAATCTTTAATAATCTATATTGTATATATGAAATTAACATGGTGATGGTGAGAGTGTACCTCAAGATGAAGATGGAAGTTATGATGTTTTGAAATGACTTTAGACAAGCCAGGAGGAACGTCGAGTGATTTGGCACTTAGATGAACTTCCTTTGCAACTTCCACAAGCTCTATAGATATGTCTTGTCCACTCATCGAGCAACCAACGACCACCACGACCTAACATTTATCATCATGCATCATACATTATACAACATGTGCGTCATTAATTATTACATATGTATCATCAAGTTTTATCTATTAATTATCATCACCTCATCGCGAAAAGGATCAGGCACCCTGTAGATATGGCTATGAAGTTGCTTCCTCTTCCACGAATCCATTCCTATAAACATCCAAACTATGAAAACACCACCATCCTTTTTTGAACTTTCTGATATGAAAACTAATTTCTCAACAGAAAATTTTGAGTATTAAATTTGCATGGACTCCAAATAATTTGAATTCCTCCTGTCTATATCTAGGAATCATACACGGTGTAGCATTATATAAACAATGATCAATTCACACACATATATACCTTTAATGGAAGGCAATCTAGGATAAGAGTAATGGCCAGAGGCAACAACAACAGCATCAAACACTTCTTCAATAACCTCACCAGTCTTCTTCGCTACACTTTTCACCATCCATCTCTTCATATTATCATCAACATCTTTATCATCATCCACCATCCCCACAAACTCAACCCTAACATTAAACCTTATCATCTCTCTCAACCCAAACACCTCACAAAAATCTTTAAGATACAACCAAAGCTCCTCATGACCGGGAAATCTCCTCGAGTCTCTTCCTTCCTTAACCGTGAACGGAAAATCAGAGAAACCCATTACCTCTCTCGGAGAAATCAACCTCAAGGATGAGTAAATGCTGCTATGGACTTTTAGGGCTTTAGTTTTTCCCAATGGATCTTCTTCTTCCACGTTTGGTTGGTATAGCCATTGCCCTCCTACGTCGTCGTTTTGCTCCATCACCACCACTTTATGCCCTTCTTTCTTGAGCTCTCTCGCCGACACTAACCCTGATGGTCCTGCGCCTATCACACATACCGTCTTTGATTGGCTCTTAATTGGCTCTGATATTACTAACACCATCTTTGTTGGTGGTCGGAGATAGAATGATTATGATGTTGATTTTGTTTGTCCGTCGTGGTCTTACACTCACATGGCTCATGGGGTATTCTATAAATAGTTGATTGTTTTCTGTTTGTCATATTTTTTTCTTTTGTATTGGATTATTATTGCATTGAAATTCAAGTTTTCTAAAAATAAGATATACACTCTAAGTAAAAGAAGAATTATAAGATATACAGTTGCTACTGTTAAGAACTTAAGATATACACTCCAAGCAAAATGTGTTTACATTTTTCTGTATATAAATTATAGTTATTAATCCTATTTTATTTAAAATCCATGAAAAGAAACTTTAAACAAAATAATAAATTTATAGAGCTAAAACTTCGAATATTTAAATATTATTAATAGAAATATATAGATTAGTGTTTATATTATATCATTTTTATATAATTAGATTATTATCCTTTGAAAAACTATATTTTTATATATTACTATATTTTAACTAATCAGTTTTGCTTTATTTTGTTTGATTCATTTACTACTGAACTATATTTGTATAATACAGTTTTTAAAAAGTAATAAAATATTTATACAATATTCTCAATCAAGTCACATTTTTCTATCACATTGATTCAGTTTTATTCAGGGTTGGCCTAGATAAGGGGGCGAGCGGTGCGACCGTTCCAGACCCAATCCGTTGTCTCTCTATTTTTTAATAGATAATGATCCAATTTTTTTTAAAAAGTACATGTATTTTTATATCAAAAATAAGAAAAGAGACCCAATTTTTTCTAATATGAAAATATTTTTTTTCATATATTTATTTTTAAAGATACTTCTGGTATTTTGGAAGAAAAACATATATCTATCAGATTTTTTAAAGAAAAATAATAGTTTGGAAATTAAAATTTTTTTTACCCCAGGACCCATGAAACCATTGAACCGGCTTTGGTTTTATTACACTGAATAATCCACATTAACTGTAGGGGATGATACTTAAAATTAATCACAATTATCTATTTTTGCAGTATCTACATTTGCATATAATACATTTTATATTATGATATTCTATATGTAACTGTTCCTTATAAGAAAATTTATGTTCATTATTATATATAAGTTTACTATATACTCTAAAATAAAATGAGGCATATAGGTAGCATCCAAAGTTTAATATATTATTAATTCTATTTGTGAATATCGAGATTCAATATTTGTTGTGCACGGTATCTAAGCAATAATTGAATCCGGGCAACATTAGGTATTATCAATAAAAACAATTAACATTACATATTTATTCATTTTGATAAATGGGACCCGGTTCGATCAATCAAGATCTCTGGATGATCAACCTTACGTCAAACCGACAATTTCAATTTTGCGTAGGTCCAGTTTAAATGTGTTTTTTTAACCGAGGAAACTATTTTTTCACGAGGGACTTGTTCGACACTATTTCGACGACAGTAAATTTCCTTAAAAGGCAATCGTGTAGTATTTCTACAGCTTTGCTTTTCACATCTGAACTGTTGTTAAAATTACTCAAAAAATGTAAGCTGAAAACTACGGTTGAATTAGACATGTTATTTTTGAAAGACATGTCTTACTAAACTTTTTACCGTGATTCTTTTCACCAATATTAAAGATGAGAAAGAAAGTAACATTTCCATATGTTTTCTGGAACTGTTATCAGCAAAAAAATATTTATTCTACTTTTCTAGAAAAAAATCATGAATCTTATCATTATTTCATAAAATTATGAAGTCTATAGAGTATTATATACTTGGTTTTGTTATATACTCCCACTATTTCATAATATATAAATATATAATATATGATGTTTTGGATGAAAGTAAAAAAGCTTAATTTTTGTAAAATAATTCAACCAATCGTTAAAAAGACTATGAATTATATTTAGTTAAACAGTTTCAATAAAACTAAAGCTACAACAAAAACTCTATAAATTAATATTTTATTAATTTATAGAGTTAATAATTTATAAAAAGTGTTTTTTTATTTAGTTTTTATATTTTAAATATATATTTTTTCTAAAACAAGAAAACATTTGATTTTGTGTATATACATTAATTAAATTTTTGAAACTCGACATTCATATTGTTGTTATTATATCATTTGATGTATATAAAATATGTGTCATAGAGTTTAAATGTGGTTTTGGATATAATTTTACTAAATCTCATCAAAATATATTAAGTGTTAAGAAAAAATAAGTATAATTCTATTTTGAATATAAAACAAACAATATAATAGTTTATTTATGCATATATCAAATATATATATTATTAATTTATAATTTAATGATACCATATATTTAGATAGAACTGTTTAAAAAGCTATTATCTTATTATCTTATCGATTTCTGTCATATATTGAACCGGTCTAACTTGAGACAGAAGAAATTTATTCATTTATAGTGTCGCATATTAAGTATTAATTTATAGAGATTTTGTTGTATATAGCTATATAAAATATCTTATATTTTAAAACAAAATAAATCTTTGAAAACATCATATATTATAAAACGAAATGAATAAGATATTTTAAAAGTTTCTAAATTGTTTCAGTTCAATTGATTTTTCTCAAGTTCTTAAGCAGTATTTATATTTATGTAATATGATGTGACTATTAAAAATTTAGTATTTTTTATTATTTAAAAATGTTCTTAAATGAAAAAATTATATAAAAATTTAAACGCACTTAAGTTTTATTTAAATTCCTGTGCTTTTTTTGGTAAACTAATGTCTATGCTTCTTAACCAAAACATCTTGTAAATAGGATAAAAGTAACATCATTTTAGAATATCTGAGAAGGTCAATGAAATGGTGACTTCAGCAAATTTACGTGTCATGTTGTTTTACCTATCACCAATCTGGAATATTTCATTTTCCAGTTAGTTTGCTTTTCCGTTTTTTAAAAGAAAATAGAAAAAAAGTATTCTTCTTTTTTTTTTGACAAAAGGCTTTCATATTGAATGCATGAGAAATAAAATTGTTACAATTTTTATCAAAAAAAAAAAAAAAAAAATTGTTACAAGCCATAGGGGTCGCGTCATAGAAAGAAATCTTTGCCGACGAAATAGATTATGTAGAGTTGTTGACGTAAAATATAAAGGGTCGCGTCATTCTCACAGAAGGTGACACCAACCAATGAGCGAGCATTCGGTACACGTTACCAATCTGAATAATTTGGTCAAGTCGATATCCTATCAATTTTTTTTATCCCTTTACATACATATCGAATTATCGTAGGTCACGTACATATAATATGGTCAAGTCCGCATCGTATCAATTTCCTTTTCTCACCTCAAATCTTGTGATTTTATCTAATATTTTAAACTTGACATTAGATTTGGGTTGTTAAAAATCTGTTCGGAATTACCTTGTCAATTATATAAACACGTGAGTCTTGTTTCTCGAAAAAAACGACAACATTGTACGAATAGGATGGGTTGATGTGTCGAGAAGGATCGACAAAATGATTGGCATGAAGCTGCATAGGCACTACAATCATATATTTTCACCTCTATAATACTATTTAGAGGTGAAATTGCTCTAACTCATCTTTATTTCTTCCTCTATAATAGAGATTTCTATTTTTTTCTCTATTTATAGAGGAAGAAATAGTATTCTTCTATTTTTTACTCTATATTTTAGAAATTGCTATTTTAAGGGAATACATTAGAACATATATCACCTCTATTATAGAATTCCCCTATTTTAGAGGTAAAAATAGCAAATTACATCGGAGATGATCTTAGACGCAAACAAACATGAGCTAATACAGACAACTATAACAAGATAATTTATGTCAATTTGCTGGTTGAATGGTGTGACTGCTGCAGCGTGTAATGAGTGGTATAGCCATAATGGTAATTAAAAATGGAAAATATAAATAAAATAGTTGCCTTGAACACCACAAAATCTAAGAAACGTGTTTCTCGCTGTAGAATCCTTTCTAGCTACGAGTCGTGTGGTTCATTTTAATTTCCTTTTTTACATACTCCCTCTGTTTTCATATACTACATCCCTCTGTTTCACAATACATGATATTATTCCTTAATACACAAAGATTAAGAAACAATAAACACATACTTTTCTAATCATTTGTGTTTAATATTTACTTCAAATATTTACTTTTTTTATTTTTCTTAATTATTGTAGTTAGACCAATTTCCACTTACCAATATTCCAATTTCTTTCTTAACCATTCACGTTTGTAGAAAAGTAAAATTGTCTTTACCCAAAAACTAGTATTTAAGTTAATTACTATATATTAACCCGTACATCCGTGCAGATATATTTATATTTTTAAATTAATATTGAAAATATAAAATATGTTATAAAGATATATATCTAATATCAGTTTGATGTATATAATTTTTATTTTGAAAATTTATATTTGTTGAAATTTGTTTGATGATATTGTACAAATCATATATTAATGAAGTATTTTTGTTTATTTATTTAAAATGCAACATCAGTATTAATAGTTTAATTTTAAACATTAGTTTTATATGAATTAATAAAAAAAATTATTAGCTTCCTTGTTTAAAAATTTTTATTCTCGAAATGTTTTTATGTGAATAAATTAAATTATTTTTGTTATATTTTAAAATATTATTTTATTTAATATATTATATTTCAGTTTAATATTTTTATTTTTACTAAAAATATCAACATAGAATGTTACAACCAATAAAATATTATTTATTTTGTTTTATATAAAAATTTAATTTGGTAATTTAAAAAGAATTGGGCTATACTATTTAATTTCAAAATTAGTTACTGGAATATATAAAATATGATCTATATTAAATATGATAAACAGTCAAATGATAATTACCTAATGACAATATATTTATGTTTTCTTAGAAATTTTATTGTTTAGATTTATATTGGTTTTGTTAGGAGAATATCATATATGAGTATTTTTATGATGTTTAGTTAAATTTCTAATGAATGATCTTAACATAGACTTATGTATGGCAGATAAAAAAATATGACTCTATTTTAGTAGACTAGATTGTAAAAGTAACTGTAAATTAGTTAGTTTATCTTTTTAAAAAAAAATATTAATGCACAAAATTCTTCTTTGTGGAACAAGACTAAAACCCAAAAATCTTATTTATAGGAACAAATGGAGTATATTTTAGGGAAAATAGAATAAAAACTCTCTCATTTTTTCTTTAAATTTATCAAGTTTCCTTCTGAAGTTGAATTATCTAGCATAACACAAACAACAGAGGTGGAGAGATTTCCATAAAAATATTAACTGAAACTTATGAGGCTTGAAATAATTATTAAGTGAATATTTTTTTTGAACCATTTGAGAACTTAATGATAAATACATGTTAACCATTAATATCTTGGAGACTTAATTTGTCATCACGGTATGTCCATGACCGCCTCTGATTCCACCGATAGATCTTGTTTTAGAGTTGGGAGGTCGTTAAGTTTGGTGTCGCTAGCCACATCCGGAAAGCTTGTTTTGAACTGTTCTGGTGAACCTACCGTCCATACCACAATTTAGAAACGTGCGTGCGGATAATTGTTCCAAGTAGCCTTTGCCGAGAAGGTAGGGTTATAGGCATGACCAGCTACAAATGGGCCCTTTGGAAGATAAGAATAAAGCAGCCCAAAAGTGGTCTAACTTTCTAGCTAGAAGTTGCAAGACTTCCCATTGCTCATATTACAGTTTAAGAGAGTTGACATCAGGGGCCTTAACCTGAGTACTTATGCCAATACTAATATTCATTTTCTCTTCGTTTCAGAGACCAGAAGCTCAAGCTCTTCCTCTAAAGGCCCAAACGACTTGCAATTATTTTCTAAACACGTTTTTCCATCTATTCGTTATAATGCGACTAAATTGTACATGAATAATAGCATATTAGAACACATGCTTTGATACTTGGCATGTTCCTTTACAGTGGAATACGAATTTTGGCTATTTTCTATGTTTATTTTTGCTTCATGAACAAACAACTACATTTCCTCTTTCCCATAGTATAGTATAAGAGAATATAGGACGAATCTATGAAGCTCAAACAATATTGGAGTCTCTTGGGGAAAATTTAGTTAAGCAAAGAAGAAGAAGGTAAACGTCCAATCTCCATTTTATTTAAATTTATTGTGTACATATTTTTATAAAACTTAATCGCATTATACATCTAAAAAACGTTTGTGCAAAAATATATATTTGTAATTGATCTTTATAGGGTGTCAGTTTCGGAGAACAAACAAACGGATATGCCGAATCTATCAGAACTGGCCATAACCGGTACATTTCACTTGGTTATCCGTTTTTGTTTATTAAAGAAAAATCACATTATGTATGATAAACTTTTGCCTTGTTTAATATTAAACTGAAGATAATCCAGCACTAAACTGGCTGAAAAACCAAGCATATTGGTACGAGAAAATGGACTACTACGACGAGAAAGAAAGCGAATTTGCAACTTCTGTTGCAGCTGCTGCGTTTGTCATCAGAGCAATGGAGGAAGCCTATAAAGAAAATGCGAAAAGAATGAGAGAAGAAACCAAGAGGTCTCGCAAGAAGAAAACCAATCCGGTAATAGCTAAATCCGAAGTAAAGAGAATCAACAGATCATTTACTCAAGACTTGACCATTGGAGGTAACTAATACAAATAAAATTATCTAAGTCGTTACTAGCCTATATTGAACTTATAAACTTTTAACTTAATTTTCCCCAGAGGAGAGTTTCAAAAAACAACAGATGGACAATCCACAAAAGGACCGTAGGGAACAAGAGATTGGCTCTTCCTCTAGAACATTGGGACTTGCTTCAGCGCCAAGTAAAGCAGATTCTTGGGAAAAATCTCAACTCGACAAAATCAAATTAAGGTCAAATTTCATTCTTAATTAGTCATTTAATATAAAGGTATACAGAATCTTATTAGAAACTAGAAATCAAACTTTACTCGAAGGTATGAGAAAATGAAAGCTGAAATTGTGGGTTGGGAAAATGAGAGAAAATCAGCAGCTAAACTCAGAATGGAGAAAAGAAAGGTTGTTTTCCCATCATAAAAATGACTAAACATTCATTTATTGTGTGTCTTTAAGTACTCGACTAATAGATAATTTGATTTTGTTTTAAATTTGTGTAATTAGAGTGAGTTGCAGAAAAGAACAGAAATAAATAACCAGCATTATAAGACAAAGTTAGCACGGATCCAAGTTATTGCTGATGGAGCCAAGAAACAGCTTGAGGAGAAGAAGAGGAGCCAAGAAGCTCAAGTTCAAGAAAAAGTTAAGAAAATGCGTCGAACTGGAAAAGTCCCTGCCAATTATTTATGCTTTCGATTTAATTACTAAAATAATAACTAGTTCTATTAATTATACTATATTCGTGGGTGTTGTCTATGAAAAATCGATAAACTATGATTGGTAATCTCACAAATAAATAGAAAGTAGAAAGTAATTATACTTTTGTATATAATATTGCATTTTAATGAAAAAATTAAAAATAATTGTGCTCATTAAATAATCAAATATATAATGTGATAGTCGATGTTTACTCATCTCACACGGAATGTATTATACAAAGACGAGTGAACACAAAGAAGGGACCAAAAATGATTTTGATAAAAAGATTACAACTGCTAAGTTTTAGAGATATAAACTCATATGAAAATGAAGCATTATTTGGTCCAGTCTCCCTCTTAGGCCTAAGTTATTAATTTCTTCAATGGTAAGATCGTTGCAACTGCTCTACATGGTGGTCAGGACCATTCGCATTTACTATTCTATCTTCTTATTTGGAAATCATGTAATAATGTCAGTCTGTCATTGTACATTTCTCTATCAAAAGATTTTGACAATTTTTATTTATTTATTAATGATTTTGCCGTGTTCTTTGAATATATGCCGTGAAGAGTTTTGTTCACTGATCTGATGGTATGAATTCGCGTTTCTTGAATGATAATAATGGCCGCATCAAATTGTTGTAATGCATTCCAATTATAATTTTGTCACAACGTATTTTCTTGAGAAATAAGTTCAATATGGAAAATCCAACAACATTTCTTTTCAGAAAAGTAACTTCATGTATATATGTTAAGTTGTCAACATATATATCCATGAAGTGCAAGAGTTAGACTAGTACATACAATGTAAACATAAGAGAAAGACATGTAATACATAATATTTCCAAAAACAACATTTTCTTTTCAATTTTAGTTATATGTATTATATAACACCACTGGTCAACTAGAATTGCAGTGATAAAAAGAAGGATAATCACAAATCAAATCATTAACAGAAGGTAATTGATGTGAAGAGAAGATAGTTTAGACTTTAAAAGAAGAAAAAAAATAAGAGAAGAGAACTATGAACAGATAAACTTCAGAGGAGCGTTAGGATTCGTTGTCAAGAATCTAATGCAAGAAGTTGATTGGCTGAACTTACAGATCAACCTGGGTCCCAGAAATATTATCCAGTAAAATATATACATGTGTCCTTGTGACGACATGAGGTTTAAGCTGTCGGCCGTAGCTCGAGCGGGTGGGTGATATCACTTAAGATTTTGATGTGACACCAAATGATTGGGAGATGATCTCTTTAGGTTTACAAAGGTTGATCTCGTAATAATCACATATTTCAAGAAAAACTTATATTTATTCTGACTCAACATTACATATTTCATTCATATCAAGTTTATTAGCCACCAATTTTCAAAAAAGAAAAGGTTTTTTAAGCCACCGTCAGGCTATTCAAGCTAGGACCTCAACTAATGGTTGTAACCAGATCCTATACAGTACAAGTAATAAACCCAATGACCTAAAAATATTGTATTGCAATTCTCTAACTTTAAGCTTCATGTCTTGGTAAAGTTTGCAAGCAAATGAAACTAAATATTATATAATCATT
Organism: Brassica napus; assembly: GCF_020379485.1. Lineage (NCBI taxonomy): Eukaryota > Viridiplantae > Streptophyta > Magnoliopsida > Brassicales > Brassicaceae > Brassica > Brassica napus. The sequence goes on along the minus strand of NC_063436.1, from coordinate 21,834,069 downwards.
ATAACCTTTTTCATGAAAAATCATTAAAACTATTTAGAGATCATTAGTAAACTCTTATGAATACCTCTCTTATATAATAAAAATATATTTGATATAGTATAACTATATATTTAAACTTATAAATATAATATATATATAAATTAATGAGATATAAAACCAAATGTCTTATATGGATCTTTCAAGATTTTTGGAGTTTTTCATATGAAAAATCCATCCCATTCTCTTTATTATTTTAATGTTAAAATTTTCATTGAGATAAATTCAATAAAAATATTCTTGGAACATTCAGGTTGGTAATATATATATATATATATATTTATTTCATCAAATCTCTTACCCCCAAAAATTTCATTAGTATCGAGTTTATTGCCACCGCCTGGCTATGGAAGCTAGCTAGGCCCTCAACTAATGGTTGTACCCAAATCATATACAGTACAAGTAAGAAAGGCAATGATCGAAAATATTGTTTTGCAATCCTTGAAGCTTCATGTCTTGGTAAAATTTGCAAGCAAATGAAACTAAATAAAAACCAGTTTCAGAAGAAAAATGAAACTAAATATTACAATCATTTATTTTAATAGAAAATAAATAAATAAAACTTCTTAGTGTTCTTCTTCCCATACAGTAAGTCCTGTCTTCCCCTTTTTTTCTTTCATCCTAGATTAACTAATAGTCTAATACTGTGTTTTGTTCTTTTGGAATATGAACTCCTGATGACATGTATAAGTTGCATACAAATGTTTCAATATGAATATTTCTATGGTCAAATCCCGAATCAGCCATTTGATATTGTGAGATCAGATGACAGAAGAATGTGGACAGAGAAAGAATAGATTAAGAGTGGCTGAGAAGTGAGACCATATTGATTTATTCCTCAGCAACTTGCATCAAATGGACTTGTTGATACCATCAGCCTCACATCTCACTCATTTTTGACATTCGAATACCATACTATAGTTTCGGATTCTTACGTGTTTGCTCCAATAAATATATCTTTGTCTTCTATTATTTAATGCTTTTATCAACATGAATACATACTAAGGTTTCAACTACGTTTAAGTAACGTTGAAATTCACATTCTTCTTTAAAAAAAAAAACTATTATTAGAAATTTGTTTGTTTCCTAATCGGTGAATCACACGCTTTCCTTTATACCGAGTGGTCAAATGCATGCAATAAATGATCTTGCCCTCACAGCTGAGTTAAATGACGAAAATGCCCTCTTATTGGATTTTTGGGGGTAGAGAGAGGATTCTAGGCAGGGCAACAGCAATCCTTTGCCACACATGTGCTTCCTCCACATAAAAACCATTGTTATTGCAGGGACCATTGTCTCTTTATTATATTACTTCAATGTGGATCAAATGAAGATACATTACATGAGTTGTCGCTGTGATTGTGAAGAGCTTGAAAACAGAGGAGGACACCAAGATTACACCACAAAAACGAAGAAGAAAAAAAGAAAAGCTGAATTGTCAGTTTATTCTCTGCAAACGTGCGGCCTAAGTAACAACAACACATGTATACTCTCTGTTCCTGACAAGAACTACTCTTCTTTGTTTCTTAAAGAAGACAAAGCCTCACGATTCTGTCTCGTTTCTTTATTTGTTACTCTCTCTCTCTGTTAACACAAAACGAATGTCTTTTCAGGTCGAATTACGGAGTGAAAGAGCTCACATGGGAAAATGGGCAGTTAACGGTCCATGGTCTAGGCGAAGGAGTCGAACCAACAACAACCTCAGCTAACCTTTTATGGACTCAAGCTCTCAACGGGTGTGAGACTTTGGAGTCTGTGGTCCACCAGGCGGCTCTGCAGCCAAACAAGCTGCAGAGCCAGAATGGACGGGACCACAACAACTCTGAGAGCAAGGACGGATCCTGTTCAAGAAAACGCGGTTATCCCCAAGAAATGGACTGTTGGTTCTCTGGTCAAGAAGAGAGCCATAGAGTTGGTCATAGCGTGACTGCAAGTGCAAGTGGTACCAACATGTCTTGGGCTTCTTTTGAATCTGGTCGTAGCTTGAAGACGGCTAGAACCGGAGACAGAGACTATTTATTCTCTGGATCGGTAAAGAACAAACAAAAAAACACTTTTTCTTTTTTTTTTCTGAAAGATGACTTGAGGAATAATCAGTAAAAGTCTTTACAGGAAACTCAAGAAACTGAAGGAGATGAACAAGAGACTAGAGGAGAAGCTGGGAGATCTAATAATGGAAGAAGAGGACGAGCCGCAGCTATTCACAACGAGTCTGAAAGGGTAAAAAAAAAACAATACATATACTTTTTTTTTGCTATCCATAGTTTCCATACTGACTCTTTTGGTTGTGATGCATGCAGAGAAGGCGTGACAGGATAAACCAAAGGATGAGAACACTTCAGAAGCTGCTTCCTACTGCAAGTAAGGTATATATATTACACAATGTTTAAGAAATCGATAAGGCGGTGGTTAGGCGCTTTATAGAAAATTATTGTTTAACATCTAAACCAATTTTTTTCAAAAGCCGGTTTTAAAACATCGTTTTATTCATACCTGACTTACCGACTAGGCTACCTATACCAATTTTTTGAACATTACAAAACCAGAAAACCCCACTTTCAAAGTTTAGGACTTTGTATCTATATCACAAGTGGGTTAGTTAAATCATTATCTGGATATTGCAGGCGGATAAAGTATCCATTTTGGATGATGTAATAGAACATTTGAAACAGCTACAAGCACAGGTTCAGTTTATGAGCTTAAGAGCCAACTTGCCACAACAAATGATGATGCCACAGCTACCTCCTCCACAATCAGTTCTCAGCATCCAACACCAACAACAACAGCAGCAGCAGCAGCAGCAGCAACAACAACAGTTTCAGATGTCTTTACTAGCAACAATGGCGCGAATGGGAATGGGAGGCGGTGGCAATGCTTATGGAGGTTTAGTTCCTCCTCATCCACCATTGATGGTCCCTCCTATGGATAACAGAGACTGCACTAATGCTTCTTCAGCTTCTTTAACTGATCCCTACAGTGCTTTTCTCGCACAGGTAAAATCACTTTTAACTGTTCTTTTTTTGGGTTAATGGTGAAAGTTGTGGGCTCCGGAGTTAGTCTTTAGATATTCTGATTTAAAGAATATTTTTTCGTCTTTAAGATGGTTTGAACCCGGTGAAAAGGGAACTAATCCTCTTGCACTACCCCTAAGTTACCGATACTTTATTTTTTAACTGTTTTTTTTTTTGAAAAATGATTTGAGAAATAAAAAAAACTTGAGAGTTCACTGTTGTTGGTCATGTTAATGCAGACAATGAACATGGATCTATATAACAAAATGGCTGCAGCTATCTACAGACAACAGTCTGATCAGACTCCAAAGGTAAATACAGGCATGCCCTCAAGTTCTTCTAATCACGAGAAAAGAGATTAGTCCTACCTGAGTACTACTATTAAGATCATGAACGTTCATTGTATCTTGATTGTAAAAAAAAAATGTATTTTTGAGTATTGTAAAAGAATCTTGTAGAGATAAAACTTGAAAGCTTTACAACTTCCTCTTCAGTTCAGTTATTGTCAAAATACATTAATAAGTCATTTTGATGTTTGCACAAAAAAAAGAAGAAGTCATTTTGTAATTTTAAGAACAGCAGCAACAAGCCAACTAAAAATATGCACAGACATAAGTGCTTGGGTATGTTTTGTTTTCACTGTTTGGAACCAAAAGGATTAAACCTTAGACTCTGATGTCACGTCCTTGCTGTGAGGTGTCTTAGTGTCCTGAAGAGAGATTACAAATTCAAAAGCACCAGTAAGAGCTTTCACTTTGGTGGTTTTCCTCACCTTTATCAACTTATTCATTGTCTCCTCAATCACACTGTTGAACAGTGTCATCCTTTTCTTCTTCCCTTCTACCATTCTACGCCTCAGAACAACCTTCTCACGTTTACTTCCTTCACAAGAAACGCTTTTAGTCTCACCAACAATACCTTTCAGATTCTTCTTCCTTCCTTCGCTTTGGGTTTCTTGATCCTCAAGTAGTTTTGGTTCAAGAGTCTTCCCTTTATTGAAACTCAGCTGCTTCCCTAGAGTAACCTTTACACCTGTCTTCTTAGTAGGCCTAATCTTCTTTGCTAAAAGGTCTGCATCACCACTTTCTTTCCTCTTAGTCAAAGAGGTATGATATGCAGAACCACGTTTAGTAGGAGTAGCCAAGATTTTTAGTCTACTTCTCATGTTTTTCTTCTCGCTCTGAACACCTTTGACGCTAGCTTCGACAACACACACAGTCTTCTCTTTTACATCTTCACCACTTATTGTCTGAGTCTTTGCCTTCTCTTTATTCTTTGGAGTATAAACCTTACAACTTGACTTCTCACTTCCTAAGCCAGCAACCTTTTTAACAACAGATGAACCACCACCAGTCACAGTACTCTCGGTTCCCTTGTTCTGCTTCCGAGGTTTATCATTGCTTCTAACGCTTAAACCATCAACAGATCTCGCCATCTCGCTACCTCCTTTAACGCTAGATGTTTCTGAGTTCACAGAAGCACATGTTTTTTTCTTCACAGCCAATGCATCTCTCTTTGCAACCGCAGAACTCTCAGGTTTGGTACTTCCCAATGACATCCTTCTCAAACCTGAAGTAGTCTCAACTTTATCCGCCTCCGAGCCTTCAACACTTGCTCTTCTCCTCACCACCTTCCATGGTTTCACCGCATCATCACGATGATCATGGGCCTTCCCGTGTTTACAGAGATCATGAGTTGAGGGCACATGATGATTCCCGCGGTAACGGGACTTAACCTCCAGTTTACCTCCTCCTAGTGTACCTATCGCTCCAGTTGAATGACGTCTCAAGCTCACACTTGGTGGCTTAGGCACTTCTTTAGTCTTTGATACACACTCTTCTTGATCCTTCAATGCTACATCTTCCACGTTTCCCACATCCTTTACAATAACTCTTCTTACAGAACCTTCTTCAGACATCATCATCTCTTGAGGATTTGTATCAATCTCTTTGACCTCTGAAGTATTATTCTCTTCAGCCATTGCACAGTTTTTGATCTCTGAGCTATTCTCCACAGCCATCATCACAGAATCTAATGACAGAAGAGTGTGATTAATCAGTAACAATATCTAATTATCTATCTATTAATCATGATCATATTGTAGAACTTGAAATCATTATTAAAGAACAAATCTGTAGACAAAAGAATCTACCAAAAAGATGACTCAAACATTCTATTCTTCATTCCAACATCAAAACATGGTTTTAACTGAAAGAATCTACACCCAAAGAAGGACAAGTGTTGACTTGCAAGAGTTCTCAATCAAGATATATAATCCTCGTCAACCATCAATCACATCAATACCTAAAAGACAAAATAATCTGATCGTTGAATGATTTTAATTTCTTTATATCTAATATTGCGTTCTGGTCAAAGTTTTGAGGACAACGACCTAATTCTACAGTACCGCAGAGAACTAACTTACTCTACACGCTTTAACCCCTAATTAGCAGTTTCAACTTCAAACCAACACAAACTTAACCAAAACGCAAGAAGTCAGAGAAACGATACCTTTGGATTGTTGCTAGAGAAACTATCAACTTAGAATTCTCGGAGAAATTAAATATAAAATAAGAAGACAAAGAAATCGGCAGAAGATGAAGAGAAAAAATAATATATGTACCAAAAGATTGTCTTCCTAGACGAGATTATATTTTCTTTTTATATGGAAACAGATTGATGAAATAAGAAAAGAGAGATTTGGTTATTAAGGAAAAGAAAACACACACATGAACATAGAATTAAGTTTTTTTGTGTTAATTTCTTGCTTAAGTTACTTAAGGTCAAACTAATAATTGATGTTTTCTGTCTAATTTTTAATTTATTATATAACTGATAACTGGATTTGATGGTTTCAATAAAAATCTGAGTATCATTAATCTCTATATATTCCCATCAAATAATGAGAAAATGCATGAATTTAACTCCAATATAGTAGATCCCAAAGTGAAACGAAATTATTATTGTATCTTGGCACAAAGGAAATTGACAATTTAAAAGGGTTATTGGACGCAGAATTTATGTGGATTTTGATGGTTTTAAAAAATTTAAGAGTTGAGAATTTTTTTAAAAAAAAATACTAGATTTAATAAATATTTTGTATAGATTTTATGAAATTTATATCAAATATATCTTATATAATTTGTTAGTTGTTACTGATTATTATATGAACTTACAAAAAAATAATATATATATATATATATATTCCATCTCTTATAGTTGAATCTTCCATCTCCAATACAAAGAAAAACTTTATTTTCTTGCTGTTTGGTTGAAGTTCTTATTAATATGCAACATTTCATCTCTTGGAACCAGTGGAACGGAGGAGGAAAATATATAAAAATATCATAAATATTAATAACCATCTGTACTTATTCTCAAAGGATAACATGAGGAATCTATATGTCTTACGAGATGAAATAATTCTTTGTAATTGTTACGAGATCTCAAGACTTAACAAAAGTGCTAAATCATAAAATATATGGTACAAAAACAATTTTGGTACTATTTTCAACTTCTTAAAAATTAGAAAATTTTGAAATCTTGTTAAATTATCAGTTGAAAACTTTATTTTCTTGTTGTTTGGTTGAAGTTCTTATTAATATGCAACATTTCATCTCTTGGAACGGAGGAAGAAAATATAAAAAACATATCATAAATATTAATAACCATCTATACTTATTCTCAAAGAAAAACATGAGGAATCCCCCTATACATTAAAAGAGAAGTCACTTTAGTGATTTCTGCTGAGATGACACTCATATAGAGTTTCTCAGGAAAAATGTTATAATTCTATTGGCTCGTTTTTTTGAATTTTTCTTTTTCATTTATTTTAATCAATCGCTTATGTAGACAAGCCCAAAACTATTGTCGATTTCGTTAAGACCATATATAGCTAGAGGATAATAATTATCGATTTAGTTTAGCCTTGGGTACCCGTTCGGGTTCGGGTCGGGTATTTCAGATTTTCGGGTATTTCGGTATAGAGGTGTAGAACCCGTTCGAGTATTTCTGTACTTCGGGTCGGGTTCGGGTATTTTCAGTTCGGATTCGGTTATTTTGGATCTGGTTCGGATATTTAGATTTTGAAAAAAAATTAAAATTTTCATTTCTCAAGTTTCTTATATTTAAAAATATAACTTTCAATTAACTAATTTTTATTTTTAATAGATTGAATAGTTAATATCATAACTAATTAACTAATTTTGGACATAACATTTTAAAACTAAAAATACATTAATTTAGTTTTTTTAAAAAAAATTTCGGATGTAACTTTTTGTTAATTTTTTAAATAAAAAATTTGACATGCATTTTAAATGAGTAGCAAATCATTTTTTTCGTAATTGTATGTATATCATATGAACTTAAAGTATGTGTAGTATCAATATAAATATTTTATATAAAATGAGAGATGTAAACTAAAAATATAAGGTTAATTATACATATGTTCGGTTATCTTCGGATATCCATTCGGGTTCGGGTATTATCCGTTCGGGTTCGGGTATCCAATCTCTCCTTATTCAATATTCGTTCGAGTATTTTGCTAGTTCGGTTCGGATTTCAGTTCGGGTTTTTCGGATTGGGTTCGGGTGCCACTTCGGATATGGGGTAAAGTGTCCACCCCTACTAATTAGGTTGTTTGTTTTTAATAACTTACCTTTCTAAAATGGATTACTTGCGCAAGTTGAAATCATTAAATATGCAAATAACTTATTGACAAAATTTGTTTTTAATAACTTACATTTCTAATATAGATTACTTGCACAAGTTGAAATCATTAAATATGCAAATCACTTATTCACAATATGGATTACTTGCGCAAGTTGAAATCATTAAATTTTATCGATTTAGTTTACCCTTGGGCAAGATTTAGAATTAAGACAAATATTAAAAACTTTCCTTATTATTCAAACGGTAAACTTGCGCATGTTGATATCATATTTATTATATTGCTTACAAAATATTTTAATGTTTCTAATTAGGTTGTTTGTTTTTAATAACTTACCTTTCTAATATGGATTACTTGCGCAAGTTAAAATCATATCATATGCAAATCATTTTTTGACAATACACATTTAATATCTTTCTTTAAACGATTTTATTATTTATTGTGCAAAATATTAAAATCATTAATATGAGAATAAATCGACTGTATATATATAGGAGACACCCAAGGTCTTAAAATACAAACATTTTCTTTTCATTCTTTAAAGTATTATTCACAAATCTCTCCTCTCATACTATTAAGGTATTACGACAATACTGCTTGTGTGCTAAGAAAAATGTGTTTAGACGCAAAGGCTCCTCATCTTTAGAACCTTGAACTCAACTCTTTGTGTCTTGTCTCCAAAAAGCATGTCTGGTCTATCTTTTCCATGTGTTGAATACTGGTAACGATAATATAGTTTTCCTTTTTTTTATATGTAGACCAGGTCGTGAGAGTGATAGTGATCCAGAAAACCTTGATTAACATGCTGAGAAGCTTCGCCAAGTTAAAGAAGTTCTTGAAGAGGTTCTTTAGTACTTTCTCTCTCTTTGTTGAATATTGTCCGGGAAAGTATTACATAGTATCATTTAGTAATAATATATTATATCATTTTTTTGTTGAATATACTATCTTTTATAAGTAAGCTAGCATTATGCATTTTTTATTTAATTCATAAGGTCATTTTCTCACAGCAGAGAACCTTTTGGAATGGCGCAGTGAAGAAATTTCTCAGGGATATACAGGAAGGTTCAACTGAAGCCGCTGAAGTTGGATGGTGAAGGCGAAGAATAAAGACATGTAGAGGCCTTTATGATTCTTAAATACGGCGGTGTTCTAACTCACGCTGGTAGAAAACATGTGTTTACATACTCTACCATTTAATTTGCCATTGTTATATATATATATATATATATATATATGTTTTCCAAATATGGAAGAATTGTTTAACTTATTGACGTTTAACATCGCTTGCCATATAATCTAACGAATATTACAAATAACAATTTATGGAAACTATTCTCGAAATTATTGAAAGACTAATAATGTTTTATTTATTACTTTTAATATTTATAACCTATAAAATAAAATGAACGAAATTTTATATAACATAATTATAAAAGTTTTATCCTCTACTTGATGAACTGTGTTCGAATATAATTATATAATAACTATTTTAAATATTACAAAATCCAAAAATGTTTATTAATATTATTTTTAAATTATTTATCGTTGTTTAAAGAATAAATTTATCATAATTTTAAAATAATTTATAAAATACTTACAAAATGCAAGGCAAAGTTGTACTTTCAAGAGTTAAGTCGAGATCTGGATTAAAAATCTAAATAACTGGTAAAGAAGGGAAGCCGAAGACAAAAACATTGAATGTTGTCTACAAACAAATTTTTCAGAATATTCCGTAGTCACGGCACGTAATTTTAATCTACTTTTTTTCAAATACAAATTTTAAAATATATAAACTGTTACAATTATTTATTTTTTTGTATTTGCCAGATGGGTTGTGATGAGTTAAGAGACCGATGACGGTATGTCAATTTAATATTATTTCATGTTCAATAAAATTTAGAAATTTATAAATCTATCAAATAATGTTAACCTGTCAAATTGCTTACAAAATTTATTTAATTTTCTGCACGTTTCTAATTGAATTTGTTTTCTTTATCGAGAAATATACTTCATAATTTATATTATTTATGGATAATATTTTGATTTTTTTATATTTTCTTTTAATAAGTCTACATAAATGTTTGTTTATTATTTATGGAAAAATAATACTATTCACCTAAATAAAGAATTACGACACATATACAATCCTCTTATATATTAAAAGCGAAGTCACTTTAGTGATTTTTGCTGACATAGCATTAATATAGAGCTTCTCAGAAAAATTGTTATAATTCTATTGGTCGATTTTTTTGAATTTTATTTTTCATTTATTTTAATCAATCGCTTATGTAGACAAGCCCAAAAATATTGTTGATTTCGTTAAGCCTGTATATAGCTAGGAGATAATAATTATCGATTTAGTTTATCATTGGGTAAGATTTAGAACTAAGACAAATATTAAAAACTTTCCTTATTATTCAAACAGTAAACTGGCGCATGTTGATATCATATTAATTACATTTGCTTAAAAAATATTATAATGTTTCTAATTAGTAGGGTAGGCATTCGGGTACCCGTTCGGGTTCAGGTCGGGTATTTTGGATTTTCGAGTATTTCGGTATAGAGGTGTAGAACCCGTTCGGGTATTTCTGTACTTCGGATCAGTTCGGGTATTTTTAGTTCGGATTCGGTTATTTCAGATCGGGTTCGGATATTTAGATTTTGAAAAAAAAATTAAAATTTTCATTTCTCAAGTTTCTTATATTTAAAAATATAACTTTCAGTTAACTAATTTTTTATTTTTAATAGATTAAATGGTTAATAGATTTAGACATAACAAATTAAAACTAAAAATGCATTAATTTAGTTATTTTTAAAAAAAAAATTGGATGTAATTTTTTGTTATTTTTTTAAATAAAAAACTTGACATGCATTTTCGGATCGGGTTCGGATGCTACTTCGGATATCGGGTAAAGTGCCCACCTCTACTAATTAGGTTGTTTGTTTTTAATAACTTACCTTTCTAATATGGATTACTTGTGCAAGTTAAAATCATTAAATATGCAAATAACTTATTGACAAAATTTGTTTTTAATAACTTATCTTTCTAATATAGATTACTTGCGCAAGTTGAAGTCATTAAATATGCAAATCACTTATTCACAATATGGATTACTTGCGCAAGTTGAAATCATTAAATATTATCGATTTAGTTTACCATTGGGCAAGATTTAGAATTAAGACAAATATTAAAAACTTTCCTTATTATTCAAACGGTAAACTTGCGCATGTTGATATCATATTTATTACATTGCTTACAAAATATTTTAATGTTTCTAATTAGGTTGTTTGTTTTTAATAACTTACCTTTCTAATATGGATTACGTGCGCAAGTTAAAATCATATCATATGCAAATCCTTTTTTGACAATACACATTTAATTTCTTTTCTTTAAACGATTTCATTATTTATTGTGCAAAATATTGTGCGTCATTAATTTGAGAAATAAATCGACTGTATATATATACGAGACACCCAAGGTCTTAAAATACAAACATTTTCTTTTCATTCTTTAAAGTATTATTCACAAATCTCTCCTCTCATACTATTAAGGTATTACGACGATGCTGCTTGTGTGCTAAGAAAAATGTGTTTAGACGCAAAGGCTCCTCATCTTTCATCGACTCTGCCACCCACTTTGCCTTGGAAGTATTATATGCTACTTGATGAATCGACTCTGCCACCACTTTACCTTGGAAGTATTATAGAAAGATTAATAATGTTTTATTTATTACTTTTAATATTTATAAACTATAAAATACAATGAACGAAATTTTATATAAGATAATAATAATAGTTTTATACTCTACTTGATGAATTATGTTCGAATATAATTATATAATAACTATTTTAAATATTACAAAATCCAAAAATGTTTATTAAAATTATTTTTAAATTATTTATCGTTGTTTAAAGAATAAATTTATCATAATTTTAAAATAATTTATAAAATACTTACAAAATGCAAGGCAAAGTTTCACTTTCAAGAGTTAAGTCGAGATCTGAATTAAAAATCCTAATAACTGGTAAAGAAGGGAAACCGCAGACAAAAATATTGAAGTTGTCTACAAACAAGTTATTCAGAATATTTTATAGTCACGGTACGTAATTTGAATCTACTTTTTTTTTCAAATACAAATTTTAAAATGAATAAACTGTTGCAATTATTTATTTTTTGTATTTGCTAGATGGGTTGTGATGAGTTAGGAGACCGATGACGGTATGTCAATTTAATATTATTTCATTTTCAATAAAATTTAGAAATTTATAAATCTATCAAATAATGTTAACCCGTCAAATTGCTTACAAAATTTATTTAATTTTTTGCAAGTTTCTAATTGAATTTGCTTTCTTTATCGAGAAATGTACTTTATAATTTATATTATTTATGGATAATATTTTGATTTTTATTATATTTTCTTTTAATATGTCTACATAAATGTTTGTTTATTATTTATGGAAAAATAATATTATTCACTTAAAATAAAGAATTACGAAACATATACAATACAATTCTAATTAATGATAATATAAAATCTGTTACTTCTAAAACTATACACTATTTATTCCATTTTTTGAATGAAAGTATCTTCGTAAACACATAAAATATTTTGTGACGTTGCAATTATACATACACACAATATTTGCCTCTTCATACTGACGTTACTGTGTTCCCTCTCGTGAGGTACGGACCGAGAGAGAACATAGGGTGCGGACCGATCATGTTCTTATGTCCGCACAGGGTGCGGGCCGGTCACCTAGTCTACATTACGAGATGAAACAATTACGAGATCTCAACATTTAACAAAAGTGATAAAATCATTAAAAAATGTGGTACAAAAACAATTATGGTACAATTTTCAACTTCTTCAAAATTAGAAAATTTTGAAATCTTGTTAAATTATCAGTTGAAAATTTTCAAATGAAAATTCCAAATAAACTTTCAAATTCTAACTCCTTAATTTACAATTTTTTCTGTTTCTAGGGCATCTTCATCTCTACTCCATTTTTTTCTCTAAAATAGAATAAAAGTGAATATAGAGTAATGAATGCTCTAACCCAACTTCATATTTCCTTCCATAATAAAATTTACTTCATGAATGGAATAATCTATTTTTTGTTTATTCATCACTCCTTTATAGAGTGGAAAATAGAGTAGGTTGGAGCAATTTTACTTCATTTTCACTTTTACTCCGTGTTAGAGGAAACAATAAAATTTTACGTTGGAGATGCTCTTAAATCATTTCGGTACGCTAATATTCGGTTAAAGTAGTTTGAGCACGCTTTATGACAAAGACAAACAATAAAGAGAGAGAAGAGGCGATGAAATTCAAGATTATGACAAGACTTTGAAAGAAGTGTTGTCGACGCCAAGAACAAAACGAACATCTGCTCTCTGCTTGCGATTCAGACACGACTTACAACTATGGATGCGTGATTCTTCTTCTCAGGTCAGTTTCTCTTCTGATATTTGCTTCATATCAATCATCTCTCTTGAAGCTCAAGTTGATTAGAGTTAACTACATGTATATTATGAACTAACCATATAAGAAATATTAGACTAAACATTACCTGGTGGAGTTTGAATTGACTGTCGCCATCTTCGTCACTGAGACCAACTTGCATTTTGAATTATATAATGCATGACTCCTTCCACCCACGCTGAAAAAAATTACTCGGGATGTAACTTTTTCTATTTTTGACCCAAAAGTCAACTAATGCTCTTGTGCTTGCGTCTCTGGAAACATGTTTGACCAATCATCCTACATCTAATTAAAAAAGTATAGCTATGTTTTAATTGTAATTTAGATATAATTGCTTTGAAATATACCCAAATAATGAAACTTGTAAAGTTCACCAAAATATCGTAAATTAAAATATCCACATACAAATTTCATAAACAAATAATATGGTTTACTTTTCAACTAAAATTTTGAATTGTTTTTTTTTTTGATCAAATTTTGAATTGTTTTTTTTTCTTAAGAATAGTCTGCTATACCAGTTGAACAAGCCACCAGTTTTTTATTTTTTTTCATTTTAAGGTTTATCTGTAGAGAAATTTTCTTATTTAAAATTCAGTTTCCTCTGTAATCATTTGCTTGTTCTGATAAGCAAGAGTGAGTTCTGTTCCCCTTCTTCCTCTGTATTGTATTTTCCCTTTTCTTGATATTTGTTGCAAGAGTTCTCAGTTCATCAACTGACCTCTTCTTGGTCTCTCTGAAAATTTTCACTTATATGTTTTATGTTTTCTTACTCTCAGATCAACCGATCGAGACGTGCGTCACAAACAAACCTAAAAATGAGCTACAACGTTTGTTTACTTGTGTTCTTGAGTTGTCTACTTCTACTTGGTGTTACTTTTGCTACCAACATGGAACAAACCACTATAGTAATAGACGGTACACGTCAAATCGCTGAGATCGATGAGAACTTTGTCTGCGCAACACTTGATTGGTGGCCACCTGAAAAATGCAACTATGATCAGTGTCCTTGGGGCTACGCGTCACTCATCAACTTGGTAATATAAAAAACACCTTTGAGCTTTGACCACGTACCTTCTCTTACTTTCATCTTAATGTTTTCAAAATGATTTCAGAACTTGTCTTCTCCTCTTCTTGCTAAAGCTATTCAAGGTTTGTGCAACTTCTAATCACAAACCATATTCGCATACCAACATACTTTATGCTGAAACATCTCGATTGTTGTCTAGCTTTTAAGACGCTGAGGATAAGAATAGGTGGCTCCTTGCAAGACCAAGTGGTCTACGACGTAGGAGACTTGAAGACTCCTTGCACTCAGTTCAAAAAGACTGACGATGGCTTGTTCGGGTTCTCTGAAGGATGTTTGTATATGGAACGTTGGGACGAACTTAACCGTTTCTTCCACGCAACCGGGTACGTAAACAAGCCTTACTAGTATAGCTGTTCTTTGACTTAATCCTCAATTAGCGCTGGGCATTCGGGTTTGCAGGGTCGGATCGGATTATTCGGGTTTTGAGTTATTCGGTTGGAGTGTTTGGGACCCGTTTAAGAAAATATCATTTTTGGATCGGATTAGTTTGGGGAATATCAATTTTGGATCAAGTTTCTATTTTTTATAAAATCGGAAACATAACCAAATTAGAAAAAATTCAGATTTGATTTGGGTTTTAAGCCAAAAAAAACCGACAAAAATCCAAAAACCTGAATTAAACCCGAAAACATTCTAATTCATTTTTGAATAATTTTTATTTATAAACTATATATAGGTATTTTTAAAATTAATAGTTCTACGTAAATAAATTATATTTTGGATATTCCCATACATGTTCGTTTTACGGATAAAGAATAGGAACCGTTCAGGTTTTTGTAAATTTTAGTCAGGTTTCGTTTTTTAGTTTGGTTCCCGGTCGGTTTTTGGATTTCGGATAATATATCCTCAATGATCTTAACACTAGTTCTACAGGGCTATTGTGACTTTCGGTTTGAATGCGTTATACGGGAGAAAGAAACTCAGAGGAAATGCATGGGGAGGGGAGTGGGATCACACCAACACTCAAGATTTCATGAACTATACAGTCTCAAAGGGTTACGCTATAGACTCATGGGAGTTTGGTATGTACAACTTATATCTCTTTTCCTGCCTCTTCCTACCCGGTTTTTAATATTTGTTTTTAATCTCTTTATTTGGTCTTGACTAGGTAATGAGCTTAGTGGAAGCGGGATTGGTGCAAGTGTAAGTGTAGAGCTTTACGGTAACGACTTGATAGTCCTGAAAGATGTAATCAAGAACGTTTACAAGAGTTCTCGGACCAAGCCATTGCTCTTAGCTCCTGGAGGGTTCTATGAAGAAAAATGGTACTCGGAGCTTTTTCGCCTCTCTGGACCTGGTGTTCTTGATGTCATGACTCATCATATATACAACCTTGGTCCAGGTCTGCATTAATTAGATTCTCTTTTGTAGCATCATTCCTAAACAGTATGAGTGTTTGAGTTAGAATTGAATCTTTTTGGCAGGGAATGATCCAAAGCTTGTGAGTAGGATACTAGATCCCAAGTACTTGAGCGGATCAGTTACGGGACTATTCAAGAACGTTGAGAGAACGATTCAAGAACATGGACCTTGGGCTTCTGCTTGGGTTGGAGAAGCTGGAGGAGCTTTTAATAGCGGTGGCCGGGAGGTTTCTGAGACATTCATTAACAGCTTCTGGTAATAAAACAATCATAATCTTTTCTCTCAGTTTCTTTAATGATTAACCAAAACCTGTTCCTTGTTAGGTATCTAGATCAGTTTGGTATGTCGTCTATGCACAACACTAAAGTATACTGCAGACAAGCTTTGGTTGGAGGTTTCTACGGGCTGCTCGAAAAGGAAACGTTTGTTCCCAATCCAGATTACTACAGTGCGCTTCTTTGGCATCGTTTAATGGGTAAAGGCGTTCTTGGCGTTCAGACAAATGCGTCAGAGTATCTACGGACTTACGTTCATTGTTCCAAAGGAAGAGTGAGTGTGTGTATTATCTTTATCTCTCTTGTCTATAAATGATCCTCTAGTTTTGTGACCATGGAAGCTATCATCTCAGGCGGGGATAACGATTCTTCTGATTAATCTGAGCAAGCAAACGACGTTTACAGTAGGAGTCAGCAATGGCGTGAAGGTGGTTTTGCAAGCAGAATCTACGAAGAGGAGATCTTTCTTGGAAACAATCAAGAGCAAGGTTTCTTGGGTGGGAAAGAAAGCTTCTGATGGATATTTGAACAGAGAAGAGTATCACTTGAGTCCAAAAGACGGTGACTTGAGGAGCAAGATAATGATGTTGAATGGTGACCCTTTGGAACCAACGGTCACTGGAGATATCCCAAAGCTTGAGCCGGTTCGCCACGGAGTGAAATCTCCTGTTTATATCAATCCATTGTCCATCTCGTTCATTGTGTTGCCTACCTTTGATGCTCCTGCTTGTTCATGAAGGACCATGACGATCTTTTGGTAACTTGTAAAAATGAAAATCTGAATAACAAAAAGTGGATATACCTTCGCAACTGCATGCATACACATGCTATTGGACAACAATACGTTGATAACTGGGTTTATTCCAATCTACTTTCATATCATTTGATTACGGAGAAATATAGATTAGTGGAATGTGACTAAACTATACAATATAAAATAAGAAAAACACTTGTAGTCTATGTTCTCTTTCATTTGCAACGATCAAGACCATACAAAACATCAAATAGTGAAGAAAGCTAAAGTGGCACCATCTTTCTATGGTAGGTCTGAGACATTTTTCTCTACAGCCTCCTAGAATTCTTCTACCTCGTCATCACACAGCAAAATCAGCATCAGAAACTTCAAGAACTTTGTGGGTACCAATTGGGTTCACGCCTTGTTTGAACATGTTGCCTTCAATGTACCTGAAAATTTGAAACAGGTCTCTTTATTGTCAGAATGAATACTGAAGAAAGCAAAACCTAAAACTTGTCTGCTGCACCATCAGTCATCAGAAACTCGTTCAAATTCTTATAACTCCCGAGTTTCATTGTTTTGAATTGAGTAGGGCGAGAGAACTCACATCTCTTTGAGGAATGGATGCTTATAGAATGCGTCTGGGATTCTCCCAGTGAATTGGTTGTGATCAAGATACCTGGTTTCAT
Source organism: Brassica napus (assembly GCF_020379485.1). Classification (NCBI taxonomy): domain Eukaryota; kingdom Viridiplantae; phylum Streptophyta; class Magnoliopsida; order Brassicales; family Brassicaceae; genus Brassica; species Brassica napus. The sequence goes on along the minus strand of NC_063436.1, from coordinate 21,816,718 downwards.
AATTAGCCAATGAGAATGCATATTTTATGTGGACTGTAAGCAAATCTGAGACGGAGATAAAAACTTACAGGAATGTCAGCTTAGGAATATGAGCAATGGCAAAAGGAATGTTTCCAATAAATTTGTTGCAAGACAGGTACCTACATAATAAAGTAACCCAAGATTAAGAGATATCCAGTTACGGTTTCTTAATGTGCAGTGTAGGATGCTTACACAATCTCTAAGCTTGTAAGATTCGATAGCTGCGCAGGGATTCCTCCACTCAAATAGTTATTGTTCAAGTACCTAAATGATCAGAGATTTTAGAAAGAGAAAAAAAAAAGCAGTGTGTATAATAATAGAATATATATAAAATTGGAAAAGAGAAGCAAAAGAGCAGATTGTGAAGGGATGCTTACAGGTTGCGAAGAGATGGGAAACTACCATCAAAACGGATGAGCTCCCTTATAGTTCCCACCAAATGATTATTACCAGCATCTCTGAAAAAAATAACCAAAAACCAGATCTCATTAGTGATAAAAAAAAGACCCTAACTGTACGTAGAAGATGGGAGCTGGGTGTTTACAGATGGCGGAGGTTTTGAAGCGTCCCCAGTTCAGCAGGAATTCTACCAATGAGACGGTTTTCTTGAAGATACAGATACCGAAGTTCGGGAAGAGCAGCCAGTTCCTTTGGAATTTCTCCCTTGAAACTATTGAAGCTCAAGTACCTACAAAAAAAAAAAGATGATTTCCTTTGGAGGCAAATGAACAATCACCAGAAGCTAAACAAGAAACAAGAGGTACACTTACAAATGCGTTAGTCTCTTGAGCTCCCCAATCTCAGGGGGAATCACATCTTGCAGTTTATTCCACCTCAGGTTTCTATTGGTTACAAGAGAGTAGATGATTAGGGTGAAGTATTTATAAGCATTGTGCATGATATGATGACCTTAAATTCAAATCTTTGTTCCGGAAGAAACTTGGATACTATCTCGAGTTTGGTCTCAGAACGATAAAGAAATAAAAAGGCAGATAATCAACAAGAATATAAGAGCAAAAGGAACATACAGTACTTTAAGCCGTTTCAGGCGTCCAATTTGGGGAGGGATTGGACCAGTGAGCTTGTTGTTATGTAGATCCCTGAAAAAAATCAAAAACCATTTTTCAATCCAACCATCTCAAAACATCAAAAGCTCTAACCTTTTATCTCGTTTGCAGATAGACATTCAAAGATGTCTAACATACATCTATTCTAATGTCACACACAAAAAGAGAAGCTTACAGTCTAGTGAGATCCAGAAGGTTCGTAACTGCAATGGGGAAGGGTCCAACAATCGAAACCGCATAAACCTCTCTGCAAATCAGAAAGATCAAGCAAACCAGGTTGATATCCAGAAGAAGAATAAGACATACAAAGTAAGAGAAACTTGGGAACTTACAACTCAGTGACGACCCTATAGTCACCTTGAGTAGAGCAGGTGACACCAGACCAAGGAGGAAGGTCTCCATCTCCACAAGGATCATCACCAACCCATGAATACACCACTCTCCATCCCAAAGATGCTTTGATTTCATTCAAAGCCTTCACTGTAGCACAAGATCCAACACATGAGCTAATAAGACAGAAGATACTATCAGATCTAATCACTGTTTGTACACATGACTCTGCCAAAATTCAGCTCAGCTTAGATCAGAAAGGAAACCCAACAAAAAAAGTTTCTAAATTTGTTAAAGAGAGAGCTATAAACAATCAAGCAATGGAGGCGATCCGTAGATACATAACCAGGAATTGAGTGGGAAGAAGCAGAGTTACCGTCTCGCTTCAACGTCTTGGAGTGAGAGACAGCGAAGAGGAGAGACAAGACGCAGATCAGGAGTAGCTCACACCGAGAAGCCATGGTTTCTCTTTTGCTTGACAGCTCAATCAAGTGTGAATGAGAACAAAACGGATCTAAGAGGCGAGCTATGTTATAAAGGGAAAGACATTTTTTTTCTTCTCTTCCGAATACGTGTTTTCAAACCCGTTTCTCACCGACGGGTCTGGTAACGACCCGGGTTTGTAACAGATTTGATTTATATTGGTTTTGGACCAACCCCGTCAGGTTTCTTTTAATTTGTCAACGAATAAAAATCACTACCATGTTGGAAAATGTTAATATAAATATTAGCAAATGGTCACAGTAAATTGTTAAGATTTAGACTCACAATTTTAAAGTTTTGTATAATAAAACCTCTATAAATTAGTAATGTTGGGATTACACCAAAACTACATTTTTTTTTATTAATTTATCATATACTAATTGAGCTAAAAACTCAATTTATTATAAAATTATATTATTTTATAGAGATTTTTAGTGTATATTAATTTATAGAGTATTAATTTAAAGAAGTTATACTGTATTTAGTTTCTATGGGGATGATTGGTTGGGGCTGTAGATGCTCTGGACAACTAAAATTTAATCTACAGCTATATATCTCAACCAATCGAGCTTTGCTTTCCTTAAAAAACTCACAGCAAAAAAATCTCTGCAAAATCAAAATATAGCCGTTGAGAGCTTTATTTCCAGAGCAAAAAATTAGTGCTTTAGAAATCAACAGCAAAGAAAGCTACAGCAAATAAATCTACAGATTAAATTCTACAGCAAAAAATATAAAGCTACGGCACTTACCAATCATCCCCTATGTTGATTATGTTAATAGAGATGATTAGATTCATTCGCCTCACTAATTAATTAACCTTGTGGTAGAAACATAATTCAGATGAGACCAAGACAAGTGACACTTGAAGTGTGCTCATATTTGTTCAATCCAGAACCGGTTAACCGAGAGCAAGCGTTAAACCAAAGTTAGCTACGTTGTCGAACATAAGTTGACATACACAAGATTTATTATGCAAAGGCATACCAGTAGCAGTTTTGACATACAGAAGATACAAAACCAAACACAAACCATAACATTTCTTCAGAGTTCTGACAAAACCGTAACATTCTGATTTCTGACAAGAGAAATATCAAAGCAAAAAAAGACAGCAACAAAGATCAGTTCTCTGAACTGCAAGATGTGTCTCCACCAGATGAAGAAGAAGAAGACTCGCTCTTAAGCTTCTCCATCTCCTCGTAAGCCCACTCCAGTCCATGACAGTAATGCACGGGCGGATTGAACCTCGTATCACTTATGTCATCCGGCAGAAACGCCCCATTCTCCACCAGAAACTTCACCGCTTCTCTCTTCCTCTCTTTCGCCGCAGCATGGAGAGGAGTCCACCCGCAAGAGCCCCATGTTCTAGCATCGATGTTAGCCCCACGCTCGAGAAGCAGATCCATAACTTCTATATGACCTCCCTCAGCAGCAAGGTGAAGCGGAGTCACTCCCTTTGATTTGGGTCCCCACGCTAGAGCGTTCACGTCGAACCCTTGGTCGAGGAGCTGTTTGACGGATTTGAGATCGCCTTTCCTGGCTTTGACGTGGAGCGGAGTCCACCCCCTGTCATCGACGTTTGATCTAGGGGAACGGCGTCTGAAGGAGTTACGCCGGAGCGAGAATGCAACCGGCAGGTCTTGGATCATTCTTGGGTCTAAGCTTCAGGTAAAGTAAAACTAGCTTTGAAAGTAAGATGCGGGTTTTGGTGTAGAAGGTCAAAGAAGACTTCCCTCAAGAACTAACTCAGATTTACATGACCTGTTTGGTGTATATCTGACTCAAGAATGTCAAAAGCAATATCAAAGAGTGTAGACAAGTGAAGGAGGAAGAGTTAACGGGAGTGATTGGCGAAGCAGTAAGGGAGAGAGGGATTCAAACCAGGACCAAAGACACTAAGCTTTTGAAGGATGACAGTAAAAGCCATAGACAGAGGAGAGAAGATGAGCATCACTCTTGAATTAAAAAAAGTCTTAATGATTAGGGATCTTCATCCTACTGTCCCTCCCACATCGAGACGAGACTCAACCTTACCGTTAATTTCTCCTCAGCCAAGAAAGCAGCAGTCGATATGAGCTCTAAAGATCTGCCAACAATACGTTAAAAATAAATAAAAAAACAATTTAGTGAAATCGCAAATATGGAAACTAATCAACGCATCAAAGACTTTTCAAAAACTAAGGCATACGAATCCAATGATGAATAGCAACGACGAATAAGCAAATCAATTTCAATGAAAGGTGAACTGAATCGAGCTCGTACCTTACCCAGCGAGGAGATGGATGGAGAGAGAGGAAACAGAGCTGGTGAAATCAAAGCTCGGAGTTACAGATTTTCTGAGGAATCTATAAGAGTTTGCGCTAAGGGTTTGCTCGTCGCAGATCGAATCGAATTTTATAAGAAGAAGAAGACAACAGAGAAGATGAGTTTTGTTTACTATATTTGTGTGTCGTCGAACACGCCAGCTCATACAAGGCTTATTATCACTATCGGCCCAATATAACGGGCCTTAATAAATCGGCCCATTTTATAACCGGTTTTCAGATTATTTTCCCGGTTTGCTTTCGGGTAAACTAGGTTTGGCTATGTAGTAACACAAAATCTCATCTGCTTAGCTCGTTTTGTTGACGTGAGGGAACTAACTATCCTCCGGCGTATTCATTCTGGTAATGTATATATGGGTTTGAAGTTACTTATCCGTCAAATTCTATGTTAATTGGTAGAACTATTGGTGAATTTGGTCGGATCCTCTTGTGATTCAGCTGCTCTTGTCTCTTTTGTTGTGCATTGGTTTTGGTGAAATGTGGTTCGGAAGATGTTCTTGTCTAATTGGTTGTTTTAAAGACTGCTTTTGGTGGATTTTGTTGAAGTTCTGAGTTTGTTGATAATGTTGGAAGAGCTGGAATTGAATGCTGCTGATGATGAATCTCATCACTAGTTAGATTTTTCTGTAGAATTTTTAACTTCTTGATTCAAAGTATGCCACTTTAAGCCGTTATCTTGACTACTTCTCTTTGGCATTGCTAATTAAATTCGCCTGCGTTCCTAGTTAATGTTTATTCTTATACTGATTCTATGGTATATAAGCAGCAGGGTTTGTTTGCAATGGTAGCGAAATGTCAAGTGATCAGCCTCTGTCGTTCTCTGCTTCGAGCGGGACGTAAATACCCTGACTACAACATCAGGGAGTACACAAAGCAAAGGACCTTGGATGGTTTCCGCATGAACGGGAACCTCACTGATCAGTCAAAGGTGAATGAGGTTTATGCTGAAGGTAAAGAACAGCTGGAGGTTGTAGAGAGGGTTCTCAAGGTTTACTTGGCATATCCTCCCAAGACCAAGAACATCATGGAACTCAACGTTCAGTAGTTTTTGGGGGGAGTTATTGGATTAGAGCAGAGATAGTGTGAAGAGAATAAAGAGTTTCTTTCCTTTGTGATTTTTCTTATTAATCTTCACACAGTTCTGCTGTTATTTCATGGAATTGTTCCCAACTTTCTTGTACTCTTATGTCCATCTTTAGCACTGATTCTGTAAGGCTATATAATTCTGGGATTTAAACACACTATTCATATGTTGTCAGTATGATACAGAAAAACAATAGCAAGAGTGTTTGTGTTTTGCAAAATAAGATTTTTGGTTTTTCATGATAATATCAAATACAAGCATAGAAACGTATATAACAATGATAAGTACCGGTTTGAGTTTTAAGCAACAAAGATCAAAGAAGCTGGAACGAAGGAGGAAGTAGTTGAATGACTAATGAGTACCGGTTTGAGCATATAACTCTGTCCATTACTTTCCAAGTAAACGGCGGCCACGTTGGTTTGATTGTTGGACTCTGAAGTTGAGTTCGTCAACATCATCTTGAAGATGATCAAGTCCTTTATTCTGCTTTTCGATTTCACTTCCCATATCAACTGCCATGTTCTTTAGCTCTCCCAGTAGATCACTCAAATCTGAAAGCCCATCGTCTTGCTTGGCTTTTTCCATCTGTCATAAACAAGTATAAAATTTAGCAAGATTACAGAGAAAGAGACAAAACTTTTGTTCCACAAATGTTTAAGAAACTGGCTTTCAATGTTCATTCACTCCTCCTTGTGCATTTGCATGATGTTCATGCAACTCATATGAAAGGAGGAAAAAAATGAAGAGAGGGAAGATATAAGTCGTACTAACCTCCACTCTCTGATACGCATCAGCTGATTCAGGAAGCGGTTCTCTGCTTCTTGATTGTGCTTTTGGTGCTGGGTTCAGTCCCAGTTTCTCCCTTTTCTCTAAGTGGTTAATTCTTCTCGTTGGTGAGTGATCTAACAGAAAGGGAATCACACAATCAGGAAAAAACGCAAAAATAGAATAGAGGAATCAATGAGCAAGAAACAAACCTCTAGTAATGACTGGACCGTTTATAGTGCGAGTCTTCTTCGGCTTCCAAGTCTTTGAAAACATACCTCCAAGGCTACCAAGAAGCTTCTCACCCTGCAAATAAAAAAAGCCATATAATTTAAGTACCTAGTCATTCTTATTCTAAGGAATAATAAAGATGTTAAAAAAAAAAGAAAAGAAGCTAGCTTACTCTACTGAGATCATGATCAATTTCAACAGCTTGATGGTGCGTCCTGGTGATCTGCTCACCCTGGTCGTGCAACATGACCAAAGTCCTAGTAGCATCAGACCTTATATCTTCAGCCACCTTGAGACAGCCTTGTACAGATTTGGTAGTCTCTTCAGCCTTGTAGACAGCATAACCCTCAAGCTCCTGAACAGACTGGTTCTCAACACCTCCGGAGTCGCGGAAGTTGTTCTTGTACTGGTATCTGGAGTTAGAAGTCAAGGACTGCTTGGATGACGAAGTAAACACTTTCTCCTCACCGTCAAAAGGGTTGGTCATGTCAGCCAAAGAAGGCTCAGAGGAAGTCCTCTTGGAAGGGTTAAGTGTGTGTTTGTTGCTGTTGTTGTTGTCCAGCTCATCATCAGAATCGAAAGGATTGGGCTTGGAGGATTTGTGAAAGCCAGGATCAGCAGAGTTGTGCTTGGGAAGCTTTGCTGGAGATTTCCTCAAACCAAACATTGTCTCGTCTCTCAAAGTAAACCTTCCTTCCTGCAGAGATCAAGCAGTAATCAGAATTGATGCGGTGAATCTACACTTTTAAGCAAAGAGACTAAAAGTAAAATAAATAAAAAACAAAGCTTTAAAGTTCATCAAGTTAGGATAAATCCATAAGGAAGATGTAAAGATCCATCGATGATTCCACTTATGAGAGAATAGCTTACAGGACAATTTAACTACACAGCAGCAGTAAAACTCGGGACTGTTCACAAAAAAATTCGATCGATAGCTTCTCTAATTCTCTAGGCATCGAAACAACAACAATCGGAAAAGTCGTTGGGGGTGGAAACAGAGAGAAGAATCGAAAACCCTAGGATCTATCAAACAAGTAGATATCTGAAATTGAGCACTGAGAGAGAGCAGATCGGGGGTATACCTGGAGGAGCGAAGAAGAAGAAGTGGAGTCGATGAGAGAGAAGAAGATTGGGTTCTTAATGACACAAAACAAGGGACCAAATCAATGCGACGACGAAGAAGAAGAAGAAGGGATCAACAAATGGGAGTTAACGCGGAAACGACTTAGAACGACCCACGAAATTTAAGTTTGTGTTGACGATTAATTAAATCCCAAGCAGCGAGATTAAAAGCAGCTATATTGTTCTCGTTTAGCAGTAAGTAAGCGTGTTAAAACAAAGTTATTTAATTTAGCACTAATAATTTATTTATTTTGTAATTAATTAAATGTTTAAATATTATTTTATGAGCAATTGTCAATAATATCACCTTTTGAAGTTTATGTCTCAAAAATAGCACTAGAAGGAGAAAGTCACAAAAATGACATTCATTAAATGTTAAAATATCCCTAATACCCTTGGTTTAAAATTAAATAAACAAACAAAAATAAATAAAAAAATGAATTTGTTTTTATAGATTCAGATTATATGTTTTCAGATTCGAAATTTTTATAATTTTTTTTTTTGAATTTTTTTTTTATTTTTTTCAAATTTTCTTTTGAGAAAAAGACTAGGATAGCACTAAACCAAGTTTTTGTTTCCAAAATAGCACTCAAGGCTCAAAGTCACAAAAATAGGTTACATTAAAGAGGTAAATATACACTTATACCCTTTGGGTTAATTAATTCAAATCTTAGGGTTTAGAGTTAAGGGGGTGGGGTTTTGGAATTAAGGTTTAAAATTTTATAAAAAATAAATACTAAAATAAAAAATAAAAATTTATAAAACAGTTTCAAAAATTATTTTTAAACTATAAAAAGAAATTTGAAAAAAAAATAAAAAAAAATTCAAAATTTTTTTTTAAAAAAAAATTATAAAAATTTCGAATCTGAAAACATATAATCTGAAACTATAAAAAAAAATTTTATTTTTTATTTTTTTATTTTTATTTTTTATTTTTTATTTTTATTTTTATTTATTTTTATTTGTTTATTTAATTTAAACCAAGGATATTAGGGACATTTTACCCTTTAATGAATGTCATTTTTGTGACTTTCTCCTTCTAGTGTTCTTTTTGAGATATAAACTTCAAAAGGTGCTATTATTGACAATTGCCATTTTCTTTTTATAATTTAAAAATACTTTTTGAAACTGTTTTAAAATTTTTTATTTTTTATTTTAGTATTTATTTTTTATGAAATTTTAAATCTTAATTCCAAAACCTCACCCCCTTAACTCTAAACCCTAAGGTTTGTATTAATTAACCCAAAAGGTATAAGTGTATATTTACTTCTTTAATGAAACTTATTTTTGTGACTTTGAGCCTTGAATGCTACTTTGGGAACAAAAACTTGGTTTGATGCTATTTTAGTCTTTTTCTCTTATTTTATTCCCAAGATAAATTTATTAGTTTCGTGTCTAATTTGCACCCAATGATTTATGAGTGCATGAGCCATCCCAATTTTCCATTTTGACGTTTGGGTGTTCTATGTTAATCTCAACTTGTCATGCAATAAAGAACATTCTTTGTTGACTTTGTCAAACAACATATTCTAACCCCAACAATATCAACTTGAATTGTTTGACAATTATGCAGTAGTATTTTACTGTTATGCAAGCCAAATTTATACAATTTGACAATTTATCTATAAGAAAACGAATGTTTAAAAGTTGACAACTTAAAATAAATTACTGAGTTTTTTTCTTTCCTTTTGAACAAGTGTATTCAAGATTTGGATATGAAATGAGTTAATATATATATATATATATATACCAACTTAGAATATTTTAAAAGAAAAATAGAGAACAAGTTGTGGATTATGTTAGTCAAAAACTTTACAAGTCTATTTTGATTAATAATACAAATAAACTCATTTCTATCGTTGACCCATTCATTTATTTCTTCGAGTCATAGACAATATTTATTTAAATAGGCCACATCTTAATGAACCTTAAGAGGTCCATTAATTACAGTTTTGTTAGTCATCACATGACAATTGATACCGTGAGCTTAAGGCCCATTCTTTCTAACATAAGCAGGTTTGGTCCCAGCTTGCTTCTACACCACGGCAACTTCCTTCTTCACCAGAGGAACATGCTTTCTCAAAGTGGCAGCATGCTTCTCACCTGCTAGATGTGAATCAAAATCCATTTGGGTATTACACATCCCTGTCCCCACCACCTCCTCCACACCTTCAGATGCGTTTTCAGACTCAACCAGCGAGTCAAATCGCTCTCTGCTGCTTAGACAAAGAGAAGGACCACTGCTATCAGAAACAAGTAAGACCATAACTTTTTACTAATTAAAATACAACCAAGTCAGTACATCACCTCGCTTCTTTGGGTTCTGCAAACTCAACACTCAGAATCTGTTCACTATCATTATTATCTACTCGTGCTTTACTGATTTGAGTAACTTCTTTGATGCTCACTTGTGCGTCCTTAGGCTCAATCTGTAGCTCTTCCAACGCGTCTCTTGAGTGAACGTTCTCTTCAAGACTATGTTCCAGAATCTTTTTATCATCAAAGAGAACCTGTACTCAGTGATAAAACATATATTGGTTCTCATACGCTCATTCAAATCTAATGTAAGCGCAAAACCAAAACTCCTAAACTAACCTCTGCGTGTTTCTTCACCCCTTTAGCGTGCTTTCGGCCCATCAGGTGAGCCTCAAAGACGGTTGGAGAAAGGCAGATCACACTGCAAATACTACATACATATGCTTTAAGCTCAGCTTTTGCATCTTTAGCCACCTTCTCCTTCTCCATGTCCATGTACTCCTCTGGATGCTCAGTGGCTCCTGTAGAACTACTTTCAGGATCGCTTGAGCTCATTTCCAGGTTCTGGCTTGGTATACTCTCAAGCTCCCGGCTTAAGTTTGCATTTTCTGAGACTTCTGGTTTCTTGAAAATGGCATCAATACATTCTCTGTAGGAGAGCATCCATTGGAAATGAGAAAACTTCAATTTGGCATAGTTAAAGAAGTCAAAGTTGGAAGGTTCTTTCTTACCTAGATTCTTTAGAGGCAGAAAACTCAGGGTTTAGTTCGGTGAAGATACACTCTGCATTTGGAAGAGATTTGTAATCATTCTCGCATACTTCTTCAATAGTTTGAAATTTTTCTTCATCACATCCCTCTCTCAGCTCCTGTCTTTGGTCATCTATGTTCTCAGGTGCCTTTACAGGCTTGATTTGGAGCTCCTTTGTCATATCTTTCGGGAGACCGTTATCTTGAATGACTTCCTCTTGTATTTGCTTATTATCAAGCATAGCCTGTTTCAATAACAATGTATCATCATCAACTTTCTTCTAATGAAACCAAAAAATTTCATCCAATATCTCTGATCAACTTACATCTGTGTGCTTCTTAAACTTAGCAACATGCTTCCGGCCCTTATGGTGAGACTCAAACACGGAAGGATGTGCACAAACGACATTGCAAATAGTGCAAACATATGGTTCATATTTGTCTTCAATCACTGTACTCTTCTTCTTGGTCATGTCCCCCTCGAGATTCTCAGTCGGTTCTGCAGGTGCTTTTCCTGGCTCATTTGACTCTATTTCCAAGCCTTGTTTGAGCATGCTCTCCAACTTCTCGATTTCAATGTCATTTTGTGTAGGTTCTAGCTTCTTGAAGATTGCTTCAAAACACTCCCTGTTACACACATATATCATTAGATCAGAATATACTTATAAAGAGTATGCGCAATCATAAATTTACCTCACTTCTTTGGGCACGTGACAGTCGCGGCTTAGTTCACTGAAAACATGATCTACACTGAGGGGAGCTACACCATTCTTGTCCAGCCTTTCTTTAAAATCCTGCCAGAACTCTCTTCCACTCTTTTCAGAGTCTTGCGCATCCCGAGACTTCAGGTCACTGTCTTGAACAATTTCTTCAATGTCTTTAGCATCAACGAGAGCCTGCCACAAAGTCAAGTCAACCAAAATCATATTTTCGAGTTCACATCTGGATTCTCTAGTGTTAAGTACGGAGAATCTAAAAACTCAATATCAAATATTAAGAAAACTTGCCTCTGCTTGCTTCGTCACCACACTGGGCGAACCGCAAAGTGCAAACATCTCAACTCCTGCTTCAACCACCTTATTCGTTATCTCCGTGTCTTGCTCATGACACCCACTTGATGCTGCAGCTATGTTTTCAGTCTCAAGGTTTTGCTTCAGCTCCCACTTCACAACCAAAAGCATATCCAGTGGAGATTAACATGAGGTCAAGTTTCATATCCTCTTAAAGGCAAGCATATATGTTCTAGCATGAAGATAGTTTCTTCTTTGAAAGGCAAAGAGAACTGGATGCTTTGACTTAATTAGACCGTAACACTAGGATGCATACCTGAGCTGCATGTTCTTTGTCCCTAGCGAAAACTTCAATGCTTTTGCAAGCAACATTGCATAACAATTCAGATTCACCAGCCTCACTGCACTTCTTCTGAAGCTTCATTCTTTTTGTCTCCTGTTGATTTAGCTCTTTCAGGACATCTTTCAGTTTCTTTCGCGCAGCCTTGCTAGAACCAGACCCAAAATCCATTGCTTGTGTGGACAAAGCATGCTCAGAAACAGAAGCATCTTGGCTGGACATTTCAGAACCAAAGGAACAACAACTTCGTGTGGATGGACAACCAGTTGCAATTAAGCTTCTCCACATCCACGAGGTCCTTGCAGAAGCAACCAAGAAAGGCGAAGCTTGAAGAGGGTGCGCGAGAAGAATGTTGTATCTCAACATCCGCAGACGGTTAAGAGCGTAAGAGAAGTCTCCATCACCGGAGATAAGCATCAAGTTAGCCGGAGCAGGATTCTCCAACACCCACAAAAACATATCAACCAGAATCTTCTTGTCACTTGCATCCTTCTTTCCTGAAAGACAAAGACTTTATACTAAAGCAAATCCCTTTGAATCCAAACAGTAACTAAAGTATCGATCTTTAACTAACCGGAGGGGACGTGGTTAAGAGAGATTCCGGCGGAGGAGAGAGCTTGCTGAACAGGTTTAGGGATGAGTTCTGTGTTGCCATAAGCAGAGATGGTGAGAGGACCACGGTAGTTCAAGTTCACCAGCGCTGAGTTTAGTTTCTGAGCGATGCTATGAGCATCCCAGCCCTTGGGGACAGGACAGTTCTCGATGTCCCACCAAACGGACGTTTTAGCCGTCGCGTACTCAGCCTCCGCCGTGTGGGTGATGGAGGAGGAGGAGGAGGAGTCGAAGCACATTATTAAAAAAAATTAACTACTTTACTAGATCAGTGAGGTTTGACTATACTTGAAAGTTGAAAGCTTTTATCAAAAGCTTATTAGAGCTTGAAAATTATCTATATTAATAAAATACTTACTAGAAGTTGAAATTATTTAAATGTAAAAGATAAATAAGTAAAAATACTTTAATAATCTTTTGTACAAGTAAGCTTTTGCTTTCCAAAGCAAGACGACAAGGAGAAAAACAGAGGAAAATACAAATATTATAAAAATGACAATAGACTTGAGGAGAAACAGTTGAAAGCTTTACAACTGGATTATGTTTAGTTTCTGTTTCAGATCATTGCTTAATAACGTTATATTCTCTCAGTCCCATTAGAACACACTAACTAAACATATATATAATGTAATAGTTGACCATTAACTACAGTTTTAAAACATACAATTAGATTTTAATCTGCGCTTTTGAAAACGCAAGATGTTTCATGTTGTAAAAATCTAATGCTATGTTAATAAGCTTCTAACTCTTTATATTCATTTAATTTAAAATCTTATAAATTTGTCTAGTTAGTTCTGTAATTATTATATTAACTCATTTATACCTGTTTAGACTCATTTAAAGCATTTAAAAAAATTCAAAATTATTTAAAAGTTTTTGACGTGAATGTTAGATAATTGTGGATTTTAAGCTATAAATTTAATATGTTAAAATAAGTTTGTAGTGTTATAAAACAAAAGTTTGTTACAATTTTCTTACATTTTGGAATCACATGAAGTATTATTATTTTATTCAAATAATATATATTGATCATTTAATTTAAAGTTGTTTCTATCATTTAAAAAAAACGAAAGCTGTTATAATCATATGGTAATATTATTGAGTACCATTTTACATTATCTTCTTTGGTATTATTGTTATGTAAGCTAAATCATGGCAAATAATAAAATCTAAGCATTTGGTATAGGATTCCACATTTGTCAAAAAGATATTATGGCCGTCAAAGTTTTATAACTAATAGAAATAATAACTAACGAAAATCAATAGAAATAAGAAAATTTATAACCAATAGAGATATTAATCTTTTTTGAAGCTGATAGTACATTAACTGTGTGGTCCAAATCTGTTGATACATTAGATATAAATATTAGCTAAGTATTTTTTTTTTGATAACTGTAAATTATATTTCCAAAATAAAATTGGTTACATGAGCTTCAAGAGCAGGGTACTTCTATGGCCAAAAAAAAAAAAAAAAAACCAGTGAGAAGCTAAGAGTTTGGTGCAGCAAAATGTTAGCTAAGGTCAGCTATACTTGAACCATAAGGAGAGTAAGGTTGTACACCCCTTGTTGTGTCGTCTTGCTAGAAGAATGTCCTTCGTTACCCTATAAATCTTGTTGAAGATAGCTAGAGGCGTTGATGGAGGTCTTCCATGTTTCCTATCATTTCTTTCTCTCCATATGTGGTAGACTGTAGCTTGACAGACAATTAAACTGAGAAGCCTTCTCCTTGTTGACCATCTCTGCTGGAGAAGCCACCCAATCATCGCTTGCCAAGAGGTAAAGAAGATACGTGGAGCTCCCAACCTCTGTTTCACACGATCCCATACCTCCACTGCAAACCTGCAACTCAAGAGCAAGTGATCCCTAGTTTCCTCATCAGTGGAGCAGAAAGTACAGGTTCCAATATCCATCAAACCCCATTGCACCAGTCGCTCATTCACCGGCAACCTATCAAGGTTAGCCACCTAAAAGTTAAAGGGTGTTTAGGAACCATGTTTTTGAACCAAACCATTTTTGACCAATCCTTAGCTGCAGCTCTTGGCCGGAGAAATTCCCAAGTTTCTTTTGTAGAGAAGCCACCTGAATTATTTTCTGGAGGTTCCCATAAGAAAGTGTCTGGCTCTGTTGCATCTAACCTTCGTGTCAAAACTCTTAACGTTTCTCTTAGGAGGGAGATGTTTTGATTACGAGATCGAGAGGGAGCTTGCTAGTCCCTCACCAATAGCGCATCAACAACAGAGTAATGATCTTGAATTCCCATTAGAAGAGGTCCATTGGTGCCAATAAACCTGAACATGAGACCATGAATAGACCAGTTATCATACCAGAAGCTTATTCTGCTACCGTCACCCACTCTACAGCTCAAAAGCTGACTCGCTAAGGAAGTGGTTGAAGCAAAGAGAAGCCAAATAAACTTGAGGTTAAGTGTTTTATTCCATACCCCCAAAATCCCTCAATCCCAAGCCACCTTCTGTTTTTGGTAGGCAACAAGACTGCCATGAAACTTTGGCTGCACAGCGTTTTCGAATATCACCCGACCATAAGAACCGATTACACAAAGACTCGATTTCCTTCAAGCATCCTTTAGATAGGCGAAGTATTAGCTAAGTATTAGACTAATAGCAGGCAAAGGTGAGTAGTTTAGATGATCATATTATTTTCCTAATTGAAAAAAAAATAAAATTGTTTAACCATAAATATAGGAATGGCATATTATTAATTATTTCAAAAATTAATGGCAGAATACTAGTATGAATTTTGTTTTAATAGTATTAGATTATACGGTAAAGTTTTTCTAACTCCTTTTTCCCCCAAAGTCTGGTCCAAAAGTTATCAACTTGGAACTTAGCCTCTCCCCTCTTGGCAGCCACTCCTAGGTGCTCCTTTAAAGGTTCCTCTGGTGTTGTTTGGGGTTTATGTTTGGACTCATCTTCCAACTTCTCTGTCACATTCACATCTGCTGGCGCTTTTACTCTCTGAGGAATCACATCCAAACATCCTCTGTAACCCAAGATCCAAGTAATCATTAGAGCACACACATAATGATCAAAAAGAGATCAAGAAATAACCCCCTGATTAATGGTTCTTACCTCGATTCTTTGGGTACACTTGACTCTTGATTCATTCCAATAAAGGCACGCGTTAGGTTCTCAGATATGGCATTTATCTCCTTCACTTCCTCTTTATCTTCTTGTGCCCCTTGAAACCCATGATCCTCGGTCTTTACAAGTGTCTGCTCCTCTGTTGCCTCTGCTTTTCCCAATGGATGTTCCACTGCTCTTTGGCGAAGTTCTTGGCGAGTTCTCAGTGAATCAACAAATGCCTTCTACAACAATAAGCCATTAGTTTAGCTTCTTTCTCTTTGTTTTTTCTATGTATAACTATATACTGCTATGTAACCTTAAGAGTAAGATCTAATATTCTTCATACTTACAATGTGAATTAAACCTACGGTATGCTTTGTAATACTCTAACCATAAAAAAAGAGAAGCAAATTCCAAGTTCGTGAAAGAAAACAAAATAGTAAAGTTATAAAACTTGCCTCTGTTTGCTCCTTGACCATGGCAGCATGGTTCTGTGAATCAAAGGCGGTTTGGCTTTTGCTCAATACCTTCTCCAGTCTCTCTGCATTCTCCTTAGAAAGCATGGCTTCTCTCTCAGACATCCTCTCCCTCTTCTGCTGGTGTATTTTCCCACAGATGTGATTTGCATACGCAACCTTGCTCTCGCAGCTGATCCGGCAGATTTGGCACCAGACAAGCTGCAAAACTTTTGGTTCCTTCGTTATAGGTTTGGTTGAAACGCTGGACTTAGTCACCTTCTCCTTCTTCATGTTCATCATGTACTCCTCGGGATGCTCAGTGGCTCCTCTTGCAGAGCTACTTTCAGGATCGCCTGAGTTCATCTCCAGGTTCTGGCTTGGTATATTCTCAAACTCCCGGGTTAAGTTTGCATCTTGTGAGACTTCTGGTTTCTTGAAAATGGCATCAATACATTCTCTGTAGGATAGCATCCATTGGAAATGAGAAAACTTCAATTTGGCATAGTTAAAGAAGTCAAAGTTGGAAGGTTCTTCTTACCTAGATTCTTCAGAGGCAGAAAACTCAGAGTTTAGTTCGATGAGGAAACACTCAAGAGATTTGTAATCATTCTCTCCTACTTCTTCAATAGTTTGGAGTAAATCTTCAACACTCCTCTCAGAGTTGGTGGCACATCTCTCTCCCAGCTCTTGCCTTTGCTTATCTAAGTAGTCCATGTTCTCAGGTGCCTCTACAAGCTTGATTTGGAGCTCCTTTTTCATATCTTTCGGGAGACCATTATCTTGTATTTGTTGATCACCAAGCAGAGCCTGTTTCAATGATAATGTATCATCTGCCTGCTTTTTAATCTTAGCAGCATGCTTCCGACCCTTATGATGAGACTCGAACACGGAAGGATGTGCACAAATGACATTGCAAATACTGCAAACATATGGTTCAGCTTTGTCTCCAATCACTGTCATATCTTTCGGGAGACCGTTATCTTGAATGATTTTCTCTTGTAGTTGATGCCTATCACGCAGATCCTGTTTCAATAACAATGTATCATCATCAACTTTCTTCTAATGAAACCATAAAATTTCATCCACATCTCTGATCAACTTACATCTATGTGCTTGTTAAACTTTGCAGCATGCTTCCGGCCCTTATGATGAGACTCGAACACGGAAGGATGTGCACAAACGACATTGCAAATAGTGCAAACATATGGTTCATATTTGGATTCAATCACTGTACTCTTCTTCTTCTTGGTCATATCCTCCAACTTCTCAATTTCAATATCATTTTGTGTAGGTTCTAGCTTCATGAGGATTGCTTCAAAACACTCCCTGTTACACATAAATATCATTAGATCAGAACATACTTAACAATTTTGATAGTAAGGAGTAGGCACAATCATAAACTTACCTCACTTCTTTGGGCACGTGAAAGTCGCGGCTAAGTTCACTGAAAACATGATCTACACTGAGAGGAGCTACACCACTCTTGTCCAGCCTCTCTTTAAAATCATGCCAGAACTCTCTTCCACTCCTTTCGGATGTTGCAATAGTCTCCATCAGTTCCTTGTTCTGTTTCTCCAAGCACTTCGTAAACGCATCCCGAGACTGCGAGTCATTGTCTTGAACACATTCTTTAGCATCAATGAGAGCCTGCAACAATGGCAGTCAAATCAAAAATAATATTTTCAATTTCACATCTGTACTCTAGTGTTAAGGACGTAGGACGAAAGATAGAAAGTTCATTAAGCTCTCAAAACTAGGATGCTCACCTGAGGTGCTTGTTCTCTGGCCATGGTGAAAGTATCAGTGCTTTTGCAAGCAACATTGCACACTCTCCATTCCTTCTGAAGCTTTTTTCTTCTTGTCACCTGTTGACTTGGTGCTTTCGGGACATACATTCCTTTGAGTTTATCAGCCTTAGACCCTGAATCCATTGCTTGTGTGGACAAAGCATGCTCAGAACCAAAGGAGCAACAACTTCGTGTGGCAATTAAGCTTCTCCACATCCACGAGGTCCTCGCAGAAGCAACCAAGAAAGGCGAAGCTTGAAGAGGGTGCGCGAGGAGGATGTTGTATCTCAACATCCGCAGGCGGTTAAGAGCATAAGAGAAGTCTCCGTCACCGGAGATAAGCATCAAGTTAGCCGGAGCAGGGTTCTCCAACACCCACAAAAACATATCAACCAGAATCTTCTTGTCACTCGCATCCTTCTTTCCTGAAAGACAAAGACTTTATACTAAATCACATCCCTGTGAATCCAAACAGTAACTAAAGTATCGGTTTTTAACTAACCGGAGGGGACGTGGTTAAGAGAGATTCCAGTGGAGGAGAGAGCTTGCTGAACAGCTTTAGGGATGAGTTCTGTGTTGCCATAAGCAGAGATGGTGAGAGGACCACGGTAGTTCAAGTTCACCAGCGCTGAGTTTAGTTTCTGAGCTATGCTATGAGCATCCCAGCCCTTGGGGACAGGACAGTTCTCGACGTCCCACCAAACGGAAGTTTTAGCCGTCGCGTAATCAGCCTCCGCCGCGTGGGTGATGGAGGAGTCGAAGCACATAATTTAATTAAAAAAAACTTACTTTACAAGATTTATCAATGGGTTTGAGAATACTTGAAAGCTTTTATCAAAAACCTACTTGTAGTGATGTAGAGCTTGAAAAAAAAGCTACTTCCTCTTAATAATAGTTTTACATAAAAACGCAAAAAAAAAAAAAAAATTTTTAAGGTAAATTTAATCTGTAGATTATGTATAAACGAACCAATAATAAATAAATTTATATAATTTAATTGGTCATATTATATTCCATAAATATAAAATTTATCTAAAAATATGAAAATTACTTATATTTTAAAACACAAAATTAGGTGTCTTGCCTGCATATACGGGCTTAATCGCTTTACGAATATTTATTAGTTTATTTTTAATTAATTCAAAAACCAGCATAATTATTATTGATGTTTTCAAAAAAATAAATCTAACATATATATAACAAAAATCTAATTAAATATATATGTTTAATTAAAATTTATTAAGGATAACATTGACTTTAACTACTTAATTTATTATAATTGTTTTATATTTTATTTTTAGATTTTATAATTGAAATATATGTTTTAAGATAACAATACAATTTATAAGAATTATCTTATTTTTTAAAAAGTTAATATTATTAATAAAAATTCGTTTTTGATTATATAATTAATAATATATAAAATTCATTAAGGATAGTATAGATATTAACCGCACCAATATTTAACGTGAGAGCTCTGTTGCTAAAATTTATTTCGCAAATAATTGTATAGATAGATAGATAGATATCACTAAAAATTACTTACATTTATTGTCTGCTTATATATATCCTAAAATAATATAAAACCCTTTAAAATCTTAAAACAATAAAAGATAAATTATTTAAATGTAAAAAATAAATAAGTAAAAATACTTTAAAAATCTTTTGTACAAGTAAGCGTTTGCTCTTTTACAAAAAAAAAAAGAAGAAGTAAGCTTTTGCTTTTCCAAGACAAGATGACAAAGAGAAAAACAGAGGAAAAAAGTATTATAAAAATGACTTGACATTAGGAGAAGTTATATTGAAAAAAGTATTGAAGAGCTTTACATCATTACTTAAAGTTACATCCTCTCAGTCTCATTAGAACACCAACTAAACATCCTACTATATAAAAGGAACTAAATCATTGCTTCCTAAGCCTATCTACATATGCACAAATATTCAAAACCAACCAATATGCCAAGTCAACAATTCGCAATTAAAAAATCAACAATTCGCAGCCTATTAGACCCATCTTCTAGCCCACTCCCGAGCCACTCTCTCATAAGCATAATCCCGTGTTCTAAACATCCCGTGTTAATTTTTTAAAACATTCAGTTTAGAAAATATATTTATATAAATGTTTTTTTCTTGAATAATATTTAATTATAATTTTTTGTATCTTTTTAACTTTTATAATAAAAATATTGTTTTCAGATAGCAACAAAATATATATAAGAATTATCTTATTTTTCAAATTTTTTATAATTTTATTATATTATTTTAGAATCAAATATTTAATATTAATATAACATATAAATTTTATATGATTAAAATAAAATTCGTTTTTAATTATATATAAAATTCATTAAGGGTATTGTTTTAATTAACACATTAGCAAATCAGTTAGAAATTAATAATAAATCAATAACCTATCTAAAAGTCTAAAACCTAATAAAATATGACAAAAAAGAAAAACTAACTAAATTTTAATATAAAATAGAAATTTAATATTATTAAAATAAAATTAATTTTTAATATATATATATAATATTAATTAAGGGTATTTTTTAAATTAATAAATTAGTGACTTAGCTAAAAATAAATAATAAATAATAAATCAATAATTTAGCTAAAACCTAATAAAAACATGACAAATAAGCAAATTTACTAAAATTATTGATAATATAAAATATGATTGATTCTTTAATACAAAACTAAAATAAGAGTTTTGTTAAATAAAATATAAGTTTGCCGTATCGGTGTTACAAAAAAAACAATCATTAATAGTGTCGTAGGAATTATGTCTTTCCCATTAGCGAATAAAATTGAAGCAGAGTGTTGGAGGATAGCTCAACGTATAGACGAGATTATGGAGATTGATATGGGAGTTGAGGTAACAGACACAACTGTTCCTCCATAAAGAAACGCTCCTGCTAGACATCCTGGATAAATGAAAGAGACATATCTGGACTTGGCTTTATGTTAATGGATGGTGACTTTCCAATGCTGTTTGGAGTAAGGGCCGATATACACGCACCAAATCACCACTGCAAGCGGAAGCTGAAGGTTTACTATGGGCAATGCAAATGATACTGAAGTTTGGACACAGAGAGATGATCTTTTAATCGACTGTGAACAACTGGTTATACTCATTCAAAAGGAGGAAGATTAGCATGCGTTGGACTCGGAGCTCGACGAAATACAGGCTGTATCCAAAGAATTTTCTGAACTTTCTATTGCTTATATTCTTAGATCTTTAAAATTCCGTACGAATAGCCTAGCAAAAGGTGTCCGATCACGTGCATCTCGATCAGCTTTTGTAAACCCTTTTGCACCAAGTTGGCTAGCTCCACAAGCTAGCATGAGGGTGCCAAAAAAAAAGAATAAAGTTGAAAGTGAAACTAAATATTCCAATGAACAAATTTATCAGAAGTCCATATTTATGTGGATGTTTATATGGGACAACAATTTTTTTTAGACAATTATACAATATAGTCACGAAAATCAATCCTAAAATATATAATTTAAAAAAACTATTTAAACAAACCATCAAAATTTTCAATATTACACCAAATAAGAATATAAAGACCAACTATATTCTCTTCGTGTCTAATGTGTTGTGGTAAGATTCAAAAAAAAAAAACTTACTTTACAGTAAAGAAAAATTAGATTTTTAATTCTAAATTTACAGTAAAAACATAACATTTTATAAAACTAAACAATTGACATAATAGTACAAAAATATGAAAAAAATCAAAATACTATCAGCGCGTAGCGCGGACAATGACCTAGTACATATAATGCAGCAATAGTTGAATTTAATTTTTAAATCAGACAATAATTCAGCAAAGCTTTTTTAACTCTTTTTCCCCCAAAGTCTGGTCCAAAAGTTATCAGGTTGGACCTTAGCCTCTTCCCTCTTGGCAGCCTGCTCCTTAAGTCCTGCAAAGTCCTTTACGGGTTGCGATGGTGTTGGTAGGGGCTTATGCTTGGACCCATCTTCAAACTTCTTGGTCACATTCCCGTCTGCTGGAAGTTGTACTCTCTCAAGTCTGTGTAACCCAAGTGATCATTAGAAAAGCACATACTGATCAAAAAGTGCTCAAGCCACAAACCCCCCCTGATTAACGGTTCTTACCTCAATCCTTTGGGTATACTAGACTCTTGATTCAGTTCAGTTAAGGCATGCAACATGGCGTTTGTGATGCTCTCAGATATGTGGTTTATCTCCTTTACGTCCTCTTTGTCTTCTTGTGCCCCTTGAAACACATGATCCACAGTCTTCACAAGTGTGTGCTCCTCGGTTGTTTCTTTTTCTTGATCGCCTTCTTCTCGGATTTTCCTTGAGACGACAATGAGTGCCTGTTCCAATTCTTGTTGAGTTCTCCTTGAATCAATGTGTGCCTGCTGCAACAATAATCTAGTTTAGCTTCTTTCTCTTTGTCTCACTATGTATATACTGCTATGTAGCCTTATATATACTTCATACTTCAAATGGGAATAAAACCTAAGGAGACGTTTGTATGCTTTGCAATACTGACAATAAAAAAAAAAAGAAGCAGATTTCAAATTCGTTAAAGAAAACAAAATAGTAAAAGTTATTAAACTTGCCTCTGTTTGCTCCTTGACCATGGCAGCATGGTTCTGAGAAGCAAAGGCGGTTTGGCTTTTGCTCAATACCTTCTCCAACCTCTCAGCATTCTCCTTAGAAAGCATGGCGTCTCTCTCGAACATCCTCTCCCTCTTCTGTTGGTGTATTTTCCCACAGATGTGATTTGCATATGCAACCTTGCTCTCGCAGCTGATCTGGCAGACATGACAGAAGACAGGCCAAACATTTGTTTCCTTCGTTATATGTTTGGTTGAAACGCTGGACTTAGCATCATCACTGGCTACAGAACCAGGCTGCATCAAGAGTTAAAAAACAAAATGTTCAATGGGTTTGATTTTGATCCAAAAAAGCAAAGAGGTACAACAAGAAGTGCTGTCACTACCGTAGTATGGTTTATGTTCGTCCAATGAGATTTAATATCACAAACCACTGTTGACAAACCCTGTGGTACCATCACCTCCTTTTCTTGCACCGTTGGCCCTCCAGACAGGTTTACTGGCTTGACAATGCCATCAAAACATTCTCTGTGGCACAAGTTACAGAATATTATTAAAAACATTACAGAATATTATTAAAAACATTATTGACATACTAAACAAGTCCAAGCTGCCAAAATTTACCGTGTTTTCACTGATGCTCCAAAATCACCGAAGAAGACAGTCTCTACCCAGTCTTTAGTACTTGAACATTTTTCTTTAACACTGCTTTTTGATTTGCCATATATCTCTCTGAGCTCTTCGTTGGGCTTCTCAAAGAACTTTGTGTTCTCTTGAGACTGCGACTGAGGCTCTGCAACTGTTACCATTGGTTGAACCTTTTCTCGGACAACTTTCTCTTCATGCTTCCTAGAATCAACGAGTGCGGCCTGATCCAAACACATATATATATAAGACTTCACTCCTTCTCTTTTTACCATTGTTAAGACTTGCTCTTAGTATGTTTAAAAAGATAGAAAACGTGCCTCAGATTGATTCACCATGGCAACATGCTTCTCAAAGCACTTGCTGTCCTCTTGAACATTTTGAGACTGCAGCTGAGGCTCCACAATTGCTTCTCTTGGTTGATCTATTTCTCCGACCCCTTTCTCTTGAAGCTTCTTAGAATCATTGAGTGCCTTTGGTTTAGGCTCTGCAACTGCTTCTTTTGGTTGAACCTTTTCCCAGACACCTTTCTCTTGAAGCTTCTTAGAATTAGTGAACGCCTGAATCAACGTTAATTTATCAAGCATATGCTTTAGAAAGCTGTAAAAATTGGTGTGTTTGTTGTAAATTTGTAAGTTCTCAAAAGTTAGAAACTTGCCTCTGACTGACTCATCATGGTAGCATGCTTCTGGCCCTTCAGATGAGACTCAAAGACAACTTGACTCTGGCATACCACATTGCACAAACGACAAGAATAATGCCCTTTTGGTTTAGTCCTACCACCTTCACTCGCGTTCTTCTTCCTATTCTTCTGTTTCTCCAGAACCTCCGTAGGGAGCCCAACTGGCCCACGCGACATGTTTTCGGACTTACCAGTTTGCAGCTCCAAGTTTTTTCGATGTCTTTTACCATAGGTGTGACTGTTATATGCATCTTTATTGGCGCATCTGATCTGGCAAACATTGCATAACACAGGTTCCACAAGCGCTGCTTCCTTTATGGGTTTGGGTGAAACGGTGGCTTGAGCTTTTTGACTGGCTACAAACGCTGCTTCATGTATGGGCTTGACTGAAACGTTGGCCTGAGCTTTGTGACTGGCCACAAACGCTGCTTCATGTATGGGCTTGGCTGAAACGTTTGTCTGAGCTTTGTGATTAGCCACAAACGCTGGTTCATGTATGGGTTTGGCTGAAACGTTTGTCTGAGCTTTGTGGCCAGCCACAAATGCTGCTTCATGTATGGGTTTGGGTGAAACGTTGGCTTGAGCTTTGTGACTAGCCACAAACGCTGGTTCATGTATGGGTTTGGCTGAAACGTTGGCCTGAGCTTTGTGACTAGCCACAAATGCTGCTTCATGTATGGGTTTGGGTGAAACGTTGGCCTGAGCTTTGTGACTAGCCACAACCGCTGGTTCATGCATGGGCTTGGCTGAAACGTTGGCCTGAGCTTTGTGACTGGTCACAAACGCTGTATCATATATGGGTTTGGGTGAAACGTTGGCCTGAGCTTTGTGACTAGCCACAAACGCTGGTTCATGCATGGGTTTGGCGGAAAGATTAGCCTGAGCTTTGTGACTGGCCACAAACGCTGGTTCATGTATGGGTTTGGCTAAAAGGTTAGCCTGAGCTTTGTGGCTTGCCATAAACGCTGCTTCATGTATGGGTTGGGCTGAAACGTTAGCCTGAGCTTTGTGGCTGGCCATAAACGATGCTTCATGTATGGTTTTGGCGGAAAGATTAGCCTGAGCTTTGTGACTGGCTATAAACGATGCTTCAAGTATGGGTTTGGCTGAAACGTTGGCCTGAGCTGTGTTGCTGACTACAAATGCAGTCTGCATAAAAGAAATCATACAGTTTGTTATTATATTCTTTCCGGACAAAACCATATTCAAGAATAGATCTACCAACAAGTAAGTAGCCACAAAACGATACAAGTTTACCTGAGATGTATGTCTTATATCTGAATGGTGCGCTTCAAAGCCACCACCAGAAGCAACAGATTCACCTGCGGCTCTTCTGCCATTCTGAAGCATATTTCTTCGAGCGTCAGGAGTTGAATCAGTTGGCTTGTTGGACTGACTTTGTTCAGAAACTGGACCTTTAGCCTCTTCATAGTTAGAGACAAGAGAGCGTCCACTGTCGACCAGTCGAGAAGATTCACCACTCGTAAGAGGAGGACCTCCCGAGGCTAGGCATGTCCAGAGCCATACGTATTTGGCAGCAGCAATAAGCGGAGGCGAGGCACGTGGAGGCTGAGCAAGGAGAATAGTGTACCTCCTCATGCTTAGCTGGTGGAGAGCATTGGAGAAGTCTCTATCGCCGGAGATGAGCATGAAGTTGGCTGGTGCAGGGTTGTCTACAGCCCACAGTAACATGTCCACTAGTATCTTCTTGTCGCTCGCATCTTTCACTCCTGTTATTAATACACCACCCAAACAACACAAGTTAAATCTTTCATGTTCGACACTAAAAACAATGAGATGTGATCACAGTTAAAAAAAAAAACTAAGATCATCATCTAAGCAACATAAACTCAAAAAAAACAAACACTCTTAAGATCAAACAAAACCCTGTGAACTCCAAAAAAAATAAAATAATAATTAACTCCAAAGTCAATATGATGAAACCCAATTCAATTTCTTCCCATGTATAGTAAAGATCGCTGTAAAAGTAGAGATCCTGGATCATCATTATCAACTAACCACTAACAAACAATGATCAAACTAAAGATCCCACTTTTTAAGAAAGATGGACAGTAAAAAAAAAAGAGAGAGAGAGAACCTGCAGGAACATGATTAAGACCAACACCAGTAGAAGACAAGGCTTGCTGAACAGGTTTAGGGATCAGATTGGTGTCGCCGTACGCGGAGATTGAGACAGGACCACCGTAGTTCATCTTCAACAAAGCAGAACTCACGTTCTGAGCTATCGCGTGCGCATCCCATCCTTTAGGCACCTCACAGTTCTCTATGTCCCACCAAACAGAAGTTTTGGCCTTCGAGTACTCCCCCTCAGCCGTCGTCATCGCCGGAGATAATAAGAAGACACGGTTGGTTTTAGGAGGAATCAAGAACAAACACAAAATGAACTTTGTCTCTTTCTCTCTCTCTCTAAATGTGGTCGGAGATAGTAAGGTAAGCTAACAATAATGGAGAAGGTTCCATTTTTATTAGCTTTACCATCTCGACGAAGAAACCTTTCGCTTTCCTTTTCTCGGAGTCGTCTTTTTCATTTATTTTCCTTTGTACTATTTCTTCTACGTATTGATGAATACTACTGTTTTCTACTCCTTTTATTATCAACGTTTGATTTTAAAGCCACGTCAGCAAATTAAAAAAGGCGCCAATCAGACAATGATATACACTGTCTCAGTAACTTTGGAAACTGGATCTATAAAAGGTAGCTTCTTAGGCATAGTAAATATATGGACGCATGTCTCTACGTTACGTGCTAACCAGACATTTAATCATGGTTTAACCAAGTTTATGGTCATGGACTCAGTAGACTTTTTACAGATCTGAAAAATCAACGCACGTAAAAGCTGGAATTTTGTGGTTTCCTTACGCTTTTCAGAAAATAGCAGTATCTTTTTTTTGTTAAGAAACATGCGCACCCGAGGAGAATAATATCAAGTACAAAATTGATTAATTTTACATTGAATTTGCATATAATTAATCATTCCGATTAAATCAACAAAAAACATTTGTTTTTCTTTGTTTTCTTATTTGCTAATATTGAAATCGTATCAACAGCAAAAGCATTGGCAAACTTGTTACAGCTAAAAAAACTCATTAAACTGAAGAGAGAACAAGGTCGTCGATTAGATCAAATTGCGCATAGGAACAACAGAGAAACAACTCATCAAAACAAAACAAAACAAAAATGAGAGAAGGGATTCCACTACTGGTTTCCAATGCAATCTCATTCCATATAACTAAATCCCAAAAAAAAAACAAAAGCTTGTGATCTTCGATTTTAGATAGCAGCTGTGATCCTTCCTGCGACTTGGTCAAGATCTCTCTCACCACTTGATGTGATCTTCCTCCCACTAATCACATAAGAATGAAAAAGCAAGCTTAGCTAGTCAAAAATGATTAAGTCGTAAAACGAAAAAGTAATAACAAAACCATATACATGTCTTAAATGAACCCATGTCACAATTTCAACTTTAAGCAAGTTTAACTACGAGCCTAAACTAATGTATACAAGTTTTGGGAACATGTAACATATAAGATAAAACAACAACTAACCCTTTGGTGTCGAGGTCGACAATGTTCATGGTCTGGAGTTGCTGAAGAATGTGACGAGCAACACCACCACTGCTCTTGCAGAAATGAGGTGGTCTGCTTCCGTTCCTCTTGCTTCCTCCATAGATCCTGCGGAACGCACCAACTCCAAGTCCACCTCTCAGGTACACTTTCCTTGCCATCGACGCTACAAACCAAAAAAAAAAGAGTTCAACTTTCAATCTCAGAAACACAAACACTAACTAAACAAGTGACCAGAGATGTAGTACATACCAGCTCTGATGTAGTACCAGTCAGGGTCATAAGGAGCAAGCTCCTTAAGTTTACCGGTCTTGACGATGTCTGTCCACGGTGGCAGCTCAATCTACACCACACGATATTGTAATAAAATGCAGAAACTAATGGACATTTCCAAGATTCGACTGTAAGATTATTATACCTTGCCGGAGCGCTTGAGGTGGGCAGCGTAAGCCTTGACGAACTCGTGTGGAGAGACATCCTTCACCGTTTTGCCTGTCGCCATTATTCTTGATTCTTCTTCTTCTTCTTCCTGCTTCCTCGTCGGCGCTGCTATAATATTCGGGTGGGGGTGATTGAGATGAAAGTGAAATTAGGGTTTTTGAGGAGTTTTGTATTTTACATAATTACCCTTATTATTTTTGATTCCTGGGCTCATGGGCCTATGAAATATTTCTGGCCCATTTTATATATATTTTCTCATGTGATCCATATAATGTTATGCAGTTGGAGTGTATTTTTTTCTTAAATGTTTCTTTTTAAACCCAAAAAAAAAAACAGAAATCTGATTATTATTTATTTAGTCCAAAAAATCTGCAACACTGTAATACATAAACTGGGACACTATCAAGCTTTTGATTTTTACATTAATTCCATCCACAACTATATTATCTGATGGCTCAGCAGCGCCGTGCAAGTTGTTGTTCAATGGATTACGGAGTGTTGCAGACTGTAATAAACAAAAGAAAATCACTTCTGACCCCATTATGAACATAGCATTTTATTATTATCGACATTTGTGTGGAACACCACAGCCTGCAACACAAAGATTTGGCTTATTTCAATAAGTAATAAACTAGTTGTTGTTGTTTTTATTTAATTTATCTACCAACCTGTACTCTAATAATACAACAATGTCTTTTTTAATTTAAATCTCAAGATATACGTAACTCTACATGAGCTGAGTTCTTAAATGATGTAAAACAGCACTCAAAAGGGTTTTGAGAGAGAGACAAAAGAGGACACACAACAAGTAGCCACTCTCTCATCTCACCCATCTCTTTACACACATCAAGTAGCCACACTCTCTCTACTTCTCGCTGTTTTCTCCACTTTCTCTTCTCCTTCTTTCTCTACAGATCTCTTTCTCTATCTTCACTACTTTTCTTTCTAGAGGACAACTGTGACATTTTGTCTGAACGCATCTATGGCTGCTCTGGTTCTTTCACTTCTCCTTCTAGCCATGGCTGGCCATTCTAGTAAGAACTTCCACTCTTCCTTCAGATTTCTTGGCATTAGTCTTGTCTCTCTTACTGTCCGAGTCTCAAGCCTTTTGGCTCTGGTCAGAAAATGGGTTCTTGTAGTAGTAATCAAGTCCCTTGACTCAAGGGTCTTACTGTTCCTTAGTGTTCTACCATTGATAAACAGATTAAAAGTTACCATTTGTACTAGCTATTTTCTCTTGACATTCAGGCTGTATTTTTTGGTTGCTTTTCTTTTGAATAACAAAAAAAGGTTTCAAGATTTGTTTGTTCTTGTCTCATTTTTTAATTTACTTATTATCTTCTTTAAAGTGTTTTCTTCCTTGGAAAAGTTCACAAATCTCTAGAAAACTCTGCTGGTTTGCTTGTTTTCTTACAACTTTTTGCTATGTTTTTGATAATTTTTAAAGATTAAACCCCTCAAATTGAGTTCCAAGTTTTTTTACCACAGATCTTGTTGGCTTTCACATTATATAACAACAAATATGGAGTCTTTTGTATTGAATCAACCACTAAATGTAGCCTCTTGGTCTACGTAGGTGCCTCATGGTGTGTGTGTAAAACAGGGCTGAGTGATACAGTGCTACAGAGCACACTAGACTATGCCTGTGGCAATGGAGCAGACTGTAACCCCACTCACCCAAAAGCACCTTGCTTTGACCCTGACAATGTTAGGTCTCACTGCAACTATGCAGTCAATAGCTTCTTCCAAAAGAAGCACCAAGCTCCAGGCACTTGTGATTTTAGTGGCACTGCCACTCCAACTAACTCTGATCCAAGTCAGTCTCAACTATCCTCATTTGACTGCTCTTTGTCACATAAAGTTGAAGGCTTTATGTTTTGGTTACAATTTGAGTGATTTTGATAAGATTCTAAGACAATGTGGATATGCCAAATGAGTGATAAAGACTAATTTATAGCTTCAACTCTGTGGATAATCATCAATGTATTAACTTTTTTTTTGTTTGCTGGAACCCTTTTAATTGTACAGGTTACTCAGGATGCACCTTCCCTACTAGTGCCAGGTTATACTTCTGATTCAAATGGCTTTTCAAGAATTTGATTTCTATATTTGTGGCAAAGAGTACCAAGTGGACTAAAGCTTGATTTGGGTCCAAGTTTGCAACTCTTTTTTTTGTTTTGTTGTGAAAGAGATAGGATCACATTCAAATCAATTAAGGATAGCAAACATCATCATTAATATTACTTGAACCAATAAATAAATAAATAAATTTTTGATTTGAAGTTTCATCAAGGTCTGGTTATAAACTCATTTAACCAGATTCATTAATGCCTCAAAGTAGTTGTTACCTGTCTGATATTCTCTTTTATGTGTTGTTGCTTTTTTATTTTCTCTAGTGGCTCCGGTGGCAGCACCACTGTGACACCAGGCACAACCAATCCAAAAGGCGGCAGCACCACACTTCCTGGTGGCAATGGCAACAGTCCTTTTTCAGGAACCTCCTCAACCAATGGAGTTTTTGGAAACAATAGCACTGGGATTAACCCGGACTACACGACAGAGAGCAGCGCGTTTGCTCTCAGGAACTCAAGCACATTTCTCACCTACCTTCTCTTGATCGCTTTGAGTGGATTCTGTTCTTTCATGATGCTCTAAGAATGTTAACTTTCTCTGGTTTTGTTGGTGAACTTATTGTCTCAAAGGACATTGAGTCTAGCTTAGTGGTAATCGCTGTCTGGCTGTTTTGAGTCTCTCTAGCTATGTTATGTTCTTGTTGTAAGAAGATTTCAGCTCATGCTTTCACTCTTACTCTCTCAAACTGTTTCTGGTAGATTTGATCGTAGTGAAGAAATTTATATATAAAATGATCTTATCTCATGTTTACTATTAGAAGCAAATGTTGCATAGTTTTTTTTTTTTTTTTTGAACATAGCTTTCATATTAAAATGCAGGAGAAATAAAAAAATACAAGCCATAAGCTAGTGTTTTAGAGCCCAGAAGACCAGTTAGTTAGACACACAATAAAGGACCAAGAGCCTTTTTTTTTTTAAAAAAACCCATTAAACTAGAGATTGAACGGTTTCTGGAGCAATGATCACGATGCAGAGGAACGTAGGGGTGGAGGAGGAAACGACTACGCCAGCCATTGCTGCATGAGAGAAGAAGCTACTGCAGGGTTTGAATCTCTTAGAGAAGAGATCCTATCTGTGATCTGCCTCACTAAGGTCCGCGAGACACTTTCTGGTGTCCGGAAAGTCTGTCGATGCAAACGGCCGTTTCTCTCTGTCCAAGTCCAGTAGATGCAAGCCTGCCAGCAGAGACGAAGCAGAGTTCCCGTCAACGAATTTCTGCTCTGCGCCTGAAGTTGTCCCAATACACAATCCCACGACCTTTCTGGCTGAAATCCACATCGCGAGGCTAAGGTTCCCCAAATACTCCAGGCATAATGACAGTCAAAGAAGAGATGGTTACGACTTTCTGGAAAACAGTTGCAGAGAACACATGTAGGAGACGTTTGGAGACCCCAGCCCAAGATTCTGTCCTTAGTCGGACAGCGATTCAGTACAAATAACCAAGCCAAGAAGTTATGTCTAGGGATTCCACCTTTGTTCCAAACAGAGTAGAGCCAAGATACTAAGGTTCCTGCATCACAGAGTTGTTCGTAAACAATGCCTGTACTATAAGTGGAACTCTTTTTTCCATCCACTTCCCATTCATAGTAATCTTGTGAATCGGTGAGAGTAGTGGCTGTGAGTAGAACATGGATGTTAACGAGATTCTCTGACCTTGCAGGTGGAATTCGCCAGTGATTACCTCGATGTAGTGAAGCTAGTGTCGCATCTAAAGGAATACCCAGGCCCGAGTCTCCATTGATGCCCAAGTATGATCGCAAGTCTCCATAGGGTGACCAATTATCAGTCCAGAACCTGCAGGACCGACCATTCTCTACACGCAGCTTGATCCAACCATACAAGGACTGGCTCAGTTTAAGAAGCTTATTAACCTGCCAAGAGAAGCGTCTGCTCGGGGCTGTGATCCAAAGGTTACTTAAGCAGCCATCTATTACCTCCTCCTTGAACCAAGCAACCCATACTGATCCCGCTTGAAAGAACAATAACCATATTAACTTCAGACAGCACGCCTTGTTCCACACTTTAAAGTTTTTTATTCCTAAGCCTCCTTCCCGCTTCGGTTTAGTTACAAGGTCCCATGACACTCTCGCTGAATGATGTTCTTCTATGTCCCCTTTCCAAAGGAAAACACCACATAAGGAGTTGATGCGCTTCACACAAGCTTGAGGTAGGATGAAAGTGGAGCACCAAAACGTCATGATGCCAGTAATGACCGTTTTGATCAGCAGTAGCCGACCAGCAAATGATAGAGATTTGGTACTCCAAGATGACAACCTGCTTTTTATCTGTTGCATCAGGACCTCGCAGTGGAGCATTGACAGTTTTTTTGTGCATAAAGGAACACCGAGATACCGAACCGGCAAAGCACCCATAGGCATGCCTGTTGAGAATTGGATAAGGTCTGTTTCAGCAGTGGTGAGGCCTGATGCGAAGAAGGAAGACTTTTGCACACTCACGGCTAGACCAGAACGAAGCTCAAACTCGCGTAGTACTTGAAGCACGGCTTGGACAGAGCTGAGAGAACCATCTATAAAGATAAGCAAATCATCAGCAAAACATAAATGAGTAAGTTTAGAGCCTTCGCATTTCTGATGATAGTTGAATTTCATGTCTCTAGCAGCCTGGTTGAGCATGAAGGAGAGAACGTTCATGGCAATTACGAACAGATAAGGCGAAAGAGGATCTCCCTGACGAAGCCCCCTAGTACCTTTGAAGTAGCCATTTACATATCCGTTGTAACCCACAGTGAAGTTCGTGTGACAGATGCAAGCTCTTAGCCACCGCAGAAGCTGAGTAGGAACGTCTATAGCTTGAAGGCAAGAGAACAAGAAAGGCCATGATAAGGTATCAAAGGCCTTTGCTATGTCTACTTTTATTGTGATCCTCTTTGGCTCAGTGTTCTTATGGTAACCTTGAACCAGCTCTCCAGCCAATGATGTATTCTCAACCAATAATCTCCCTTTCACGAAGGCGGTCTGATTCGGGACGATCAAATCTGCTAGGATTGGCTTCAGTCTCTTAACAAGTAGGCGTGAGACCACCTTATAAATTGTATTCAGACAGGAGATAGGCCGGTATTCCGTGATCAGAGATGCGCCAGGGTGTTTTGGGATCAGAGAAAGTATGGTTGCGTTTGTGGATGCAGGCATGAAGGAGCTGATGAAGAAGTGACGGATTGATTCAGTGACTTCACCACCTAAGATGTTCCAAGAAGCTTTGTAAAACCCAGAAGTGAGCCCGTCAGGTCCGGGCGCCTTGTTCTGATTGAGCTTGAACATGACTGATCTTATCTCATCAGCTGTGGGCAACGCGGTCATTTGAGCAGCGAGTTCTGAGGGGCAGGCGAAGTCTGTCAAAGAGTGGAACCATTGCGTAGTGGAGAGCACTCCCAATACAGGCGCAGGGGATGGTCCGAGTATTTGTTGGAAGTGAGTAACGGCATGGACGCTCATCTGGATGGGGTCTGATATTATGACACCTGAAGAAAGTAAGAAGGATCGTATGAAATTGAAATTCATCCGTGTTTGGACCATCCTAAAGAAGAAGGTGGTATTCTGATCCCCTTCCTTTAACCAGTTGACTCTTGAGCGTTGTCTGAAGTAACTCTCCTCTATGCCTCGTAGGAAGTTCCAGGTTTGTAGTGCTTGTTTCTCCATTTCAAAGAGATGAGTGGAAGGAGCATTCAGGGCTTGTATCTGCACATCTAAAAGTAAACGGTTAGCTTCACTCACTCTCACTTGTATTTGTGAAAAATTCTCTCGATTTAAGTGTTTCAAGTCACTCTTTATCTGTTTTTGTTTCCAGTACAAAGCAGTAAGGTTCCAAACAGTGTCTCCGGCCTGTGTCCACGCATCGATCACAACCTGGTTGAAGCTTGGGTGTTTGGTTAGGTAATTATAGAACTTGAAAGGGCGGTTTCCAGCGGCTGGGATTTTTGTGGCTAGGTCCAGGGTACAAGGGCAATGGTCTGAAGTTAGGGTAGGGTGAAAGAAGGCTGAGCAATTGGGGAATAAGGTGAGAACCGGGTTATTGATCAGAAGCCTGTCGAGTTTTTTGGTGATAGGATCTTCTGGTCGATGATTAGACCAAGTAAACAGAGATCCCTGGAACCGCAAATCATATATCCCCATTTGAGTGAAGCAGTCTCGGAGTTCAACCATATCACTTGTGAGAGAGCTAACTTCAGGAAGGGAATGTTCAGCAGGGTGGATGATTTGGTTGAAGTCCCCTCCTAGAATCCAAGGTACCGTGTCCAAGGAGTAGGTTTGATATAAGCTTAGAAGCTCCACCCAAAGATCATTTCGGTCTGCTCTCTCATTTTCTGCGTAGATAGCAGTGAACACAAATTGAGGGGAGCCAGGAAGCTTTACTTCACAAGTAACAGACTGTCTAGATTGCTGCAGGACTCTGACCGCCACCGTGTCTTTCCAGATGAGTATAATCCGTCCGTCTGCATCTTTCGAGTGGTTAGAGGTAAAGTTCCAGCCTCTGCAAACCTTGCTCATCACGTAGTTTAAGTTATGGTCCTTGATGTGTGTCTCCAAAATAGCTCCAAAAAGTGGCTGATAGGTAGATAACCAATTAGATAATGGCTTATGCTTATCCGGGTCATTTAGACCACGGACATTCCAAAAAATAGTTTACTATACATAGGGATTAGTCAATGGTCTCTTCATGGGGAAGAGAACCATCAGGATCCAAAACAGTAAAAGGGTTAGAAGAATGGTTTACAAAAGAGGGAGCAGGAAGAGCTAGGGGGAGGGAATTAGATGAAGAGATGGTGGAAAAGTAGGATAGCTGGGCGGTGAAGGAGGGGAAAGGTTTTTGGTCAGGGTCAGGGCGGGGCCGTTTTAAGGAAGGGGTAAGGAAGGTGTCTGGTGGGCTTGGAGGGGTAGAAGGGATGATAGAAGTTAGTGGCGAAGTCAAAGGCTTGGGGACATGGGCTAGAGCAGGAGAAGGAGGGAAATTTTTCCGTGGGGTTTGAAAGGAAGTGGCAAAGGTTGCTGGTTTGGGAGGGAGGTTTACTTCAGGTTGGAAGAAGGAGGAGGAGGAGGTGGAGGCAGAGGCATGGGTGGAACCTGAAGCTGAATGGGGCGGGAGATTTGAAGTAGAATGAGCGACAGTAGGAGCGACAGAAGGAGCAGCAACATTTTTTCCTTTTTGGGAAGCTGATGGTGCATTTTGCGCCTTCTTTGCAGGAGTTTCCGAAGATTTCGGTGCTGGCGGTGCTTGGAGACAGTTTCTAGACACATGACCGAGTTCTTTGCAGTAGGTACAAGTCGGTGGAACCCAAGGATAAGTCACCTGAACCTCTACAACTTCACCACTTTGTCGCACAAACTCTACAACACTCGGAAGGGGTTTTGTGAGGTTGACAGCGACTTTAACATGTGAGAGTGTAAGACTCACCAAGTTTTTTGTAAAGTCATCCGTCTCTTTTGGTTCGCCCACAAGTCCTGCAACCAAACTCAATCCTTGTTGGTGACGGAGATCCAGAGGAACACCTGTTAAATGCGCCCAAATTTGGATCGATTCAAGGTTAGGTGGCGAAGTCGAAGCAGAGGAGGACCATTGCACTGCCTGAAACATGGAGTCGCCCACATACCAAGCAGATTTCTCTAGTATTTTTTGTCTGAGATAATCAGAAGGTATCCTCACCAACATGGACCGTGATAATGGATTCATGTGGATCTCGACTCGCTTTCCTTTACCCCACATATGGCTTAAAACACTCTGTATTTGGGTGTAGGGGGGAGTCTTTCCGTTGAAGTAACAGATTATAAAATCCTTGTGGATTTCAGCACCTATTTGGAATACACTATCAGGAATGAGAACTCGAGGAACGCCTTTCTCTGACAATGTGACCGGAGCTAGACGTTTCAGGGACTTATCCTCTTGTTTCCGAATCTTTTCTAGCAGGGGGGAACTTGAGGCAGTCGGTTGATTAGGGGGGTTATCTTGAGTGGGCTCAGCTGTAGTTGGTGGGGCTTTTTTAGTGGGAGGGTTTACGGTAGGAAGGGTTGTAGTGGATTTACGGTCAGTTGCTGGAGGCGGGTCTGCAGAAGCGCTAACAGGATTAGGGTTCACTGTAGCAAAGGGGTTTTTTTCAGAATTGAGGGTAAAGTTTGAGGTTGCAGCAGATAACGGTTTGGAAAGAGACGCAGTTGTTTGGTGAGGAAGGTTAGAAGATGGGCTTGAAGCTTTATTGGTTTGGATTGGGGATGAGTGCTTTGGTTGGAGAATTTTGAAGTTCACGGGGAAAGAGATTCCAGATCTGGGATCAGTAGGTTTAGAGGAGCCAGTTAGTACAGGAGCTGGTGAGAAGGAATTGGGACCAGCAACAGTTTTGGGGGTGGAAGACTTCACCGCAGGCCAAGTAGGTCTGGCAGTTTGCGATGAGGCTCGGGTGGATTTGGGAGAGGCGGAGGAGAGGGGGGGGAAATCGGGGTCAGGGGGGTCTGGGGGGATGAGGGGGAAGGGGCTGGAGCTGTCACCAGAGGTGAGATGCGACGGAGACAGGCCGGAGACACCGTTGGATGGGAACCAGGGGTTCACCATTACTGTTTGAGAGCTTCTTTCGTCTTTTTTGCAAATGTTGCATAGTTACCAAACATATCTTTATTTCTACTTTTGAAAATAATTTGAAAACGTTAAGAAAGTTTCGAGTCTTCTTCTTGACACGACATCTCTTACTCTCTTCCAAAACGTTCAGCCCTCATGTGTTCTTGTCACGATCTTATCGCACGCTCACTCCTCTGATCCCGTATAACGTATACGACAGACAAAGAGGACAAGCACAGTACAGGTGTGAGGAATCCCCTTTATGCCCTCTATCTTTTTTATCGACTGACAAAGATCATGCACATGAGCTTCACGTGTTCTTCATATTTGCATTTTGGGTTTGAACCCTCTGTTCTACTTAGAGTCTCTTGACACGTCCCGTATAGAGATGTGTTTACCCATTCCGTACAGCGGCGGATTAGTTATCGAGCGGATCACAACGGGCCTATCCCGCGCGGACTGCATCTTCAAAATGGCGACCCAAACCCATACCGCATAATATATAGGCTTTCACGGGCCGTCCCGGGGGACGCTTTCTTAGCAAACCGCTTGTGCTACAGCTTCTTTCATGAATGTTCAAATAAAAGAGTTGTGTAAGAGAAATGAAGAGAGCTCATTAAGCTTCACTAAAACCTTATCAAAATAAATACCACAAAGTTCTGTTTGTGCTTGCGTTCTTGAGTTAAAATCCTTCTTTTGTTATCAACATAAGCTTTTGTTAAATTTGAATCTGATTGAATTGTTGTCTTTGTAATAATTTGGCTCAAGTGTTGTATGTCTTCATCAAACCATCTCTCTTTTTAATTATTCGGATTGCAAAAAAATTCGTGAATCACTTTGCCAAATTATACAAGTGACGTGATATAAAACTAATTTTTTTCATAAACAACACCATTGGTAACCAAATTTAATTTAAGAAAAACACCACTTCACACTACTAGAAATAAAATCAATCAACTTAAACAAGAAATATCACATTGTAATAAAGCAATTCATAGTTGTGTGTAATAAAAAGAGAAAACCAAACCAAAACACCACCAAAGCTCGAATCGTCGTCGCTGGAGCTAGTGTCGTCATCGCCGGAACTCGAATCATCATCACCGAACTCGAATCATTATCATCAGAACTCCTTATGTATTTTAGGGAAAAAGTCACAAGAATAGTTTTCTTCTTACTCTCTACCTCGTTTTTTTAGGTAAAAGAAAACATGAAAAAAGCCCAGTCCCGCAAAGACCCATTCTGCGAGGCCCGCAAATTTACGGTTTTAGAAAACTTCATCCCAATACCGTTTTACAACAGTTTTTTACAGACCAAGTTCGAGTTCTAGATCCATGATTGTCATCTCTAGTCTCGTACGTTGGTAGACTCATTGTATACTTCTCGCATACTCCAAATATCGAATCATAGACTCCAAATATCGAATCATAGGGTAAATTGTCGCATTATGCAAAAGCGTATATATACTCACATGCCTTTTTTTTTTACAGAGTTACTTGTTATATCAAACATATTTACTATTAACAAAAGTTAATAATAAAAAGTTATAGCAAATATTTAGATTTGGAAGTCTCCTATACACCACTCATTTTTCAGGCAGTAGTGTATTTGGTGTGGAAGGAAAGGAACCAGAGAATTCATTCAGCTTTGGAGAAGCCGCCAGGTACTCTTATTAGAGAAGTTCAGCAGATAGTGAGACTCAGATTGGATCTTCTGACCCGTAGACAGATTATTCCTTCGGGACAGAACTCATTGCTGGCAACATGGTTCTTGTCCTTTGATTTTTGAAGCAGAAGCTCTTGGTGGAGTTAGGAGTTAAGTTAAGAGTAGTGGCTTTAGATTTGGTCGGGCCTGTTAGTTTGCTTTATTTTACAGGGCCTTCCCTGCACTATTGTATAAAGTTAAGATGAATAAAGATCCAGTTTCTAAAAAAAAAAAAAAAAAAAAAAAAAAGACTATATAGCATTTTTGGAATAAAATCCAAAAAAAAAATGGAATATATGCAGCTAGTCAAACTAGTGAAGAAAAAGTAGAGAGAGTAGAAAAGAGTGTCACGTCGATATCTGATAGGCTAGCAGAAGAAGAAGAAAATCTGCTCAAAGATCACCAATCAATCAATATCTCATGATTTACTTACATATGGGGTTTCATGTAAGTTCCAAGAAAACAAGGGTCCGTTTTTCATTTAAGTGAAAGGTTTGGGCAGTTATTGCAAATTATCTATTTTAAATGTATTTCTTCTTCCGTGTGACTTTTTTTTTTTTAATTCCACCCAGTCTCTCTCTATCTCACTGGTCCCTCAAGTCCCCCACCTTCCTCCTTCAACACGCTTTCTCTCTCTAAAACCCCTTTCTTCACTCTAAAGTTCCAAACTTTCCTTCTGGTTTTCTCATATTAGGGCTTTTCTCAGCTCACAGCGGCAGTATGGTATGTTGAATCACTCTCTCTGTCTTTACCTGACCTCGTCTGCTCTGCTTTCGTTGTGTGTGTGTTTCAGCCGTTATATGCTTACTGGCTTACGTAATTCGCAAGCAAGGAAAGTTGAGAACTACTTCGTCTATTGATTTAATAAAGTTCGTCTCTTTTGTGTATGAACTGATTATGAGTTTCTACCTGCATTTTGACATCACGCGTTTTGGCACTGTTACTCAAATCATGAGTGTAATGTTTTCAATCTAGGGTTTTTTTAATTTTTTTTTTTTGCTACTTATAGTAAACACGTAAATGTCTCGTCTTGATCAATGGGTTTCCTCTTGATTCCCTAAAGGATTGATTTTTATTTTTTTTGTTTTGTTCTGAGTGAGCTTTCCTCTCCTGTTTGACATGCGTTCTGACTCGATCGAGACTGTGAAAAGTAATCATGGCTTTGCTTTGCTTTGCTTTGCTGAGTTGGGAATCATGGCTTGCCTCTCTCGTTTTGAGTCTCTTGTTTGTAATGCAGTGCTTGATTTTAGTCTTACTGTCCATGGTTATACATTACACTTGGTCCAGTGATGCATAAACATGAGCTAACGAGTCTTTACAATGTTTTCGTTTTAAGGAATCACTAGTTTATTCCTAAATGGTAGTTAACGAAGAAGAATAGAGTTGTATTGCTTTACCTATGCATCTTTGGTTTGCTGATGGGTTCTCTTTTACTTCAAATCATAATGTAGAGGCCAATTTGTGAAACATGTGGAAACCAAGGATGGAAAGGACTGCTTGTGACTTGCTCTAAATGCCGTATAGCCTGTGAACACCGGTGAGAAGTGTTTTCATATTCTGACTGTTGTTGCTGTGGATTTTGACGTCTATAATATTAGCTTTTGGATTACAGTCCTATCTCAGTTATATTATGTTCTACATTTAGCTTTGTAACGGCTGTTTTTAATATCTGATCCCTAAATTCATTTTTTTTAAATCTTTGCTTTCCTAGTTACTGCATGGATAAAGTTTCATTTGAGGCCTCAGTAGATTTTGTATGTGCTGATTGTTCGAAGAGGCCTGTTCAAAACAGATTATCTACAGCGTCCATCAAAGCAGCACCCTCTAGGATTCAAAAGGGCAAAGCGAGGGTTGAATCTTCAAATCCAGTTCCCAGATGGAAAAAGATTCCTGAATCATCGAAAATGAGGTTAATCTCGCCGGAGGAAGTCAGAAAACTTTCATCCAGTGGGGGCAATAACTCAACTTTCAAAGTGCCAAAACCTGTTCCAGCTCGTTCTCCAACGGGTTTAACAAAGCTTGCTTGCTTTCCAAGATCTAGGAGTCTGAGTTCTACAGTTGTGGCTCGCAAAACCAATCACATGCTCCTTCCTCCACCTAAAAGGGCTGAGTCTCCTAGGCCTTTGCAGATTCGTTCAGGAGTCATGCAACAATCTTCTAAACGACAAGCAGTAGTAGAAGGTGGGTCTCATTTGACTCTTCTCTTGAGGCCTAAGATCCTAAACTTTTCTCACTGAAGATTGAAATAACATTTCTTTTTGGCTTTTCAAGGGTCAAAGCTGAAAGTTGGTGGTGGAGTCAAAGATCTTGGTTCAAAAGAGATATGCAGATCAATCCTATCAGAAAAGCTCTTGCAGTTACTTCCACATCGACCAGCTTTGCCCCCTATTTGGAAGTGAGTTACGTAATCACTTCAAACCTATGTCTTCTTTTGCCTAGATATGCTGTTTTGTTAGAAGCTTCCATCATATCAGTCTCTCGTTATAGTTAGGGTTTGTTACATTGCTGAAGATGTGCGTATTTTAAAAAAAATAACTATAACTCTATGCCATTAAACCAGGGGACGTATTGTAGATTCTGCTACACCATCAGAGTTTAACGGCGTGTTTTGGGCACAGCCGGCTTCTGTAATCCGCAAGAAGGCTTACAATCTTTCAAAGACGATTCCTGTCGTACTCAAGGTCGAATTGGTCCCAATAGGCAGTCTTTTGAATGATTTGTTTGCCAATAGAAAGCCAGCGCTTTCAGATGTCGAGATGTACATTTTCCCAGATGATAAGAACACAATAAGGTATCCTTTTCTAGAGCAGACGAGTTAAAGTAATTGTGATCGCACAAACTTAAGGCTTTTTTTTCAGGTTTAAGGAGGAACATGCTTATCTATTTGAGACCATGAAGAGACGCAATGCTATGATCAGAATCAACGTCAAGGACAAGCCGTTCCTGATATTCTCTTCGAAAGTGCTGGACAAGTCCTCTCAAAGTAAAGCCTAATGCATTCTTCTTTCATCTTACTCTTTCTTTTGTGTGTTATTCACATTGGTTATAAGAATGAATAATGCTTGTTTTGTGTTTGTCAGTTATCATTGAGATGCAGAAGAAAACAAAGAACTTCCTTTGGGGGGTCTTTCTCGTGACGAAAAAGTCATTAGCACTCGTTCCTGGAACTTCTAATCAAGCTGCTCAACGTTTTGATGCTGGAGATGTGGTTGACAATACCGCTAAAGTATGCATACTACCTTCTCCTCTTTGTTTTCTAAGTCAAAAGCCCTTTAATTATTGTAGATTCATTTTGGCTAGAAAGCATCATATACATCTTCAAGTGCTTGTTCTTGACTCTGACGTAGTGTGTTTTGCTTTTTTGTTTTTTCATCTGCTCTGGTGAAATCAGCGTCAGTACAGGAGGGAGAGAGTTTGATCGATGCATCTTATCTCAAGAAAATTGGTAATTACTAATAGCTTTGTTTGCTACTGTCTGAATGTGTGTTCTTGTTTGTTGTAATAAGAAGTAATAAAGTCAGGCCTTGTTGTTGTTACTTTCACCTCAATGATAGTTTTAATGTAGATTTTGTGAGTACTGAAACTGTTCTGTTGTTTACTCCATTAACACAGTAGTACCATAACAGGCAATTTCTTTAAAGCAAACAAATAAGTACCATTACTGGTATATTTATTAGCAATACTTTAGGGCTTCTCTTTACAATATATATCAGCCAAACCAGAATGAAAGTGTCACTCTTCATACCGGCCATGGCCAAATTGACAGCAACCTTATGTCTCAATCCTCATGTTCTTATCAACAATTTTGATCAATCTTGCAGCCCCTTGGATGGGGTTTCGCCATGTCGACAAGAGTTTCCTTTTAAAATGGTTTTTTTTCTTGGGTCACAAGTCAGTTTACTAGCTATAAGTGAGATTAGACTTCTTTAATGGTTCTTCTCCGAAGCTATGACTAACTTGTTTTGGTTACAAAAACTGATATATGCTCTGGAGATAGTCTTATGTATAAAACTTCATGAGTTCCTCATAAGTTAAAACCAATGTCTAATTAATGGCATATCTCTCAAATGTTATT
Organism: Brassica napus; assembly: GCF_020379485.1. Lineage (NCBI taxonomy): Eukaryota > Viridiplantae > Streptophyta > Magnoliopsida > Brassicales > Brassicaceae > Brassica > Brassica napus. The sequence continues at coordinate 21,774,586 of NC_063436.1, read as the reverse complement.
AGGGGAGATATGGATTCTACATGTCACGAGTTAGTATGTAAACAAGACAACATGTAGTCCAATATGCAAACAACATGTTAAAGATAAGTTAGTTGTATAATTGATATACAAATATTTTGTAGACTGGTGGTAACCATCATGATTTGTGAGAAAATTATTGACATATTTAATTTCATTTAACCAAGATTAACAATGATTCTGAAAACTTGAAACTATTTAGATAATTTAATTTATAGATAATTTTGATAAACTTTAAATTTTAGATAAATTAATAATTAAATAAGTTTATACCAGGATCCAGCGAATTAAGATTTAGAAAAATCAATTAAATATTTTTTATTTTTATTTTTTTTAACATGGTCCTTTCGGTTTATATGATGAAATCAAGATTTGAGTTTTAGGGTTCTTTAGGGAAACTGCATCTTTTTTTTTTTCCGTCGTTTCCACATCGGAACCACGTTTCGAGGCCACTGAAGAGCCTTCGATGGAAATAAGAAACGGAAACAAAGATAAATCCGAAAGCTCGTCTCTTTCCTCAAAGAAAGCAATGCAAGAAGAATCGAAAGTAAAAGCTTAAAAATCTTGTCTTTACTAGTTTGCTTGCAATTCTTGATCTTGGTTTGGTGATTCTTGGATTCTTTTGGTTTTAAATTTAATTTGATTGGCATATATAAACATGTGTGTTCAAGACTTGTGATTTGTGACTGCTTGTTGTGTTTCTTGATTTTCACACTTTTCTTGAAATCGGGAAACTTATAACTGTTTCATGACTTGTTAGTTAGTGTTGTTGATTCAGATTGTAATAGTTCAGTTGCCACTGCTCCTTTGCTTATCGTCTGATGAATGATTTGCTATTTTGTTGCGTTATGCATAGGAGGAGGAGGAGCCTTGTGAGATATGTGGAAGTGTGGGCATTGCTGGTTTGATGATGATATGTTTCAAGTGCAGACATACACGCGAGCATACGTAAGTAAATGATGCTCTGACCAAACAAAACCAACTTCTTATAATTGGTTTAATGGCTATTCCGTTTTGTGTCTTTTTTTTCCAGTTATTGCGCAAGGGTGGTACTATCACCTGTCCGTGACATTTGGCTATGTGAAGCGTGCCGGTTACCATCTCGCGTATTGTTCATATCGCATGAGGATCTAATGGATTCAGAAACCGCTGTTGCTGGTCCAAAGAACACTAGCAACTCAAGAGTAGATGATCGTGGAACTGCTAAACTAAGAGCTAATGATATGGAAGAAGTTGTAGATACCCATGAGGCATCAACAAGAGTGATGCATCTACCTACACAACCACAACCACATACACGTCCACTAGGTGATGAAACCTATCTTCTCTGTTGATCAAAATATAGGATCTGCCTTTCTTTATGTCCATATCCTTTTATTAGTCTACTAATCTAAGTGCTTGAAGGACTGAGTCTTTAATTACAAGGTTCTGGTTTTAATTTATGCAGCTAAAGAAACTTTGTCATCTCAAAACAAGGAGCAGCACCAACCAACTCAGTCCTTTCCTAAAAAACGCAGGACGATTCGAGTGATGGGCAAACACCTTTCACAGTCACATGGTGGGACTCTGATCTCTCCTCTGGATCAATCTTTAACAGGAGTGCGTGCCTCACCAAAGTGAAAACCAAGAACGCCTCAGCTGATGGGTAAAGCTCCTTAAAGACATTATGTCAAGTGTTTCCAATCCATTGAGTGAATTTTTGTTAAATCTTCAAAATTTGATGGTCTTGTTGCAGGTACAGAAGCAAGGATTAGTACATATAGGTCGCATCTTGTGTGTATATATATTTTTCCATTTGATTGTGATACAGTAGTTTTTTATTCTTGGATCACAAGTTACTCTTAAGAGTGAGATTGCACTTCTTTGGTTATCAATTTGAGCCGCACTCAAACGTATATTCTTCCTCTTCCTTGTTACCTGTCTCTGTTCTTGCTACCATGCTCGCTGAAGCACTCACTGGGATGAAAAAGACACTTAGTTTAAAGTTGTTTTGTTTAGACGAGTTAATTAAAAGGCAGCATATTATTCTTTTTCTTCACTTTATTTAAAATTTGGTTTATTGTGAATTTATAGCTACGTCTGTATCCCTTAAGGACTAAGGACCCATACCCATTGCAATCTGACCAAAGCTTTGCTGAACAAATTAAAGGAAAATGTGAACCTTAAGGTGCGTTGATGACACCAACACGTTTGACTCATTAATCGATGTTACCAAATATAGAAACCTACGTCTGCCTTTTTCTTGCATAGTTGGGACCAGTTGGTGGTAAACCACAATATTCTTAATTACTCCATTTCAAATTTCATATTTGTTTAGTGTAGAATACAACAATACTATTCAAACTTTAAAATACAATAGTATAGAAACAAATTTTTTTTTTTTTTTTTTTTTTTGACAGCAAGAACATTTACAGACTCATATAGACTCCGTAAACCATAGTGGCAACTCTGCATCCATGTGTATGACGAACGACGGTTGTATCCGAGCACTGCGTGCCAAACGATCCGCCATTTTATTGTCCGTCCTCGAAACATGAACAATTTCTGAGTTGATGAAGCTTCTTCTCAAAAGCTTGATATCCTCCAGGTAACTTCCAAATGCTGGCCATTCCTCTGGTTCTGAAACCATCTTCACCAGTTGAGAACAATCCGTTGCAAATGTGACCTGATATTGTCTTAAGTTTTTCATACATTCCATTGCCCAAGTCAATGCCTCTATCTCCGCATGAAGAGGTGATAAACTTGCCCTTACATTCCTTGCCCCTAACAAACCCTCAAACCCTGGAAGGGTACTGAGCCAACCTTGTCCTGAAAAAACATCTTTATCTTTCCAAGACCCATCCGTGAAACACCATCTTCCTGTGGTCACTAAGGGCAATCTAAGCTGTACTTCAGGTACGACCCTTGGATTATTGATATTTTGTGCCTCAGCCCAAAGTCTTGACTCCAATTCTGCTAAGTTTAGCGTCTCTCTCGGTTCAATATCAATATTACTGAAAACTTTATTATTCCGGCCCTTCCAAATATACCATAGTATCCATGCAAACTGATGATCCTCCATTTTTGGGTTAACTCTCCAAAATAAATGATCCATATTAGTAAAAAGAGAACCAGTTGGAAAAAAATTTGGATTTGATGGAATCTTAGATAGTGCCCACACTTGCCGTGCCGGAGGACACTCAAAGAAGACATGATTTATTGATTCCTCTGCGTCTCCACACCGTGCACAAACTGTATCTCCTTGTATTCCTCTAGATTTTAGATTCTTTGTCACTGCTATACAACCTGTCACCAACTGCCATAGAAAATGCCGTAGTTTTGGAGGACACTTCACTTTCCAACAAAATGCCTTGAGTATATCCACATTGGGACCATAACAATCTGGTGGTTTTTCCTTGTCAGGATAGATCCTTTCTACTTGATACCCTGATTGTACCGAATATTTCCCATTATTAGTGAAATGCCAACCATTCCTATCTTCCATCTGATTTCTACTCAGAGGAATACTTTCAATCAACTTTGCATCGTTAGGCTCCACCAAAGTCCTAAGTGCCTGTAAATTCCAAGTGCGGGAATCCTGATGAATAAGGGAATCCACTGTAAGGTCCGAATAACTGTGATGAGAATAGAAACAAATTTATAAGACAAAAAGTTGTGAATAGCTAAACTTTTAACTCGAAAAATTGTTTCATTAGGAATTATCCTCTCATATGGATTATCAGTTGTTTTGTTTTTTATATTTCTATTCACTAAGTCAATGTGGTTGAAGTTGAAGTTTTAGCCAAAAAAGTTAATGTGATTGGTATAAAGCCTGGTGAGCAAATAAACCAAACTCAAAAACTCAAACCTAACTGACTCGATAAAAATAAATTCAAAACTGAATTAAATTCGTTATAAATACAAAATGAGTCTTGTTCTACGATATTTTGAGTCATGAGTTTTTTCTCAACCGAATCCAAACATTGATATCCAAAAAATCCAAAAAATTAAATTTTAAAAGAAACTTATATCAACTCTGAATTCGGTATTAGAAAAATAATATGGTTGAATTCTATAGAAATATTCTACATTTATTCTATTAACAATGAAAAGTTTACTAAGGGCATCTCCAACCTCACTCCATATTTTACTCTAAAATTGAGAAACTGGAGTAGGAAATGGAGTAATGAACAAAAAATAAAAGGATTACTTCATTTATAGAGTAATGCTTTTATTTTTTGTTCTTCACTCCATTTCCCACTCTATTTTCTCAATTTTGGAGTAAAATATGGAGTGATGTTGGAGATGCTCTAAGGCAATAGGAATGAGGTTGTTAAATCTCTCATTCAACTGTTTAATCTATAGTATGAACAATTAAATTGTTGAAAACATATAAGGATTAATTTGGTTTAAATACCAAAGTAATATGATCTACAATGACACATGGTAACGTTTGGGTGCAAAAATAGTTGGAAGAATGGACCAGAATCTGACATAAAATTATATATTTTGGAGGTATTATATTTTCATTTGTTATTATTTTTAAAAATTTGTATTTTCTTAATTATTAGAGCACTTACAATTAGGGGTGGGCGTTCGGGTACCCGTTCGGGTTCGGGTCGGGTATTTCGGATTTTCGGGTATTTCGGTATAGAGGTGTAGAACCCGTTCGGGTATTTCTGTACTTCGGGTCGGGTTCAGATATTTTTAGTTCGGATTCGGTTATTTCGGATCGGGTTCGGATATTTAGATTTTGAAAAAAAAAATTAAAATTTTCATTTCTCAAGTTTCTTGTATTTAAAAGTATAACTTTAAGTTAACTAATTTTTTGTTTTTCATAGATTGAATGGTTAATAGATTTGGACATAATATTTTAAAACTAAAAAGACACTAATTTAGTTATTTTTAAAAAAAAATTTGGTTGTAACTTTTTGTTAATTTTTGAAATAAAAAACTTGACATGTATTTTAAGTGAGTAGCAAATCCTTTTTTCCGTAATTGTATGTATATCATATGAACTTAAAGTATGTGTAGTATCAATATAAATATTTTATATAAAATGAGAGATGTAAACTAGAAATATAAGGTTAATTATACATATGTTCGGTTATCTTCGGATATCCATTCGGGTTCGGGTATTACCCGTTCGGGTTCGGGTATCCAATCTCTCCTTATTCAATACCCGTTCGGGTATTTTGCTACTTCGGTTCGGGTTTCGGTTCGGGTTTTTCGGATCGGGTTCGGGTGCCACTTCGGATATCGGGTAAAGTGCCCACCCCTACTTACAATGGTAGTATTAAGAAGAGTTTCCAAACTATTTTAAAATAAAATAAAATTTAGAAAAAAGAGAGAGAGGTTAGAATTAGTTTCTCTCCGAAACAACTTTGAGAACTTTTCCAAATACCCAAAGCCCACATGTCCACCTATGATTTGTTAGATTTTTTTTAAATGTCCAAATATTTATTATTTAACTTAATTCTAAATAAATTATTAATTTTATATTGCTTTTTTGATAGAGCTCTAATAAAAATTCTAAATGGTTGGAGGTGCTCTTAGAGCTCAATTATTTCGTAGTAAACTATATTTTCTGAAAATTTATATCAAAGTCTCATTTTATTTGGATACATCAAATCAAATTTTTAATATTTTTAATATTATTCTTTATTATTTTCTGCGTATTAAAACTTCCTTTTTGTTTAAATATATCACAATAATACATCCTAAACCCAAATTTCTACTGATTTTTCTTTTAACTATCCAAATTCCAACGATTATTAGTGTCAAAACCAATCAACTATTGTATTAATAAACTATTATACTAATTAAGTTGTGTGTTTTTATTTGCAGTGTTGAATGGTAGTATTGTATTGTATTTGAAGTTTTGTAATTTTACTTGTTTTAATATTATTAATTTAGTATTACTATTTAAAAAAATTAGTTAAGAAAAAAACACTGAAAACTATGTCATTTTTAATTATTTAAATTAATTAAAATAAGAAATTGTTACTAATATTAACAAGAAGATGATTTAGAGTGTTAAAAAAGTGTTGAGTAAGTTAACCAGAAGAAATTCGTTCAGGTGAGCTTTTCATACAAAATTTAAGAAAAGTCATCTCTTTCAAAAAGTTTACACAATATGAGTGTATTTGTTTACTTAAGCAAACAATTTGGTCTTTTATTTCAAATCGGATACCGAGTCTTGTTCTAGATATTTCGGGTTATGGTTTTTATCCGAACCAAATGGATATTCGAAACCCCTCTCCTCTCCCCACCCCCAAATAACTGAATCCCAATTCAACCCCAACTAAATTCGATTGGACATCCGAACGTCCATGTTTAATATAAATCAATATGATTAAATGTTCGGGTTGGCCTTTCAATGCAATGTTTAAGAAAATTCAGCTCGTTTTAAAAGATTACTAGATTCTGACCCGCCCTTCTGAAGGGCGGGTATACTTTTTTTTTAATTTTTTTAAGAAATTTAATTTTGGTATTTATGTTTTTTGTAAAACCGTTAGAAAAAATATTTATGTTTTTTTGTAATCATAATTTAATTTAATATAATTTTTGATAACTATATTAAATATATCAAGTTCCATAATTATACACTTATGTCATATACATTTTAGAAATTATTTTTTAATTTTATTCCAAAAATTTGCAAAATATTATATTTTCTTAATAGTTACCTATCATAATTAGTTAAGAATATTCGTATAAAAAGAACCAATTCGAAATCATCCCGGAAATTAAAGTCTCATAATCTAATAGCATATATACTCAAACAGTTTTTAAAATATTATATCCGAAAACCAATATCAAACCCAACCTACACCGAAAACGGAAAAATGTTTGAAAAATTAATTTTTTATATATTTTGTTACAAAAAAATATATGTATATATATATATGTATATCTTGATGCAAAAGTCAATGAACCATTGTGGTATAGTGGTAGAAGACACGGCTATTATCAAAGATTATATGGGTTCGCAGCATGATCTGTTTTTTTAGTTTTTTATTTCTTTTTTTCTCGCTAATGGCAAATATGTAAATACTTTATCTTCTCCATTTATCAAGGTTTCTATCTTTCTGCAATTTTTTTCCACCGCCGCAAACATAATCGACCTAATTTTTTGATGTTTCCTTTTCATTTATGCATCAAAATTGAAGATTTGTTAATTATCATCCAGTTTTAAACATCTTAACACACAAAAACTTGAATGATTTTGATAAACTTGATTTCACTGCCTAGCACTCAATGTTTTTGAACGATATATGTAAATAGGTTAATCAATAATCCAACTATTGCAGTTGAAGAGAAGCACAATTTCTTGCCAATAGGAAACTTAGACTCATAGTTTACAAATAACTGCATGAATAATTTCTGAGAACATGACTGTTTTTTTTTGCTGAATTTCTGCAACTCTATTAAATCATGAAAAATTGATTGTTAGACTTTTGCAGGAAGAAGCATAACTGGTTTCGTTATAGAACTTTATATAAAGAGAACGTGGTTAGTTTTTAAGTTAAAGTAAATACAGTTATAGAATATTTTTAAGTTAATGTAAATACAGTTATCAATAGATGTAATATTGATATTAAAAATAATTATTGGACTAAACTAATATCAACTGGACATGTTCCAGCTTTAATAGTATTGATACAATAAGAGGTCCTTATATTGCAATATTTACTTAAACAATCGTCTGTCTTCTTTGTCCCACTCTTTCTCTCTCACACACTGAATTACCTTCCGCATCGGTCCACTTTCTTTCTCTCTCTACATTGTCTGTTCGACTTCTCAACATTTAAAAAAAACCCTACGCTGGCTTGTGATTTCAAGGTAAGGAAGCTGAATCGTTTGCTATCTAAAACACACCATCTTCTTTGTTTCTTTGCCATCGCTAAACTCTGTTTTCCTCGGGGTTTTTTTTTTGCCTGCTCGTTTGATCATTTCCTATTCCGTACACCGCAAGCAAAAAACAAGTTATAGATGGTTTTCGATTGTCCGAAAATACTTCTTTTTTCAGTTCGAACAAAGGAAAAATGGTTGATTTCTCTGCTCCGAACCTCCGGTTTATCTAACATTTTGTTGTCATCAGTTAAACTGAAAATGTTTTTTTTTTTAATTTTTCTTAGGGTTTTAAAAGTCCCCAATCAGACTAAGCCCTAAAGATAAAGGCGAAAGGTGTCGACTTTATGCGATTCTTTTTGTTTCCTTTTTTTTTTTTATGACATTGCCTTGGTTTTTTTTTGTGTCGTAAAACCAAATTAGCAAAGAACAGCCTTTGAAAACTAGGGTTTTATCTTTGGTGTTTTGATCCTACTGGTTAGTTTATCTGATTCACCGTTACATCGGTGCATAGATTCTGTAATGGTTATGTCAAAAGATAAGATTTTTATTTCACTTTTTTTCAGTTTTGACATGGGTTCATAGATAGTGTTGGCTAGTAGAAGTTTTCTGAGTAAGATTCTTCTTAGATTCTTGAGTTTTATTAATTTTTCGCTTCCCATTTCGTATTGCAGGTTGCTAAATTTGTAAGCAATGAGTCCTGGTCACAGCAAAATGCCTTCAGATTCGATAAAAGTAGTCCCGGGTAGGAGTAAACTGCGGGTTGAATCTTCAAACCCAGTTGCCAGAGGGACTCCAATGCGTAGAACTTCAAAGGTGATGTTGATCACTCCAGAGGAAGCTGTTAAACTATCTTCCGGATTCAATCAAGTGCTTGTTCCTCCAGTTTCTGAATCCCCGAGACCTAAGATTGCTCGAGCAACTCCTGAGTCACCAAGACCTAAGATTGCTCGAGCAACTCCTGAGTCACCAAGACCTAAGATTGCTCGAGCAACTTCTGAGTCACCAAGACCTGTTCTGGCTGTTAAAATTCCTGAAGCGCTAAGACCTGTCCCGGCTGTTCTAACTCCTGAAGCATCAAGACCTGTCCTGACTCGTCCCACTTTTGAACCACCAAGATCTGTAACGGCTCATTCTGCAACAGGTTTAAGAAAAAAGATTGTGTGCGGTCTTCCAGCTATGAGTTTGAATACTACAACAGTTAGACGGAGAACCAATCCAAGAAGTTTCCATCAATCTACGGATGGCCTTCCTCCTAGTCCACGTGCTTTGCAGATTCGTTCAAGGATTAAACAACAAGCAGCTACTACTGCAACACATACTGTAGAAGGTCTTTTGCTTATCCGCTTTTTCTTTGCTAATTAAACTTGTTTTCACTAGATGACTGAGAAACATGTCTTGCGTTTTGTTTGATTTCTCTAGGGACAGTTGTAGAAGTTGGTGATAAAGCTAAAGATCATGATGCCAAGGAGACATGTCAACCAGCCTCTAATGAAAGAATCTCAGAGTTGCTTCGTTATCTACCAGCTCTGCATCCTACTTGGAAGTGAGTTACCTAACACTTCCAAATTATCTTTTGACCTTCACAATCACAAGTTACTAGCTAAGCTATGCAGTTCCGTTGTGCTTGTATATGATGAACTTTACTCTTCCAACCACTGGTACCAGGGGACGCATTGTGGATTCTGCTTCACTGCCTGAGTTCGACTGCGAGTTTTGTGCTAAACCAGCATCCAATATCAGCAGGAAGGCACTGAGACTTTCAAAAGCGATGCCAACGTTACTCGAGGTAGAACTGCTTCCTACAGGACATATTCTGAACGATGTGTTTAATAGAAGCCCGAGGCTATCAGATGTGGAATTGTACCTTTTCTCGGATGAGAAGGAAGCAGGAAGGTACTCTCAAAAGCCCTTTTCTACTACAGACAAAAGCTTCTCATTCTTGTTCTATCAGGGTATGTTTCAGCTCTAAAAGGGAACATGCTCATCTGTTTGAGGCCATGTCGACTCGCAATGCCATGATCAAAGCTAATATAAACGGCACAGAGCTGTTGATATTCTCCTCCAAACTATTAGACAAGACTTCCCAGTGTAGGCCTCTACTGTATATATAATTATATATACATTGTCCATAATTTCTCAATGGCTCCAAGAATAACATCTGTTTTTATATGTGTTGCAGTCTTCCTCAAGAAGCAGTACAAAGCAGAAAACTATCTTTGGGGTTTCTTTCTCCATAACAAACCCTCACAAGCACCTGTTCCAGGAAGTTCTTATCAAACTGATAGAGACGTTGTTGACATGGACATAGACACTGAGTACCCAACCCCGAATCTAGCTCTCAAGCTAATAGCAGAATCACAAAGCATTCCCTCAAGCTCACCAGTGAAACGGAAAAGAGAAGTTAACGCGCCTCCTCCTGGTTTCGAGAAGGCGAACAAACAAGTTAGCGTGCCTCCTGGCTTCGAGAAGATATGGACACCACCCTTGGTGACACTCAACATACACGGAACTTCAAACGCTCTCTCTGGTCTAACAGGATCCGCTGGATTAGTGCGTAACGAGTCAGGGAAGTGGGTGTTCGGGTACAGCAGGTGTCACAAGAGCATCTCCGAAGCCGCGGCTGTGCTTTTGGCTATCTACCATGGTCTTAAACTCCTCTGGGACAGCGGCTGCAGAAGAATCCGCTTGCAGACGACGAGCCTTGACGTCCTCGGTGCTCTGACAACAAAACCAGACCTCTTCTACAAGAGAAAATCGATTCTGGGACTGTGCAAGGACATGATATTGAAGAGCTGGGAGTGTGACGTTTACCATGTCGCCAAAGAGGAGAACTCGTGTGCAGAGTGGCTAGCTAGCAGATTAGATGGAGAGCAGATTCAAGGATTGGTTTTCTTCGAGTACCCTCCTCTAGGCCTTGTGGATCTTCTGGAGAAAGACCGTCTTGCAGCTATCAAGTAACAGTCACAGTGATGAGCACAGCTTTAGATAGAGGTAGGTACATATCTTTTAGAATTTTGAGAGTAATTAGAAGATCTTTTGAGTGTTAATGTGACATCGCATAAGCAAGTACTAGTGGAGTTTCATTGTAACCAAAAACTCCTTCTATGAAGAAACGAAATAATATGATATGTAAGATGTGACATGTCAAGCTGTGGTTGGTTGAGAAGCTAATGTATCTCCACTTTCCCTCCAAAGAAGTTCCAAAAATCAAAATGGTAGTAAAAAAAGAACTGAAGTCAGAAGTAGGGTTAAAAGGAAAAAAATAATAATAATAAAATTGAAAAGTAAAGTACTTTGAAGCTCCGTTTTAGACTTCGGAGTTCACGTTGACCCTTCACCTTCGGAGACTTTCACATCTTCCCGGAGATGGCAATGGCCGGCGACTCTTCTAATAACAACTTCAGAGACTTTGACGGTGAACTTGACGGGAAGAGTCATCGAAAGGTGGGTCTTGTTTATGACGAGACGATGTGCAAACACGACACACCTAACGGAGAGGATCACCCTGAGTGTCCTGATCGCATCAGAGTTATCTGGGAGAAGCTTCAGCTCGCCGGAGTCTCTCAAAGGTTGAAGCTTTACTCTTTTTGTTTGTTGTGTGTGTTTTGGTGATAAAGCCCTAGAATTTTACTCAAATTCTGATTCTTTTAGCTGTTTCCATGTTTGGTATGACATTTAGAATCTAATTGTTTGTATGCTGATGAAGTAAATGTTCTTTTACTTGAAACTCTTAGTAAAATGTCTACCTTTTTGCAGATGTGTGGTTCTTGGTGGTAGCAAAGCTGAAGACAAGCATCTCCAATTGGTTCACACAAAGGACCATGTTAGTTTAGTTAAGAGTTTAAGCACAAAGAAGAAAGATTACCGGAGAAACAGGATTGCTTCACAGTGGAATTCAATATATCTGAATGGAAGTTCATCTGAAGCCGCGTTTCTTGCAGCTGGATCTGTTGTAGAGGTAATAATACTATTTGCATATTTCACATTAGAGAAGAAACTGTTAGAACTATTGGATTTGATGATGATAGTGTAACTTAACAGTTGGCGGAGAAAGTTGCAGAAGGAGAGTTAGATTGTGGGTATGCTATTGTCAGGCCCCCAGGGCACCATGCTGAGCCAGATGAAGCCATGGGTTTCTGTTTGTTCAACAATGTTGCAGTTGCTGCTAGCTATTTACTTGATGAAAGAGTAAGGACTTGTATTGACTTTTGTAATGATATTATTATTCTCGTTGGTGTGTTTGTTCCCAAGCTCTTTTGCTTTTCTTGAATGCAGCCTGAACTAGGTGTCAAGAAGATTCTAGTTGTTGATTGGGATGTCCATCACGGAAATGGTACGCAGAAGATGTTCTGGAAAGACCCTCGTGTACTGTTTTTCTCTGTCCACAGGTATGTTTTAATGATGCTTACTCTTGTTTCAAAAGTACTTGGGAAGTTACTGAAAATGCATTTGTGGGCTAGGCACGAGCACGGAGGCTTCTATCCAGCGGGTGATGATGGAGACTACAACATGGTTGGGGAAGGTCCAGGTGAAGGGTTTAACATAAACGTTCCATGGGAACAAGGAAGATGTGGAGATGCAGATTATCTTGCCGCATGGGACCATATCTTGATCCCTGTGGCGAAGGAGTTTAATCCTGATATTGTTTTGTTATCAGCTGGATTTGATGCAGGTATATATACGGTTTAAGCATTTTTTAAAAGGATATGTAAGGTTTAAACATTTTTTAAAAGGATATGTAAGGTTAAGAGGTGTGTAATCTTTTCAGTTTCTTCTTAACAGCTATTGGTGATCCACTTGGGGGCTGTCGTGTAACACCATATGGATATTCAGTTATGTTGAAGAAGGTTGGTGTTGATGTGAACTTGACCTATCCTTTGTATTTAACATAAAATTGTTTGGTTGTTTAGCTTATTCGTGTTAACAATGTTCTTGCAGTTGATGGAGTTTGCACAAGGAAAGATTGTGTTGGCGTTAGAGGGAGGGTACAATCTTGACTCAATTGCAAAGTCTTCACTGGCATGCGTCCAAGTCTTGCTTGAAGACAAACCAATTCAAGGTTCTTCTGAAGCATACCCATTCGAGTCTACATGGCGTGTCATACAAGCGGTATGTCTCTACATGTCATAAGTATTCTATAAATGCCTATGTTACCAGTTAACAAAGCTCATCTGTTTCTTGTGGGGTTTAGGTACGAAAGAAGCTGTCTGCATATTGGCCTTCACTTGCAGATGTATTATCATCGAACCTTATTGACCAGAAAACTCCCACTCCAGTTATGCACCTTTCTTTGCTAACTTCTTATGCTTGATCTTCTTTTCTTATAGCCAGTCTCTGAATCTCTTATCACGAAAATTGTTTTGTTCGTTCTAGATTATTGTTTTCTCAAGCTCCGACTCTGAAACTGAAGACTACGCTGATGATATCCTGGATCAAATGTCGAGACTCAACATTGAAAACCACCACGTAGATACTGCCTCTACATCTTGGAGAAGAGATCTCTCAAAAGTTGACGTTTGGTATGCCTCTTTTGGATCCAACATGTGGAAACCAAGGTTCCTTTGCTATATTCAAGGGGGACAAGTAAGTAAATATTGTTTTGTGCAGGTTCTACTCTGAGCTTCGGTCTTAAAATTGACATATCTATGTTTTATTTTCAGGTTGAGGGAATGAAAAAGGTCTGCGTTGGTTCAATGGATAAAACTCCACCAAAGCAAATAATGTGGGAATCATTTCCACACAGGCTGTTCTTTGGACGTGAATCGTCAGTTACTTGGGGTGTAGGAGGAGTTGCTTTTATCAACCCACTTAGTGATCTCAATGATCGAACTCACATGTGTTTGTACAGAATCACGTTAAGTGTAACTTTTTCTTCTCTAAGTTCCTTTCGCTTTCTCGTGGCTTTCTTATCTGCTTACTCCTTGTTTTTTACTTCAACAGGCTTGAGCAGTTCAACGATGTTCTATTTCAAGAAAACGGATTGAAAGTAGATTCTGATTCTCCGCTCTTTGATCTAGATACTCTGCAGTTAGTAGAGAAGAAAGGATCCACTCCACTTGCTTCGGTTAGTCAGACAACAAATGTTTGATTGATATGTAATATAATGACACTTACATTCGTAAGGACATGTTTACAGGGCGGTTGGTATGGAGACATTGTCTGCTTGGGGAAAGAAGGCGACATCCCTATACTTACAATGACGTAAGTATACCTTTGTTTTTGCCGAAACATAGTTAACATCTAAGCTCTAATGCTCTCTTCCAACTTGCAGTTGCACACTATCTGCTTTTGAGAAGTTCAAATCCGGTGAGATCCCTTTAAGACCTCCTTCAGAAGCATATGTCAACACTATGGTGAGGGGACTTGTTGAAGGAGGAAGATTATCTGAAGAAGAAGCTAAGGCTTACATAGACAATGCTGCTTCTAAACCTCTCTAGATCATCGGAGTTATTCGTGTACTATTTAAAACCACAGTTTAAGAAACATTGTGCCTTCTCTTTAGTGTTGCTTTTGAGTTTGCTTAGGCGCAAACTATGTAGTGTATGTATTTTGGTTATCTTCGGTTTAGGCTCAACCGAGAAGCTGTATTATGTCTAGTTATTTTATGGGGGTTTGTAGCCACCGGTTATCTAAAACTATTTTCAGAATATAAACTTATATTTATTGAAGAGATTAGTCCATTTAATCATTTTATTTTGGTCACTGATAATGACCTTATAGTTGCCGTAACGTATTTTTTCGCAAAGGGGAAGAAGATAATAAATAAAAGACAGAGCTTTGTACGTTTGTCTTTGTGTTTGGCAGATTCCATTGAACTAACTTCCGACAAAGATCCTCCACCTTCTTCGATTCTCTTATCCTCTCTTCAGCTCCTCCATTAGTTTCTTTGATCATATCTTTGAAGGTCTCTCCTTTACTCGTTCTAACAAAGCTCCTCCACCTTCAGCTTATCTCTGACGGAGAAATCAAAGTGGGTTTCTTAAGTGTTTGCATTACTTCTTGAGTTTTTGATACAAAGGCCCGAGCTTTCGATTTAGTTCGTTGGATTGGGTGTGCTTATGGAAGATGTTTATTGCGCTGTGAATTGGAATGAAGAAAGAGAGATTCTTTGAGAGAGGAAGGAATGGATTTGTGGTTAATCGCAGCTACAGCTGCCACAGGATACATAGCTAAGCAGCTGCAGAATGTTACCAAAGGTAAAGGTACCTCTCTCGAGTCTTCTTCTTCTGAAGAGACTGTGGCGAAGAAGCAAGAATCTCCTTGTAGATCCCTGCTTAGCAGATTGGCGAAGAAACCGAATGAAAACAAGTTTGGGGATGAAGTGCCATCAACGAGTGGGGAAGGTTCAGGAAACTATGAAGATGTTGTTCATTCAGATTCTTCTTTGTTTGGTTTAGTGCCTGAGTTCCTGGAGACGGGACATGGATATTGGAAAGCCAGTGGTGAGACGGAGTTGAGTTCTTCTTTTAGGCAGAGAAGGTTCGTTAGAAGGAACCAGCGGTACAGACGGTTAACTAAACCTTTGAGTTGTATGGAAAGCTGCTTGATGTCTCGGTTCCATGGAGAACAGATGACGATGGAGGATTATTACTTGACTAGTCCATTCCCATCGCCACGAGGTTCAGTTTCGAGGCCTTTGCTTGTGACTGATGGGGATCGAGTTATTAGCAAGGGAACTGCAGATTCTTTGTGGCTGAGCCAACAACAACAAATGACTCTCAATGAAGATGAGGCTGCAGATAAAAATGAGAAGAGCAGCAAGAGTAGAAAACATGGTAAATAAGTTATTACAATCTTTTAGATTTTGTGATTGTTGTTTATAATGGAAAAACCAAAAGACTATACATGACATTTCTCAAGTTTATTTTTCTTCTCAGGGCTAAGTGATACAACGGTGCTGCTACAAATAGGGATCTCTATTGGCATAATGGCATCGTTCATGGCAAGCCAAGCCAAACAAGAGCTGAAGCAGACAGAGAATGTGGTACATGATTTAGAAGATGAACTGGAGATGAAAGACTCGTTGATTGTGAAGGAGGTAGATACTGAAAAGGCAGCTGAGAACTCAGACTCTATAAGTAATATTGAAGCAGAGCTTGAAGCTGAACTTGAAAGGCTAGAAATCAACATGAACACCTCCAACATTGAGGTCTATTAACTATTATTCTTTGCTTTCTCTTGTTTAAACACCAAAACACAAACAATATGTTAAAAGTTTAGTTTCTTTCAGATGGAGCCTGATTTGGAGGTAGAATTTGCGCAAGGCAAACTGATAGCTGACCGGGTTAGAGGGAAGCGTGGAGATGAAACCGAGTCCAACCAAGATCCAAGTGGTAACTCCACACCAGATTCAGGAAACTATGCTGTATCACCTCGCGAGTTGAGCTTGCGGTTGCATAAAGTTATCAACTCCCGTCTTGAGAAACGGATTACAGAGCTCGAGACTGCACTCCAAGAGAGCCAAAGGAAGGTGGAACAGCTGGTCATGGAATCAGAAAGCAAGAAGAAGAATTCATGGTCCAGAGTATGGGAAACCCGTGAAGTGATGACGACATATAAGAGTGACTCCAAAACCACAGCTGCTATTGAACACACCAAGACTGATAATCATGCTGAGATCATGCAACCCTTGGTTATGAACTTAACAGGTGAAGCACTTGATGCGTTCAATGAGTCTTACGATGAGTTGATGAACATAAACGATGACTCTGAAGATGATGATGAGTCACCACTGGAGATGCAAGAAAGCGAGCTTCTTCACCATGAAGATTTCTCTTCGACCTCGCCTTGGAGCCATCATCAGGGGGACGATTCCAAGGCTCAGGAGCAGGAGTTGCTTGATTTTATTGGTTTGGAAGAACAAGATGAAGAGATTAGGGACTTTGAGAGTGAAATGGAGAAGCAACTGATAAAGCAAATTGTTGAGAAAACTAAACAAGGTTCTCCTGTTGTGTTGAATGCTCAGAAGATGTTGTTTCTCATGGAAGAATCAGAACAAAAATTTTAAAAGTTAGACAACATTTAGATTCAGTCTGATATAAATGTAATTTTCAAGTCTGGTTGATGTAGTGAATATGCAAAGACACATTAATTTTTCTCATATAAAATTGAAAGCCTGAAACAAAGCTTACATTTTGGATTTAAGTTCAATGTTATACCAATCTCAAACGACAAATTTATTTTCAAAGATAGCAAAACCAGAGGCTGTTTCTAGATAAAAGTTTTTCAAGCTATAGAATCATATTATCAGCTGGTAAAATGAAAAGACAAGTCTTGACAACATGTGTTGCTTCAAGCTCTTTTGGCAACATCAGTGTCATCTTCGAAATCTCCCACTGGTCCATTAATCATCTCAGGTTTCTCCATGCTGCTTCCAAACTGAGCCTCGCCGCCAACACCAAACTGTGTATTGTCACCACCAAACTGAGAGCTGTTGCCAACAGGGTTTCCTCCAACCTGGCTCTCTCCAGCGAATCCACCATTGTTGCTACCGTAAGCATTGCCAGTAGCATAGCCACTGCTTCCATTGTAGCCACCAACATCACCCGCACTTGCGGTTGAACCTTCACCATAACCATTACTTCCATTATAGCCACCAACAGCGCCTGCACTTGCACCCTCACCATAACCGCTGCCGCTAGATCCATAGCCACCGCTTGCACCATATCCACCACCATAGCCACCGCTTGCACCACCTCCATACCCACCAGTCCCGCTACCATATCCACCAGCACCACCTCCATACCCACCACCACCTCCTCCATAGCCGCCACCACCGCCATAACCTCCACCACCACCTGCATAGCCACCACCGCCATAACCCCCACCTCCATAGCCACCGCCACTTGTTCTATCATGTGCATAATTCACTTTAACAATCCTGCCATGGAGATCCTGAGGAGGAGGAACAAGGCATAGGATCAGAAAAGGATATAGTCCATATTTCAAACCAACAATTTTCTCAGAGTGAAAGTTAACACAACAAGACACCTGGAAGCTCACAGAGATCAGAAACAGAAATTACCTGACCATCCAAAGCCTGGATAGCACTAGAGGCAGCCTCTGTAGAGGTGAATGTAACAAATCCAAACCCCCTCGACCTACCAGTCTCACGATCCAAAATAACCCTAGCTGTATATTAAAAAAACAAAGACTAAGTTAGCAAAAGAACCATACACACTACTGCAATCACATAAACAAGTACACGAAACAGATCAGTGTTTTTATTTTTACTTTCGACGACTTCACCGTATTTGCTGAAAGCCTCTCTTAAGCTATCCTCGTTCATCCCATATTCCATACCTTACCATTGCAACAACAACAAAAACTCTTACAGTTAGCAAGAACATATCATAAAAAACTAAACAATTCTTCACTACAAGAAACATTTTAGAGCTAAACTCCCCTCACCTCCAATAAAGAGCTTAGAAGATGACATGCACCTTATCGCCTGAAAAAGGGAAGGGCCCGTTGATAAAGAGCCCCGAGCATTGGTCTGCTTCAATATGTTCCCGAACTTACTCAGAAAAGCCATCGCCTTTAGATATCTCTAACATATACATAAAACGTAATTAGGCCTTCCAAATTCCTGACTTTTGACGAATCAAAACAGTGAATTGACAAAAAAAAAACGAAACACAAAGCAGAAGCTGTTACGTCGGAAACAAAACAAAACCAGTAGCAAAACATCGGAATCAAAAACCCATGAAAATGAAAAGCAGGGAAATGATAGATCACTCGAATCCGATACGAGGGAGCCTCTAAAACAGCTAAAGAGATTCAAAGTTGAAAACTTTTAGGGTTTATGAGAAAGAAATGAGCGTAACGAGCAATACCTCTCTCTCTCTCTCGACGCTTTGCTTCGCTTCCTCTGTGATGCTTCGCTTCTGCTTAAAACCCTACTTGTGCTCGATGAAGGGTTTATGTAGCGAAGTTGCAATTGTGAACCAATCGTGACCGTCGAAAACAAAGAGATCTGAAGTTAATATAAAACACGTGTATCGTTTTCATTGGGCTGTCATTTACTTTACGTGACAGCCTAGTAGCTATAACGAATTAAAAACGATTACTTTTCAATTATTGCAAATCAAATTACATCCCCAAGAGACGAGAGTATATATTACAAGTTTACAACATGTTACACAAAATCACTGAATACGAAAAAAAATACAAAAGATCGAGTCAATAAAAGGCTCGAGTCGTCGTCGTCATCATCATTATCATCATCTCCTACGAGAGGTGCGCAATGATCTTGGAGAAGGCAAACACTCAAAGAGATCAAGAAGCAAACTCTCAATGTCTTCACAAGTGTATCTCACGTGTTTCTCACCTATTTTAGCTGCGTTTCTTGCAAGAAACCCTCTGTAGGACTGAACAACTTTGACAGAGGTCGAGATGTGAAGATCATCCCTCAGCTCGGGATCAGGGACCGACCAGCGTGTCTGGTTCTTGTAAACATCGTCGAACGCAACACAGAAGAGTCTGCATCTTTCTCTCAAGGTGGAAACAGAGTCTTTGTTGTTCTCTTTAAGCAGAGATAGGACAGAGCTCCACGTGGCTCTCTCGTAGTTTGTGACGTTGTGTTGGTAGCTCGCGATGTGTTTCCTGATCCACTCGTCTCCGAAGAAGTGTCTCAGCTCTGACGTTTTTACCTTCTGGACCATGTAATGACAATTGTTCATCAGGAAGATGTACTTGAGCGGTTCCCCTGCGTAGAGCTGAGCTTTGCGTTCGAGGGTGGATTCTAGAGCTGTGACGATTGATCTGAGGTGTCTCGCCATGGGAGAGAACGTGGAAGGGAGGATGTCTTGTCCTGTCTTCTCGGGGATCGAGTCATCGACTTGTATGTTCTCGAGGAGTGTGTTTAGTGCATCCTTGTACTCAGGTAGAAGCTTCAAGTAGTTCATTACATACCTGGTCAGGTGATGTATTCCGCCGCCAGAGAAGGCGCGTGTGGATTCATCAGAGGCTATTGCGTTTTTGAACTTCAAGAACGTCGCAACCGTACGATCAGCTAGCGTCTTCGCCAGCTCGTGGAAAGCCATTCTTAGAAACGACCCCGTTTCATCACCGAAGAGGTTATCAACGTCCAAGAGAAGCTCTGCTGAGACTTCGTACATGCCGAGGAAGCGTTCAAGCATTTCTGGCTGGCATGATCTGAGGGACACAGCTTCGCCAAAGGCGAGGAGAGATAGTACTGTATCTTTGGAGATCTCGACGAAGCAAGCGGCGGAACTCGGCTCAAAGTCTCCCAAGATCTTGTCGCAGAGCTGTTTTTCGCTGGCGAGGTAGACCTGAGTCACGATCTTTAACACCTTCGTCCATTTTCTCATCTCACAGTTCAAGTCCTCCCACTGCATTCCAAGAACGTCCACGCAGCTGTATCTCTCCATTTCGAGAGTGGTGGACATGTACTCATCGAGAGCGTCTCTTCTGACGGTGATGAAAGCTTCGCGGAATGCTTGACCATAGTCGCAAGCAAACATCGCCTTTGCAATAGCTTTGATGTGAGGAATGACGAGGGGATCGAGTAAAACGACATTATTGGATCCCAGTATCTGTTGGTCATCAGTAGCTTCAACGACAACATCATCTAGGGAGACAAAGGACTCATCGTAAATGATATCTTTACCACGGGAACTGACAGACAAGTACTGAGGCTGTACATGCTGTTTGTACTGATTCAGGACATCGCAGAGCTCTTTCTCAAGCCTAAACATCGCGATGTCAAGAACAACCGCGGCTTGGTTGTAAACATCTTTCTCCTTCTTGTTGGTTCTGATGGGCAAAGCTGTGAAACCCAAAAGAAGTGTTTGAACATCGTGGAGGGCTTGGAAGAACTGATCAGCTATAGAGACACCAGCTTCAAATATCATGGACTGGTTTTGTTCCCAGGCAAGGATAATCTTCTTAGCTTTTTTGAATCTCTTCTTGATCTCGGAGAATCTTGTATCTTCTTCAACAACTTTGGTATCAACGATCTCAAGTGTTGACAGATGAGACTCTAGGTCACTTAGAAGCTTTGTCAAGTTGGGATCTAGGTTGTTATCAGATGCCCTCAGCGCCTTAACGACATGGTGACATGCCTCCAAGACATGATTTTTCACTCCAGGAACAACAGGAAGCTTGGATTCAAGCCCTGCCATATCCAAAAACCAAAGACTAGAGCCTAAAACCAAACTCCAAATAGACAGAGAAGAAGACAGGGAAACTCAAAAGTTGTTTCCAGGTGAAACGACAAACGGGAAGGAAGCAGAATAAGACTAAGGTAGACTAATAGAAACTGTTTAAATCAAAATCCTTAAAGATGCTAGAACAGGAGAAGCTTTTCTAATAAACTAAAAAGGGTGTTGTTGTTGTGTAATCACTAGGTAAGTTTAAACCTGGGAACCCGGAATGAAGTAGACAGAGAGGAAGAGGAATCCCCACATGAACATGGTAACAACCATAAACTAGACAAGCTTAATAACCCTCTTGACATACTTATGGTAATAGATCACTGAAGCCCTCTTCAAATCCAACATCTTTTTACCAAACCTCCTCACAAGACCATTCTATCCCCCTCTCACTAAAGAAACAGAGTCCCCTACAATCCCGGAAGAAATAGTCAAAGTCAACACCTTTCTGGAAACCCTTTCTTGCTTCTGTAAAAAAGGAGAGATTTTGAGGAAAGTCAGACACAAAAAAGTTGGAACCTTTACATGATCTCACAGAAACATTTTATCATACACTTGGTGATCAGACGTACCTTTAATCTAAAAAACAGAATCTTCAAAAAGAAAGGGTTTTGATTTCACTTTCTGTAACAATCAAAGAGGATAAAGCGAGATCAATATACGGAAGAGGTAGCAAAAAGAAAAAGATGTTCGTGGAAGCAACTTCATTATAAGAGAAAGTTGAAAAATGGGAATTAGTATAAGGAGCGAAAGGGAGCTCGTAATTTCGTTGTGATGGAGAAAGGTTTGAGATTATTATTTTTGTCTTTGGTGACTTATTATGGCTTGGCCGCCCCATATATCTTAATTGAGAATTTGAGATCGATTCGGCCATTGACTTCTTCTCCACACCACATGACCCAAACTCTTTAACACAAATTTGGGGATAGGAGGAATACAAGTACGAAACTTTCGAAATAATCCTTTTTGCTCTCACTGTTTACAAACATCACCTATTGTTTCATTTTGGTTACACTTGGCTCCATTGATTCCAATATTTTGGTTTCATAATTTCTTTTTAATTATACACATTGTAAATAAATTCACATTTGAGTTTGGATGATGATGTAATAAAAATCGAGCCGAAACACAAATTACTCACCTAAGCTTTTATCATCAGTTATTATTATTTTTTATGAAATTTAATTACGATTAAAGTTTTATGTTTGTTAACCAATATAATTGTGATGTCACTTGGATATATTGCTTGTTTTTGAAATATGATTCTTACAAATACTGTTTTTATCAGAAGAAGAATATAAAATCGGTTTTCATTTCCCACATATTAACAAGGTTCTTAGATCAATTGAATATTCTTTCCATTTCATTATAATTGTTGTTCTAAATTTATACGAACGGATTTAAAAAGCATATAATTTTATATATTTATAAAACAAAAACATAATTATCTATATACCTAACCATTTTTCAATCAATAGAAAAATAAAGTAGAAAATTTTATTGATAAATTTTGCATTGAAATTCTAAAATAACATTTATTTTGAAACAAAATTTTTTTCTTACAATGACGATTAAATTGAAACGGGTGAAATATATATTAGGACATTTTTGTAGGTTTTAGGAAAATAAGGGTAGAATAAAAATTGCTTATGTTTTCCGGGATTTAGTTATTGCGCGCTGTGCACCAAAAAAAGAAGAAGTTATTGCGCGCTAAATTAATAGTCTCCTTAGTCAACAATAACCTAGAAGTTTGACTGGCTGAAGGAATATACTGTTACATGCATTGATCTGAACCGCTCGATGATGATGCATATGCTCTACAGCTCATCGTAGGACTTAGCATGATTTTTTAAAGGGCAAATCTCCAAAATAGCATCTTTCTAAGTTTATATCACAAAAATAGCACTCAAAAACTAATATGACCAAAATAGCATTTTATCTTTTAAAAAATTTAAATTTTTTTAATTTTCAAAATTTGAAATCTTATCCCCAAACCCTAAAACCTAAACTCTAAACCCTAAAACCTAAATTCTAAACCCTAAACCCTAAATTCTAAACCCTAAACCCCACCCCTTGAGTGCTATTTTTGTGACTTTTGACCTTGAATGCTAGTTTGAGAACAAAAACTTGATTTAGTGCTATTTTGGTTTTTTTCTCTTTTTTAAAGTCAAATCCTTTATTTATTCGAAATTAAAAATACATACAAGTCTAAACCCATCTGGTTCATTCCAAAGGTTAAAAGTGGCGCCAAAAGCGGTAATTAATAGCTCCCGCGCAACTCTCTCTCCCCCTTTACAAAAACCCTTTGCTCTTCCTCTCTCTGAAGATAGAACTTTTCAATCGAGAGAGATAGAGAGAGAAAAAATGCAGACTTCAGTGACCCCAGATGCTATCTCCGCCGTGTTGTCAAACCCATCTTTCGATTCGTCGTCTTCGGATCGATCTGAGATCGTCGTTCAAGTCGTTGATCTCAAGCCTATCGGCAATCGATACACGTAAGTCTCGTAGTTATTATGTATAGATGTGGGTTTTTGAAAAGTGCTTTCCTTTTTGGTTACTGATCTGATTTTGGTTTTACAGATTCAGTGCTAATGATGGGAAGACGAGAGTCAAAGCAATGTTTACAGCTTCGCTAACGCCTGAGATCATTTCTGGGAATATCCAGAATCTGGGTCTGATTCGTCTCCTTGATTTCACTGTTAACGACATCTCAAGCAATTCAACCAAGTAAAGTATCTGTTTTTTTACATGACAATAACGTTTCTTTCTGATTATTGAAATCAAAACTGATGCTAAGATTTGATTTTTTTATGTGTGATTGAAAACCTTGCAGATACTTTCTTGTGACAAAATGTGAGTCTGTTGCTTCCGTGCTTGATTCTGAGGTTAACTTGGAGGGTGGTGAGGCCAAGAGGCAGAAGCTAGATCACTCTCCCAAGCAAGAGTTTGTTGCCAAATCAGCTTCTCAGATAATCACTGAACAGAGGGGAAAGTAAGCAATGTTTCATGTTCTCTTTTGAAATTAATATTGAGTGTGTGCTTAATTAATCACTATGTTTTTTTGTTTGTTGCAGTGCTGCACCAGCTGCGAGAATGTCCATGACTAGAAGAGTTCACCCACTTGTGTCCTTGAATCCCTATCAAGGAAGCTGGACCATCAAAGTCCGTGTCACTAACAAGGGAGTCATGAGAAACTACAAAAACGCTAGAGGTGAAGGATGTGTCTTCAATGTCGAACTAACTGATGAAGAAGTAAGAAAGCTTGTTATTGACTTTTTATGTTAAGTGTGGTTACTCATTTTGCTTTTTTCTGTTGTGTTTCAGGGAACACAGATTCAAGCCGCGATGTTCAATGATGCTGCACGGAAGTTTTATGACAGGTTCCAGCTGGGAAAGGTGTATTATATATCAAGGGGATCACTTAAGCTTGCTAACAAGCAGTTCAAGACAGTTCAGAATGATTATGAGATGACACTGAATGAAAATTCAGAGGTGGAAGAAGCTAGTGACGAGGAAATGTTTGTTCCTGAGACTAAATTCAACTTTGTACCCATTGAAGAGTTGGGTATGTATGTGAATCAGAAGGAGCTTATTGGTAAGAGCCGTTTATTTATTTGTACATTAATCTTGCTGGTAACTTAATATACACTGGTTTAGGATGATAACAACTTGAATATTATGTTGTTTGCAGATCTTATTGGAGTTGTTCAAAGTGTTTCCCCTACCATGAGTATTAGGAGGAGAACTGACAATGAGATGATACCAAAGAGGGATATAACTTTGGCTGATGAGTCAAAGAAGACTGTTGTGGTGTCACTGTGGAACAACTTGGCAACCGGCATAGGTCAAGAACTGCTAGACATGGCTGATAAGTCTCCTGTGATTGCAATCAAGTCTCTCAAAGTTGGAGACTTTCAAGGTAATCTTGGGTTTGCTATGATTGAACAATTTGTTTAAATCACGCTTATCTCTAGACTTGTTTGCTGATCTTATACAATCTCTCTCTCTCAGGTGTGTCGTTGTCCACCATCAGCAGAAGCAATGTAGTGATAAATCCTGAATCACCAGAAGCCAAAAAGCTTAAATCTTGGTATGATTCCGAAGGCAAGGAAACATCCATGTCTTCCATTGGATCAGGGATGAGCCCATCTGCCAAGAATGGATCTTGGTCTATGTATGCTGATCGAGTCCCTCTCTCTCAAATCACAAGCAATCTATCTCTAGGCGAGGACAAGGTACTAAAATATTAAATACCAGCTATGTACCAATATTACTTAACAAAAGAGTTTTGAGCTTGTTATTAATTTTGGATTTTTCTGTTGCAGCCTGTGTTTTTCAGCACCAGGGGTTACATAAGCTTCATCAAACCAGACCAGACAATGTGGTATCAAGCTTGTAAGACATGTAGCAAGAAAGTAACTGAAGCAATGGACTCTGGTTACTGGTGTGAAAGTTGCCAGAAAAAAGATGAAGAATGCAGTTTAAGGTTAGAAACTCACATTCATAACCTGGTAGGGGTAGGTACCAACAGTGTCTTCCTCTCCAGACAACTTAGTTCTGTTTACTTTGGGTGTTGTCAGGTACATAATGGTGGTGAAAGTCTCTGACTCAACAGGAGAAGCTTGGTTTTCCTCATTCAACGACGAAGCAGAGAAGATTATTGGATGTTCAGCTGATGAGCTCAACAAACTAAGATCAGAGGTAAGGAGACAACCTTTATAAAAGCTAGTATCAGTCAACTTAGAACCACACTGAGCATTTCGATCTCATGTGCATTGTTTTAACTTTTTTTTCCAGGCAGGTGAAGTGAATGAATTCCAGACAAAGCTGAAAGAAGCAACATGGTCCTCTCATGTCTTCAGGATCAGTGTCACTCAGAACGAGTATAACGGTGAGAAGAGGCAGAGAATAACTGTTAAAGCGGTAGCTCCTGTTGATTTTGCTGCTGAGTCAAGATTATTGCTCCAAGACATCTCCAAGAAGAACACATCAGCAGCTTCTCATTAGTTTTCAAGTTTCACATGTTATGACTCTCTATTTTGCCTAAAAGTTCCACAGCTTTGCTTGTAATATATAAAAGCTTCTCTGCAGTTTTTGAGTAAACATTATTGAACTGGATTAAAGCTAGTTCCTTAGTAATCTCTGTCTGCTTCACACTAGCAAGTGAGATATAGTGTTATGAATCTATGTATTAAGAACCAAGCAAATGGGCCTTTGAAAATATATTTATTGATAGGCCCATTTAGGCTACTAAAACCAAAACCCTTCGTCGCCAACATTCGCCTCTGCTTTTCTCTAGAACTCGCGCCGATTGGTCTAAAGCTCTAAACTTTGTAACTGCACTTCGTCCCTCGGAAGTCCTACACACGCGAGCACTCTTCAGCCTATTTGATTCACGCGCGAATTGAGAATGGAGGAAGAGAACGAAGTGGTGAAGACGTTTGAAGAGCTTGGCGTGCGTGAGGAGCTTGTGAAAGCTTGCGAGAGGCTGGGATGGAAGAACCCTACGAAGATTCAAACTGAAGCTCTTCCTTATGCTCTTGAAGGTAAAGTTTTTGTTTTTATTTTGAGGTTTGTTTGCGAGAGAGTAGAAAGTTTGGAACTTTGTGGGTTAGTTATTGAGTCTAATGTGAATGATGATGTCTCGTTTCAGGGAAAGATGTAATTGGACTTGCGCAGACCGGTTCTGGTAAAACAGGAGCCTTTGCGTTGCCGATATTGCAAGCTCTTCTACAGTATGTTAATGATGCTGAGCCTAAGAAAGGACGTAGACCTGATCCTGCCTTCTTCGCCTGTGTTTTGTCTCCAACTAGGTTTGATTTAGTTTTTTCTAGTGTGGGGAGATTATTCTTATTCTTGTTGGATTTAATTTGTTCTTTTTTTTTTTGTCTTCTGTCCAGAGAGCTAGCAATCCAGATTGCTGAGCAGTTTGAAGCTTTAGGATCTGATATAAGTCTTAGATGTGCTGTGGTAAGCTCTGATGGTTTTAAGTTTTTAATCATCCATGATTGGAATCTTGGTGCTACAAATGGGGTTTTAAACTGAATATGTTTCTGATTTTTTTTTCAGCTTGTTGGAGGTATAGACAGGATGCAGCAAACTATTGCTCTTGGGAAACGGCCTCACGTTATTGTATGGTTTATTTTCTGCAACTGGTTTATGTGGTTATTTGTTTAAGCAGTTACTGAACGGGAGTGAGTTTTGCTTTATAGGTTGCAACACCTGGTCGTCTTTGGGATCACATGTCTGACACTAAAGGCTTTTCTCTCAAGACGTTGAAATATCTGGTAGATTGTTAAGCTTTTCTTTTTCGTTTTGGTATAATATAGGCTGTTCTTTGTTTGCATCAGTTTTAAAAATCTACTTCACATTGTATTTATCAGGTTCTTGATGAAGCAGATAGACTACTTAATGAAGATTTTGAGAAATCTCTTAATCAGATTTTGGAAGAGATCCCTCGTGACCGTAAAACGTATCTCTTTTCAGCAACTATGACAAAAAAGGTAGAAACCTTGCTTGACAGTGTTTTGTGATTTATTGATCGAAACTGTCTCTCTGTTATATTTTTTGGTGGTGTGGAAGTCATAAAGTTGACTGAATCTGTTTTTGGCCTTGTAGGTTCGTAAACTTCAAAGAGCATGCTTAAGGAATCCTGTGAAGGTATGGGAATCACTAAATTAACTTCAATTATTTTCTTATTGCAGCAGTCATAGTTCCAAGGTATAACATTATTTTATGTTTATTGTTTGCCTCCAGATTGAGGCTGCCTCCAAATACTCCACAGTTGATACTCTAAAACAGCAGTATCGGTTTGTTCCTGCTAAATACAAGGTACCTTATTTTCACTACAACAGCCTGATAGATATATATAGATAACAGATTAACAGCAAACACATAGGAGACTTTTAACTTCTTTGAATATATAAATGAACTTCTAATTATTTGTTTTTTATCAGGACTGCTACCTAGTGTACATTCTGACTGAAATGCCTGACTCAACATCAATGATATTCACCCGAACTTGTGACGGTACTCGGTTTATGGCTTTGATGCTTCGGAGCCTTGGCTTTAGAGCCATTCCCATCAGTGGTCAAATGACTCAGGTTAATCACCTACTCCATTCTCTAACGGTTTCATGATCTGCAATTCTCTTATAAAATTGTCTCATTCTTTTCCCAAATATCTACAGTCAAAGAGATTAGGAGCGTTGAATAAGTTCAAAGCCGGGGAATGTAACATCTTGGTCTGCACGGATGTGGCTAGTAGAGGGCTCGATATCCCATCTGTTGATATGGTTATCAATTACGACATTCCCACAAATTCAAAGGTTAGCCTCTTTCTTTTCTTGTTTTTCCATGGCTGAATGATCTTGAGAAGTAACAAACATTCACATTCCATGTTTTTGTCATATAGGATTACATCCATAGAGTTGGAAGAACAGCTCGTGCTGGACGGTCTGGTGTTGGGATATCACTTGTAAACCAGTATGAGCTCGAATGGTACTTGCAAATTGAAAAACTCATAGGTAAGTTCAAATATTCTACAAGTTGCAATATAGAGTTTTTTTTTCTCTCATTGGATAAAAGACATTTGACAATGTTTCTACCTTCAGGCAAGAAGCTGCCTGAATATCCAGCTGAGGAGGACGAAGTCTTGTCATTGTTGGAGAGGGTTTCAGAAGCTAAAAAATTGTCAGCAATGGTATTATTTACTTTGCATTAATACTGTTTAAAAGGTTAAATCTCGTTTGCTTTCTATCTTAAAATATGGGTGTTCTTTTGGCAATAACTGTTGCAGAATATGAAAGAATCAGGAGGTAGGAAGAAGAGAAGAGGAGAAGATGATGAAGAGAGTGAGAGGTTCTTGAATGGTAACAAAGGTGGTAACAAAGGAGATAACAGAGACAAGAAATCTTCCAAGAAGTTCAAACGATAAAAATGCTCTCTCTTTGTATTGTTTTCTGATAATAAACTCTCCAATGTTTTGAACTTTTTTGTATCCGAGATATTTGCCATGTTAACTTAAAGAACTTGAAAGCTCTGGTCTCTTTATTCCTTGTGGGCTATGCTGCATTTGGTTTTGTTCTAAATTTGGTTAATTTACCTAATGCAATTAACAAATCAGAACATGTTCGCACCAAGAACACAACTTGCATCATACTTCCTGTGTTCTTGCTTAAGCTAAATCATCTAAGAACATGTTTGCATCAAGAACACAACTTGCATTATATCAACTCTACTTCCTTTGTTCTTGCTTAAGCTAAACAGCTAAGAACACAACTTGCCAACAAAAGGAAAAAGAACACAACGTTATAATGGACTTTTATGAAATTGAATGTTTATGAAGAAAGGTTCTAAAGAAGACTTAAAACAAAGGATGAAAAACCGACCAAGAAAACCAAATACTACTATCAAACTCAACTCTCAAGTAACGGCAAGCAAAAAGAATAGAAAAGGTGCAAAACAAAAATAATAAACTATCCTCTTATGGAGGAGGATGCCGTTCCATGCAAAGTTAAGATGAAGCACCACCGCGAGGCCCACCATGTCCTCCTCCTCCTCTTCCACTCCCTCCGTTTTGAGGAACCCTTTGATAACCTTCTCCATTGTTCCGAGGGTTTGAACTCCTTGGTCTACCGGAATATTCACCTCGTCCATAGCCTCCTCTTCCTCCTCCTCCACCACGTCCTCCTTTGAAACTATCGTTTCTGAAGCCTCCTCTTCCCCCAAAGTACCTACCCCTTCCACCTCCATTGTTTCCTCCTCCTACAAAAGATTAAACCCATCTTTCATGTTACACACAATCTCTTCACCAAAACCATCTTTTTCTTGATGATCAAGTCATTCATTTTCTTTGTTACCTCGACTGTTAGTTTTCTTCTCCTCTAAAACAGCTTGACGATCACCAATTGTAACCGGTGAGGCCTACCAACCAAAAGAGTCAGACTTTTAACTCCAACAAGGATATAAGAACGGCTATGGTTTTATTTACCTCGAGCGCACTCTGCTTCCCGCTAGCCGTTTCAAACTCCACAAAACCAAAACAAAAACCTTGCTGCTGAAGAGTCGCACAAACAACGTGTAAGGAAAGAGTGTTTTGGTCCTTTCTTTGGAAGAGATTGTATAACTATATCACAAACCTTATTGCTTCTGACTTGAATCCCTTCATGCTTGATAGCACCAAAGCTCTTGAACACCTCTTCAAGCTGTGTTGGTGTAGTGTCGAAAGGTAAGTTCCGAACATAAATCGAATGTCCATCATCTGACAAACAAACAAAAAAAATGAAAATCAATATCCAAAGGGACTCCGCAATGTTCAAGCAGAAAAATGAAAAAGTCTTTTTTAACCAACCTTCCACATCAACATTGCTACTGTTTGGAACATTCTCGGCTGCTGCAGCAGGCTCAGCAGGAGGAGCAGCTGGCTTCGGTTTCGTAACGACAGGAGCTGCTACTCTAGGCTTGCTCCGAGCAACTTGTGTTGGTGCTGGACCGCTTTTCATCAGTTTGAGCTGTTGAAAACACACACAAAAAAGACTTGTAACGTTTTACAATAAAACAAAAAATCATTTATGAAGCAGTTAAGACTCACGATTGAAGCATATGAATGCTTAGGAGCATCTCCTTGAGGCACTGATGGAACCTCACTGTGACTCAACTGAGTCGGAGGTTCGATAGGCTCAGCGTCAACAACAACTCCTTCATCTTTATCAGAAGGATTATACACCTCCGCCACATTCTCAAGATCTTCCTCCTCCTCAATAGTAGCAACTGGCTCTGGCTCCGCCTCGGCCTCGTGACTGACAACAACACGTTCTGGCTCAACAGGAGCCTGAACATCTCTGGTGGTTGTTCCATTGATGGCTTGCGTTGTCACCTCTTTTTCCTCGAGGAAGCGGAACACATCGTTCAAGACAAAGTATCCCTTGTCTTGTGGAGCCAAGAAGAAAGTTTGGCTGAACTTCTTCCTCACGTTATCGGTCCCGGTTAAGCGTCCAGTCACTAGAACGATGACGCCTCTCTCATGAGACTCCTGAGCATCCGCGGTTTCTATCTCGGCAGTGTAGTCTTCATATTTCAATGACATGATCTTATCGTTGATCGCCTGAAAGGAAATAATCAAAAGTGGAATCAAAGTTAATCTAACTCAGAAGAGAGCATATAAAAGTTGAGTTAATAAGTAAAGTAAAGAGCATAATAAATCTCACTAGCATAGTTGTGACAGTAGTCACAGCACCGGTAGCATCAGGTCTGGTTAACAAGCTGGAATCCTGATAAAACCGGTGAACTAAACCGGGAGACTGGTGGAGAATGTGATAGTATTGCTCCACAAAGGCACGGCCAACAACCTCAGCGCCAGGGGAAGGGCTAGCTTCCTGCTGTGCCATCTATATACATATATATAGTGAGAGTATATTATTAACAAAATTATGCTCTTTATAACGGATTTTTTTAAATAAAATTGAAGGTTTATATCCAAAGATTAAATGATAAAAAGAACTCCCTACACTAAATCTACTGAAAAGGCCAAAAAGGACTTACTACAAAATCAACTCAAGTCGTGAAACACTGAAACTAATGTTCTACATACAAAAACATGAGTTGTATTGAACATTTAACAATGATGTATTCATTTGATTCTAAGCCATTGTTGAGATTTGATACTGGGAGAAGAACAAAACCTTTCTCTGATTTGGTAACTAGATTTGAAAATTTAATTACTTTTGTTCAAATAACATTAAGAATGATCTGATTTAATAGAACTCAGGTGAAAAGTCAACGATCTAACAAAAAGTCTTGAGGTTTCACTGTTCTAGATGAAACTAAGCTCACACAAACACAAAACCCTACAATGAATTAAGAGATCAGAACATTTCTACAAGAACAGCATTAATTCGGAAACCGAGAAACAAACAATAATAATTGAGCAAATGGTGTTTTGTAATAAATGAATCGAGAAGAAAAGTAAATGAACGAATTGGTCAGATCAAATCTCGATAAAAAAAATAAGTGTTTATTTAAGGCTACGACCAAATCGAGTAAGATCAAAAAAAAAAAGGAGGAGATCGAAAGAGGAAATGAAGTGTGGTTTGTACTTACAGTGATCTGAAAGGAAGGAGGGAGAGAGAGAGGACAAAGAGAGATCTGCTGCAGAAGCTGGGAAACAGAGCAAGGACGAGCGAGACAGCGACAGACGGAGAAAATAGAAGTGTGTGAGATGGAACCAAACTAGTTTAGTTACCAAGTTTCAGTTCAGTTTAGTTTAGTTCAGTTCGGCCCACGAATACTCAAAGTTGGGCCTCTCTTATATATCTCTCATCTGGCTGTTAGGTTCGGCCCACGAAGACTTAAGGTTGGGCTTCTCTTAAATCTCACCAAGACTCACATTTGGGCCTTTCTTAAATCTTTTCTCTTTTTTACTTGATCTCTAAAAATTCAAGATTTACAATAGGGTTTTCCATGATTTGGTGTCGGAATCTATCAGGTCTGAATTTTGTGATGATTATTTGAGGATTACTTGTTGGTGTAAAATATTCTGTGAACCTGAAGCTGGACTGTGATCTGTGCAACAATCATAAATCCATTATTATTATTTTGATATCTCTAGTACAGTTAACTGTTTACATTTTACTTCAATATGTTTTTCTGCTTTTGTCTATCTCTCTATGCCAATTGCCAAGAGACCAAGACAGCTTCTACAGTTTCTTATATATAACATAAAATGGAGTTGTCCATGAATATATAATATATGTGTGGGCAGTATGGCTTAGTTTGTGAAATTTGCGCCTACAATCTTAGTACATTGGGTTCTTTAGGTGACAGTTTGTATAGCAGCATATTATCTCTTTATAGTCTATATCAATGTCATTTTTTGCGATGCCAATAACCTAGTTTAGTGGATGTGAACTACATATTCAGTACAGTGTTTTGATCTTTCTTTAGACTAATACGTACTGAAAGAAAGCTTGTGTCTAAAATTTATCCAATGGGATGCTGAATTTACTTCTCATGTCAATCAAGAAACAGACATTCAAGACAATCATCTTTCTTTTGTTTCATCCATAAAAGCTAAAAGATCATATTGTCACTTGAGTTTACTGAGTCTTTTCATATAGAAATTAAGAGATATAACTTGATGAATCAATTATTAATTTGATTAGCTTGTAACTGATACGGATATATAACTGACTCTGACGTGTGAATGTTTTACTCATTTAACATCTCTGAGAGTTCAATACTTCTAAGATCAAAGGTGCTACTGGAAATAATGGAGGAGCAAGTAAATGCCTGGGATTTATATGTATTCACATGTTATGTATAAATTTTCTGATCTTAAAAGCCAGTGAACTCAACCATTCCATTGCATTGGCATAATGCATTGAGTACTGTTGAAGTCATGGGATTGCTTTATTTTCAAAGTCAAAGCTGAGAAAACATTATCTGCAATAATTTTTCTTACTCAATGTGTGTCCCCTTTGCTCTCTCCTGACAATTAAAGGCACTTCACTATTCGATACAGTAACTTTTCTCTTCCTTTGGCAGGTTCATATCTTCCCCCTTTGTCTCCTCCAAATCCAACTCGAGGCTATTTCACTTCCTGACAAAGATATGAATCCAAATGAATCTTACAAACTAAAATTCAACTAACAGAATCAAGTAAATTAATTTGTCTACCTTATGGGTACGTCCTTTCCCATATCCATATATAAAAGCCAATCCTTGTCTTGCCATATAAAAACCTTATATGATATATATGTTTTTGTCTTACATGAAACCCGTGATACTTATAATATTATTTATCTCGAAATATGATGAATAGTTTTGATGTGTAACAGTAAAACACCGAGAGAAACGGGTAGTTTCATCAGTGTTTTAAACGGGTAGTTTCATCAGTGTTTTAAAGTGCAGCCAACTCTGGAGACACCTTTACTGCATCAATAATACAAAAAGCAAGAGCAGTAATGTATTATGTCAGTGTGTATATACATGCATGATATATATGGGTTTGAGTACTAGTAATGCATGTAGTAAAATTTACCCGATTTACTTTTTTGGTGGTTTTAACTCCTTTTGGTGTTGTCTCTTACAAGGACATGTCATTTTCTGTCGCAGCATGATCCTTCTACATTTACTGACGTCCAGACCCGAAAACGACGGCTCAGAACCAAAAGACAAAAGGAAGAAGAAGACGTTACTTAGGCCATCGTGTACTGTAGTAGATAATGAACGACACCGTCTTTAGCTCTTTGTGTTGTGTTTTCACTATTTTGTTTTTCGATTCTCTTGTCTTGTAGGCGAAATAAATAAAAGAGTTGTGGATGTTATGATTCGTTGATATCACATAATGAAAACTTGGATATTTTTCTTAAATCATTTGATTCTGGTATCTAGTTCGAGTTGTGATGGCGATGGCTTAAGACCAAATTGTCTAAATTTTTTATTCGTTTACATATGTGGAAAATTACAAAATTTGAAACTGTCTATATCATTCTATATCTAGCTAAGGTATGTTAACTACATTAAAGGTTGATTAAATGTTAGCCAAATTAATCATGGAAGATATTCAAGTAAAGAATTCTGCATGGGTTAGCCAAAATGTCAGTTGCATTCGTATAGTTAATTATGCTACTTCGTTAAATAATATGTTAGATCAATTAGTTGTATATGGTGAGCGGGATGTCTTTGATATTATCTAGCATATAGTTTTTATGATGCATATAGAACTGTTTATCATGTTTTTAATTGTTTCAAAAAATAAACTTTCTCATGGTAAATAACAAGACCCTCGAGATAATTTCGTAAAAGAGGTGAAAGACGTATCACTGGGTAGGGATGGGCGTTCGGTACCCGTTCAGGTTCGGATCGGGTATTTCGAATTTTCGGTATAGAAGTGTAGAACCCGTTCGGGTATTTCAGTACATAGGTCGGGTTCGGGTATTTTTAGTTCGGATTCGGTTATTTCGGATCGGGTTCGGATATTTAGATTTTGAAAAAAAAATTAAAATTTTTATTTCTCAAGTTTCTTGTATTTAAAAATATAACTTTCAGTTAACTAATTTTTTTATTTTTAATAGATTAAATAGTTAATAGATTTGGGCATAACATTTTAAAACTAAAACATTAATTGAGTTATTTTTTTAAAAATTTTGGATATAACTTTTTGTTAATTTTTAAAATAAAAAACTTGACATGCATTTTAACTGAGTAGTAAATTATTTTTTTCGTAATTGTATGTATATCATATGAACTTAAAGTATGTGTAATATCAATATAAATATTTTATGTAAAATGAGAGATGTAAAATAGAAATATAAGGTTAATTATACATATATTCGGTTATTTTCGGATATCCATTCGGGTTCGGGTATTATTCGTTCGGATTCGGGTATCCAAACTCTCCTTATTCAATACCCGTTCAGGTATTTTGCTATTTCGATTCGGATTTCGGTTCGGATTTTTCGAATCGGATTCAGGTGCCACTTTGGATATCGGATAAAGTGCCCACCCCTATCATTGGGTATAGTATTCTTGGCATATCAATGTAATACTTATAGATCGTTGTTTCTGAACTCCTTTTAGAGCATGTTATTTGCTTAAAAGTTGTGTTCAACGCTTAATCATTTCTGACGGAATATTTGTACTTTTCTTTTATTGTTGTTTATAGTAAATAAAAACAAGCCGAGGTTATTTATGAAAAAGATACCCTAAAATACTTTTTCTGTTTGCTTAACAGTTCCAACATTTTTCTTTTCTTTTTAAAATTGAATT
Source organism: Brassica napus (assembly GCF_020379485.1). NCBI lineage: Eukaryota > Viridiplantae > Streptophyta > Magnoliopsida > Brassicales > Brassicaceae > Brassica > Brassica napus. The sequence continues at coordinate 21,738,789 of NC_063436.1, read as the reverse complement.
TTAGTTCCCTCATGTTCATCCTGCTAACTTACTGATATTATGTCTTAGATCACAATACCGTAAATCGATCGGCAGTAAAAAAGCTATGCGGGTTTGCAAATCTTTCTTAATTTTAATTAGTCTCCTGACGATATAAATATAATAGAGGGACGAGAGAGAAAATGAAAGCTGCTTTTGTTGACCTAAAATGTCTTGATGATTAAAGACAACATTTTATGTGTTTAGGATGCAACAACTTGTGTTTCCACATTAAAAGACAAAAACTCTCAACTCCCTAGCGAGATAGAATTCGAATTTTATTATCCTTTTAGGTATGTATCACCAAGTCATCACCAACGATATATACACGTTCCTCATCTAATTAAACCCTAACGGTTGTCTTAGTTTCCAACATCGTTGTTCTAAACGGCTGCTGGATGATTGAAACACTGTAATTTCTTATGTTAGAGTCATCCATTTGGGTTAATATGAGCGGTTGGGGAGTTTGAATATACAGTTAATATGGCTGGTTAGCAGATTTCATTCGATGATATTTAGACTCATAAATCATACAGTTTTTGTTGCGCAATGACAATTATGTAAGAACAAAACAGATTCATATTTCTAGGTTTTACGCCATAATGATCACTGCGATGAGAAGTTCATTTTTGTTCAGCCATCATCATTATAGGCATGCGACCACATATTGGCCTTTTCTTCTCAGGCATCCCCAACATTTCTCTTTCAGTAATCATTTCAAATTCCGCTGAATCAGAAAACCCCAAAAAGGCAATTATGTTGAAGAGTAGTACACATTCTTAAAAGGGTTTAATTAATAATACTTAGGGTTTTTAATGCCGAGCTTGCTATATACTTATTTTGAGAAATCATGGAAAGTAAAAACAACCTGGCTATTAAAAATGCACATGGAGAAGCAGACTGAAATTTAAAATGTTGCAGAGCTTTGACATAATTCTGGGAAAACTCAAAAGTATCAAACATATACATATACAGAAACATATATACATGTAAAACGTATAAGGATCACAATATCCTATGCTCGAAAAGTCAGAGGAGTTTAAGCCCAGAAGCTGCAAGTCCCATCATTCATCTCCAGATCCTCTGCTTCCATTCGTTTGTGCTAGCCCATATAAACTTTCGATACCCATACGTATATATACAGCCTATAGGATTATGTTCCTTTTGTCACATGATGATTAGGTTTACGTTAAGGAAATGCCTTTAACATAAATCTAAGGAGGTTATGTACATGTATAGAAAATGCAGGAACAGCTTTAATGAAGATGTTTTTATCAGAAAACTTTTTTGAAGATGCATGGTACGAACTATTATACGTAGTAGTTTATCATATATAATACGCATAGTCCGATGCAAATTAAAGTCCTATATCTGCCGTTCCCATACATAATTAAAAAAAACTACAAAAATCCCTAGAATAATTTGTGGTATTGAAATTCAAGAAAAAAAAACGAAAGTGTACTACTTTATCATTCCCTATTTATACTAATGCGTTTCGGAATTCTATGCAACCTTTGATGCGAGATGAGCACATACCAGTCTTAGATCTGACCAGACTCTAGCTGGCTATTAATATTGTATTGTATACAATACTCTTTTGAGTTATTTTTTATAACTATGATATCTATGCGACTTGTATTTAACAAAATAAAGATGTTATATATATACATCATCTTGTTATAGTGGAGAGACTTTCAATTATTTTCTACTAATTTAATTAAGCTAATTTTTCTCTAAAAGTTCCGTCATAAATATACAGAAAACTATATGTTCTATAGAATTTTGATCACAAGATTATGAATATATTACATAATTATTGAAGCATTTCTGAATTTGAAACCATATGTCAATAACGCAATAATATTCCATTGGGTTAAATGCGCGGTCAATTATAGAAGACTTTATAGTAGCTAGTGATCAACTTGGATACAAAGAACAAAAAAATGGCTTGATTGTGGGCAAAAATCTCAGTGGCAAAGACGCATAGAAGAGAAGTGGTCCAAATATCTCTTTGAGTATTTAAGCATTAGATGCTTTCAAGAAAAACCTATACTCTTTGGTCCATCCTCTATGTCAGAGAGAGACCCTTACCTCCTCTAGCTGTCAATTTATAATTGTTACAAAATTAAACGTTTTAATATATAACCTACAAGTTTTTTTTTTTTTTTTTTTTTATAACTCTGGTATCTGGTCAGCCACATTCCCAACTATCCCCCAAAAGGGGTCCAGCGCCCCAACGGAAGGGATGTTAAATCCGTTGTGGCCAAGACTCGAACCCGGGTGGCGGGCAGTACAGCTGTACCTCCTTTACCACCAAGCTACGAGCGTTTGGTTATAACCTACAAGTTACATGCATATATTTACTTAGAAATAAAAGCATTCTCAAATCTCAACAATATGGTTTAAACAAGTCTAACTTCTTCATCACTAAATTCAGTTACGTCCCAACAAGTTGCTTCGTTGATATACAATGAAATTCAATAATTTTTATCCAAACTTTCGTATTATTGTAGGTTTATAATAATTTGAATTTTCCAACGATTGTAAATGCAGTAAAAACTTTATAAATTAATAAAAAAATTTAAAATAAAATATGGTATTTTTATTAGTTTGAAATTTTTTGAGATATTATATTTGGTATTACATTTTTGAGTAAATTATCCCAAAATACTAAAAGAATACACTAATTAGGGATCTCCATGAACAGTAAAAAGATGGGCCGACTAGTGATCCAGATTGTGCCGAAAATAGTGATAAGCCCTTGCGGGAAAATATGATTATGTTATTATAGAGTGTATTTCGTAGATTTTATAGGGATATCAGTGTCTTTATAATTAGTGCACAGTTCATAACAGTAGACAAAAATATTTGCCTAAATAGGCGATAAGTTGTGTGTAGAAAGTGCAATTTCACTATATTTTTAATGTAAAATAAGAAAGATAAATAACTTTACGGTATATATATTGATTAAATTTTATAGATATATCTTTTATGTTGTTTTGTTGAATATTTGGTGTATAGAAAATATATACCGTAAATATTAATGTATATTTGGTGTAAAATAATAAAATAATATAAAATATTTTGAAATGTTTAGAAAACTAAAAATAGATTTTATTGTGAATAAAATAAAAATATAATAATTTATTTATATTTTTCTAAACTTCACATACACTAATTATTAATTTATATTTATGTGTAAACAATATATTTATATGATTTAAAAAAATATTATATTATATTTTAGTTAGTTAGTTCAATTTGGAACTGGTAAAATTTATTAATTTGTTGTGTTATTAGTTTATCAATTATTAATTTTTAATGTATGTTTTGTCTTATATGATTGTAAATGGTTTAAACCTCTCGCCTTCCTAAAAATGAATTTAATCGGATGTTATAATTGTTTGTCACAGTCGAAATAGAGATTAAATTATATAAAATAAAGAAGATGACAGTGATTAACTGCAAACATGGTACAAAGGATTAAATCAAAGCAAAGTGAAACCCACGAATGGGAACCGAAAATAAATATTAGAATAATTTGTTGTAAAGTTTACATATAAAATTCCTATATGACATGAGTGTTAGACGAAGACATGGACATACCCATCAGAGTATCAATACACTACATAAATTACTCTTCTTTTGTCCTTGTGCATAAATTCCTTTCATACCAAAATAAAACCCTAGGAATTGGAATAATATAATATAAAATATATATCTAAAATTCATTTATTATTTAACTTTCCCCAATCATTAATAATATAAACATAAAAGGAGTTACCAAAAAAAAAAAAACCTCACATTGTTCTTCCTCTGCCTTCTTATCTCTTCTTTCTTCTTCTAGACCCAACAAGATCATACTCTAAGAACTCGAGCTTATACCAGTCTTCAATCTAAGTAAGAACTTGTGAAATAAACTTGCTTGAATTTTGAATTCTTTTTGAAGTTCCAATTCTTAGATGCAGTCCCAAGAAAGATATCAATCAAATCTATTTTGCTTTGTTTTTCATGTGAATAATTTTGCTCCTAATCATTGAAGAAAGCAACAATTACATCACTTCACCTCAATTTCATTCCATAATTAGAAGCTATAACAACTTTTTATTCTCTTTTATGTTGTTAAATCAGTTGATTTTCTTGCCTTCTTGTTTGTTTTCAGATCTGTTCTTCTAAAGAAAAAGGTCAATTAATTGAGATGAGATCAAGAGAATGCGATGAAGAGGAGATTCAAGCAAAGCAAGAAGGAGATCATAATGAAAATAATAATCATCAAGTAAACTTAAACAACATGTTGCAGCAGCAGCAGCAGAATCAGCCTAGTTCGTTATCATCATCGAGGCAATGGACCTCAGCTTTTAGAAATCCAAGAATTGTTCGAGTCTCTAGAACGTTCGGTGGCAAAGACAGACACAGCAAAGTCTGCACAGTCCGTGGCCTTAGAGACCGGAGGATAAGGTTGTCCGTTCCAACAGCAATTCAACTTTACGACCTTCAAGATCGATTAGGGCTGAGTCAGCCAAGCAAAGTCGTTGATTGGTTACTCGAAGCAGCAAAAGATGACGTCGACAAGCTCCCTCCATTACAATTTCCACATGGCTTTAACCAAATGTATCCAAATCTTTTCTTTGGAAACTCAGGAATAGGAGAATCATCAACATCAACATCAGCGTTTCCAGGTACTAATCTTGGGTTCTTGGAGAGTTATGATCTTGGAGGCTCTTCTTCAAGAACAAGATCAAGAATCCAAGAAACACCTAGAGAGAGTTTCGATCTTGATAAAGGGAAATGGATCAAGAACGATGAGAACGCTAATCATCATCAAGATCATGGGTTCGACGCCAGCCATCAACATTTCTCTCTCACCAATCCTTACAACAACAGCAATGCTTCCTCTTATTACAACCTTGGACATCTTCAACACTCGTTAGACCAGTCCGGTAATAACGTTACTGTCGCAATATCCAATGTTCCTAGTAATAATAATAACAATAATCTCAATTTGCCTCCACCGTCGTCTGCTGGAGATGGATCTCAACTGCTTTTTGGTCCTCCTCCTCCGGCAATGAGCTCTCTATTTCCTACATATCCATCGTTCCTTGGAGCTTCTCATCATCAACATCATCATGTCGTTGATGGAGCTGGAAACCTTCAGCTCTTTAGCTCCAATGCTAACACAGCGTCACAGCAACAGATGATGACCGGTAACTCTAGTTTGATTAGACCGTTTCATCATTTGATGAGCTCGAATCATGATACGGATCGCCATAGTAGTGATGACAATGATTCAGATTCGTGAAAGATTCATATATCTATACTATACATACATATGTTATATGCATACGTATTCTTCTTTATTTTATATTTACATATTTGCGTATTAATGTTGGATTTTGTTTTTATAAATTCATCTTTTATGTATATATTGTGTTTTAATAATCTGATGATCATTCTTGGACTTGGATTCGAACAAAGATATTCGTAATGCGAGGTTGGTGTTTTATGCTTATATATATTTGGTGCTTATTTATATAATTTAAATTTCGATGTCTCGTTAGATTTTGCTTGCTTATGAAATTCTACGAATTCTCCTAGTTCGTCTTCTGTATCCAACTATTCATTGATTATCTATACATAACATGGTACTCAAATAAAAAGGGATATAGTACGATGTAGGTTTGTCATAAATATCTTAACATGTAGAGAATTTTTAACATAATGTATATTCTTGCAATATGCATAGTTTTGATTAGTAATTATATTTCATTAGTTAGGGTTTATGTTTTGGAAACATGGCATTACTTGTTAGCATTTGAATCCCACAGCGATCGCTTAGAAAACGATTTAGAAAAAAAAACATAAAGGCATGTTTATGAATTTTATCATAACATGCTTCTCTCCCTAACAAAAATAATAAACGATAATATGAGCATACATCTTGAAATTATAGTCATCAGCGTGCAGCCTAGTCGTAGGAACACGCATTAGTTTCACTACTCGAAGATGATTCAAAAGTATTTCAATTTAAATTCAGTTCTAATCCAAATTCGATAAGGAAAAATGTTAACAAAACAAATATTGTCGAAACTTTGAAAAAATAAAAGATTAACCTCAACCATGATTGCATAGTCACAAATTGAATATAGTTATATGTATATATACAAATTTGGTATTTTTCGTTTAAGTACATAATTTATGCCGTACGCTATTGCTAAATATTCTTGTAGTGATATATCTAATAAACTTATTTTGTGCACAATTCAAATGGAAAGCAACTGATGGGATCGTTGCTTGTCATGTGTCAGAAAAAGAACACCAATAAGTTTCCAATAATTGTATGTCCACCATTATACATTTTCTTATAACAACTACGTGTATTTGGACGAGCATTTTACGAATTTATTAATAAAATACAAATGTGTTATATGCATGTTCTACGTATACTAAATTAGAAGTATAGATAGGTTCCTGTTCGTAGTGCCTAGGCGCACGGCAATATATAATGCATGCCAAACCCTAGCCTCGTGTGTAAATATGCGTCACACGTATATATATACATACGTGAGTATTTAGTATTTACAAAGAAAGTGTGCATCTATATATATACTTATATATGTATATAATATACACTGTAAGACAAATTAGTTTGAGATTGTTTTTTCTTAGAACCACTAGTTGAGATTGTTAGCTAGCGTTTCCCTCATCTCCGTAATTGCTGACTTTTGATATATTCTCAAGATTTCCAAATGTTCGGCACGGTGGTCTTTAGCCGACACTCAGCTGATTTCAATAAGAGAGGTAATAAATGTGATGAAATTATACTCATAAGTACATTCGAATTCACGTGTTTGTGATTGTGTGTGTGAGGGAGAGAAGATATTAATTTTTCCAGTTACAAAAAAAAAGAACGGTAAAATTTATGCGTAATATACTGATTAAGTGTTTTCAAAAAGTAAACATATCTCAAAAATTTGTATGGATTCCAAGTAAGACTCTGCAAATTTCACAAAATAATCATTATCTACAATTGTTTATAAGAAAAACAAAATATCCCAAAGCTATATATATAAAACAATATTCTTTGTAAGACAAACATAAAACGCACCATTAAGTTTTGTTTTGTATAAGTAAATTTAAGGCTTTTCTTGATGTAATAGACAAAATTTAATGAAAAGAAAATTCAGTAATAGAAAAAAATGATGTAATATACTCTTATAAGTTGATCTAATTTAATATGGTATCACAATCCGATTCATTCTCTCTAGTCCAATTCACAATCAACTCAGCACAATATTGGTATATTAATCTTTGTCCAAATGTTTTAAAATTAGTGATCGAAGGATCATTTTAAAATGGTGTATTAAGGACAAAATTTATTTTTAGAAAATGAAAATGATTCGAACTGATACGTTAAAAGTTACGAGTCAGTTTATTTATCACCATAAATCTTATATTTATAACTCATCCAAATTAATATTATATTCTTAAATTAATAATTTAAGTTGCACATAATTCCTAAACACTTCAAAAAGCATATAATACAAAAATAGTTTTGGATCCGGATATTGGATGATGTCGCACACGATACACCAACAAGAATCCTTTTACTTATCAATTAATATTGTGATAAAAAAAATATTGTGATCAAATAACATATACACAAATGTATGTATATCTATATATAGGTCTTATTTCACTGAACAATCTTTTTATTGTCAATTTCACTGAACGATCTATGGTTTATAATCTTGACAGAAATGATAAAGTTTGCAACGTCTTTATAACCTCAAGTTCTTGGTTCATATTAATATACCACCAAATAAATAAAATATAAATATGTACAGAAAAAGGAGAAGTGAGCATTGGGATTAGAGGGGTCAGAGAAGGAAAGGGAAATAAGAGAAGCAGTTAAGACAGCAACTGAATTGCAGTCAAGAACTGATCCCTATCTTCCAAGTTTAGTTCTCTCTCTCAGTTGTAGGGCCATTAATCGCCATTAGTAATTTATTGGTTGAAAACATAACTTATTTTCCTTTTAGGTGGTCCTTTTGATCTTTTTTATAAATCTTGTTTAGATATAGATGGGCACATACTTGTCAAGAAAATTCAAAGATTTGCCATTAGATTTTCTCTTTCTTCTTTCAACCAAGATCTCTATTAATAACCTACATCACATATATCTCTTCTTGTAGATCGGTTGAAAGGGTATATTCATTGCACTTATTCTTAGATGATAATAATACTAATCCATCAACCTACATGTATATCTCTTCTACAGCTCTCTGATGTGATTTACAATATCATAGAAATGAGCAAGCATGTGACGAGATCACATATATATATGAGAGTATGATACATCAAGATGGGCATTAGATGACATAATAGTAAGAGTCATATATACGTTTTTGAATCTCTTAGTTGCAAGAAACAATATATCTTAAATTAAAGGGGTATAAATATATGGTCCATATGATTATAGACTTCTTTTTCATCACCAGCATGCTTCAAAGTTAAGAGAGGAAGAAAACAAACAGGTCCACTTCATTTCATTTTCACATAATTCACTCACTTAGGCATGCAATTCTTTTTGTTTTCTCCTTTTTCTTTTTCAATTCTTTTTTTTTACAGAGACATTTATTTATGATACATTTTTTATTCCTAATTTTTGTAGGCCACAACAACGAAACTATCTAGTTTATCGTTCCAAAGAAACTTTAAACCACATTTTCTTCCATTAGTATTTTAAATAAATATAAAAACTCGATATGGAGATCCATCCGAGCCTCTCACTCGATAGATTGAACATTTTGGATTTAAATTTTTTTCCACATTTTCAGGTATCTGAATATTATTTTGATGTCGATGCAGTCCACTTATAACATCGAGTTTATTGAACGTAATAAATATTTAATTATTAATTCTTCCGCACCATCTCTTGAGTTTGGGTTAGTTAACATCTATTGCTTTACAAAATGAGTATTAGATATTTGGACGATTACAGGTTTGAAACCCTCCCTCCTCCTACTAGTCCACTGAAAAAATATCTGCTGGACATTTCGAGCTTGTTAAAGTGACAATAACTTTTTAAGCATAGACCTAATTGGTTCACATTCACACATGTCAGTTGTGACTAAACAAAAAAAAAGTTGATAATTGATATTAAATTTTAAATATAAAAGATACATCTAAACTATTAAAATATGAGTACAAATTTGAAATATCCCTAATTTTTTCTACAAAATTACAAGTGAATGCCCCTCTTTTTTTTACTCCTAACCAAAATTAATTTAAAAAAATGAAATTACAAATTACATAATAAATACCATTTTCTTAAAAATCGAATGTGCTACACTAGATTACCTAATATTTAGCTAATATAAAAGATCGGAATCTTTTATTTCCTAAACAAATATAAAACATAAAAGTAAAAATCTGTGATCAAGTTATGTTGTAGAATATGTTTTTCAAGATATTTATTTTTTGGTCAATAGTACTTACTTTAATTTTGGGTGATTTTTTAATCTGATTTTTATACCATGAGTCGGTTTGAAATGTAAGTTTCTAAAATATTGATTCGAATACAAATTAAAAATGTTAAATGTTTATCAAAATATTTAGAAGTGTGTTTCTAATCCTTTCATTCAACCAAATTAATAAACAAATATGTCATTATTAACAACTTTCAAAAATTTATTTTTAATCCTTTTATTTTCAAATCATATGGAATTTGAAGATGAAAGAAAGTGGAGACATGACAAATGCGAACAAATATTTAGAAAAAACATTATGATACATCTTTCTTCTATGGTTTTGATATTTATGATTATTTTTTTAACTGAGTAGTTTAAATATGTAAACATGGCATAATAATTTAGATGAGATTATACAACTAATATTCGACATCTATGAAAAAATGAAAATAACACTTGCACGGATCAAACTCTAGTGCATGTTTATAGTGCTTGATATTGAAAAGACCTAATATCTAATATTAACCGTTCCACGAAAGTAAATAAAAATCCAGGATTTTATATTTTACTTTTACTATGGTTAGAAGTATATGTAACAAAAAATATTCCCCTATGTATTAATCTTGGAGCATTACAACATGTTTTTGTAGCCACGTGTCATCACGAGAATAATTCTTAGAATTATTAGAAAAATAAGTTGGTCCATATAAACATATACTATGTTTTTTTATTAAAGTAGCTTTCAAATTAATTAGAAGTGTACAAAAGAATATTTTTTATTTCCTTAAATAAAAGCTACGAAATTACCTATTATGATTAACATATATATGACAATTAATGATTATGAATAATACATTTTTGATAAAAAAAATTCTAACGTCTCTTTTTTTATACTATTAAAAATAAATATACAATCACATTAAGCATGTAATAAAAGATTTAGATTTTTTCTTATATGTTATATTTTGAATTCTTTAAAACGACTATAAATTACTAAAAATGGCAAAAGTCTCACATCAAAAATTTTGTGATCAATGGTTTAACTTTTTTTTGTTCAAGCAAGATACAAATGATGATATATCGTAGGAGTGGACGTTCGGATACACGTTCGTGTTCGTATTGGGTATTTCAGTATAAAGGTATAGAACCCGTTTGGGTATTTCTATACTTCGAGTCGGGTTCGGGTATTTTATGTTCGGGTTTGGATATTTTGGGTCAGGTTTGGATATTTTGGGTCAGGTTCGGGTATTTAAATTTTGAAAAAAAATTAATAAATCACTCATTGTTTAAGTTTTTTGTATTTAAAATATATTTTAACTTAACTGGTTTTCTAATTTTTAAAAGATTAACCTATTAATAGGTTTGGAGATATAACTTTAAAAATATAACGACACTATAATTTAGTTGTTGTTTTGAAATTTTGGATGCAACTTTATTAATGCAAGAAACAAAAGCTTGATATGTATTTTAAGTGAGTAGCAAATGATTTTGTCCATAATTATATGTATATTATTTTGAGCAATAAGCATCATTAATATAAATATTTTGAACACAATGAGAGAAGTAAACTAGAAATATATGATTAAATATACTTCTGTTTGGGTTATCTTCAGATATCTATTCGGGTTCGGATATTACATGTTCGGATTCAGATATTATTCGAACCGGTGAAATAAGTAGTTTTTTTTTGTTGTTCTAGAATTAGATGATTTTTAGACCGAACTTGTGAATATATACTAGACATGCATTTATATTTCGAGTCTACACTTATATTTTTATAATAGTTTGATATATTAGATTTGAACACTAACATGTTAATATAGTTTACCAGTGTTTTTTTTTTAATTTTGATTCTCAGATATGTATCTAAAGTGAAACTAATTTTTACAGATGTCTATTTTTTAAAAAATTGATAATTATGTAATTCACTGAAGTTAAAAAAGAGAAACTTTAACTCATATCAATGAAACATAAACGAGAACGAATGCACAATTTTATAGATGTAAAAATGAAATAATTTATAGAGACTCAACAGTAAACAAATCGAGAGCAGAAAACCTAATCCACTTTCGTCATTATATAATCGATGCTGCCTATTTAGTTTTGGTGATTTGTGTCAGCCGTAAAACTTAATTTCTTTTTGTTCACATGAAGTCTTAAAATAATTAAAATGAGATACAATACGGTAACTTTTCAACATCGATGATTTATTTAAGAGACCAACATTTGTATTTATCATTTTATAATCGATAAATATTATAGTATTGCAAAATGTTAAAACAATTTAAGAAATAAAAATATTTAAAAAAAAACTCTCTCTGCAAGTGCGCGCAGATTATCATCTAGTACTAGGTTATTTTGCTCGATCAGTGATAGGATCCCAAACTTTAAAGTATAACTAGATTCTGACCCGCCCTTTTTTGTTTTAATTTTTTTTTGAAAAATTTAAATTTTTATATTTGTGTTTTTGTAACTATATTTGTAACTAATATTAATTTAATTTAATTTAATTTAATTTTTGGTAACTATATTAAATATGTCAAGTTGTATAATATATACTTGTGCCATATATATTTCAGAAACTATTTTTAAACTTTATTTTTAAAGTTTGAAACATATTATATTTTTTTAGTAGTTACCTAACATAATTAGTCAAAAATATTCGTATCAGAAAACTTGACCCGAAAATTAAAATCTCATACTCAATGTTTTGAAATTTGACCCGAATCCGCGGTTGAACCGGTAAACCTTGTGACCCAAGATAAATCTGGTTTGAGTTTTGTGGAAAAAACAATATCTAAAAATCCAATAAAATTGGCAAAAAAACACTAAAACCCGGAACTCGGTTAAGTTGAATCACTGGTTGAATCAATAGATAACGTTTACTTCTTCTTTTTAGTTTTTAATTATGTTTTTTAAATCTGATTTGTATAATTTTTAATGAAGAAGTTAGGTTTTTCAGTTTTGTAATCAAAAATTTATTAACAGTGTTTTAATTTTGGTTTAATTGGATTTGAAGTTTAATTTTATGATTCACATTACACATATAAATATTTATGAATTTTAAAATCTTGATATTTAAAAACCCAATAAACTGGCAAAAAAATCACTAAAACCCGGAATCCGGTTAAACCACTGGTTGAACCAACAAATAAATTTTAACTTTTTTAGTTTTTGGTTATGTTTTAAAAATCTGTTTTGTATAATTTTTGATAAAGAAGTCAGGTTTTTCAGTTTTGTTATCGAAAGTTTATTAATAATGGTTTACTTTTGGTTTGCTTTGGATTTTAAGTTTAATTTTATTATTCACATTACACAAATAAATATTAATTAATTTTTAAGTCTTGGTGTTTTTTGTTAGATGTTATCAATCTTAACTTGTTACAAAAATATTTAAATAATTTAAACGATTTTTGATATTTTGTACCTCAAATGGAAATAAAAATATAGAAACTACAGTTAAATATTTTCTAAATATTTTTTAAACATAAAATATATACATATCTAAACTATTATTTTATATTTTAATTGAAACGAACATCTATTAAATAAAGAACATATTTACTTAGACTTGAATCAAGGTATTAATTAATAATTTAGCTAAATCAAATACACCAATGTTATGTATATACGTATACATATGTGTTTTGTTTTGTCAACATACGTATATTAATACATTTTAGTTCACTTTAGTTCATTGGACGTAATATATTAATCTATATTTTGACATATTCGTATCCCTTTAAAATAGGACTTTTAGTGGTTATTGAATGTGGAGCAGTTATATTTTAAATGCAATTATAATTTACTTTATGCAGTTATATTTTAGATACAGTTATATTTTAAGTTGGACACAACATGTATCAACTGGTCATGTTCCTAATTTAATAGTATTGATCTGGGCCGTTTTTCTACCTACGCAAAGATGACATGAGTCACATAACATCATTGGGCCTTAAGAAAAAATAACAAAAAAACTTAGGGATTCTACAAGCCCCCGGCGAGAATCGAACTCGCGGCCTTTCGCTTACGAAGCGAACGCAATACCACTATGCTACGGAGGCATCACGGCTAGCGTTAGCAACTACTAAAATAGTTTCTACAACTAATCATTCGTTCTCGACTTTATCAAGCATGAATAAGATTGCAGTAACTTCAAAGCTTTATCAAATGGATTCTTCACTTACGAAAACGCTATCAAGTTAGAAAGAGACTACGAGAATAATCAAAAAATGACTTCATCATCGTAAAAATCACAACCGAAGAACTTTTCTGTATAAACATCCATTGTTTTCAGACGAGACAAAACTGTAGAACAACATTTAGTTCTTCTCCAAGCAGCAGCAACACCGTGTCACGTGGTTCTCTACGCTTTCACATACTTATCTACATACCCCTGCCAACAAAAAGAATGAAGAACCGCGATGACTCTGGTTCGATATTTGATGAACAATGAAGAGACTGTATCATAGTTTAGATGTTTTCTTACCATGACGAGTTTGGTCAGCTTGTCCCGTGAACTGTCAATGTACTTATCGATCTTAGCTTTTGACTTGGGCACACGACGACCTTCCATTGAGTTCGAGACTTTATCCACGGCTCTCTTCACAATAGTCTTGAACGCCTCTTTGCTCATATTCCCTTGCCTCCACGAAGGTTTCAGAAGATCCTTCACGAACTTCGTTAGCGCCACCTGGAAAAGCTTCATGGACCTCGATGAGTCTTTCTCCTTTGCATCCCCTCTAGACTTTTTCCTCGTGATATCACCTTCGCGTGCACTGTTATTCGCCTTTGGAATCTCGTTGTTGGAGTTTGGAGTCAAGGTCTCATGGCTGTTACCTTCTCCTGCATTCTCACCAAGCTCATCGTTATCTTCATAAACCACTGCTCCTACATCGTTTCCGTTGGTGAAATCTTCCACGTCTGGTGGTTTGTTTGAGGAAACACTGACACGAGCTGTCGTGTCTGACTCACTTAGAGCTTGTTTATCAACAACATCTTGATTGTTTTCTTCCACATTGAGTGGGGTGTTTGAGGAAATGCTCGCCTTGGGTACAGTGTAAGAGTCGCTGACTGGTTCATGCTCCTGAAGGCAATCTAGTTTCAAAGATGCTGGTTCAAAGCTGTCTACGAAGGGATCATACATGTCACCGAGACCACATTCGGGAACAACCTTGGCTCTTCCGGAGTAAGGCGAGGAAGAAGCTTGTCTAGAACCATCATCTACATCTTGGTGTATATGAGTATCTGACTTTGAAACAGGAAGCGTTGTGCCTGTGACCGAATTGGCTTCAGAACCGTAGTTGAGAGGTTGGCTTGGGTAGTTACTCTCAGGCAGTGTGATATCATCTGAAAGACAAATATAAGAAATGGATAAACAAGAAAGAACCAAACTTTGGTGTTAAAAGATCACAAAACTGTCTCAACACGAACCTTCCATCTCAATGTCAGGATCATCATACAAAGGAGAGCCATGCTCTGCCTTCTTCTCATGTGGTGAAGAAGATCCAGCGTCTTCAACAACAGCTCCTTCCAGGGAAAGAGGCACCGTTTCACCAACCTGGTTTGTAGCTTCAGGGTTAGCACAAACGGTGTCTGCAAAGAGTGGGGATGAAGATGAAGGAGGAGGTGGAGGAAGAGGCATCCCAGGAGGTTCCAAGCTCTTCAGAGGAAAAGAAAGTGGGAAGCTTGGTGGAGGATGAAACGGATTAGGGAATGCTTGTGAGAGTGGCGTGGCACCAGGAGGTAAAGGTGGCGGGGGAGGCAACATTGAAACAGGTGGAAGATGAGAATGAAACTGCTGTGAGGAAGCAGGAGGTGGAGGAGGGGCGTGGTGGGGAGGCGCATGATTCTGTTGCAAATGCATCTGATTAGGAAGGGCATTTCCTGGTGAAGGATTAGAGGTTCCACTAGTGTACATGGGAAGATGCATCCTTTTGTGCTCTCTCAGGCTAAACGTCACTGTCAAAAAGAACATAGAGTTCATCAGACAATGAATGATTTCATCGTCGCCTTAAAACACTAAACTTATCTCCAACCTAAATCTCAATTGCCAACATCGCTACTTTCTTATTAAACCCCAAACTATTCTCAGAAACTCAAAACGGTAAAACGAGGATTTGCTATCGCGAAAAATTGAGGTTTCATTGAAGACAGAGAGATACTCACCTGATTACAAAATTCAAAAGACTTGTTTTTTTTTTACTCCCCGGCGAGATGAAGACTGGATAGGCGAACAAATTAAAAAAAAAAAAAAACTACGAATTTGACTTGGAAAGGGACAAGAAGAACCCTAAATCTGTGAAAGTTTCCGGAGATTTTATTGCAGTGTGTTTAACTGGTGAGGAAGATTCAAGCTTTAGATTTACACAACGTGTGTCTAAAAGAAAATTGGAGATGCGGGGAATCGAACCCCGTGCCTCTCGCATGCGAAGCGAGCGCTCTACCATATGAGCTACATCCCCGAACGATTCTTAATACATTTACTTTTTAAAGTATTAATTCAGAAGAGGCTGAATCAATTCAAAAGCCCAAAAGTGAAGCCCAATTCTATTCATGAAGTAGGGTTTTGGATATTACTTGCCTTGCTTCTCCTCTCCCCCGAGTTCTCATTTCCTCACCCTAATTCGAAAATGCCGCCGCCGTTACCGTCTCTGCAACTCCGGCGACTCCTCCTCCGCACCTTCACCTCATCCTCCTCCGCCCCTCCTCTCCGCATCATTTCCCCCACCACGTCATTTCCCCACCCTCCACCTCCCAGGTTCTCTCTATTCCCTTCAAGACTCTTCTCATCCGAAACCAATGCGGCGGATCCACCAACTCCAGACCCGACTCAGATCGCTCTCTCCTTCTCCAAGGAGCTCACCGGAACCCCCGAAGCCGATCCCCACTCCATCTCCCAGAGGTTCCACCTCAGCTTCTCCCACATCGCTCCAACTCGCGATCTGATCCTCCACACGCTCAACCTCTCCCCTGAAGCCGGCCGCGCCGCTCTAGGGTTCAACGACTGGCTCGACTCCAACGCCGCCTTCTCCCACGACGACGAAACCGTCTCCTTGTTCGTCGATTACTTCGGCCGCCGGAAGGATTTCAAAGGGATGCAAGAGATCATCGCCAAGTACAAAGGCGTCGCCGGAGCTAAAACTTTAGACTCCGCCGTCGACAGGCTCGTCCGCGCGGGCCGAGCCAAGCAGGCCGTCGAGTTCTTCGAGAGGATGGAGAGTGACTACGGGTTGAAACGAGACAGAGAGTCGCTCACCTTGGTGGTGAAGAAGCTCTGCGAGAAAGGACACGCGAGTTTCGCCGAGAAGATGGTGAAGAGCACGGCTAACGAGATCTTCCCCGACGAAAAGATCTGCGACCTGTTGATCAGCGGCTGGTGCGCCGCCGAGAAGCTCGATGAGGCGACGAGATTCGCCGGCGAGATGGCGAGAGGAGGGTTCGAGATAGGTACATTGGCTTACAACGTGATTCTTGATTGTGTGTGTAAGCTTTGTAGGAAGAAAGATCCGTTTAGGCTCCAGGCCGAAGTCGAGAAGGTCTTGCTCGAGATGGAGACACGTGGCGTGCCGAGAAATACGGAGACTTTTAATGTGTTGATTAACAATCTTTGTAAGATCAGGAGAACCGAAGAGGCCATGGAGTTGTTTGGTAGGATGAGTGAATGGGGTTGTCAACCGGACGCTGAGACTTATCTTGTTTTGATAAGGAGTTTGTATCAGGCGGCTAGGATCGGAGAAGGAGATGAAATGATTGATAAGATGAAGTCGGCGGGGTACGGTAAGGCTTTGGATAAGAAAGAGTATTACGGGTTTTTGAAGATACTGTGTGGGATTGAGAGGCTTGAGCATGCGATGATTGTGTTCAAGAACATGAAGGCTGATGGGTGTAAGCCTGGGATCAAGACTTATGATTTGTTGATGGGGAAGATGTGTGCGAATAACCAGCTGACTAGAGCTAATGGTTTGTACAAAGAAGCTGCGAGGAGAGGTGTTGCTGTTAGTCCTAAGGAGTACAGAGTTGATCCGAGGTTTTTGAAGAAGAAGAGTAAGGAGGTTGATAGCAATGTGAAGAAGAGGGAGACTTTGCCTGAGAAGACCGCGAGGAAGAGGAGAAGGCTCAAGCAGATCAACATGAGTTTTGTTAAGAAACCGCATAATAAGATGAGGAGGAGAATGTGATCGACAACAGCATTCTCTTTAATGTTTTATGGTTCAAAACAGTCTTTGTTCTTTCCTTGTTATTGTTTTGATGAGAAGGTACTTGTGATCTTTTGATCAGTTGCCGAACAATCTTTCAGCTTAGTGTAACGTTTTAGACACTTGTTATGGGTTGGCTCAAGAATCGGAGATAAAAGAAAGTTCTTTGCTTTTTGCTTGGTTATTCACTTGTCTGAAAATGCTCTCTTGTTGCATCCAAGTTAGGTTTCACTTGTAGTTTTTTCGACGGGCAAAGTAATCTTCGTTAATCGTGTTTGATAATAATTAAAACAAGGATCCCGGATATCACTACACAGCTGTTCATCACGTGGGTATGAAGTCAAATGGGTATGAAGTCAAAGTCTGCGGCTTGATCTTTCTTCTTACATAACTTGATCTCTTTCTCCCATTGAAACCACAAGAAATTGAAATGGAGTCTCTCTTCTCTGCCATGATCGTTCTGCTCCTCGTTTCCTCTTCATGTTTCACTTCTTCAGGTAAATCTCTCAATCTTAAGAAGAAGAGGATCTCTCTACTCCTACACATTCACCTTCATTTCTCTGTTTTTCTCTTCTGAAAAACTTATGAAGTCTTTGTGTTATCTAATCTGCAGAAGCTCTCACAAGCAACAAGGGAAACATCACAATCAAATGGGATCTCATGACCTGGACACCTGATGGCTACGTTGTAAGTTCAACCATCATAACTACTTCTTGTCTAACCAAAAACTCAGAGAATAAACGAACCTTTGTTTTACTCAGGCTGTAGTTTCAGCCTACAATTACCAGAAACAACGCTCAATTCCATCACCGGGATGGAAAATGAGCTGGAGATGGACTAGAAAAGAGGTGATCTGGAGCATGGTTGGTGCACGAACCACAAAGCAAGGAGATTGCTCCATGTTCAAAGGAAACATCCCTCATTCCTGCATTAATAAACCAACAGTCATAGACTTGCCTCCTAAAACTCCTTACAATCAGCAGATTGCTAACTGCTGCAAAGGCGGTGTCTTGAAACCCGGTTTAGAAAGTGCATTTCAAATATCCGTAGGTCAAGCTGGTACAACGGTGAAGACTGTTAGGATGCCGGTAAACTTCATGTTCACAGCACCTAAACAACAGTATATTTGTGGACCGACTAAGAACGTTAGACCCACGACTTTTATAACCGCTGACAAAAGGAGAATGACTAGAGCACTGAGTAAGCTTATTCCCACAAGATACAAATATATGGTTCTAATTGTTGAGCTCACTTCCTTTGTTTCTATACTTATGCAGTGACATGGAACATTACTTGCGTCTTCCACAAGGCAACATGAACACCACAAGTCTCTAAAACAATATCCTCATAAGGACACATATATCTCCATAAAATTATGTTGTTTTGTATTTTCACGTAACATTTATGTTTTAAAGATATGAAAACATTTGTTTGGTTGATTATAAGTATCTTCTACACGGATTCCTTCCAGAACCGAACTGATCTATCTGTTGTTCCACAAGTAACAAAGACTGGTTCAACCGGTGAGTGCTCGATCCACCGTGGTACACCGTTATGGTTTGAAGGCCACTTTGCCACTTTCTCTGCTGTTCTCGCATCCCACGTAACGACCTCATTGTTTCCTTCATCTATTGAGATTACAAACTCTTCCGTGTCATTAAAGATTGCCTGTGTTAACCACAACAACAACGAGGACCGTTCAGAATAAGCCGGACCATGTTGTTCTGAGAGGTTTGAGAGAGAATCATCACCTGAGACCGTAGTTTTAACCTCTTTGCTCCGATGTATTCCTTAACCATTCGACCAGAAGCTATTTCCCATACCTTAACCGTAGAATCCTTACCAGAAGACAGAACAAACCTAACAAAAAGGTATAGGATCAATCAATTGTTCTGTCAACATCTGAGAAGAATAGATTGAACATTCTTTCTACCTTTGATCTCTGGTGAACACAGCGCTAGTGACCTCTGCTTTTCCATGTGCACTGCTAATGGAGCGCACACACTTTGCGCTTACCCCATCAAAGAGTCGTATAGCTCCATCCTTTGAGGCTGTAACGTAGACGGATCCAGTTGAAGAATACCGCACCTGAGGAAACCAAGAATCTCACAGCCATGAATCCATGATCATCAACAAGAGAGATAAGGACATATAGAGCCTTACTTGAGAACATGTTAAGTACCTGATTAATCCCTCCATTTACTCCATTGTCTGGGAAACTTGAAGGAAGGAAGCATTGATAAGTGTTTACATCGTACAGATGTGGAACCGCATGATCAGTTCCTGCCAAAAGCAAAGGTTTCAATTTCAAAACATTGTTTTGAGTTCAAAGAGAAAAGATAAGAGAATCTTCTGAGAGATTTCACCTGCAAGCAGAAACTCTCCAGAAGGATGGAAAGATACAGAGCGCACGTTATGTGTATCCTACAGAATTTAGAGTTATCAATTCACTGGCATGTATGGTAGCTAAGCAGAAACTGATAACAACCATGAGGTCTACCTGAAAAACTTTAAATGCTCGTTTAGCTGTCGTTTTGGAGAAGTCGAAGAACCTGCCAGAGACAAATAAAGAGGTTAAACACGCAATTTTCTAGTAATCACTGTGAGAACTCATTCAAGTAGGGAACATAAATGATCAGTTAGATACTTTATACAGTTGTCTTTAGCACTGGATACTAGGATTGTGCTCCGAGGGTGGAAATCAAGATCGTTTATTGGCTGTAAATGATTTTCATAAGAGTATGAGACACAAACAAATCAAGATGTTTGTTGCAAAAAAAAAAAATAACGATAACAGGAAGGCTTACTTCAGCATGATCATAAAAACTACGTATTAATGGTCGAGCTTGAGTATCTCCTGAAAGCATCTGCTTTACTTTTGGCACCTCAAAAACACAACACAACAGGGAATATCCAAAGAACTATCAAATTCTTGATGATGCTTTAAGGGATAAAAAGTTTCCAGGTAGTTTTAGTACCTCAAAGAGCTTAATAGATGTGTCTGCACCGCCGGTTGCGAAAAACATTCCATCAGAACTAAATCTTGCACACCTAACGACGCTCTATATAAATGCATAAGCTTATCATCAGCCTATTATCAAACTACACAGGGAAGAATATTACTAAGGCTAGACCAAGCTGTGTCATAAAGTTACATACCTTGTGCTCTGATAGCTGCTTTGATTCATGCTTTGGGAGAGTCTTTGATGAGCCCTTTACATGAGTAGCACTAGTTAGGAAAAGTCCAAACATTCGATTAGATGACAAAATGTTGTTATTTCATCTCTGAGGTAAGATAGAAATGTGTTACTCGTTGGAAAAAAAAGGACAAGACCTGAAGTCAATAGAAGCTGTGCGAGGATTAGTAACTGATCCATAAGAAGTGGGTAACAAGACTGATGAAGAAACACCTCTCAGTGACCCGTTGTTCTCCGCTGCAAGACCCTGTTCTCATGGTCATAAACAACATACATATGTGGAAGAGAGACGAAAAAAGAAGAAGGAATAACCTTTGCAACAAGCTCGAGAAGACGGGTTGGAGAAGCCTCAACATTCAATGGTGTCATGGTAGCTGAAGCAACATCACTTGCAACCTTAAAAATTTCAAAACTTTAACCATTTCACAGTAATTAAATACCCAAACTTGATTTAACTACTCTTCTAAGACATCATCCTCTAAGTATTACCTATCACATGATTCATCTTCAGCTAGATTTCAAATCCAAACGAACTATGTATACAAATGAATTTCAAAGTTTAACCCTTTAACACTAAAAAGAACCCAAATTGAGAAGCTGTATTTAGTTAGTAGACGAGACATGCCTGTGAGAGATTGTGGTGACGGAGATGAGCCACGATGAGGGCATTGAGCTGTCTCAAGATGTTTCCCTCTTGCAGAGCTTGCTCTAAACTGCCACTATTCTCCATCTTTGAACCCTCTAAACTCTTTCTCAAGCTCGAAACCAGAGTAGCTATGTCTGAGCTTAAACCTTCCGTCTTCAGACAAAAGGCCTAAACTATGGGCCAAATGGGCTTAAATTAAACGAATAACAAACTAATGGGCCTTTTAATTTCTAGCGGCCACGTGCTATGCTCACGTGCGTAACGGTCGCAAAGAGTTTTTGAATTTGGACTTGAGGCGCGGTATTCCACCCGAAACAGAAATATATTTTTTTAATTTTTAATTTTTAAATTTTACCTTTTTTTCTATTATTTCTTTCTCGTATAAGCTTCTCTCTCCTCTCTGTCTCTCCTTCAAAATTTGAATCCTCTCCTCCACAGGTTCCGCACATCGCGAACATTTTGAGCTTAAAAATCTCCCAGCTCTCGGTTCCCGGATTCGATCTGCTTCCTCGGTGGTGCCGATTGGGTTTTGCGCTGTGGCTCTGCTGGATCCGTAACGGAGGGTTTCTGCGTTGTGAGCTGAGAAAATGGAGGCCGCAGAGTGCGTCAAGGTCGCCGTCAACATTCGTCCGTTGATTACCCCCGAGCTTCTCAATGGATGCACCGATTGCATCACCGTTGTGCCCAAGGAGCCTCAGGTAAGGCGTTTCCCCCTCTTTTTTTTCGAATCTAATTTCGTTCTTCACGGATCATCTTAGTTATTGATAATTGTATGCTCAATAACTCATTTTTTTTGTTTTGAATTGAACAGGTTCACATAGGTTCACACACCTTCACATACGACTTCGTATTTGGGAATGCGGGATTACCGTGTTTGGAGATCTACGATCATTGTTGTTCTCCTCTTGTGGACGCACTGTTTAAAGGATATAACGCTACAGTTCTTGCCTATGGCCAGGTTTGATTTGAGATTCTCGTTGATGATGATGTTTTCTTTAGAGCTACTACATGATTGAATTCATTGTTTGTTGTTTATTGTAGACTGGTTCAGGTAAAACTTACACCATGGGGACTAACTATAGTGGAGACGGAGCAAATTGTGGTATTATACCAAAGGTGATGGAAGATATATTTAAAAGAGTGGGGACAACTAAAGATTCGACCGAACTGTTGATAAGGGTGTCTTTTATTGAGGTGAGAGTATCTATCAAGCTTGTTTTTTTTTTTCTTTTGAGATCTGATTTGTATGTTTACATTTGATTTTTAATGCTTACCTTTCAAATTGCAGATATTTAAGGAAGAAGTTTTCGATTTGCTTGACTCGAATTCCCCGGCTCTTTTAAAGAATGATGGGGCGGTTCAGGCGAAGCATGTTGCCCTCTCGAGAGCTCCAATTCAGATCAGGGAAACTGCTGGTGGAGGCATTACTTTGGCTGGTGTTACTGAGGCAGAAGTGAAGACGAAAGAGGAGATGGGCTCCTTTCTAGCTCGAGGATCTTTGGCTCGTGCTACTGGCAGCACAAACATGAATAGCCAGTCAAGGTGAAATCTAGTAACTTTACATGGTTTCACTAGATATTCCTTTCCGTTTTCCTTAAATTTGCTAATGCAAGTTTTTGTTTTTTCTTATAGTCGGTCTCATGCAATCTTCACAATTACGCTGGAACAAAAGAAAATTTCTAGTTGTTCTTCCACAATGACTGAAGATGCCGGTGAAGATATACTATGTGCAAAGCTTCATTTGGTCGATCTTGCTGGTTCAGAACGTGCAAAACGAACCGGAGCCGATGGGATGCGCTTGAAAGAAGGTTATCTCCCACCTTTATTTCTGTTCTATGCTTACACTTTATTTATTTTTCAAAGAGAGACAAATTACTAAGCTGGGAGATTTGTTTGTTATATATTTTCACAGGAATCCACATCAACAAAGGTCTACTTGCGCTAGGAAATGTAATCAGTGCATTAGGGGATGAGAGAAAGAGAAAGGAAGGAGGTCATGTTCCTTATCGTGACAGCAAGCTCACTCGTTTGCTTCAGGTACTAAGGCTTTTTGTATCCTTTTTTTACAACACCTTGTCAATCAAACTATATGTCACGAGAATATTAACCGTACTATCTTGTAACGTAGGATTCTCTTGGTGGCAATAGTAAAACTTTGATGATTGGTATGATTTTCACTTCTATTAGCTTTTGATCAATCAGTTTTATTCATACACATTAATTTAATCACGCAAGTAATGACGCAGCTTGTGTAAGTCCCGCTGATACAAATGCTGAGGAGACACTAAACACACTAAAATATGCTAATCGTGCACGCAATATTCAGAATAAAGCCGTGGTACGTATATCCAGACATTTACTTCTTACTAGATATTTCTATGTTTTTATTTTCACTTTATAACCTTACCGTTTTGCCATTTTTTGAAATGATTAGATTAATCGAGACCCAGCAGCCGCACAAATGCAAAGAATGAGGAGCCAAATTGAGCAACTGCAGACAGAACTCTTGTTCTATAGGGGTGACAGTGGGGCCTTTGATGAGCTCCAGGTATTCAATCTGAACTTAGAAAGACATTTACAGTTGATGCTAATCACATGATTTCAATATTTTAACTTATATAACCTTTGGTAGATCCTCAAGCATAAAGTAGCACTGCTCGAGACAAGCAATCGGGAGCTACAAAATGAACTTCAGGAACGGAGAGTAGCCTGTGAGCATTTCTCAAAACGTGCTTATGACGCTCAGGTTTCTCTTCTATTCTCGTTATTTTTTGATGGATCAGCTTATATGAGATCTAGCATTTAATACTTCGTTTTCGTCCATTTAGGTTGAGAAGGACAAACTTATAATGAAAATTGAATCTGTTCGCAATGGTAAATCCTTAGATGAGATTGAAACCTGCCAAGATGAGGTGAGATGTCCTTTATGATTCCTTAGTGACCTCTATGACCAAGTGATACTTTTTGGCTAAAGTGTTTATTCTTCCAGGATGTTGGTTTGATCAACAAGTACGTTTCAAAAATTCAAGAGCTAGAAGGAGAGCTGTTGCATGTCAGAAGCTTAAAGAAAGTCAGTAACTACAAATATTCTGAGTCTATTGATTCCCATGATGATGGGCCCCGTTCGAGTAATGTCTTGTTCCCCTCATCCAACGAGTCGTCAGATTGTGAAGACAAAGTGATTGATGTCGCAGGTTGGAACTTTTACTAATGTTGTACCATTTTTGCTTGCCTAATTCTTAAATTGATAAACACATTCTTTTTTTTTAATGACGGATGCTATGCTAAGCTGTGTTCATTTGTTTACATAGATGACATGATTTGCAGTGTGTGCAGATGAGGTTGAATTTCAAGAAAAGGAGCTTGAACATTGCTCACTTCAAGAAAAGTTAGATATGGAGCTAAAGGAATTGGATAAGAGACTTGAAGAAAAAGAGGTACTATTTTCATATCAACTTCTCCCTTAGTATTTCATCTGCAATAACGTTTCAATTCATTCATGAAGGCTGAAATGAAGCGTTATTCAAGCGGTGGTACATCTGTTCTCAAACAACATTATGAGAAAAAGGTTCATGAACTAGAACAAGAAAAAAGGGCATTGCAGGTCAGTGTTATGTGGTCTATATTGTATTTTGATGAAATTTATGAACTCGGATTTTGATTAAATAATATATGGATTGGCAGAGAGAAATTGAAGGGTTGAGACAGAACCTTGCTAGCATACCATCTGCCCCAGGCGATGGTGCCCAAAAACTAAAGGAATCGTATCTTCAGAAACTGAACACGCTTGAAACCCAGGTACCGCCTCTTTTGGTTTATCAGCTATACTCAGTCATCTACATACAGTATGGTTTTTCATGATACATCGTTCCTTCAGGTTTCTGAGTTAAAGAAGAAACAAGATGCACAAGCTCAACTCTTAAGGCAAAAGCAGAAAAGTGACGACGCAGCAAGAAAATTGCAAGATGAAATACACAGAATTAAGTCCCAGAAGGTTTTCTTTTTGTCCTGTGATCTCCATTTTTATACATTGTAACATATATGCTCATGCTGTATCTCTTAACTGTACTTTTCTGCTTCGGTTGAAATTTTCAGGTGCAATTGCAGCAAAAAATTAAGCAAGAATCAGAGCAGTTCAGGGCTTGGAAGGCCTCAAGAGAGAAGGAAGTCATGCAGGTATATTAGATTTTTCTTGATCACTTTGACGCTTACTTGATTGATAAGTGTGTCTGTCTTGCACCACTAATGAACAAATTAAACAAGTTTCATCTTCTCAATCATTAGTCACCACCTCTATTCAAATACAACATGTGCTTGTAGAAAGTCTCGTTGTAGTCTGGCAGACATTTGACTTGGCTATTCAGAAATCTCTTGTGTGTTCTGAACCGCTCGTTATATTGTATTTTGAAATTTAACCAGCTAAAAAAAGAGGGAAGGAGAAACGAGTATGAGATGCACAAGCTCATGGCTCTGAATCAAAAACAGAAGCTGGTGCGCACATCTTTATAAACTTTCAGACAAACAAATTAACTTCATCTTTTCTATTATCATGTCTGCTCAATCGTCTGTGGTTTTAACAGGTTTTGCAAAGAAAGACAGAAGAGGCTTCCCAGGCGACAAAAAGACTCAAAGAGCTTTTAGAAAATCGAAAGGCGTCTTCGCGGGAGACATTGAGTAAGGATTAGTATAATCAGTTCTATGTTTGTTGGTATAAATTATTCTATCTTTGTTGGTATAAATTACTAACTGGTTATCCTACTATATACGCAGGTGGTGCAAGTGCTAATGGTCCAGGAACTCAGGTAACACCCGCCAACTTATATGAAACCGATGCTTTGTTTTTCCAGTTACTTAGGTGACTGTGTTGGTTGGTTTGTTAATGCAACTTTCTGATGATTTATTTGCAGGCATTGATGCAAGCAATTGAGCATGAGATTGAAGTCACTGTTCGGGTTCACGAAGTGCGTTCTGAGTACGAGAGGCAAATGGAAGAGTATGTGCTTGTTTTATATCTTTCTTCATGGCATGATTCTAAAATAATGTTCCTATTAAACTTTCTCCTGTCTATAATTCAGGAGAGCAAGAATGGCGAAGGAAGTTGCAAGGCTAAGGGAAGAAAACGAGTTGCTCAAGAATGCCAAGATAAGGTGAGTGGTGATTTTGCATAAACCAGTACCACTACCATTTCATTACTGAAAAAATAGTAAACCGTTTACGTCTTCTGTAACCAAAGCAGCGTTGATGATGATACCATGTCTCCGGGTGCAAGAAACTCAAGGATTTTTGCTCTGGAGAATATGCTTGCGACCTCTTCAAACACTCTCGTTTCCATGGCATCACAATTGTCTGAAGCAGAGGAACGGGAGCGTGTATTTGGTGGAAGAGGGAGGTGGAACCAAGTTCGAACATTAGGTGACGCAAAGAGTATCATGAACTATCTGTTCAATTTGGCATCAACTGCGAGGTAAGATCTCACTGAAGCTTTTTTAGAGATCATATTCCAAATATGACTCCCAACTCACTCTTTATTCTTATACATGTCCATTGTTTAATTAAAAGGTGTCTAGCTCGAGATAGAGAAGCAGACTGCAGGGAAAAGGACGTCCTAATAAGAGACCTGAAAGAAAAAATTGTGAAGTTTAGCAGTTTTGTTAGATACTTGGAGATCCAAAAAGCAGACCTCGCGCATCAGGTGAAGGCACAGGTTAGTAAAATTAGCTTCTACTACTCTTGTTTATCTGATAGCTAATGTCACTTATCCTCTGAAATTTTGCATGGATTCCATTTTTTACAGGCTTCTGAATTGATCAAAAGGTCTGCGGAGGAGAATTTAAACAACGAGCACAGCTTGAAAAAGCAGGAAGCCCGGAACTCGGTTATAGTTCATGAGGACATGGACACCTCTGATTCTGATGACTCGGACCATGAACGGGAAGATCCAGATCTTGACGATGAGTGGAAACCTGAGCAAGAATCAGAGCGTGAGTCGGAGCAGGAATCAGTTATAAAACTGAACAGGAAAAGAAACTTCAAAGTGGGAAAACGGCGCTCTAGTGTGGTGCCGAGGCGTTCATACGAAGAGAACCTGGACTCTCCTTCAGATGAGGCAGTGAAACCCACGTCAACATCTGATGTGTGCTGCACTTGCAGTAAGAGCTCTTCTTGCAAAACGATGAAATGTCAGTGTCGAGCTACAAAGGGATCTTGTGGTCCTTCATGCGGTTGCTCTTCAGTTAAATGTTCCAACAGGAACGCAGACGGAAAGCAGAACAACTCCACCTCGATATTGGAGCACAGTGAGAGTTCTCAGGAAGAACAACAACAAGTCCTTGCTTCACGTGGAGCTTTGCTGCTCCAAAACGCTCTTGCTGACAAGCCAGTGGAGGAGACTAATGATGGAGAAGGAACCAGAACAAGAAGAAAACCTCTGTCAGACATAGGAAACACGACGGTAACATTCTCTTAAGACTTTTTCATTATATTTGGTCATTCTCACTTTCTGTGACGGCTTATTTGATGATATTTGGTTTCAGGGTAAAACAAATGTGCCAAAGCCAATGAAACGAAGGAAATGGAGGAAGCCTCTGCTTCAGCTCGTTGTAGATCCACCACCAGCAACAACAACACCAACTTCATCTCAGGAGCCGAGCGACTCTGGAGAGGCAAATAATACCAAACTGAAGCTACCGAGGTCGATGACTTCTAAAGGCAGCAACATGCTGAGAGAAAGAAACGCCGACCAAGGCGGTGGTGAATCAGTTGGTAATGGTGGTTTTGTGCAGAGCAGTTCTGGTGGGGCAAGTGGAAGTACAACTTCAGATGAAAAAGAGAACCACACTCGTCGGATCTAACCAGGAAACAGAGACGTTGCTTGACGAACGAGGAAAGATGGGTTTGGATCTTTTTCTTATTATCCGATAATCTTTGTTTTGGTGTGTGTCAAGAACATGTCTAGATGAATGCATATGCGAATTTTTAGAGTTGTGAGTCTTGTTGACATTACAAAATCATTGGGATACAGGTTTGAACTTGATGGTTAGTTTCACGGTGATCAATTAATGAATGAAACTTTCACCACTAATTAACACAACTCGTGTTTGGTTTGTTGTCTTTATTTCGGATATTTTAGTCAAACCAAAACCAACCGAATGTTACTATTGGATTAGTTTTTGATAGTGTCGGCAATACTATATCAGTAAAATTAATAATGAATCAATAATACCATACTACCAGTTTACCAGTACGAAATTAATAAGCCAACGCTTAGTAATAGTCTTTTTTTTCTTTTTCTGAATAGTAGTCTCATATTTTCACATTATACATGGACTCCCTTAATTCGACGATTTTAGCTTTTTAAATCTTGAAAAACACAAGTAAATAAATGCGAATAATTGAAAATATGTCCACATATATCATTTTTTCTTCCCCACCGACAACCTAAAACAGTGGTAATTGCCCACGTTCCCTCTTAAAGCTGTCGTCTCCGGTAACAATCTTCTGGTATTAAACTAACTTCTGATGACAATTACACAAAAGCCCCTTTTTCACTTGTGAAACACTTCCAGAAAATTTTAGAGCTCTGAGTAAAGTAATTCAAAAAAATTACTTAATTTTTTTTTGTCAACTTGTACTTAATTATATGTATGTTTTCATTCCTTCAGAATTTGTATTTTTTTTGCTTACATGTGAATCTTTTTATACAAACAACCTTATTTTCTAGACTAGAAATCGTTATCAGTCTCGAATATACTACCCAAATTTTAAAATAAAATATATTATATTTATTATAGCTGTTAGACTTTAATTTTGATTTGAAATATGCAAGATTAAGGGTTTTATTTAAAGAAAGTAGTATATATTTATAATCTTGAAGTGGAGAAATCATTTGCATTCATTTACTCCAAAATAGAAGGGTAGAGTGGGCAAATCAGTACCCCCAGCCCAAAAATTACTACAACAGCCACTAGCCAGCCAGATCCCAAACAGTGCTTCTTCTATTTGCAAAGCTGAAAATCTTGCTGCTCTCTCTTATAAGTCCACTTCACATTCAAGCAAAGCTTATTACTCTGAGATTGATTCGTTTTAAGATTTTAACCAGACCCATCTAAGAGGGATCTGGAACAAGCTCCGTTGCTCTGATCAACAGAGGAATAACAAAAAATGGAGTCTTTCATCTCCAGATCCACCTCCATTGTCTCCAAGATGAGTTTCTTGGCCGTAGGGATCGTCTTCTTGGTTTCTTCCTCTTCCTTTACTTCCACAGGTGACTTCTTACTCTCCTTATTACATTTATCTGCTTCTTTTTTTTTTATACTCTGTTACATAATTGTCTTCTTGGTGGCAATGCTAGATCTTTATTCAATTACTGAAACAAAATTCTTTTGCAAATCTCAGATCCTAAAACTGTGACTTCAGTTTACATATTAGTGCTTCCTATGTTTTTAGTAATGTTGTATGTTCTATGCTTTTCAAGATCCAAAAATAGAAACTTTCCGAGAAGTACAGAACTTGATGCATACTTTTAGTTATGCGGACAGTTTGGTCTGTTTCTGGCTTTTATACAAACCAATAGTTATGAGTTCTAAACATGCTAGCAAAGTTGGAGAAGTAGAAACAAAGTTCTAACCTTTTGTTTTATATAATTGGTAAAACCGTTTTGGCAGAAGCATATGATGCGCTAGATCCAGAAGGCAACATTACAATGAAATGGGATGTCATGAGCTGGACTCCTGATGGCTATGTTGTAAGTTTTAAGAACTAGAAAAAAAAAACAACATAAATAACTTGTTTAATTTTATCGGTTTTAATTGCTAAAATTGTTTATTTGTTTGTGATCTAGGCCGTGGTTACCATGTTCAACTTCCAGAAGTACAGACACATTCCATCTCCAGGATGGACATTAGGCTGGAAATGGGCTAAGAAGGAAGTTATATGGAGTATGGTCGGAGCACAAACAACCGAACAAGGTCAACTAGAGCACTAATCTATATGGTCTGATTGCGAGTTATTGAGAGTTTTATTTTATATGTTTCAATGTTTTAAACAGGTGACTGTTCAAAGTACAAAGGAAACTTACCGCATTGTTGTAAGAAAGATCCAACGGTTGTAGATTTGCTCCCGGGGACTCCTTACAACCAGCAGATTGCAAACTGCTGCAAAGGCGGTGTCCTCAACTCATGGGTTCAAGACCCTGGCACTGCAGCTAGCTCCTTCCAGATCAGCGTTGGCGCTGCTGGAACCACGAACAAAACCGTCCGCGTGCCGAGAAACTTCACTCTCATGGGCCCTGGTCCAGGCTACACTTGCGGCCCTGCTAAGATTGTGAGACCAACCCAGTTTGTCACCCCGGACACTCGCAGAACCACTCAGGCCATGAGTAAGAATCAAGAATACGTTTTTATATTGTAGCATTTGTCTTCGTTCTAACAGTTTTCAATCATTGCAGTGACATGGAACATTACGTGCACATACTCGCAGTTCCTTGCTCAAAGAACCCCAACCTGCTGCGTTTCTTTGTCTTCTTTTTACAACGAGACCATTGTCGGATGTCCAACTTGCGCTTGCGGATGCCAAAACAACAAAACAGAATCTGGCGCCTGTCTCGAGTGAGTCATAGTCTCAACCTTTGTTTCTTTTTGGTTTCAGTTTTTTTTTTTTAAAACAACAAAGTCTTAAACTTTGTGACATTGCAGCCCGGACACACCTCACTTGGCGTCTGTTGTCTCACCACCGACCAAGAAAGGAACGATCTTACCGCCGTTGGTGCAATGCACGAGACACTTGTGTCCCATCCGAGTGCATTGGCACGTGAAGCAGAACTACAAAGAGTATTGGCGAGTGAAGATCACAATCACGAACTTCAACTACCGTTTAAACTACTCGCAGTGGAACATGGTTGCTCAGCATCCTAACCTCGACAACATCACTCAGATCTTCAGCTTCAACTACAAATCTCTCTCTCCTTACGCTGGATTAAGTAAAACACACACATCCACTGATTCTATGATTCTATCTTCTGTGGTGGATGGATCATAAAGATTGATTTTTTATTTTATTTTTTTTGCAGACGATACGGCGATGCTGTGGGGAATGAAGTTCTACAACGACTTCTTGTCAGAAGCAGGGCCTCTTGGGAATGTGCAGTCGGAGATTTTGTTCCGTAAAGATCAATCAACCTTCACGTTCGAGAAAGGATGGGCTTTTCCTCGTAGGATCTACTTTAACGGAGACAACTGCGTCATGCCTCCTCCTGACGCTTACCCTTTTCTTCCCAACGGTGGTTTCCGGACAGAGTTCTCTGTCTTCTCCGCCGTGCTCCTCCCTGTTCTTCTTGTCTTTTTCTTATTTTCCGCGTAAATTTGAAAGTTTTGCCACTGACGAACCATCCTGTGTCCGGTTCGGTTACGGTTAGAGGGCGGCTGGTTTGATTGTATGGTGGAGTGGTATAAACGTTATTTATGTAATTCTTTTGTTTCCCAAAAAAATATAGAATATCTTGATACTTTTATTTATATATAGGTTTCAACTTCGTTATTTTTCTTCTATTTGTTATTTTATTTCGTAAGTTAAAAAAGAAAAGATAATAATGTCAGATTTACATTTTCTCTATTTTTATGATGTATAGTTTATGCTACTATGATGCATTGATAAAGTGATGGTTTTTCTGTTTGACTGGTTTATAACTAAATCATATTTATATATTGTTGTTTCTAAGTCGAAACCTAAATCATATTTTTTTTTGTTTGGTTAACATCTCTTAAAAACCATAAAAAAAAATTCAAAAAAAAACCCATCAAAATTGAATATTTACTTTAATAGAAGGAGAATTGTCAGTCTTATACTATAGGGGTCTGATCCTTTCGGGGATATTTGCTAACAAAAAAGTTCTTAGTGGGCCTCTTTTATGCCCATTTACCTCCTTAAACGAACTCAAAAGATAACGGGTAATCATGTTGCGAAGAAATGGGGCTCAAGCATGTTAAATCAGGATCAGCTTGCAGACATGATGTTGAAATTTACTGGATAAATGAAGTTTTCGTTTGAAAAATTGTAGATGTTTATGTTTCCATTTTTTATATCTTATTTACATAGTAATTTGACTAATTTCTTTGACACTTAATCACAATCTGTCATATTTACATTTTAGTACATATATATACATATAAAAATTGAAGGAGTATATATACAATACAAACAAAATCTAAAGAAGCTACAGAACGACTTAGCAATCTTTGATCAATGTCATAAAGCGAATTGGTTAGGATTTTGGTGCTTGTAAGTTGTAAGAGACAACAAAAAAACATTGCCCGCTGCCAGAGCAGTTAGTAGTCTATTACATCCGCTCATTACCAACAAAGGATCACGAAGGGACTTGAACACCATCCTCACGGATATCTACTATTTTAGCAACCGATTGAGAGCCTGCTCATTTTATCACATTTTTCGTTTATGTAATGTGGAGGCTGACTTAGTGGCAAAGTCAGAGCTCGTTGTTGTAAACTCCTCCCCTGCTAGCGGGGGATAAACCTTTTATTTTAGCAATGAAATCGTAGTTTGACCCCAAAAAAAGTCTATTACATCCCTCTTGACATTGAAATTATTGTTTGAAATGAAATAAATTCAATCAAATCTTTTTTTTTTAACTTCGTAGTTGTAACTTTCAAAAGACAATTATTGAATTCAAGAATCTATTGGGTATCAATATCATTAAAGAAGAAAAAAACAAACAGGAAGAGATAATGGACTCGTGTAAATGGGGCTCTTTGATTAGTTTTGTGGCAGAATCTCATCCAAAATAAGACAAAGTGAGAGGTTGCTTTAGAAAAGTTTGTGTGCGCTGTCGACTCCATATTTGCACATAAACCCTAAAATCGCCAACTCTCCTTAAAAGCAAACAAAGAAATTAAAGTGTAAAAGTTTAGATTATTAAAGTGTACATTATTATAGAATTAGTTCAATCGATATAGTCGTGTGTGTGTTTCTAGTGAGATGATTGTTTTTAATGAAGGAAAAAAAAACTGGGATTCGTCGACTTATTTCTCAAAATGAACATCACACAAGTGAAGTGATAAGGCTCAAACCCTAAAATGCCAATGTTATATATGTAGTTTAAAGATTTTCACACATATTAATATATTATTGAATTTTCTATTATACATTATAATTAATATTTATTTTATTTTGTTAGTTAATGAGTTAAAAATAGATGAAACTTATATTTAAATAAAATTTTAAATCTACAACGACACTTATATGAAACATAAGAAGATTTAGTGGGGGTTATTGGTTAATGTATTTTAATGGATTTGTAAATCTAAACTAAATCTAGTGTTATTGGTTCTATGATTTTAAAATCCGTATTGAAATCATGTGGTATTGGTTTAATGATTTATAAATTCTAATCTAAATCAAGTGTTATTCAATCATACGGATTTACTAATAGATTTGATTTCAAAAGGATTTGAATGGATTTGTATGGATTTTTTGTTAAAAATACAAAGACTCAAATCCGAGGGAAAACCTCCGGATTTGTAAATACTAATTCGAGAGAATTTAAAAATCTGCATAATTTACATGGATTTCTAAATCAATTAAAATATATAAACCAATAACTATTCCGAAAATTTTAGTTTATGTACATTTATAGTAACCAATAACATATGATTATCAATTACGGATTAAACGAATTTATTATGTTTAAGAACATTTGTTGTACTTTAACATATTAATGTCAAGTTCCGAGCTTCTGACCCGATTAAACTGTATGCTTCGTCACCAAACTCCATTGTTTTAAGTGCTTCTCTGAAAGTGAAGCTAGAGTTTGAGATTCACCTAGTCTCTTGGATAAGCATTGCGGTATTTAGAGCTGATAGTGCACGTTTCAATGTCAAACCTAGGCAATTAAGGCCTTTTGATACTATTGATACCTATGCTTCACTGTCTGCCTCACCGTCGTTTGAGATTCATCTAGGCTCTTCGGTGAGTTTTGTTGAGGTTACTGCTGACCTTGCGGTTGAGAGATACTCTCCCACATCTTCCCTCTCTGTGAGAGGTGAATCATATCCGGTGTTGAAGATAGTATTGAACTCCTCCGAATCTCTTTCACTAGGGTATTTCAACGTCGTTTCAGACTATTTGAAGCTCTTTTGAACTGTCATTTCTAGGATTCAAGTGAAGATTATTTGCGGGTCATTTGACTTTAAGCAAATCTTTCCTTTAATTTTAACACTTCTATCCCATGTTTTATTGTACTATTGTTATTGTTGTTTATTTTACAGTCGAGCATACGTCCAGTTGTAGTAGCTGAAACATTTTAGATTTTAATTAATGAATTTGTGTTTAAGAAAAAACATATT
The DNA here is from genome assembly GCF_020379485.1 of Brassica napus. Classification (NCBI taxonomy): domain Eukaryota; kingdom Viridiplantae; phylum Streptophyta; class Magnoliopsida; order Brassicales; family Brassicaceae; genus Brassica; species Brassica napus. Next base: position 21,703,905 of record NC_063436.1, on the reverse strand, counting down.
GCTATTCCATAGACATACTGTATAACCTATTTATTCTAAACTTCAGTTTGATAGTATTATGCATTTGCACATTGATTTTAATTAGAGGTTTTGTAGAGTTTTTTTTTTTTTTTTGATAATCCAGGGGTTCTCCACTTACGTGGATCATTCCCCTGGGCCCGGTTAGGCAGCGGTCCATTTCACTCGGGAGGGTTTTACCTGGGCTGGGGACAAGGCCCAACACCCAGTACCGTATTTGGTGACAGAATGGGCAGTTCGCCTCCGCCTGGCGTCGAACCCGTGAGCATGACAATTGGCCCCCAGGGTCCTTACCAAGTGAGCTACCTCATCCCGTCGGTTTTGTAGAGTTTTAAATATTTAAGTAAGATGCTTATGAAACTCTTTTTCAGAATTGTATAACTCATCTTAATATTATTTATTTGACAGTTTTAAATTGAAAGAAAAAAATATCAAAAAGAATGTTACGTACGAAACATATGAAAAACTTGAAAAGAAAGGAGTGATTTCCTCCTACCTTTTCCTTTTTTTATTTTTGGCGTGGTTATCTGATAATCTCAATTAAATTTTAGTTTTTGTGCCTTCCCAAGAGTCTAGGACAATAATTCAATAAGCTCCACATGGATGTCTCATTTGGTTTTGTCGAGTGACAAATCAAAGTACTTTTGTCGTTCTGGAAAAAAAGAGAGAGTTGATGTGGTTGTTGTTCTTCGTAATCATCCCTTTCGATTGGTTTAAAAGTTCACTAGATTCTTATTAGTATTACGTGTCAAATTTTGACTCCTATAATTTAACTTCGAGGAATGGATGATGTTTCCTTTTGGACAAATTAGAAAACAAAATTTTTAATATATAACCTTTACTTTTTAAATAAACGCATAAACATTTATTAAAATAAAGATTAGAACGAAATAATCATACAAGAACACGTAGTCAGATAAAGTAGAATAACTATTTCTATTTAACAATTTGTATGTTTTTAAAATGAAAAAGTCTAGTAACCAATTGTTATTTGTATGTCTATGCATAATGCATTCACATACTTAGTGTAGACTAGCTGAACGGCAACATTTGTAAACGACAACGCAACTCAAGACTTGCAAGACACCGTCACATCCCTTCTACCAATTGGTCGAAACTGCTTGGATATCCATGCAACAGTGTCTATATCGACATGGCCATCCAAAATCTAATTTATCAATTTTGGCATCGATCTGCTATTTGCAATTAGCAACTCATGCCAATCTGATTTCCAAACGACTATCGCGAAGTCACTATCAAAATTTGTTGATCTATTTTTGCATTAACCATTTTAAGGTTTTGTGAACGATTTCCTCTTTCTTCTAGTAATATATTTTGTTAAAATCATTTTCGTGCTAAACAATTTAAGCTAGTAAATATAACATTTTTTGTAAACTAAAGTAAATATAACATTTCAAAAAGAATTTTTATATCATGCTTGGTTAAAACATAACTTCATAGTATATATATATATTGGAAAAAATTTACCAAAAAAAAATATATATTGGAAAATTTTCAAATTGAGTCTCTCATAACATGAACACAAAAACTCATAATATTTTATTATTATTAAATATCAATAGAATTTATGATAAATTCAACTTGAAAAATATATGATAATAATGGCTTCACAAACTTTCCAATTCTGCAAAAACAAAGAAATAAACTTCTATGAATATTAATATATAATGGCACAGAAATGTTCATTTTTCAAGGCGTGATGTTAAATAGTCATATGTTGACATGTGCTCGTAAATTACAAGCTTTTAGCGATGGATGTCTTAAAATTCAAATTTCACGAAAGGATGATTCGATAGAAATAATATTAATGGAAAATATGGGCTTATGTCCACGGTATATTGGTATAAGTTTGACAAGACGTACGTGCGATATAATATATGCGTTCTTGAGATGTGGACTTAACATAAGGTATGAGAAGAAGAAATGATCCAGAGTTTTGATCTAAGAGGGCAAACATATTTGGTACTAAGGAGCGAACCAAATTTATGTTAATAACGATTCAGAGAAATTGAATACGTTAGGGTACTACCCATCCATTTAGATGATTAGGGCTCATCAACAGCCAATTGTGGTCCATTTCTTTTTGTTCACGTGGTCCAATTTTAGTATATACTATTTATTCTATAAAAATTTACGTACATTTGATTTGAGCGAGTATTACACTATTGTTCCAAGTTCACTATTGTCAATTACACGATGCACACTCTCTATTCATAATCGTGGATTACACTATTGTTCCAATTTGTTCCGCTAATTACTATTCTGAAAATTACATTTGGAATTTGAATTATATAGTAAGAAGGTCAATTTAAGTTTTTTCTTTTATTGTTAACAAAAACAAAAGTTTTCCTTTTTTTTTGTTCATTTATAGGCTATGCTAATCACTTCATATATAATTGTTCATTTATCACACATTTCAAAATTGTAGAATAACTTTCTCTCTCCAGACTGTACCATTGAGGCATTGACAACTTGACATTGAAATAAAAAGTGCCTGTTCGCAGTTCTTTATATATTTATGAGAGACTTACATATAAAGACACATTATGAATTTTCTTTTCTCTTAAAGACACATTGTTTGTTTGGCACACTTTGTGTGGACAGGTGTTTTTTCAGGACATAAATGCCCTTGGTTTTGTGTAAGTAGAAAAATGTTCTTTTCAAGAAACCAACAGCAAAGCTAACTAAATTTTCGTGTGGTTGCAATAAATGCAACATTTATTATTAAAAAGGTTGGTATATAGATTTATGTGAATTGTGTTAATTTGGCCATCGGTTCCGTTTCGAAAAAAAAGATTTAATGGTGGTTGTGAAGTTCTGGGTTTGAAGTTTTGTTAATTTAGTTTAAGAGTTTTAACATTTATCTGATAGATCTTTCTTCTGGTTTCTAAACAAAAAGTATATGAGGAAAATATATTTGTACACTACAGAAAGAAACATCAACGTTTGCAAAATGCAGAAACTATCATCTTATATGAATCTCGTTATTTACCAGAGTATAAAAAACACATATAGGATCTTTACTGTTATCCATATCTCATCTGACCATTTCGCACTTGACCCCAAGTCTCATGACCACAACGACCACATCCACATAACTGTCGTCCACACCAATCACACCCACACATCCTTTGTCCACATTACGAGAGCTCGATGTAATGTTGTCCTCTCCACACCAAAACTCGGACCTGCTCACCATCGTTGTCCCTACCTCTCGTCCAGCTTCTTCCTCCCTCTCCCAAAACATATAAATCTTGTAAATAACCAGAGCATGGAAGATACATGTGGAATCTTCACTGTTATCCATATCTCATTTGACCACCTCTTATCTAGCCACTTCGCACTTGATTCCAAGTCTCATGTCCACAATGACCACATCCATACAGCTGCCGTCCACACCGATCACATCCACACATCCTCTGTCTGCATCACGAGAGCTCGATGTCGTCGTCCTCTCCACATTGGAGATCGGACCTGCTCACCATCGTTGTCCCTACCTCTCGTCCAGCTTCTTCCTCCCTCTCCCAAGACATATGAATCTCGTAAATAACCAGAGCATAGAAGACACATGTGGAATCTTCACTGTTATCCATATCTCATCTGACCACCTCTTATCTGACCACTTCGCACTTGATTCCAAGTCTCATGTCCACAATGACCACATCCATACAACTTTCGTCCACATCCACACATCCTCTGTCTGCATCACGAGAGCTCGATGTCGTCGTCCTCTCCACATTGAAGGTCGGACCTGCTCACCATCGTCTTCCCTACTTCTCCTCCAGCTTCTTCCTCCCTCTCCCAAGACACTCGCCACTGAAACTGCGGCGTCAACGACGTAAATCCTTGTCGTGTCCTTTTTCGATTCTTCTCAGAATCTCGCTTCTCGTACGCGCCACTGAAGCGATGACAGAGGTGGTGCAGAGCTTCATCAGTGTCCATCTCCATCACAGAGATCCGTCATCATCCATATCCATGGCAAAGTTGATATCTTTTATCACGAAAGAACACGGCGGTGAACACGACTCTCTCAGAAAGTGACAGAGAAGACAACGGTGCTTTGGTTCAATTGTACTTATCCAAGATGATAGATGAATATGAAAGATTGTTTTTAGGATTAGGTTAAGAGAAAGGGGATCTGGAGATTTTGAGTTATCGATGCAAAATATATAAAAAATTAATGTTTTTATAATTCATTATTTATTCAAACACGTTGATATCTAGTTCAAGGACAAATTGGACAAAGTGACTTGGGAAAGTGTCTTCCAAACCCAAAGTGTCTAAATTGGTAATTGGAAACACAAAATATGTCCTTGAAGGTAAACTTTTCTATATTTATTGTTCTAAAGACGCTTGACAGAAATTTAAAGTGTCTTTTTTTCTTGGTAGCTGAAATTTAAATGTCTTTAATCAAACAATAGAATACGTACCAATGCTAATATGTGCAACAAAAACGTCTGAAGTAAGGGGTTTTTTTTTCAGTGAAGGCTTACTAACGTCTGAAGTAAAGTTAAAATCACAAGTGATTCCCTCAGCTATAATTCTTTCAGAATTTTGATATCATTCAATTATACATCTCACCGGCTCAGTTATGGTTTTCATTATTCTGATCAGTTTATGTATATCACGCAGAGGCCAGACATATTCTAATCATGGGACCGACATGAATGTTGTTTTGTGAACTTCTTATCGGAATACGTTTCCTATTCGATAACCACCAAAAAAAAGTTGAACGTTAAGACGAAATTAATTGTTTATAAGATAGCCCTAGTGTTTGACGAAGAAAAAAAACTATAGCTAACCACAGGGTGGTGGGCTAGCTAGTGGTCTTGAAGTAATTAACACACCAATACGGACCCGGGTTCGAATACCCCATGTGGCCACGGAATGCTTTACTCCCTCCCCAAGTTTAAAGTTATCGCGGTGTTGGTGTCGGGTCCTTGGGTAATGGATATTAGTGCCGGCTGGTTCCGGGCCAGGGGGATTAGAAGGTTGGCAATCGGAAACCACGTGCGGATTACGGGCCTTTGGGCAAACGGAAACCACGTGCGGATTACAGGTCACCTTTGAACCTCCTGTTAAAAAAAAAAAAAAAAAAAAAAAACTATAGCTAGCTAGTGTTATATTGTAATCATACAACAATTAGACCGACCACCACAAAACACTACCGAGTACTGATTAATTAGTAAAGATCTCAACATTTTTCTGAATCCATCTATCCATATCTTATGGGACTTATTGATATCAGACCTAATTATTAAAATTAGCTTTCCTATATTGAGAGTATCATACGTTCGAGATTCGCTTCCCATAAATAGGCTACTTTTTTCGGTCAAAAGATAAATTGTATATATACATATGTATATATAGAAATATAGAATTACTTCTAGTACATATGCATGTTGGTCCAAACGATCAACGGGAGCCGATAGAAAATTCAATTTTTCGTTTAATTATGTTTCAACTTTAGTTGGGTCAACTGAGCCTAGTTCCACTTGTGATGATACAAAGAGAAACTCGATACTTGAACACAGGATAAACGGTTTATCATAAACCCATATGCTTAAAATATCCTCATTATCACATGAGCGAATATAAAACAACTTAAAATTAGAGACAGTGTGATAACTCCATGAAAATATCATATAAATTCATATACAGTTTTACTGTGCAAACCTATAAGGAATTAATTATTTTTTTCCCTTTAATACGCATTAACATTTGAGTTCTTGACTGATTTGTTCTTAACCTTAAAAGCAATGACATTTAAAACTCCGTACGGTACGGAAACAACGTAAGCCAAAGGGGAGGCACAAAACTAACGAACAAGTTGTAATTACAGTAGAAAAGAGCCTATGAGAACTCGACAACAAGTCGTATGGTTTATTTCCCAAACAGCCCTTAACTTTATCTCCACTCTGGTCTCTTCCACTTTCTATGTGGCTTTTTCTCTCTGTTTCCACAAATATCATCGTCTATGTATAAACATCAACACACCGTATTTATACCTTTATCACTTACGTCACTGTTCACACGCTTACGTCACTGTAGACTCACGCGAAACCCAACAAAAGTCCACGGAAATAATAATAAATAAATGAAAAAATTATCACACATTCAACACAAAAGATACCCAGAGAGAGATAAGAAAGAAAGAGAGAGAGGTCCTTTGGACATTTCAAGGTTGTCGTTTCTCTCTCTTGTTCTTGAGCTTTTGAGGAGAGAGAGAGAGAGACATGGGAAGGGGTAGGGTTCAGCTGAAGAGGATAGAAAACAAGATCAATAGGCAAGTTACTTTCTCAAAGAGAAGGTCTGGTTTGCTCAAGAAAGCTCATGAGATCTCTGTTCTTTGCGATGCTGAGGTTGCCCTCGTCATCTTCTCTTCCAAAGGCAAACTCTTCGAATATTCCACCGACTCTTGGTAATTATTCTCATCTATAATCCATATATTATATTATTTATATTCACATCGATCGTATCCATATCTGCTTTCTTGATTTTAAATTAGATTTGTTTTCTTATTCGTACGTCTCCATCGGAGAAAGGAGAGAGAAAGGAGATCTAAGAGTTTTCTCCGGCGTACGGCCGGCGCGTGAGCGTCCGTGCCGTCGCCGGAAACCTTATTCTTTTTCAAAGAGGTTTCTTTTCGCCTCTTCTTCGTCGCGTCTCACCGATCGCTTTGTCGGAGCTCTGGATTGGAACCATCCTTCAACGGTGGTTTCCTTGCGTGGAGGGAAGACGCGGTCGCGTGGAGGCTCACGGCGTGAGAAGAGAGGCTTGCATGTGTCAGTGGTCTGGGAGATGGAGGCTATCACAGATCCGTCGACGTCGGTTTGTTCTCCGGGAGGTGGAGGCTTCCTTAGCTTCGCCGCCGCCGGTTCTAGTTCCCGGAAAGGGGAGGCTTTCTTTGCTCCGTTTTTGCCGGTTTTGGCTCCGGAGGGTAGGGGCTCACATAGCTCTACGCTGTCGGTTTAGGTCCCCGTTCTCTTTTGGGGTTTTTTTCTTGGTCTTGTTTTGTTTGGATTGGGTGAAATTTGCGGTGTGGTTCTTGTCGTTAGGATGGTTGTTCGGATTTGAAGGGATGAGCTATCGGTAGCCGATGAAGCTCTCCATCGATGGAGACGACGACAGGAGAAGGAAAGCAGTGTGTTTGAGACTCGGGCTTGATATGCCCAGTAGGCGAGTTGTGATTGGGATGATATCGCGGTTAGTCCGCTGATGCTCTCCGTGACAAGCGCGACGGATGAGAGCCGTTCGACGGTAACCGCCGGGATGAGATGAGGCGTGATTAGGTTAAGCCGACAAGAGTTCCTAGGTTAGGGCAGTGTCGGGGTTTGGGTTTATGGGCCTGTGGGCCGGTTTCTCTAGGGTTTGGCAGGTTGTGGTAATTGGGCCGTGAGCCTTTTATCTTGTAATTTTCTTGGGCTGAGCCCTTTCTATTTTAATGAAATATTGACGGAAAAAAAAAAAATTCGTACGTCTCCATCTCGATTGTCGTCAGTCTTTAAATCCAAATCTTATCCCTGTGTGTTGCATATATACTGTAGATTTGTTTGTTCCCTAAGAAGTGGCTCGAGAAATTAGGGTTTTTTGGGATTTTACGTATACGGACGCATGAAAAAGCTGGTTTATATTTATTTTCCCTTGCTTTACCCGAATGAAAATAGCATAAAATTATGATACTTAGTACACAGACTCACGATTTGATTGCCTCTTTTCATGTATAGAAGCACGTGCTCACAGTGAGACGTACGCTTATGTATGTGTATAACATGTATAACACTTAATGACATATATTTGAAAGAAAGGTTGAATTTGTACCACCTATAATTTCTATAATGTTGTGTGGACTCACCGTGACATTGAATTTGACATTGAATTTGACACAGACGTACGCTTCACGAATCTTGACATTGAATTTGTACCACCTATAATTTCTATAATGTTGTGTGGACTCACCGTGAACCAGGTTTTATATACGTTTTTGTTTTATGTGCTCTACTTTTAGCGATCTTTTGTCAGTATATCAAGCAAGGTAAACTTTTGGCTAAACACTTTGTAACAAATTAATGTTACAAATTACAACGTTTGAAATTATAATCTGATTTATATGTATGGATCAAATTAATTAAGTAAACTTTTGTTTCTTTTGAATTTTCTGAAATCTAGCATGGAAAGGATACTTGAACGCTACGATCGCTATTTGTATTCAGACAAACAACTTGTAGGCCGAGACATTTCACAGAGTGTAAGTTTTAAGATTTGGTTTTACTTCTAGCTTCGTTTATGTTCATAATTAAGTCATACTTCTATCTTATACTAATGATGTAGGAAAATTGGGTTCTAGAACATGCTAAGCTCAAGGCAAGAGTTGAGGTACTCGAGAAGAACAAAAGGTATAATAATATTATCTTCTAGTGCATAATGCCAAATTAAGATTCCTTCATAATCTGTGTGCTTGTCAACTAGCAATTGAACGTATATATACAAGAGTTGTTTTAACTGAACTAGACTTTGGTTCTAGCACCTATCGTTAAAAATACTAAGACATAACACAGCTTAAAGAGGGAACCCATTATGTGATTTATAAGGACTTATTTCTCACAACTTATAATAACAAGTACTTCTCGACTTAAAATCTCGTCATCTTCAAAATCTTTTATTAATATATGGTAATCAAGGAACTTACTATTTGTGTCTTGGATCCTCACATTGTTCATTTTCTGTAAGGAAATTTGAACGTAATACCTACGCGTAATATCACATATGTAGCAAGGAACCCATTATATAACAAGAAGTTGCAAAAATGAAAATGTGCAGGAACTTTATGGGGGAAGATCTTGATTCTTTGAGCTTAAAGGAGCTCCAAAGCTTGGAGCATCAGCTCCATGCTGCTATCAAGAGCATTAGGTCAAGAAAGGTAATATGAGAACGTACATTCATATGAATTGGAGTTGAAATTTGTGATGGCCTTTTTAATAAATTTGTAATATTTGCAGAACCAAGCTATGTTCGAATCCATATCGGCGCTCCAGAAGAAGGTATAGTGTCGCAATCAAGCAGATAATCATTTTAGATCTACGCTTACTTGTTTTATTTGATTTCATCAGGATAAGGCCTTGCAAGATCACAACAATGCGCTTCTCAAAAAGGTTAATACAAAATTCTTTTTAATGTATTTAGTGGTTATATTTGTATTAAAAATGGGATGATCAGTTGCAAAGTGAATTATACAAGTATGTCATCTCACCAAAAATTCACTTTGCAACTAATCAGTCCCATTTTTATAGTTTAATCGATTAATTGACCTAGTTTTGGAACCTTGATAGTTTTATTTAACTAAATGTATAGTTTATTTGAAAAAAATTAAAGTTGTTATTTTATATTATATAAAATTACTATATTTTTATATAACAGAACATACAATTCGTGCATCTGTATAGTATTAACAATGATAAAAAGTTATGATATGATAGATTAAGGAGAGGGAGAAGAACACGGTTCAGCAAGAAGGACAACTAATCCAATGCTCCAACAATTCTTCAATTCTTCAGCCCCAATACTGCTTAACCTCCTCCAGGTATCGTCTCTCTTTCCGTAGTATTTCAAATTAGATTTATAGAGTTTGATTCATTGTGTAATGTACATATCTAGCTATGAATGATTCTGACTAATTAGTTATTAAATTGGCAGAGATGGCTTTGTGGGGAGAGTTGGGGGAGACGACGGCGGTGCATCATCACTGGCGGAACCAAACTCTCTTCTTCCGGCTTGGATGTTACGCCTTGCAACGAATGAGTAGAATTATCTCTATATGATAAGACAATTTATGTTTAATATTCTCATAATATATATGTATGTATATCAGTATTTTTTCTGGATTTACGTACTGAGCCGATATATTTTAACTTTTAACTAGTCAGATAAAATTTTATATCTAATGGTGTAATTACAATGTCGACGTACGTACGCTATCACTATTCACAAAGATTCCCTCCGTCTCAAGAACAAAGATTCATATCTTTGTGATGATTTCTGATGAATGATGATGCCTTTTTCTTTTACTGTGGCATAAATGCGCGAAAGCAATACTATATCAATATTCTATAATTTGTAAATGTGCTCACTAGGTTTATGAATTTACTCTTATTGTAGATCTGCTCATTCTGGAGGGGCGCTTTAAAGTTGTCACGGTAAGGTACCGCGTGGCTCAAATGTTTATTATGATTTTGGAGAAAAGGAAAATCTAGCATTCGCATATATATATATATATATTAAATTTTAAAAAGAATGGTAAATTGAATTACCCTTTAATATAATTTATTAATTTAATGTCTTATTTTCTATTTACTTATGAAACCATAAGATTGTAGATTGTCACTGGAATGGGAAACTCTAACTAGAGCTATCAAAACAGCACGGGAATGGGAAAGGGCGCAATTCCTCCACCCTAAAATTCCGAAGATCAATCTAAGGTCTCCGCCAGAGAGAGATCTACTATTGGGAATATGTAATATTTCCTATTTGGAAAGATACGGGTGTATAGTCTTGCCTTATCTCATTAGGTTAAGATTCTTGATATGTATAAATATATGGCCTTATGGTCGAGGTAATACAAGTTGAACATTATGAAGATCTAAACTTGTCATGGTATCAGAGCAAGCGATCTAAAACCTAAATTTATTTTTTCCAAGCCTCTCGGCTCTTGTTTACTACCTACTCTGTTTTTCTCGACAAAAACAGAGCATCCCTAATCAACTTCATAGAAAGCCTCTCGGCCTCTTTTTTTTTTTTTTTTTTTTTCTATTGAGAAACTTTGATATGGCGCCCAACGCTGATGTACCTAAGCGGAAGACTATTTCTCCGTATGACCTAACCTCCGGAGACAATCCAGGAGCTGTGATCTCTCATCCTCTTCTCAACGGAAATAACTATGAGGAGTGGGCTATCAATTTCCGAATGGCCGTCAGTTCACGTAAAAAGTTCGGCTTCCTCGACGGCACTATACCAAAACCGGCGGCGGACTCTACATATCTTGAAGATTGGACAGCCAACAATCACCTCCTTGTTGGTTGGATTAAACAAACCATCGATCCCAAGCTTCGTTCAACTATCTCGACTCGCGAAGTGGCTAAGGACCTATGGGATATTATAAAGAAGCGCTTCTCCATCAAGAGTGGTGCTCGTCTTCAACAACTACGCAACTCTCTTGCAACTTGTAAACAGAATGGGTCGACGGTGGATGAATATTTTGGCAGATTGACGAAAGTATGGGATGGTATTGCAGAATGTCTAAACACAAAACGTTGTGAATGTGGAAAGTGTACTTGTGACCTTAACACATCACATGAAAAAGAAGCAGAAACATTACGTGTTCATGACTTCTTAGCAGGTCTTGATGACTCTGTTCATGGAGTTATTAGGTCTCAAATCTGCGCTATCTCACCTCTTCCTGACCTCGACAGTGTATATCAAACTGTTCTTCAGAACGAGATAATCCGAGCTGCAGTCAATCAGGAAGCAGCGATCATGAGCTTTGCTTCACAGGCACATCAATCTCGTTATCCTCCTAATACTCCCACAGTCCAGACTAGAGAGGTCTCAAGACAAAGTGGTATTGAAGGTTTTCAACCTCGAACTGGGCCAGGAAACCGTGATTGGTCTCGTCAATGCACGGTCTGCGGACGCAAGGGACAAGAGGCTTCAGCATGCTTCAGGGTGATAGGATATCCTGAATGGTACCCTGATAAGGCACGCAACAAGACTGCTCCAGCGGGTCGTGATCGTGGAAATGGACCTCGTGCAAATTCAACTCAAATCGTTAACGCAAATTTGGCGTCTGCTAGTTCTAATGTGGCGGTAACTGATACAGATTGTCAGGGTCTAAGCGGAATCACAGATGAGCAGTGGCAGCTCATACAGCGTGTTATCAACGGCAGCAAACCTACTGAACGATTAAGTGGTAAGGATGATGTTTCTTGGATTTTAGATACTGGAGCCACGCATCATATGACAGGGACACTTGATCTTCTTGAAGAGATAAGGGATATTGATCCAATCTCGGTTATATTACCCGCTGGATCGAGTGTCCTTTCAACAAAACAGAGCAATATTTGGCTTACTTCCCACTTATCTCTTATGAATGTTTACTTGGTTCCTGGTTTCCATACAAATCTGATTTCTTTTGGTCAGCTCGTCACAGATAAACATCTGGTTGGTCAAGTAACGGATAAACTTCTTATTTTGCAGGACCGCACTTCGAGGATGCTGATTGGAGTGGGTGAACGAGAGAGAGAGGGACTGTACTGGTTTCGGGGAATTGAAGTTCCAACGGCTCTACATACAGAAGTCAGTGATGATCTTACGTTGTGGCATAGTCGTCTGGGCCATCCATCTCCGCGTGTTACCAGCCTGGTCCCTGGTTTACGTAGCCTACCTAGTGATAGTGATATCTTATTTCAGAATTGTGATGTGTGTTTACGAGCTAAACAAACTCGGCAGATTTTTTCAGAAAGTTCTAATAAAGCGAATGCAGTTTTTGATTTAATTCATTGCGATTTATGGGGGCCTTATCGTACTACTGCATTTTGTGGTTCTCGCTATTTTTTGACTATTGTTGACGACTATTCACGTGCAGTCTGGTTATACCTTCTACCTGACAAAGCAAAGGTCGCTCAACATCTGCGAGAATTTTTTTCTATGATCGAACGTCAATTTTCCAAGAAAGTAAAGACCATTCGAAGTGATAATGGCACTGAGTTTCTGTGTCTTACGAGTTACTTTCAGGAAAATGGGATCATACATCAAACCTCATGTGTCCACACTCCGCAGCAGAATGGTCGCGCTGAACGGAAGCACAGACATATCCTAAACATAGCGAGAGCATTGAGATTTCAGGCTCATCTACCTATTGAATATTGGGGTGAGTGTATTCTTGCGGCAGGACATCTCATAAATAGAACTCCTTCGGCTCTTCTGGACAACAAGACCCCATTTGAAATGTTGTATGGAACGGCCCCATCGTACAAACATTTGCGAGTCTTTGGTTGTCTGGCGTTTGCGCATAACCAGAATCACAAAGGTGATAAGTTCAGCTCTCGTACGCGTCGATGTGTGTTCTTAGGCTACCCATATGGAAAGAAGGGTTGGAGATTATATGACTTGGAACACAAGCTTGTGTTTACATCTCGTGATGTGGTGTTTCGAGAGAAATTTTTTCCGTTTCTAACGAGCTCTACACAGCCTCGACCTATACATCCTCTGACCTCGTCCCCTGTTCTGCCTCAGGGTGATGATGATGCGAGCTCAGAAGTGGAGATTGAGCATCATACGGTTGCTTCGACTCCACCTATCACTACGGAAAACGCAGAAACTGCAAACGGTGAACCAGAACCTGTTCCAGAACTGCTTTGCAGAGGTCATCGAGTTAAGAAACCTTCTACCCGTCTTCAAGATTTTGTTGCTAATACAGTACGTCTCTCGTCTCCCTCTCTCGTCTCACCCTCCTCCTCTCCACAGCATCTCTCAGGTTCGGTTTATCCTATCTCAGATTATCTATCTTGTGCTAATTTTTCGGAAAACCACCGAAACTTTATTATGGCATTAACAGCTCAGGCTGAACCGAGATCATTCAACGAAGCTATGAAAGATAAAGTATGGCGAGACGCAGCAGGAATTGAAATTCGAGCTCTAGAAGATCAACACACGTGGGATCTTGAATACTTACCACCGGGCAAGAAAGCCTTGGGAAGTAAATGGGTGTTTACGATAAAATTTCGAGCAGATGGAACCATTGAAAGATATAAAGCAAGGCTAGTGGTGTTAGGGAATCATCAAACAGAAGGACTGGATTATACTGAGACATTTTCACCAGTCGCTAAGATGACCACTGTCCGTTTGTTCTTGGATTTTGCAGCTAAAATGAATCATGAAGTACATCAGATGGATGTACATAACGCTTTCCTCCATGGAGATTTGGATGAGGAAGTATATATGAAGCTACCTCAAGGGTTTGGTTCTCCGAATGAAACCAGAGTATGCCGTCTACGCAAATCACTTTATGGGCTCAAACAATCTCCTCGCTGCTGGTTTGCTAAACTTGCTGATGCGCTGCGTAAGTATGGATTTACTCAGACAAAGTCAGACTACTCTCTTTTTATCTACTCGAAGAAAGGAGTGTCTCTGCGCGTTTTGGTGTATGTCGATGACTTAATTATCTCTGGAAATTCTCCACTGAAAATTCAAGAGTTCAAAAATTACTTGTCAACTTGTTTCCACATGAAAGATCTCGGAGTTCTCAAATATTTTCTTGGTTTGGAAGTTTCCAGGAGTCCTAAAGGTATATATGTGTGTCAACGCAAATATGCTATTGATATTGTTGCAGAAGTGGGACTTCTCGGGTGCAAGCCTGTTGGATCACCCATCGATCAGAACCATCGTTTGAGCTTGGCTTCCGGACCTCTTCTTGCGGATCCAGAGAGTTATAGACGTCTAGTAGGACGCCTTATTTATCTCGCTGCGACAAGACCTGATCTTACTTATGCAATACATATATTGTCCCAGTTTATGCATTGTCCTCGTCAAGAACATTGGCTTGCAGCCTTAAAGGTTGTTCGATATCTCAAAGGAACTATGGGTCAAGGTATATTACTGAGCGCTGAACCTTCTCTTCATTTTACTGGATGGTGTGACTCGGACTGGGCTGCGTGTCCACTAACAAGGCGTTCTCTTACTGGCTGGATTGTACAACTCGGTTCATCTCCTATCTCATGGCAAACTAGGAAACAAGATACTGTCTCATGTTCATCTGCGGAAGCTGAATATCGTGCTATGCATGAGGTAACACGTGAGCTGCAGTGGGTCAAAGCGTTACTACTGGAGATGGGTTTTGAACATAAAGGACCGATGACAATAAGATGTGATAGCAAGCCTGCGATTTATATTAGTTTGAATCCAGTTTTTGATGAGCGAACAAAACATATTGAAGTTGATTGTCATGGAGTCCGTGATGAGATTATTAAGGGAGTGATCAAGCCATATCATGTGTCTACAAAGGATCAAATGGCTGACATCTTAACGAAGGCTTTAGGGAGAAAAGAGTTTGATATTTTCATTTCCAAGTTGGGCATTATTGATTTGCATGCTCCAACTTGAGGGGGGGTATTGGGAATATGTAATATTTCCTATTTGGAAAGATACGGGTGTATAGTCTTGCCTTATATCATTAGGTTAAGATTCTTGATATGTATAAATATATGGCCTTATGGTCGAGGTAATACAAGTTGAACATTATGAAGATCTAAACTTGTCATCTACCACCAAACACCATCACGTGCAACACAGACGCGGCCTGGATCTCATCATCAGCTACGGTGGACTTTGGTTGGATCTTCTCCGATTCGTCTGACATGGAGATCAACAGAGGAACAAACTCATGTCTCATCTGCATGTATGGCTGAAGCTTTGGCTGCCAGAGAGGCCTTCCTTCACGCTTCCTCCCTAGGCTACACTAAAATCTGGTTCTGATCAGATTCACAAGTGATCATGAGAGCAGTTAATCAGAAACGAGGACCTACAGAGCTCTTTGGAGTATTGTCGGACATCATTTATCTATCGTCCTTTTTCCAGTTCTGTCGTTTTACATTTTTCTCTAGAAGCCTTAATGGGCTAGTAGACTCAATTTCTAAAGCCCAGCTGTGTAACTGAATTGTTTCTTGGACCTTTGATGCCCTTTAATCCCCTATATATATTAAAAGATAAACATTACAATATATTTTTGTAGTCACATGTCATCACCACAATCATTCTTAGAATCATTAAAAAAATATGTTGGTCCATATAAATATGTAATAAGTTTTTTTATTAAACTAACCATAAATTAATTATAAATGTTCTTCATTGTTTCTTTAAATAAAAATCACGGAATTGCCTAATGTGACTAAAGTATATATGACAAGTAATGATTTTGAATAATAAATATTTGATAAAAATCAGTTTATTCTCTATCATTTTTAATTCATTTTAAAATAAATTAAACAACCACATTAACTATATAATAAAAATTTACACTTTTTCGTATATGTTATATTTTGAATTTAAAAAAACAAATATCAATGACTAAAGTTGTTAAAAATCTCACACTGAAATTTTTGTGATCCATGGTTTAAAATTTATGTTATAACAAAACACAAATGGTTACAAAATTACATAAGTAGGAAGTCTCATTTAATAAATATTATATATATGCATATTAAATATTTTTTAAAAATAAATTGTATACCATATAAAATACATAAGTATTTTAATTTCGAATTTGATTTGAAATTTTTTGATAAAAATTTTGAAAAATTATTGACAACTTAATATTTAGATTTTAAACTTTGCATTGAATGTTTTTAAAATTATAAATTACTAAAACTATTAAACATCCCATAAATTTTTTATTGTTATCATTGATTTAAAATTTTTGTTATAAAGAAATACAAACGATCAAAAATAATATGAGTATGAAATATTTTTTAACAGATGTCAGTATTAAAAATGTACTATATATTTATGTTAATATCATTTAAACTTAATTTTATAACATATAAAATAGAAAAAAGTGTTTGTCGGGATAAATAAAATTTATTTAAGTATTTGTACTAATTTAATTATATACGTAATAGTTACTAAATTTTTAATTATTTAATATATATTTATTATTTTATAATATGTAAAAATATACTTAAAAATAATATATATATAATATTTATTCCGTGCAAGATGCGGGTCTTAACCTAGTTTAAAGTATTAGTTGCTCGAAAAAAAAGATTGTTATTGAAATTTTAAAGGTCCGTGTGTTTATAATTTCATATGCCACTGTATTTTGTTCTTAGCCTATATATGACGGTACAATATGATTAAAAAAAATTGACTCCTCACGATAATATATGCCATTCGTAAACAGTATTTTAGGCATATTCAAATCCAATAGTAACAATAACCGACCATAACCAAACAATACTCAATCAGTATATTTTATGAATTAAATTGCATTGTCTGGTTTATATATACATGATATTTACTAATACCATACATAAAATCATATATGGAGTCACATTATTTCACTTACTATTGTGGTAAATTTAGTTCAATAATTTTATTTATGTAATGTATTTGAGTAACTAGCAATACACCTATACTAACAAAAGCTAATAATTTAGTAGGGTTTTGATATAGAAATGTAAATGTATCCATGTATACTAAATGTTTATACAATAAAACATTTAGTATTTTAATTTAAACTTTTGTTCAACAATACCTTTGATTTGATATACTGTATTAGAGGTAATAGCAATACATCTATATTAACATAAGCTAATACTTTTTTAGAGTTATGTTTGATATAGAAATGTAAATTTGTTCATGTATCCCATAGAATATGTAAATTTATTCATGTATACCTGATTAATGTCGATTTTTATATATCTTCATCCTAGATTGTTAAATTAAAATATTTTTAATATTTATTAAGATACACTCAAATCTAATATTTAGGATATTCAAGTTAGTTATATGTTTTTGAATACTTTAATGATTTTATACCATGAAGTAGTGATGATTTAAACCCTATCTAGAAACTAAAAAACTTCAACTCAGTATATGTAACAAATATATATTTAATTGGTTGATACACAATTATAAATAACCAACAAAAGATTTTTTCGAAACCATATCTAATATACTCAATATATATTGTACTCTAAATATATACACAAAATAATTAACGATATAATCTGTTCTTTGAACCAGAAGTTGGACGATTGTGACTAAATACACTAATCACATTAATTTATTTAACCTATCATCACTTACTTATTTTTCCCATTAATTTTTAGTCGAATTGCCTCAAAAATTACAATGTTTTTCCTAAAGGAATTACTTTTCCAAAAGATCTCAAACAAAAGTTAATGGCGAAGAGTTTAAAGTAATACATAATACATTTATGGACTCAAAATTCATTTTCAGTGGAGATTTTTTATAATTTAGAAATACACATTTAACATATATTGAAAAATATATAAAACTAAATGTTAAACTACATATTCAATCAATTGATCAAGTAAACAATTTTTATTACTATAAAACAAATATAGCCGCGCTTAGCGCGGATTGTAATCTAGTTATATATTAACGTGCGGTCTTATTAAAGTCGTCACTATGTAACCGTTTCAAATGAGTTGATGGCAATAATCCATCCGTGTAAAATGTGATATATGTTTGTCGATGTTATTACCGTCAAACTAAAACGAATTTAAGAAAACTCTCTTTTTTGTCATATGTGAATTTGAATTAACCACCAAAGGTGAACAAGTTCAGTACATACAATCATCCCATCACAACAAAGATAGAATGATCGAACAAAAGGAACCTAAACATAGGGAATGAGATACAATATTAGCCGGACAAACCCGGAAACTAAGAAACTAAAACTAAAACAGAAAACCGTAACCTTAGAAACCAACTCTCACCTAGAACCGTTAACGAATTTACGAACAAGTTCAGTACATACTATCATCCCATCACAACAAAGATAGAATGATCGAACAAAAGGAACCTAAACATAGGGAATGAGATACATTAGCCGGACAAACCCGGAAACTAATAAACTAAAACTAAAACAGAAAACCGTAACCTTAGAAACCAACTCTCACCTAGAACCGTTAACGAATTTACGAAAAATCTACTCCATAGCAAATTTATGACAAATTAAATTTAAGATTTGCCTTTGTATATATATATGATGATAGCTAGCTAGTAGGTTGGACTCAATGGTAATAGCGTAAGCTTATAGTTGAAACTTGAAAGACATGATTCGAATCTTCGAATGTGGTATCGATCAAGAGGTTTGTCAGATGGATGCATTAGACAAAAACATTTGACTTGTCGATAGAACATGAAAAATATTAAATGTCTGATTAATTATGATATTATAATAAAAGTAAGTTGAACAACAATTTAATATCCCAATTTTAAAGTCATAGTATATTTGTCATTCAAACTTCACCGCGAGGAAAAAAGTCTTCTACGTTAAATGGTCCTATCATAATTAATACTCCATATAACTACTTTGTACTCTTGTTTACAACACACGTTCTATGGCTGTACACCTTTTTCCCCTTTGAAAGCTTGTAGACCATATATTTGCAAGGAGGAAAAGACTCGGTTGACTCTTCAAAATCGGATACATTGACTTATGGAAAGAAAAACATTCTACGAGTCTTCTTAACCCTTTTTAATTATTTATACTTTCAGTAGTAACGAAACTTAAACCTTATATATATATACACTATGGCCCTGTTCGTTTGTACATCTGGAAGGTGCATCCAGATGGATCAGTCAGATGGATCAGTCAGATGCTCTATCTGGGTGTTGTTCGTTTGTACATTTGGAAAGTGCATCTAGATGAAGCATCCAGATGCAGCTGCGTTCGTTTGTTCATTTTTTTAATTTATATTTGCATCCAAATGCAGTTGATGACAAAATGACTAAAAAGGACATGTATTTAATTTATCTATATCTTACTCTTAAATCATGATTATTATTTATATTAATCCTGTTAATTTTAATATCTTATCTAAATTACAATTACAAATTTTTTTTTTTAAAATTCTGTTTTAAATTTCATAAATTTATTTTAATGAAAATAAGACAATGAAATTATAAATAATGACTATAATTTTGTAAATTTGATTAAAATATTTAAATAAAAGTCTAACAATTGTTTGATATATGATAAATTTTAACACACTAAAATCCAACAATAGTTTTGATATATTGATAACTCAAAACCAATTCCAAAAATAAATAAAGATAAGATAATCTCAAAAACTTTAAATAGATCATGGTAAATAAAAACTTAAACATAAAAGGATAATGAGTTTGCATTATCAATTGGTCCAAAAGAAACAAAACTACAAACCCATACTAGAATAAGCATTTGCCACAAAGAGATCATCAATTCACATTACAAAGCTTCAAAAGACACCATCAAACAACAACTTATCAAACAACTTACATCTAGTATGGAAGTCGACGTCCTCTCGCCATCTCTTCAGTAATGGAATCTCGTATAGCTTCCATGACTCTATCTCCAGCTGGTACGTATGCAACATGATCATCTTCATCCCCATGATGTTCATATTCTTCCACTCTTTCCCAATGTGCAAAATCACAATCCTCATGGTTTGAATCTCTTATAAAATTGTGGAGAGCCATTGTTGCTGTCACAATCTTCACCCATTTATTCAGCTCATATATTCATCACTCTTTGCTTGAACATAACACAGAATCATCATCACATCATTATTTTTCCAACAACACAATCAAAACTGAACCAGTAAAGTTAAGAGAATCATAGAACTTGTACCTTGCATCGCTCATTCCACCAGTCCTCACTCATGTTGATGGATCCAGTTGAAGTAAAACCAAGTCCCGTTCTGTTCCGAGTTAACTTCTTAAAAGAGTCGTACTGCTTCTTGCAAGTATTGTACTTTATCCCAAATTTTCTCCATGGAATTTTTATACCAAATGCCTCATAGAACTTATCCATGATCACCTGTCTCCCAGCCTCATTAACCATCTGCTTTCTTATGTTTCTTTTCAAACTCTCATCAAGTCTTAGTTGAAGAAAGAACCGTGTTTGCTCGTCACTCCATATAAGATTCTTATTTGAAGATTCAAGATAATAAGAAAAGCACTTGACAAAACTGAGATCAAATAAAAGATTAGAGTGGAATATACTCACATCAGATCCAGGGATGGATGTCATTGTTTAATAGAATGAGAAAGCTTCTTGTTGCACCTGCTAGACACCAAAAGAAAGGTGGGACACAGGACACCATTAAACAATGTTGGCAAATCCACTTAAGCAAAGCTTATAAAGACTGATACATGACAAGAGCTTTGTATTCAACAAAAAGATAGGCAAATATATTCAAAGAGAACACAACAATGAAAGTTATTAATGTACAGACTAGAGACTTGAAGATGCAAACAAAACCCATAACATAACTTATAGGATATAAACTAGAGACTTGAAGATAATTGATTCCAAAGTACAGACTTATAAACTACATACTTGAAGAAGAACAATCTACAAAACCCACAACATTTAGATCCCTGAGAGTCTTACTTGAGCGAGAGAGTCTTAGGAGCTGAGGTCGCTGGAGTGAGAGAGAGAATCTGAGAGAGAGAACCTGAGAGAGGGAGATTCATATATGGTGAGGTGATAAAACTATTCCAAACAAAACAGAAAACCCACAACATTTAAATCTCAAAGACTCTTACTTTAGTTAGAGAGAGAGGTCGCCGGAGCTAAGGTCTCCGGAGCTGAGGTCGCCGGAGTGAGAGAGAGAGCCTGAGAGAGAGAGAATCTGAGAGAGAGAGAGATTCATATATGGTGAGGTGATAAAACTATTCCAAACAAAACAGAAACCCACAACATTGAGATCTCAGAGACTCTTACTTGAGTTAGAGAGAGAGGTCGCCGGAGCTAAGGTCGCCGGAGCTGAAGTCGCCGGAGTGAGAGAGAGAACCTGAAAGAGAGATTGGATTTCATATGTAAGCGATTCAACAAAACAGAAAACTCACAACACAATCTTACTTGAGCGAGAGGGAGAGGTCGCCGGAGAGAGGGGTCGCCGGAGAGAGAGGTCGCCGGAGAGAGAGGTGGCCGGAGAGAGAGAGATTGGCCGCCAAAAGAGAGAGAGAGAGAGAGAGAGAGAGAGAGAGAGAGAGAGAGAGCGTGAGAGAGAGAGGCTGAGAGATTAAAATTAAATTTAGGGTTATGTGGGGGGGTTATTTTGGTCATTGACCGTTTTTGACTGAATCAGCTGCAGCTAGATGCATGGTGAAGACTCAGCCAGCTTTTTTAAAAAAATTCAGCTGAGTTTTCGAAACTCACCCAACTGATCCATCTGGATGTACCGATTAAGTCTACTAAACGAACATCAATACTCACCTTCACCCAGATGGATCAGTCAACTGAGCAAACGAACAGGGCCTATGTAAATCTTGAACAATCTCAAGATCTTCCAGTAAAATGAGTTTCCTCTCTTGTTCAATGATTTATCTTTTACTTGTTTTACAACTACCGTTTTGATCTGTTGAAGCAGCCCCGCGCCGAAAGCATCGTTCGGGTTCCGCAAGATCCAGCCAAACGATGGTTTCACTCTCTCCATTTGGTTCGACAAGATTCCTGACAAAACCATCGTGTGGCACGCACAAGCAGTCAACACAACCACCGGTCTTGTCCCTGAGGGTTCGAAGGTTACATTTGCAGCAGATCGCGGTCTGGCCATCACAGACCCTCGAGGTCAACAGCATTGGAGTTCTTCACTTCCCCCAGGTAGTGGCTCTGTTTCTCGAGGGCACATAACGGACGCTGGAAACTTCCGGTTGCTGAGCAAAGATTCCGGCGAAGATTTGTGGTCGAGCTTCGGTCATCCCACCGACACTCTGTTGCCTACTCAGGTGAGTCAATTTTCGCATGATAACTAACTTCAAAACTGACGGGGTAGTATAGTTATTATTAATTCGGGCGAGTAAAAACCGTGTGCCCCCTTTAGCAAAAAAAAAAAAAAAACCTTGTGCCCCAGAGTCAAAACACCTTTGGTACGCAAGTTCATTCTTTTGTTAGGAATATCTAAATACTGATTATGAGTATGAGCGAGATTATGGACCTAATGTCCATAGCTTCCATGGTTGAAAAAAAAACTTGATGAACCTAATGCAAAAAAAAAAAAATTGAGGCAGATACTTTTGTCTAGGGTTTTCTTATTAAAATTATGAATAATATATATTTGTCAAATAACTATGATATCATTTTATAGGTTTCACATAATATCATAGTATTTCATACGTTATTGTAAGCATATATAGACTTGGGGATGATGCAGAGTATAGAGATTGGAAGTAATCTCTCATCTCGCCTAACGGAGACAAGATTCAAGAAAGGAAGATTCAGGCTACATCTAAGTGACGACGGAGATCTTAAACTTCTCGTTCTCAGCTCCAAGTCGCTAGCGGAAACAGATGTATACTTCTCCTACTAGGAAAGGACTCGATTAGTTTTCAACCAGTCAGGCTACATGTATGTTCTACGAAGCGACAATGCAACAAGATTTGGTATCAAAGACGAAGACGTTCCCATATCTTCTAGAGACGTATATCGCCGCGCCGTTCTACATTTCGACGGGGTTTTCGCTCAATACCATCACTCCAAAGAGCAGGCCGGAACAACGGGTGGGAGTTGGCTTGGGCTGTGCCGGATAATATATGTGAGAAGAGCTCCAAAGTAGCTCTTGGTAATGTAGCTTGTGGGTTTAATAGTATATGCATTTAGGGTGATGGACAGAGGCCGAAGTGTCAATGTCCCGAGAAGTTCTTGTTGATGGATCCTAGTGACGAGTACGGTGACTGCAAGCCGGATTTCGAGATGCAGACTTGTGGACCAGAGAATAACGAAACTGAAAACGTGCATGTTAATGTTTATGAGCTTATGCGTGTAGACCGCACTAACTGGCCGTACGGGGATTACCAGAGGTACAGTAATTTTGATGAAGACAAGTGTAGAAATGCTTGTCTTAACGACTGTTTCTGTGCTGCTGTGGTTTACGGAAATGATCGAGTATGTTGGGCGAAGAGGTTTCCATTGTCTTTCGGACAAAGAGCACCTAATGGTAATAACGATGATCCACGTGATAGCTATACAGTATACACTCATTAAGGTTTTAAAAGGCGTTGTTGATGTTCCAGTTACCAGATATATAGGGAGAAACAGCGGCTGGTTGATCATCGCTTGTTCGGTTTTGCTTGGAACTTCAGCTCTTTTGAATTGCATATTACTTGCTCTTTATAGAAGGATAAATAAGAGGAAGAAGAAACTGAGTCAAGCTAGAGATATCGGTGCCGCGACATCAACTTCAGTTGAGTTGAATCTGAGGGTCTTTACATACAGCGAGCTTGGAAGAGAGGTTTTGGGATCGTTTACAAAGGATTTATAAAAATTAGTGGTCGTGATGAAGTTGCGTGGCTGTCAAGAAACTAGACCGCGTTGCTCAAGAAAACGAGAATGAGTTCAAGAATGAGGTTAAAGTGAATGGTCAGATCCATCACAAGAATCTAGTGAGGCTGATTGGCTTCTGAAACGAAGGACAGAGCCGTTTGATAGTCTATGAGTTCATACCACACGGGACACTAGCCGATTTTCTCTTTAGGCGTCCGAGACCGAGCTGGGAAGATAGGAAGAGAATCGCGGTTGGGACTGCTCGCGGAATCTTGTATTTACATGAAGAATGTAAAGAGCAAATCATACATTGCGACATAAAACCACAGAACATACTTCTAGATGCGTCTTACAAACCTAGAATCTTTTGGTCTAGCAAAGCTTCTGATGATGAACCAAACGCATACACTCACCAACATCCGAGGAACAAAAGGGTATGTTACACCTGAGTGGTTCAGGAACAGTCCCATTACATCCAAAGTAGATGTCTATAGCTACGGAGTCGTGCTTTTAGAAATCGTGTGCTGCAAGAAAGCCGTCGATCTTGATGAAAGTGTGATTCTCATCGATTGGGCTTACGACTGTTTTCGAGACAGGAGGTTGGAGGATCTAACCGAAAACGATTTAGAGGCGATTGAAGACGTGGGGACGGTAGAGAGATATGTGAAAATAGGGATTGAGACCTAACATGAGAAATATTACACAGATGCTTGAAGGTGTGACTCAAGTTCGTGATCCCCAAACCCTTGTCCTTATAGTGTATTGTCTTGTGATGAGTATCTGTCTTGTCCAGTGTAATGAGTGTAAATTTTTCTTTTTATTTTTGTTACTTGGAGATATCTGTACAAAATACAATAAGTGCAATATACTTTTTTAGAGCTTTCTGGTTTATTACTATACCGTAAAGGAAAAATGCGAATCACAAAAATGATTTCCATTTCAAAGGATCAACATCTTGTTATTATCTTGATGATACACAAATATAATCATTATTGACCTGTTAATCTTAACTATAATCACTATACACATAATTTCTTTGAAGAAATTGAATAAGTTGCATAATATCAAGGGCTTATTTGTGTAATAGCCATATTTGGAAGGTAAATTAAGTAAGTAACAATGATTTTGACATAATTAAATGTCATATATTTATGTCCCATTTTATCTGGTTCTGCCTCATAGCTTAAAAGGTTTTCAGTTACAAGTGAGAGAGAGTAGATGATGTCTTTCTTATGGTGGAGTCATCCACGTATACATTTATTAACCACATACATATGTACCGAGAATTCTATTCTACATCACCGAAGTAGTATATGATTACAACCCCAGCTACAACCCCTAAATACTAATCATATCCAAATCCCAATCTTACCACGACCCTTAAATACTAAATCCTAAATTCTAATCAGTAAATCATAAATCTAAATATAAACCATAAACTCAAATATAAACCAAAAATCCATATAGAATGGAACAAAGAAAATAACATAGCATATATTAGTGAATTTATGGAATATCTATAATTGCAAAGAAAAAATTAATGTTGACCCTAACCATACTCTCTCACCTTATAAATACTAAACTTTAAACTCTAATCACTAAACTCTTACATAAATATAAACCCTAAATCCAAATATAAACCCTAAACCCAAATATAAACCCTAAACCTAAATGGAATGGAACAAAATACATAGTATAGTACATATTTGTGAACAAAATAGCACTTTCTTTATTAATTATCAAATGAAACGATACACGATAGGGGCACTATCAAACCTCAACCATACTTTCCAAATATTAAACCCTAAAACTTAATCACTAAACCTTAAACCCAAGTATAAATCCTAAACCCAAATAGAATGGAACAAAATACATAGTATAATACATATTGGTGAACAAAATAACACATTCTTTATTAATCATCAAATGGAACGATACATGACAAATAAGTATAGTAACATAATATTTCACATTACATGAATAAAACATTCATAATACATATTGTTTTACATTTCTATTCCATACGCATAAAATAGTATAGAATACAATATTACAAAAACTGTTCATCTTCTCCGATCAATTCAAGAACATTCACAGCAAAAAAGATATGTGTAACTGACGACATCCATGGGAATAGTACATGTAACAGCCTCGTAAACCGAAGAGATTAAGGCGTTTGAAGGAAGTGTTGACGAACCTTGCGGCGGTGCCGTTTACGTTGTCGGCGACTCCATAGATTTTAGATGCGCAAAGCTTTCCGTCAGTAGCCAAGCGAGCCGTTGCAGATGGGCATCTCCTAGGCAAAGCTACTCCAAAAATGGTTTTGGTGGTTACCATGTGGATCAAAAATGGGAAAGAAACAATTCAGTATGTGATTCTCCAAAGGCCATGATGTATGTGTGTTAAGTAAGTATTATTACATTAGTGTTTTTTTGTTTACAGGTTTTACCGGTTGTGTTAGAAGGCATAGTTGTATTATTATATAAAAGATGCATAGTATATTGGTGTATTAGATAAAATAGCTACTATACCAAATATCGTTTTTTTAGTTGCTATAGGCTTTAATTTTCCCTAATATCAAATACCATATACAACAAAAAAAAAATTGAAACACACAAATATAATCATTATTGACCTGTTAATCTTAAGTATTTACTGGTGTTACAATAGTAAAGTTGAAAAGATCATGATTGATGTCTCTCAATTTTATATCAATAGTGGTTGGTAAGAAAATATGACTTTTCCATTAACAGGATGATTAGTTTAAGCTTGGATTTGATATCCCAACTTACATAGATAAAGATAATCTCTTTTGCTATTCAAAAAAGAAACCTAGGGAAGCAAAAGTCATTTACGCTTACAATTGAGAAATGTCTTATTAAACTTACAAATTACAATAACCACACACTTGTACGCAGTTTATTCCACACGTTAAAAGACTCTAGAGTCTAGAGCACATATTCAGAGCTGTATGGATAAAAAAAAAGCTCAGTTGACTCTTCAAAATCTGCTCCATTGACTCTCAACCAAAAAAAACATTCAGGAAGTCTTCTTACAATTTTCCTACGTTCAATAGTAACGACCAAATCAATTTAAAACCATATAAAAATAATAAATGTAATCTCATTATTTGCTTCAGAAAAATGGGATTCATCTATATATGTACATATAATCTCCTAGAATGCCTTTTAACAAACAAAAAAAACATATAATCTCATGATCTTTGCCTCACCAAAATGGGATACCTCTCGTGTTCGATAATCCATATTTTTCTTGTCCTGCAACTACAAACACTTTGTGTTATCTTGACAGTTTCATCTCAGAACATCATAAATGGATCTATTCCTGTCGGAGAATCTCTCACAGCTTCAGAGTCCCAACAATTCTCTAGCTCATGGCGTTCCCCTTCCGGTGACTTTGCTTTCGGGTTCCGCAAGATCCAACCTAATGATGGTTTCACTCTCTCCATTTGGTTCGACAAGATTCCTGACAAAACCATCGTGTGGCATGCACAAGCAGTCAATACAACAACTGGCCTTGTCCCTGCTGGTTCGAACGTTACACTAACCGCAGATCGTGGTCTGGTTCTGACTGACCCTCGAGGTCAACAGCTCTGGAGTTCTTCACTTCCTCCAAGTAATGGCTCTGTTTCTCAAGGGCACATAAATGACGCTGGAAACTTCGGTCTGTTAAGCGAAACAACAGAAGATTCCGGCGAGTTTTTGTGGTCTAGCTTCGCACATCCTACCGACACTCTGTTACCTACTCAGGTACTTTAGTCTTTGTTATACGATCTCAGATATGGCTATACCTGAATAAATATAGCGTTTTGGGTTTTGTCTGCGTATTTACAAGTAATCTTATAATGTTTTTTTTTCGGACTGAAATTTTTGCTTAATCTTAGAATGTTATCTTCCCGTTAGATGAAACAAGAACATATAGAAGTGTTTTTACTTGAAAAAAAAAAAGAACAAAAAGTTGTAAAATGGACTAGGGATTGCACATCTAAAATAAAATAAAAATGAGATAAAAACTACAGTTAAGAAATGATATCAATACATTCATCACCAACTGGTTTTAATTTCCAAAGATGTTTATGTCACAATTTACAAAACTAGTATTATTTATATAAAGAACACACTCTCTGCGTTTTGTAAAGAGTGTTATTTTGACACAATCCAAGCGGATTAAAAAAACTACAAAACATACTAATATATCCCTTATTTAATATGCAACTAACCAGTGTTTTGAAACCGGACCGGACCGACCGGCCGGTCAGGTCCGACCATGACTCGTTGAAGAAGCCGAATCTGGTTCGGTTTAAATCCAGATTTAAGAAAAACTGGTAAAACCGGTGACTCGGTTCAATTTCAAAACTCGGTTCTAAAGAAATCAACATATAACTAATGTCTTTTCAATTGTTATTAAAATTTAATATTTCATAATCAATTTTTAACTTTTACTATTTAATTGGTTTTCTTTTAGTTCTATTTATATAAAAAAATATTTTAAATTAGCCTTTTTGACTTTCATATTATATTCTCAGTTTGCTATATTCTTAAAATTTAAGATTTTTTGTTGTAAAAATAAATAAATATGTAATTTAAACGGTCAATCATTTATTTTTATCAATTTTAGTTGATATAGTATTCACTTATTAACTGTATATATAACTAACCCTAAGGTTATTGTTTATCATCTAAATAATAAAAGAGAACATAGAAAATATTATATGTAGAAGTATATTTTAGGTCTAAATAGTATGAATATATATATATATTTATATATTTTTAAATATATATGTATATATATATATATATATTTATTTTTAAATAGAAAATCCGGTTCAACCGGTTGAACCGGTCCGACCATTCAACCGATAGCTATACGGAGTCGGTATCCGGTCCGGCTTTTAAAACATTGCAACTAACGAAATGAAAATGATTTTAAACAAAAAGTTATTGTTTATTCAAAAGAACAAAAAATAACATATGTAAAATCACATTGGAAATATAAAATTACTCCGTTTTGAAACAACAAAATATGATTTGGAATTATACTTTTGTGATATAGGGAGTACTAAAAAGATAAAAAAATATATAAATTATGTCTGGAAAGTAATATCATAACTTGTCGTCAAAAGCTGTATGTTCAGGATCGATGTTGATGATGATGCAGGGCATAGAAGTTGGAAGGAACCTCTCATCTCGCCTGACGGAGACAAGCTTCACCAAAGGAAGATACAGACTACATCTAGGTAACGATGGAGATCTACGGCTTCTCACTCTCAACCCCGAGACGCTTTTAGAATCCGATATATACTTTGCGTACTACGCAAGTAACACAAAAAATCAAAACCCCGGGATTCAGTTAGTTTTCAACGAGTCAGGCTACATGTATGTTCTTCAAAGGAACAACTCGAGATTCTATCTCAAACAAGACGTTCCCGTATCTTCTAAAGACTTCTACCACCGTGCTGTTCTACATTTCGACGGTGTTTTTGTTCAGTACTATCATCCCAAGGGGGGAGATGGTGGGTGGAGATGGGCTTGGTCTCAGCCTGAGAATATATGCGCAAAAGGCTTTGGAACGGACCTTGCTGCTAACGAGGTTGGGAACTTGGCTTGCGGGTCTAATAATATTTGCATTTTAGGAGATAACCAAAGGCCAAGATGTGAATGCCCCGAGAGGTTTGTGTTGAGTGATCCTAGTGATAGCTATGGTGATTGCAAGCCAGATTTTGAGATGCATAGTTGTGGAGCGAAGAGTAACCAAACTGATGTAAGTCTTTACGAGTTTGTTACTTTGGAGAAGACTAATTGGCCGTCTGGTGATTACAAGAAGTACTCAAACTATAATGAAGAAAGATGTAAAGCTTCTTGTCTTAACGACTGTTTCTGCGCTGCGGTTGTTTTCAGAACCATTTGTTGGAAGAAGAAGTTTCCCTTGTCTTATGGTCACAGATCTCCGACCGGTGGAAGCGATACTTTCATCAAGGTTCGAAAACTCACTGCGGGTGTTCCAAATACTGGAAGAAGAGGCAGAACACGTGACTGGTTGATCATCACTTGTTCTGTTCTGCTTGGAACTTCAGCTTTGGTGAACTTCATATTGCTTTATATGAAAAGAAACAAGAAGAGGATGGCGAAGAAACCGAACCAAAGACGATATACTGGTGCTGCTACAGCTCATGACTTGAATCTGAGAGTCTTTACGTACAGAGAGCTCGTGGTGGCTACAGGAGATTTCGTGGAAGAGCTCGGAAGAGGAGCGTTCGGGATCGTTTACAAAGGGGTTTTGAAAGTTTCAGGTGATTCTGAAGTTAGCGTAGCTGTCAAGAAACTAGACCGTGTTGCTCAAGAAAGCGAGAAAGAGTTCAAGAATGAGGTCAAAGTGATTGGTCAGATCCACCACAAGAACCTAGTGAAGCTTATTGGCTTCTGCGACGAAGGGCAGAGCCGTATGATCGTCTACGAGTTCTTACCTAATGGGACGTTAGCCAGTTTCCTCTTCAGGCGTCCAAGACCTAGCTGGGAAGATAGAAGGAGAATCGCGGTTGAGGTTGCACGTGGGATCTTGTATCTTCACGAAGAGTGCAGCGAGCAGATCATTCATTGCGATATAAAACCGCAGAACATTCTTCTAGACGAGTATAACAATCCTCGGATCTCGGATTTTGGTTTAGCCAAGCTTCTGATGATAAACCAAACGCATACGCTCACCAACATCCGAGGAACAAAGGGTTATGTGGCGACAGAGTGGTTCAGGAACAGTCCCATTACATCCAAAGTCGATGTCTATAGCTACGGAGTCGTGCTTTTGGAAATCGTGTGCTGCAAGAAAGCTGTTGATCTAGAGGATAATGTGATTCTTATAGATTGGGCGTACGACTGTTTCCGACAAAGGAGATTGAAAGATCTAATCAAAGAAGATTTAGAGGCATTAGACAATATGGACTTGGTGGAGAGATATGTGAAAATAGCGATATGGTGTATACAAGAAGAGCCAGGGAAGAGGCCTAACATGAGAAAGGTAACACAGATGCTTGAAGGCGTGGCTCAAGTTAATGATCCTCCAAACCCTTCTCCCTATAATACGTTCACCTGTGCTGAGTCTATGTCTAATTAATCTTCCTGTGTCACGTGTTTGATTTATTTGTGTTGCGTAGTTAGACACTTTGTATCATCATATGGCGAAGCCACACTTCAGTTTTTGTTATACATTTGTTTAAAAATTTAATTTTTATATTTGTGTTTTTAGTCATACTTGTGTTTCTTTTTGTATAATATTTATCTGAAATGATTAATAAGAAATTTAATAATTATATTAAAATAGTTGGACCAAACCTTTATCAATAGGTCATGTTATTGTTTTAATAGAATAGATACAAAATTACTTTTTAGTAGTGAACATCAATTTCATTTTACTTTTTTTTTTTGACATCCAGATGATATGATGATATATTAATCATAATTATATAAGATAGTTTGATTTCAAGATTACGTGATATTATGTATACCATATAATATGCAAAAATACACAATTTCATTTTAAAATTAAACTTGCATAATACGAAATTACTTTTTAGTAGCGAACATCAGTTATTTTGGCGTATAACATAGTTTGATTTGCTAATTATATAACACATTTTGATTTCATAATTATATAACATAGTTTGATTTCAAGATTACGTGATATTATGTATACAATATAATATGCAAAAATACACAATTTCATTTTACAATTAAACTGTGGCTGTGCAAGTATACTGTGTGATTTTTGATTATGTGACTTTTCTAAATACAGTTTTAGAATCTATCATATTGCAACATGCCAACATATTATACTTTATCTTTTACAAAAAAAAATATATTGTACTTTTTCTCTTGAAGATGTGAGTTAACATAAGCATACAATGTATATAAATGGAATTAAATTAAAAGATCATAGTAATAACATCTAATTATTGTTTTAAAATACGATTGAAGGAAAATATGCTTTTCATTGTAAAAACATTAATGAAATCATCCTACTTATATCAAATCGCGTTGTCGTCTAAAACAAACTACTCCTATACATCTTCTAACCACTACAATGTATTAAATATACTTCTTTAGTTATTATTTTTTTTTTTTGAGAAAGTTTACATGAATCCTACGAATACTGACATATTGACTGAACATATTAATATATTATTATGGTCAGACGAATTGAGAAAAACGAGTGATTGCAGACGAGTCTTCTTTAGTTATTATTCGACGGAAAGAACGAGGGACTTTATATACCTAATCAAGTGGGAGACATAAAAGTATGATATCAAGATCAGATCAAGAATCAAAATAATTGAGATACCAATAGTGTATGTTTTGTTTTTTCATCAAATAATATTATTTTCCAAATATCATTTATACGCTTCAGCAATCTTATAAGGGATAATTTAAATTTATCACAAGTATTGTACCACAATTCATGTTTACCTTCATTAAAAAGACATTTTGACAAATACTTTTTTATTAAAGAGGCAAACAATCATTATATCTCTGCTTTATAGGTATATATAAATATAAGTAATTATTTTTTAAAATAAATTTTCTTTTTATAATTCTTGAATTATACTTTTTAAATTTGAACATTTTTATAAAAAAATACTTTTGAATTTTTTTGATCTTTTTCCATTTTTTTCAATTTTGTTTGAAATTTGAAAATTATTTTTAAATCTATTTTTAATGTTTTTAACAAATAATCAATATTTACTTTATATTTATTAAAATCTTAAATCCCACCTTCCAAAACTCCACTCTCCATAATCTCACCCCTCAAAATCTAAACCCTAAGTTTAAAATAATTAACCTTAGATTTTATAAATTTCTATTTACCTCTTTAAAATATAAAGTTAAATGTGGTTAACAAAAACATGAAAAATAGTATTAGAAATTTAGAAATGTGGTAGTGTAGGCAATTTCATATATTATAAACTAACCTTGAATGTGTACAGAATTACATCATGCTGTTCATTTTTTTATCAACGATCATGCCATTCATTTGTTATGTTAATTAGTTTTATTTCATATTTTGATTTTCTAAAATGTTCCCATACATCTTTCATAGTGACATGGTGTGCTGTAATATCATACTACACTTGAAAAATATTTTTTACTAAAATGGTAAGAGAAATACTTAAAAGTTGCAAATTAATTTTTAAAATTTTGATTGAAAAATAATGATTATTACAAATAATAGACTGTGACTTTTCTCAATCTTTATTGGGTTTTTAGTAATTAAACCCCTCAACTAAAGATTAATCGTAAAAAAATCTTCAACTAAAAATTCTGTGAAATAAACCCTTAACTTTAATTCCGTCAACATATGTTACCCTCCGTCTAAAAAATCGTGACGGAGGATGACATAAATTAACGGTTTATAAGCTGAAGGTTTATAATGTTGAAAACTTAGTTGAGGGTTTCTTTACGATTCAATTTTTTTTAACTATTTAATGACTTTTAGTGATAAAACACCTCAACTATTTTTAAATCGTAAAAAAAAATCCTCAACTTTAAACTTTAATTACGTCAACATATGTTACCCTCCGTCTAAAAAATCGTGACGGAGGATGACATAAATTAACGGTTTATAAGTTGAAGGTTTATAATGTTGAAAACTTAGTTGAGGGTTTCTTTACGATTCAAATTTTTTTAACCATTTAATGACTTTTAGTGATCAAACACCTCAACTATTTTTAAATCGTAAAAAAAAACCCTCAACTAAGTTTTCAACATTATAAACCCTCAACTTATAAACCGTTAATGTATGTCACCCTCCGTTCACTGTTTTTTAAACGGAGAGTAACATATGTTAACGGAATTAAAGTTGAGGGTTTATTTCATAAGATTTTTAGTTGAAGATTTATTTTACAATTAATCTTTAGTTGAGGGGTTTAATTACTAAAAACCCATTTTTATTTACTAACTAACATCCGTGACAAAAAAAAAAAATTTACTAACTAACAATTTGTCTTTTCCTTACATAAAAAAATGCATTAAACACGCGCTATAAAAAGGAACAAGTGGCAATGGGCCTTACTCACCACGTCCGGCTATGAGCAAAACAAGAATTCAGACTACCGGAAACTTATTAAAGTCTTTGAACTTTTGAATTTTCTAAATATAGATTTTAATAAAGTTTATAAAACTACATTTTGAAAATTTTGTAAGTATTTTTTTAAAGTTTGAAAAGTTGTTATCCTCTGCATACATTGTCTCGATCTTTTCTTTAAATCGAAGTGGTTTTTGGTAATATAAATGTGTATCAAGCATTTAGCAAAAAAATTAGCCATAAGTTTTAAATAAAACTTATGGTCCAGTGGTAGTGGACAGATTATGGATGTTAATGCATTGGACTTTCCATCCAAAAATTAGGTTTGGTTCTTTAATAGACATGGGTATGGATAATCCTTTATTTGAAAAAATATCATGTACAACATTATTATAATAACTTTCATCGTCAACCACTACCATAAAATTAGATACCTAAATTATAAATCATAAAACTAAACTTTACATAGTTTTTTTAACAAAAAAAAATTTACATAGTTTTCAATCCTACATAAATAATAACAGCGTACGTGAAGGTGATAACTTAGACAGTACGAACAAACAATAAAGGTAAGAGACCAAAGATAATAAATAGCTCATTGGGCATTTGGGAGTTGTTGGGAGTCTTGGGACAAATTAGATTATCGAAAGAAGTCACCTACCCTAATTTCTTGAGATGATTAAATTGACATATTATATGATAAAATTGCACCTTTCAGATTCTGATGGATGGTAAAATGTATCCTTGTGCTCAAAGGATGATATATGAAAGCCAGTTCAAAAAATAAAGAGGATGATATATATGGTTAACTTGATATATGCTGGAGGATTAGGATGGGTAGAGAGTTTAATAACTATTTATAGTATTTAGTTTGGTACACCAGTGTTTGGGGGTGAAAAAACAAAACTTATGATTTGCTAGAATCGATTAAACATTTGATTATCTGGCCAGACACTGATAAATGGATTATATATACTTTGCTATTCAATTAACTTTGGCTAGATGTCCGGTTTTATGGATATAATAATTTTCAAATACCGGTTTATCAGCTTAAACGTTGCATGTAACGTTTTTGTAAGTAGCAATATATTATCAATCTATGTGTCTAGGTAGATGTGCATGTCATAGATACTGGATTTTCCCAAACGGTACTATGCCTAACATAATGATTCTCGAATGATGTGTCATGTGCAGGTTTGGCAAAAGATCTGTAAATTTTGATTTGATTTTTTATCTGTTTCGATTTGAATTAAAAAATCTAGATATTTTTAATTCACTACAGAAAAGGACCTTAACAACTACAGTATTAGTAGCTAGTTGGTCGTAATATGGGCATTACGACAAATTAACTTCGAAAATCGATTGGTCATTAGAAGCTGGTTGTATTTAATTATTAAAGTCACATTGGTCGTAATATTATGACTAGGCATATTAGTCTTACACTGGTCGTAACTTTACGGCCAATTTACCTCTAATGTCGATGTTTATTAGTCGTAAGGTAACGACCACTTTACATCGACTTTAGATGTTCATTAGTCGTAAATTTGACCAATTTTATTTATTTATTTTTGAATTTTATATTTATTTACAAATTTTATAAATTAATTAAAATTAAATATTTAAATTTAGTTTATTTTAATTATTTAAAATTTGATAAAATTAAAAGAAACTATCTAACATCCGTAAACATAATAATATCCATAATATAAAACATTCAAAATACAAATTAATTAAAACCGAAAAAAACTAAGCATTAAGGTTTATTTCGTCGAAGAAGTCGGATGATATGCCGGAGATAGAAGCTGATGGATCCGGCTGTCCGAGAAACGTACTCCCGTAAGATTTTCTAGGCGCAAAGTTCCTAAGTCTCTTTCTACTGCCAGCCATAGCATCATCATCAATCTGAAGAAAAAAAAACAAAAACAATAGATGGTTATAAACAATTCAAATTTTTTATATAAATAATCTAAACCTATTCTAATTTCACCATAATCTAACTCCATCCTAATCTACTTCCATCCTAAACTAATTCCAAACCTAATCTAATCACCTAACTAACCACCTAAAACTAAAACAAAAAAAAAACTTACCTAGAGCGAGAAGGGAAGTCGTTGTTAGAGAGAAGGGAATAAGCAACCAAATGGCTTCGCGAGGTCCGAGTATATATAGAGTTTTGGTGTTAGTCGTAAATGGGTTGTAATATTAAGACCAATGAGAGACTAGCGGTCGTAAAGAAGACTTAAATTTACGACCAATGGGGGACCAAATAATATTATGACCAATTAGGGATTAAATAATTTTTTTATTTACGACCAATTAAGGACTAATAGTCGTAAAGAAGAATTAAAATTACGACCAATGTGGAACGAAGTCCTTTATGACCAATTAGGGACCAATGTGGGAAGAATTAAGATTAGTCGTAATTGAATCGTACTTTACGACTAATTAGCTTGGTTTTGTGTTTATACCCTAAAACCAAAACCCCAAACCCCAAACATCATAAGTTTTATACATTTCTAAACCCCAAAGTACAAAGATTTTTTTTTTTTAAACTAAGTTCATATATAATTGAGCAAACATGAAAATAAGTTATATATTATTTGTAATGCAATACAAAGAGTTCAATAATATAATAAAACACAAACACTGTAACATAATCAAACTCGATCACTCGTCATCAGAAACATCATTCACTTCATCATTTTCTTCAAATTCATTTTCGTTGGCTTCGTATGTTGCATCGTCTGGAAGTTCTTCATATCCCTGGTTGTGTGGATCAACAAGTAAGATATCATTTATAGCTTGCTCAGGTACTTCTACTTCATTTACGGGATCAATCAAGACTCTGCCTCGAGGTGTAACTTTTATAGCGGCTAACCAAGATATTCCAGATTGTATGATCCTCGAGTATGGAATAAAACAAACTTGGTCTGCTTGAGATGCCAATATGTAGGGTTTCAAATTTGTTTTACCTCCGTGTAGCATTTATATCAACAACTCCAAACTTGCTATATCGAACACATCTATTGACGGTGGGGTCAAACTAGTCACATTTGAAGAGATCGCATTTCAGCTTCACCAGGCTGGGGAACTCCACTTCGTTGATCTCTTGTAAGATTCTATAGAAATCAGTTTCACCTTTCACACATACTCCATTGTTCATTGTTGCTCGCCGACTTCGATATTCGTAAGTGTGAAAAGTGTAGCCTCGTGTGAAATACATAGATGCTGTGGTGACCTTAGCGACCAGACCTTGTATCAATTCGTGAAACCACTAAGGATATAATGGATCATCATAATCAACCTGGATCATTAATATATATATATATATATATATATATATATATATAACTTCATTAATTATAATAAATAACATATTTACGTTTGATAATAACTTAACCACGAATGTGCAACTACGTTTCTCGTAAATTGGTCGTTAATCAGATGGTAGCTTGTCGATGTAATTTAATCATACACTTACGACCACATTACGACTACTTGAAAGTGTGGTCGTAAATGCGAAGTTAGTTTACGACCAATTTACGACAACTTTTTAGTCTAAGTTACGACGGACTTTAACGTAGTCGTAAATGGTAGTCGTTACTTTCATGTTTTCTTGTAGTGACTCTACGAAACAAACCAAATATTTATATACAATATTCATAAAAAAATGTAATTCACAATTATTAATATTTATATGAACGAATATCAGATCTGATCAGTTATATGCATACATATATATTTACATAATTATATATACATAAATTATATGATGTTATCTTTTATAATTTTTATAGTATTTTTATTGATTATATTAGTTATTAAAATTTTAGAAAGAAAATATTTTTTTTGTAATAAATATTATTATTATAGAATTTATTTTTGTTTTATTTTATTTATACGGATCGAATCGGATATCTAATTAAAATTTTAATTTTTCGGATATTTAAGGCTCTGGATATCTAGATACTTTTTAAATAATTTATTTACACCAGTTATCTAAATATACTCATTATTTGAACAAGACGAGTATATGAGATGATAAATACTTTAAAAACCAAGATATTGGATCTGAACCCCTATATGCATGTACTCGTATGAATGCGTGACACTTAGTGCCGTAGTAATATATATCTATATATATTTTTTTAACCGTAAAAGATTAAATCTAGGTCTATTAAATATACAGAGCTAACCTGAGTCTATATATATTTGTGTGTAAAAAATCGACAAAGATTACGCATTCACGTGAATCTGCCCCCAAAAAGTAGTCGTAGTAGACGATCACGTTAACTTTGTCATATTAGAATATTATATACGGTACGTGAGGATTCACGTTTTGGGCAGTATGCTAGTCTAGCAGAAGAATTAAAATAATAAGTTCAGCATTTCAATTCTTTTTCAATTATTGATTTGAATAAGTCAGATATCTTTACAGTAATTTTTTTTTTCAAATATAAAAATATTACCAATAATTATACTCCCCTCATTTTATTTTAGTTATCATTTTAGATTTAGACACACAAATTAAAAAAAAAACATTTTTACATATTTTCAAAATAAAAATATTATTATCTATACACCTAACCATATTTCAACCAATAAAAAAATAAACTAGAGAATACTAGAGAATATTGTTAATTAATTTTGCATAAAAAATTCTAAAACGATACTTATACTGGAAAACAAAAATTTTACTACACAAAACAATTAAACTGAAACGGAAAGTGTAAGAGTTTAATCAAGCCGTACTTACCTTGTGAAAAATAATTAATAGCCTAAGAGGTCGCAAATATTTGGGGCCCTTGATTTGATAATACAAGTAATTTTGAAAATTTTATATCAAATATATTATTATTCAGCTTCTTATTTCTTACATTTTCATAATAATCCATTAAACAAGCGTCGACATTTTTAACCAAACAATTGAGAGAAATGATAGGGCCATGTAATTATTTTTGTCCCCTGATGGTAGGTGTTTAAGATGTAGGTTTTGAAATGATAGCAGCTCAAAACAACAACCGGCTGTGGCCAAACACAATTCTTATTCTATTATTTTATCATTCATAATATTTTTTAAATGTGTTTTTATACTTTTTAAAAAAAAATTGGCTACATTTAACTGGCATATTAAAAGTATGATTAAAATATGTCTAATCTACTAAATTAGTTCTTTAGTATTTTAGACAAAAAAGTTTATGTGGTTAAATTTTATCTGCTAACAAGAATTCAGATATTCTACTATTCTTCTGATCAAAACTATTTATCTTTTTTTTTGACAACAAAAAACATTCACAGACTCATATAGACTCTGTAAACCAATGTGGTAATTCTGAATCTATGTGTACGACGAAAGACGGTTGTTGCCGAGCACTACGTGCCAAACTATCCGCCCTTGTGTTCTCCGTCCTAGGTACATGAACAATATCTGAGTTGACGAAACTTCTTCTCAAAAGCTTAATATCTTCCATGTAGCTTTCAAATGCTGGCCATTCTTCTGGTTCCGAAACTATCTTCACCAATTTAGAACAATCCAGTGCAAACGTAACCTGAAACTGTCTTAAATTTCTCATGCATTCCATTGCCCAAATTAATGTCTCCATCTCCGAATGAAGCGGTGAAATACATGCCCTTACATTCCTTGTCCCTAGTAAACCATCATACCCTGGTAATGTACTGAGCCAACCTTGCCCTGAAAATAGATCTTTATCTTTCTATGAACCATCTGTGCAGTACCGGTCTTAACTTTCACAAAGTTAGAAGCAAAATAAGAAAAAATAGGCTGCCACCATGAATCGAACCTAAGCCCCTTACTCAATACATTGTTAAGTAAACCACTACACTAAAGATGGTTTAATGAAATAAAGGCCAATATTTGTTAATAATATAGAAGGCCGGAAGCCAATGCTTCTGTGGCTTCCCCTCAAGGCCGGTACTGCATCTGTGAAGCACCATCTTCCTGTGGTTCCTAAGCTAGACATGACCTGTACTTCATGTGCACACCCGTTGTTATTAACATGTGCCTCAGTCCAAAGTGTTGATTCTACTTTTGCTAGTCGAAGTGTTTCCCTGAGATCAATATCAAGATTACTGAATACTTTATTGTTCCGACCCTTCCAAATGTACCATAATATCCATGCAAACTGATGATCCTCCATCTTTGGATTAACTCTCCAAAATAGATGGTCCATATTAGCAAAAAAAAAAGCCAATAGGGAAAAAGTTCGGGTTTGATGAGATTTTAGATAGTGCTCAGACTTGACGAGCTGGGGGACATTCAAAAAACACATGGTTTATTGATTCTTCGGTATCGCCACACCATGCACAGCAAGTATCTTCTTGTATTCCTCTTGCTTTTAGATTTTTCGTTACCGCTATACAACCTGATATCAACTACCACAGAAAATATATTAACTTTGGAGGACACCTCACTTTCCAGCAAAAAACTTTGAGTATATCAACATTGGGGCCATAAAATTCTGGTGGTTTTTCCTTTTCATGATAAATCATTTCCACTTGGTACCCTGATTGTACCGTATATTTCCCATTCTTGGTGAAATGCCATCCATTCCTATCCTCCATCCGATTTCTACATAATGATATACTTTCGATTATTTTTGCATCGTGTGGATCCACCAAGTCCCTAATTGCCTGTAAATTCCATGTACGGGATTCCGGATTAATGAGAGAATCCACTGTGAGTTTCGGGTAACTATTATGAAGGTTTTTGTTAGTTGGTCTCGGACGAGTGGATGGGAGCCAGTGATCATTCCATACTGAAATAGATGATCCTGTTCCAACTATTTTAATTAGTCCTTTACAAACCAGAGATCTAGCAGAAGTAATACTCCTCCAGCCATATGATGGGGAATACTAGAACCTTGAAACAATTAGAAAATTACAAAAACGAAACCATTCTTTTTGAGCAACAAAGAACAATTAATCAAGTCCGTGAACGGGTTTTCCAACAAGCTTTACAGGGAGCTATAAGAACCCTAAATAGTTGTTTGAGTAATGAGTTACATTTACGTACTATTAATGCAAATATTGGTATGTTTGGTACGATGAAAAAAATTACTGATTAGTCCTTTCCTTACGATTATGATAGGCATTATTTTTTTTTCTTCCAAAAAAGAATTAAGACAATACTCATGGTAACCATTAAAGCCAATAAAATTAGTAATATTATCCGTAAACGTATTGAGCAATATAATAGAGAAGTGACGATTGTAAATACCGGCATTCCTGTAATACCGTCCTTTAAAAACTCGAGAAAAAAGAGGATTTAGAAAACTATTTATCTAAACTAGTTATTCAATGTTTTGTGAGATTGTTTGAGATGTTTTTATATAGCATTGTTTTCATGTTTCTACATTGGATTATTAATCATCTGCAAGGGACCTTCTTTAGTTGCATCTCGTAAACAATAAAATTCATGTATATTTTCATATAATTAAAAAATCTTGAAGTTTTATAGAATGTTTAAATAGGTTTGTAAACAATTAACGAGAAATAATTATTTTATTATTATTTTATTAAGACAGCTCATATTATTCCCGCCTCGTGGCCATACATTAGTCCATTACAGAAGTCGATCAAGAAAACCAACGTGTAATTGATTTTGCTTTAGATTCAGACAAAGACACCAATCTTGGAATCTAACGAGCTTACAAACTTCTCCAAATCCAAATCATCTTCTTTGTTCCAAGAATCAAGAAAGTCCATATCATCAGTTACGTCAACCTCAGGCGAGTCTTTGATATCTCCGACGTCGGCACCATCGTAGCTTAAAATATCCTCTAACTCCTCCATAAGGCCAACATTATCGACGTTGGTATACATACCGGAGATCTCTTCGTTACTAAAGAACTCAGTGAAACCATCGGAGAAAGAACAGTTGTCGGAGAAACCGGGAGAGGTCGACGTGTTGTTCGTAAGAATCGATATGAAACCGCTTGACGCTGCCGCCATTTGGTTGAGCAGCGTGGAGGTCGAATTCTTGGTCGGAGAATCGACGTCGCCGGTGTTTTGTGAGATGTCTGCGATGTTTGTGGAGTTTCCTATGATGATTCCGGTTAGTAGATCCCGGTTTGAATCGACCGAGTATTTGCTTGCAACGCGGTTAAGAAGCCTTGCGGAACCGGATGAACCGAGTTTATGGTGTTTTGGTTCTGAACCGGTTTGATCGGTTGAATTGATCGGTTTGTGAGTGGTTGGATCGATACCTCTTTGTTTTAAACGCTTCTTGAGATTCGTGTTCCAATAATTCTTAATCTCATTGTCGGTTCGTCCCGCCAAACATGTTGCTATTGCGGCCCACCTTCAATAATCAGCACCAGGTGAAATTATTATACTTTGCCCAAAACAGAAAACAAATAGATTGACTAATTTATCCCAAGAAGAATTGAATACCCTTATAAAGCTACGCGGAAACAGTAAACTTAAAAGATTTGTTTAAGTACATAAATACTTTTCAAGTTAGTTTGAAATTCTGAACACTCTATGTTGAAAATGGATCCATATCTTTTACATATTATATTACAATATGTACTCAAGGTGACATCTAGAAAAAAAAAAGCATCATTAAAAGTACTAGATGATGAATTATATAATACAAAAAGTATTAAATAAGGAAAAGGTTCTTACTTGTTACCCTTAAGAGCATGAAGCTTGATAATAGTGTCGTCTTCTTCAGGAGTAAACTCCCCTCTTTTAATATCGGGTCTTAGATAGTTAGCCCATCTTAGTCTACAACTCTTCCCACATCTCTTCAATCCTACATACATATTGTACATACATTGTAAGAAATAAGAGAAAAATAGCTGTTAATTAATTATTAATATTCTTAATGACTGAACGTATATGATAAGGAAAAATAAGAAAGAATTACCAGCTTTTTCCGGGAGAGTACGCCATCCACCTTCACCATGTAGTTGAAGATAAGCAATAAGCTTTTGATCTTCCTCAGGAGTCCAAGCTCCTTTCTTTATTCCTTCTTCTTTGCAGCATGGTGTTCTCACCATCTCTGATTCTTCTTCTTACTGATTCTTGCTTTTATTTATTTATTTGATATAAAACCTATCTTAAAAACCTTAGCTAGAGACCTACGAAAGGAAGAAATTTTTAAAACCGCTTAAGTGAAATTAAAAAGAAAAGAGATTAGAAAAGATGACTAAGAGAATTTAATAGAACGCTTGATCAAAACCAAAAGACACTTGAAAATTGTGCTCACTGAGACACTCTTTTGACGAGGAACACGTGAACGTGTTATCATTATATATCGGATTCTTAAAACAAGAACAAACGGTGTTCTTTTACTCTCTCTTTCTCTCTCTCGCACAGATTAGGGTATAGAGAGATTTCTTATATAGGTAAATTACGAGATAGAGAAAAGGAGACACACATAAATAATAATAACTTTGTAAGGGAATGGTTGCGATAGCACGTTTTTAATATTTTCTTTACTTAGACCACCGAGCCATCGTAGTGCAATGCCAGGTGTGTCATGGTCACACGGAATTGCATCCATGAGTTCTGACACTCTTCTAATTCTCGTGCCCGTATTAGTTTGTTTCTCCAGGAAAAGGAACATTGAGATTCGTGTAAAAGATTTGTATTGATACTTTGGAGATACAATACAATGGTCAAGAAAGGTGTGCAACTATACTATTCAATTCATTCATTGAATCAATAAAACTGTTATCATTAAAAACTAGTATGATTTATCTTTCAAGGAAATAGTAGTCTAATTTTACTATCATTAAACTGTAAATATGCTAAAGCATAGTATAACGCCTTAGTCATATCACATGAAGGCGTATAAATATCAGAAACCCCATTCGATAATCTTAAAACGAGACACAGGTTCTGAATGGTAACCGCGGTTTGAGCGGTGCGGGATAATCGGTTTAACTGCGGTGCGGTTTTAACCGTTATAAAAACGTATAGATATATGGTATATATAGAGATTTTTGTTATTGTTAACTGTGGTACGGAGCAGTAGGGCGGTTCGTAACATTTGAAGCCACGTACTGATTAAACATAACGTATAAATATCAGAAAACTCATTAAGTAATTTAAAAAAAAAATCACTACGTAAAAATGGAAGATTCCATCACAAGACATTACATAACCATGTTATAATCATAAGGTCTTCTCGGGATATTGTTTCCATATGGGATGGAATCTGAAAGAAAAAAAAAAGACATGTGTTTGTAGACGAAACATGTTTTTAACCAGTTCAAAGTTCTAACTATAGGTCTGCACCCTTTTTTGTCAACAAAAGTCTACATCTTGATGTCGGAAAAAGGTCTACAACTTTATGTTGCAATGTTGGATATATAGTATCTCTTTCGGAGTAATTAAGCCAATCGGCACTCCGATTTCTGAATTCTAGATTTAGAGGAGACAACAGTAAATTAGTAATAGAACGGGTATAAAAGTAGAAGTGTGGACATTTGGAAGGAGGAAATCGAATCTTGATCACTATCAAATTTAAGGATCAAACTAAATTTTGATTGCTTTGAGATTCTTCTTGTGAATAAATTCTTAAGT
The DNA here is from genome assembly GCF_020379485.1 of Brassica napus. Classification (NCBI taxonomy): domain Eukaryota; kingdom Viridiplantae; phylum Streptophyta; class Magnoliopsida; order Brassicales; family Brassicaceae; genus Brassica; species Brassica napus. The sequence continues at coordinate 21,659,171 of NC_063436.1, read as the reverse complement.
GATGCTAGTTTGAGATCAATAACAGTGTTGAATGTCACACACACCTATAATTACAATTAAATACAAAAGATTATTAGGATTATTATGTATAGTTAATGGACTATAAGTTTTAATCTCTAAAGAATCCGTAAATATAAATTATATATATAGGAAGTTATAGTAAAACATGAATAACATATAAGAGATCTGATGAGTCATTTCATTATTGTAAACTAGTTTTTAGTTGTAGAAAACATAATAAAGTATCAAAAGCCCTATACCTAACTAATAAAAGGTTTAATAATTGATCCATATACTCTTATAATTTGGCCAAAAAATGGGTTATGTTCTCGAATCCCAATTTTGATGGTATGCGAAAATAATGGTTAAAATGGTCATTATCTTGAAAGAAGATATTGAAATTATGTAAAAGTTAATAGTTCACTGACCTTAATCTCTAAAAAAATGTATGAAAATAAAATTTCAGGAGTTTTAAGCAAATGATTTTAAATTAGAAGTCAAAGAAATTTAACAAAATCATTTTATTTTCAATCATGTTTTTTGTTCACAAAATTTTATAAAATCTACTGCAAACAGAAAAAAAAAATCAAATTTTAAATCTAATTAGCTCTTTTCTTTTTTTTACCTAAGTAGCTTATTAATTTGTATAAAACTCCAAATCAGCCATTTATAATGTTAATAGTACTCATTCACCAAAAATGCCGATGCATCTCGTTTCAAGTGCTATCTATCTATCTTTTTTTTTTTTGACAACAAATGCTATCTATCTTATTTTATTATATATGCACTTTTATAAAACAACACTCAATCTTATAAACAATGAATAGCTAAAAATGCTAAGTAATCAATGCTTTCTTTACATATTTCTAAAAATGAATTGTAGACTTTGGGGTACTAGTGTTGAGTTGAAAAAAAAAAGACTTTGTGGTACTAGTTTCATGAAAGTTGGACCTTTAAGGAATCGAAAGCTATTAAAAAAATAATTTATCAAACAAATATCGAAATCGAAGTGGAGGCAGATCATGATATTCGGCAGCTGGCAAGCCTGGCATGAAATGCCAAATGACAAATGACAAAAAGAAAAAAAGAGAATAAAAAAACCATTGAGCAAAACGTTTATAACATTCGAATATGCCAAAAGCACACTGAACAAACAGAGAAATTTGCAATTAAACCCCGTATTTTTCAGTTTAATCTGAAAAAAAAATTAATAAAACTAGATGTGTGAGTTAAAATCCAACATTATTCAACGAAGTGAATAAAAAAATCAAACCCTTCCAATCTTAACGAAGCAATATTTTTAAAAAATAATAATAACAATGATATTTTTTTTTTGGATAAGCTAACGACATTGTGTGATACAAAATGCATGTATCTAAGTATAATTTGGTGAAGTGTTTATTTTTTTTAATGTAAACTAGATTTTGATCCGCGTTTTGACGCGGAATAGTTTTTCGGTTAAAACTTTATATAATAGTATTTTCTCTTTATTTGAAGTAGACATGGATATAAAATCCGTAACCTGAGTCTGCACTGTATGAGGTCTGAAATGTACAAAACATATCCGATCTCGAAGTGTTATTATCCGAACCTGAACGGGTAACCAAAAAAACCGGAAAACCCAAAAAAATCTGACTAATCCGAAAAATCAAAATAACTGATTCGAATTTCTAAATTAATCACAAATATAAATATTTGAAGTATAAATATGTACTTCAAAGATTCGGTTTTATATTTATTTTGAAATGATATATAGAAATAATTATTTAAAGTTTAAATAATTATCTTAAATATCCAATTATCTATCAATAAGTATTTATTTCTTATATTTACTTTTAAATTTTGAATTTAACTTCAGATATATCCGAAACAAATCAATATAATCCAATGTAGAATGATATACAGTTACTTTATGGTTTTAGCATGTAATACAATTTAGAACAAAAATTAATGTGTTATATTTGAACTCAATTTATATTTACGAATTTACCGTAATAAGACCTACGATGTGATGTCGGAAAAAAAGGATTTAGGATGTGATATAAATTAGAACCAAAATTCAAAATACTTGGTCCGTAACCCAACGGTTACCTGAACTTATAAACCTAATTTAAAGTGTGCTTTATAATTTGTTCAGTTAGTTTTATATTTGATAAATAGTTTACATATTTGTTGGAATAACCCGTACAATTAACTCATAAAAATATCAATATTAACATGTTCCAATATATTATTAAATATTAATAGTAGCTAACTATAAATATTTATTTTATTAAATATATATATATATATATATATCTATTCTAATGCTCTATCTATTCAAATATATTTGATTATATTTTAATATTCTAATTTGAATATGTATATTAAATATTATTAGTTTAAATATAATATTTTAATATATATTTTTAATAAGTTGAAGTAGTTTTTAAAATTCATGAATATATGTTATTATGTATATGTAATTATTTTGAATTTAAAAATTTATAAAACATTTAATAGATGGATTAAGTAACTTTATATTTATTAATTTGTCTACCAATTTAATTTTGAATATGAATTATCTATATATTAATATTATAGAGTTTTTATTTCTTATTCTATAAATCAAAAATGAATAAATATTCATTTATAATAATATTTAATATTTATACGAATTTTATTATTTAAAAGTAGATATAAAAGTAAATTTATATTTTCATTTAAATATAAACTATTAAAAGATATAATTAACGGTAATCTTAGAAAAGGATACTTAAGAATCTTTTAGAGATCTTATTTTTAAAATATTAAAATAATATATTAAATATGGTATATATTTAATAATAACTAAGTTATTTGGAAGAAAAATAATAAGAAGTTAAATTAATGTAATAGTCCAACCTACACTATTAGTATGTAGATAAAAAAATGTTTATGTTTTGATAATATTTATATCTACAAATAAAATTATAGTTTTAAATAAAAATTAACCTTTCCTTATTTTCAATAATTAAATAATATTTTATATTACAAGAATTCATCAAAATATTAGTTTTATTTTTTATTTAAAATAATACAATACAATGGAATTTTTTTTTCATCAAATATTTTTCATATACAAGATTTCCTGCTAAGATTACCACATGATGTATAATTTTGATGTTAATGTTATAATCTTCCAGAGGAAAATAAAAACACAAGATTGCCGAAATCAGCGTTGGTCGTGAATCATGTGCTTGATTGTGGACCCCCTCTGAACCTTCTGAACCTCATATTGTTGAGTGTGTGGTCCAATCCTAACAAAATATTATATGATAAAGTTTTATAAGATTTGAATTGGGAAATAAAGTTTGTATCATTTGCATCTTTCCAGGAATTCGATTCGTCTGGGCTTTCAAAGATAGTATTATAGTGCTGCTGACGCCATCGCAAAGTCTATCTTGTTGAACTCTGCTTCTGCTCTCTTCACTTTGATCAAGACTGCCAATCTAAACATACAACAAACACAATGGACTTTTATGCTTTTAATGGACTTCTTCATTTTGAGTTTTAATCGTTCGGGACCCCATTTTTAGTATAAAAATTGATGAAAATTATATGGCCGGTTGTACATCTAGTGGGCTTCGTACCTCTTGCTTCGAAATTCAAGAATAGGTCTTAATTGGCAGAACTTATAATAAAACAGTAGCAGCATGCAACAAAAATAGCAGTATGCAACAAAATTATATTCTTTCATTTATATATTTAATAAAGTGTTTGGTAGATCAGTAAATTATTTATATTTAAAATTATCATAAAATTAATATATGGTATATAATTTATTTATTTCTAAATAATATAGATATATTTATATTTATATTCTATGTTTTTGTTAATAAAAATAGTGAATCATATATCACATTATATAAATAAAAATATTTTTAAATATGATATATTATTATCTTTTAAAAGATAAATGTATATTATTTGCAAATTTTATTTTTAAAGTATAAATTTTATTTTTGGATATAGTATTTATTTTTATATTATTTAATAAAATAAGCTAATTATATATAATTATTTTAAACTTTTTATATATTTTATATGTGAGTGCTTTACCAAAAAAACCATTTGAGTTTATTGAGAAAATAGCATTCGTAGAACATTAACATCTTGTCAATGTTTTTTTAAATAAATTTTTGAAAATTGTTGATTGGATAATAAAGCGCATAATGATTATTCTAATGTTTTACCAATTAATGCCTAAATTATGATTTTCAAATGTAAAAGAAATGTGTTAATGAAAACTTGAATCAAAAACTCATTTGCCAACATATTAGATGACATATATGTCTCTAGCCAGCGTTCTACTTTCTCCGTTTCATTTTAATTGTCGTTTTAGGTTTATGCATACAAATTAAGTAAACATTTGATTTTGCAAATTTCTAAAATAAAAACATCAATACTGATATACCTAACCATATTTCAACAAATAAAAAAAAATCAGAAAATATTATCAATAAATTTTACATTGAAATTCGAAACGAACTTATTTGAAACGAAAATTTTACTCTAAACATAATTAAACTTAAAAGAAGAGTGTATTGTTTATGCCGTTTTTTGTCACAGAATTGAATAATTGTTTTTTACAGCTTAAAATGAGAAAATTGAATTTCTTTCAGTAGTGTTTATTAAATATGATAGCATTTACTGTCCAATTATTATCATTTCGCAAAACATGTTATTTCCTTTTCTTCCAATAATATTAAATGCATTCATGTGTTTCATATGTAACCTCCTCCCCTAATTCATGGCAATCTATGTCTTCTCTCCCAATGTTTTTTTTTCAAATTCAAATCACTCTTCTCCCCCACAATAAATCCCTCTTTATTCCTTCTTTTCCCTTCTGAATTTTGTCTTGAAAAAGCCAAAACACACAAAAAGAAATAAAACTGTATCCTCTGGAAAAAGATCCAAGAAAAGTTATTCTTAAAGAAAAAAAACAGCTAATGGCTTCGCAATGGACAATACAAAAACTTGTCACTTGGAGAGTCAAAGATTGGGCTAACTGTTTCTTGGCTTCCAAGATTCCTATAGGTCTTCCTCTCTATTCTATAATTCTTAATTTTATTTTATTTTAGTTAACTTATTTACTGATTATAGACAATATCAGACATAGATGAAGATGGAGTTAATAATACCGGAAACACAATGAACAACAACAATGTAATGTTCAAGAGAACAAAGAGGAAGATGAAGAGTAAAAAGAAGAGATCAGAGAGGAAACTCAGTCTAAGCCCACCAGGGACACGTCATCATCATCTAAGAAGCAGCAGCGTTTCTCCTACGTTGGAGTCTCAGAACCGGAGGTTGAGTTGGCAGCAGCAGGCACCGGCCTCAGACGAACCTGGCTTCATTGTCTTCTGTTTCGACCGTGAAGACGGTGGGTTTGACGTTGTCAAAGAGGGGAAAGAAGAGAGGAAGGAGCTGGAATTGTCCTCGGAAAAGTCACCAAGGACAGTGAATCGTAAGGTTCGTTGTAGGGATTAACCAAATCCTTTGAAACATTTTATAAAAAACTTACTTTGACTCTATATCTATGTTGTTGTTATTCCTTAAGAACAGCTTATTTATGGAGACCAAGAGGAAGTAAGAACAGAAAAGGTTAACTCGCCGGAGATTAAAGCAGAAAGAACAAGATCAGGAAGCTAAGACTATAAGCCCAGAAATTAAAGATATTTCATGTGATGTTCATGATCAGGTAATGATCATTTATATGATGTTTCAGTTTCAAACATGTGAAATTGCTATTTTTATTTAGTTACTTTTAGCCGTTGTCGCAGAAGAACGAGGAAGAAGAGGAAGTTGATGCCTCTGATAAATCTAGCGGGTCTAGTCACTCAGACGAAAGAAGGGGATCGTTTGCATTTCCCGTGTGAGTTTAAATAGCAACAAAAGGGTTACAACTTTGTTTTTGTTTGTCTTGTTTTGGACATCAAGGTCTCTAAACTGAAAATTTATGCAGACTGGGAGTTGAGTGGATGGGGAGCCCTGTCCAGATGCCTAAAATAGATGACTTGTCTCCGAAGAAACAAAAGCCAATTGCTTTAGGGTTTCAGTGTTGTAGATTCTAAAAAGGAGAAACACTCCAAAAGTTTTTTATGAGATTCTTTTGTACTAGTCTGTTTCTGAGCAATATATAAACCCTTTTTTTTTGTTCAACATAAACCCTTTTCTTTTGAACAACAAAAAGGACAGATAATCTACAATGTTAGATTTAGCCATGAACTCTTACAACCTCAAGCAAGTCCACTCTCCATCTTACGCCATCATGTATCAATCATGCCTAGAGATAACAAATTACAAGGACTAGAAGTAAGACATCTCTCTTCTCATGGAATTCTATTTTGTTGTATATCATCGAGGCAGGCCACAGCTTAACATAATCTCATCAATATTTCTTATCTATCAAAACTTAGTTTGTTCAAAAAAAAAAATCAATCAAAACAAAGACTTAGAAACCTTTTCCTTTTGCAAAAAGTCTCAAAATCCATGACCATGTCGTTTATCTATCGCGCGGCATGCGACCTTCGACATGTAGCCGGTCACAAGTTATTGTTTGTTTTGCTGTCGCATAATATGCAACCGGCGATTGGTCGCAAGTCGCAGATTATTGTTCGTTTTGATGTTGCGCGATCCGTAGCAGATTCCGATTCAAATTGCTCGAAAAAAACAGCAATTAAAAGAATTTGATCACGCAACTGATCGCAAGTCACACGACACGTAAACAAACATAATTTTAATCGCAGATCATATGTTTAATCGCAAGTCGCAGATAGAGTGAAACGTAAACAAACGTAATCTTAGTCGAGAGGTCGCATGAACGGCTTAATAATATAGGGTAAGCTAAAACGCTGTCGTTTCACTAAGCTCTCTAATATTGTGCAAATGTCTTAAACCCCCCACCAGTAACCGGTGGTTCGGTAGTGAAGAAACCTCCCGACGAAACAAATGGCAGCGTTAAGCCACCGCCTACGTAGTAACTTCACGCGCCGCTTCTCCTCAACGCGAAACACTCAAAGAAGCGGCGGATCCACCAAGGTACCAACACTCTACACAAGCCCAGAGATCGACTCGGACTCCACAACCCTCCAGCTCCTCTCGTGGGGACGAGGCGCGTCGGGTCAACTCGGCGGCGGGATCGAGGAGATTCGAATGTACCCGTCTCCGGTCGCTAACCTTCTCCTTCGCCCCGATCAATCCTTCTCCCTCGCACAAACGCCCGGAAGAATCGATAATGGGTCGGGTTTTCGGGTTGGAGTCTCTTCCGGGCTGTTCCACTCGGGTTTAACAGTCGATGGAGATCTGTGGGTTTGGGGGAAAGGAGACGGAGGGAGGCTAGGGTTCGGGCAAGAGGACTCTGTCTTCGTCCCCAAGCTAAACCCGCGTTTCGAGGAGCGTTCGATTCGCTGTGTCGCTCTCGGTGGCTTACATTCTGTGGCTTTAACACATAAAGGCGACGTTTTTACTTGGTGAGCTAGATTAAAGTTTGAATCTTTTAATCTCGGTTTGAGTTTTGAAATGAGACAATGCAAACTAGATTAGTTTTGATGGTTACATATTATTAAAAATGAAGTTTTCAGGGGCTATGGTGGATTTGGTGCGCTTGGTCATTCGGTTTATACTAGAGAACTTGTCCCTCGGCGTGTTGAAGGCTCTTGGGATTGCAAAATCTCTGCCATTGCAACCAGTGGAACTCATACGGCTGCTATTACCGAATCAGGTTTTTTTACATGCTCTCTCTTCTTGCTACATGATATATATATATATATATATATATATGCAACTTCAAGAAGTTAGTTGATGTTGTGATAGCAGTAATAGATCCCCTCTATGTCACTGCAAGTTTTCCTTCAAATCTAGACGGAGTGTATATCTGTTTAACTCTTAATATGAGCAAGCCTTGTTCATGGTCTTAGGGGAGCTATATATGTGGGGTAGGGAGGAAGGAGACGGAAGGCTAGGACTCGGGCCAGGCCGAGGACCAAACGAAGGTGGTGGGCTTAGTGTTCCTTCAAAGGTCAAAGCTTTAACAGTTCCTGTAGCTTCTGTCTCCTGTGGTGGTTTCTTCACAATGGCGCTAACACAAGAGGGACAGCTATGGAACTGGGGAGGTAAAAACCATTCTAGCCTCGCTTCTACAACTATTAGTGTGATAAAGATTATTCATTGGATCTTTATGTATCAGCAAACTCAAATTATGAGCTCGGACGTGGTGATAACTTGGGAGGTTGGGAACCAATGCCAGTACCCAGTTTAGAAGGCGTTCGTATAACTCAGATTGCATGTGGTGGATATCACTCTCTTGCATTAACCGGTATACAGTTCGTCTTCAAACTGAACAGCTCTTCCTTGGTCTGTTTTTTTTTTTACTATTTTGACTTGAAACTTTGGTGTGATAACAGAGGAAGGTAAAGTACTCTCGTGGGGACACGGTGGCCACGGCCAGTTAGGCAATGCTTCGCTACGTAACCAGCAAGTACCTACAGAAATCGAAGCATTAGCAGACAAAAAGATCGTCTTCATAGCTTGTGGAGGCTCCTCTTCTGCAGCGATAACAGGTAAAAAAAAAGTAATGACATTGTTATGCTCACTTGGAAATGGTATAATAATATCTAAAAAAACATGGGATTGGTTTTTGTCGGCAGATGGAGGTGAACTCTGGATGTGGGGAAACGCTAAAGATTTCCAGTTAGGAGTTCCGGGACTCCCTGAGATCCAAACTTCTCCGGTCCAAGTCAACTTCTTAACCGAAGAAGATGAGCTTGGTCCGCACAAGGTTATCTCAGTTTCCATTGGTGCTTCTCATGCTCTGTGTTTGGTCTCAAGATCACATTAATAAACAACAACTTTGATATTGAGTATGTGTCTCAGTGTCTGAGGGTAATGATTATACAAATAAATGAACAAGATCTTTCTTTACATATCACAATCAACCTTCAGTTACAATTGGGTATATCCGGATCCGAGTCGGGTCCGCGCGTTATTGGGTCAAGTGGTCGTTAGGATTTGAAAATTAGTTAGCTTCTAGCTTTAATATACGTTACATCGTAATAATATCTTTAAAAGCTCCAAATTATCTGTAAGTTATAAATGAGTTTCTGTAAGAATTAAGACGGAGATGTACAGTATTAAAAACTGAGAAAAGGGCGTAACACATTGACAGTTTCGCATGATTAAAAATACCGCTAAGGTCCCTTGTAATGTTAGTCAAGTTATTAAGTTATATGTTACTTGAGCCCCTTCTCAAAAAAGAAAAGGTTACTATGTTACTGTGTTGTTCATGTCATTTTAAACTATATTTTGACTTTTCTACATGGTGAGTATGTAAACTATTGTTTGAATTAATAAATAAAGATGTCAAAAAGGAAAAATAGAATCTCACGACGTTGAAGTTTAGATGTAAAACAAAACACTGTTGGTTTACACTTGCATAATTTCACAAAGACAACAAGCTAAGCTTAAACTAGAGCAGGCGCTTGTATTTATCCTTAAAACACCGCTAGAACTCCCAAGAGAGTCAACTTTTTCAAAAAAAAAAACTCCCAAGAGTCAAGTCTTTGTTTGTATCAACCAAAACTTGTGTAACCATCATAGATATTTTTTTTTTTTTTTTTTTTTTTTTTTGTCACCTGTAACCATCATAGATATAAATCTTCAATATGTGTCAGCAAGATTTACGTATAATGTATGAGGGAACATGATGTACGAAGATTCTCTAATTCTGTCAAATGAGTCGACGGATGGAAAATTACGAAGAGAATATGGAACTGTTAAAGAAATGATTAGGCAACATGGTGGAGTCATACACCAACTCACAGACAATCCCTAACTCTCCCAACCTCCCAACCAAACTTACCCATGTGTGATTTGATGAGATTCTATAACTTATATGTGCACATGCCTTATTGGACCTACTCTCCTTCAAGTGTTTCCTTGCAATGACTACCACCTACCTAATATGGACCCCTCATCATCATCACCCTTGATTCGCGCTGTCACCATTCCGATCGCACGGCGTATAAGTGCTTGAGAGTTCTCACTCATCCAACGGCCCATAGCTGGTTTCTGAATATATGCACAGAGGATCAGGATCCGTACTCGCTCTTTCTTTCTCGGTTAGATCTTTCAAGTCTTATTCGATGGTTGGAGTTGGCGAAAACGACGAGCCGACCATTGATACAACTACGTCAGCCCATTGACATTTCAGACACGTTAAGTGGGACCCGCCTTGGCCACGTGGAATACATGTCGCGCATGAAACTAGGCACTAACACGTAGGTCCCATGCGCAGTAGCCCGTAGTCCATTTGCTAAGCACAGTTTTTACGCGACGGCACGGCTCTCTCGTTTTCCGTACAGTTCCTCTAAACTTTCTTCTATTCGCCATTGAGGAAAATAAAATATCACATTCAAAAATATTATTCTTTACATCAACACAAACCTAAGATCACTCTTTCGAGTTGATTTTTTATTAGTATAATAAACAAATGCTATAATGGTAGATCATGTAGTCTTCATTTTTCAATTACATAGTGTAAGCTATGATGGGGAATATATAGTTGTGAGACAATAAGTTTCCGAAGATAAGATATAGTAAGACAATCGAGTTTCCATATTGTTTATTCAAGTGCTAGCCGGCTTAATGAAAAGCTAACTTAGATACTCTCTGAACCTGATCAGTGATCGATCACACTCTTTAACGAGTTACTACAAATCAAACACACAAAATGCATAATCAAAAGAAGCTGAAGACAAGTTTGTGTTTGCCCAAACAAGATATAATATTATTAGACACAACAATAAAGAAACAAAATCACAGCAAAATTTAAATCTTATCAAATATACAACGATAAGTAAACCAAAGCCAACTTAAACTCCACTCTTGGGATATTCCAAAAACTAGGAAACAAGAGGTAATTTTTATATTTGGAGGAAAAAATTTACAAGCAGTCATATATATTATATAATAAATCCCGTTTTCAACCCATTACGTAAAATAAAATATATATAAACCAAACATCATCAAACTTTACCTTATGTGTATAATATATATATATTATTTTTTTGTTAAGAAGAAGCTGTGAGAATTAAGGTAGGTAGAGACCATTCTGATCTTGATCAGACGACGCCCATTGACTTTGACTCCAGTATGCATGATCAACTGAACTAGTTAGATCAAAGAATGTTTGATCTCCTCCTCCACTTCCCCAATCCAACGGTTCAAATCCCATATTCGGATCAACCTGAGCCGTTGGATCCCCAAACTGCTGCTGTACAGTATTATCTTCAAACTTCAGATGATCAGCTATAGACTGATGATTTACGGAAGTACCCCCGAACCTAAACGGTGTCGTTTCAACCATTGACGCCGCAGTAAAACCGCCGATCTCCGAGAAAGCTCCACCGTCCGATGAACCCTGTCCGAGCAACGTCGACCATTCAATCCCGTTTCCGTACTGTTTGAGATTAGGCATATCAGTGTCCATAACCCTCGGGGACGCAACCTTCGCGGCGGTAGCGGTGACGGTGACGGCGGTGGAGTTAGAGGCGGTAAGAGAAGAGCTCTCGCTGCTACTTGATTTCTCCTCCACGTTTTGAGTGGTTGGCTTGTCGGCGGAGGAAGGAGAAGACGGCTGAGGCTGCTTAGACTTCGACCGTTTGGCTTTCCGGCAACCACCTCCGACGGGGACGTTACGGAGAACGCCGCCTTTGGTCCAGTAACGACGGCAGTTTTTACAAAAGTGTCGAGGCTGAGAGAGGTTGTAATTGTTGTAGTAACAGAACTTTGTGTTAAGAGAGTTGCAACGAGGACACTTGAGAGACTGGTGATGGTTAAGGATATTGTTCTGATGCGTTCTCATCCTCCGATCTCCACCTCCTCCGCCGCCGCCGATACCTCCACCGTAAAACCTCCCTGTACTTCCTCCGCTGCCGCCGCCTCCGGTCATGGAGTAATCATGAATATCTTGCATTTCCAAGGGAGGATAAGGAAAACTCACAATCACGTAAGAGTTATAATTTGGGAGGTTTCAGTAGAGAGAGAAGTAGTAAGAAGCATGGGAAAGGACTTTTGAAACTCTGACACAACATATCTTTCATATGTCTGAACAGGCAGTTTCTGTCCAAATTTCGATTATACCCCCCATGTTATTTTGTATTTTCACAATCCCTTGGCTGTATTCAGAAGTAGGGGTGGGCGTTCGGGTACCCGTTCGGGTTCGGATCGGGTATTTCGGATTTTCGGGTATTTCGGTATAGAGGTGTAGAACCCGTTCGGGTATTTCTGTACTTCGGGTCGGGTTCGGGTATTTTAAGTTCGGTTTCAGTTATTTTGGATCGGGTTCGGATATTTAGATTTTGAAGAAAAAAAATGAAAATTTTCATTTCTCAAATTTCTTGTATTTAAATATATAACTTTTCACTTAACTATTTTTTTATTTTTAATAGATTGCATGGTTAATAGATTTGGACATAACATTTTCAAACTAAAAAGACATTAATTTGGTTATTGTTTTTAAATTTTGGATGTAACTTTTTGTTAATTGCTGAAATAAAAAGTTTGACATGCATTTTAAGCGAATAGCAAATCATCTTCTACGTAATTGTATGTATATCATATGAATTTAAAGTATGTGTAGTATCAATATAAATATTTTATATAAAATGAAAGATGTAAACTATAAATATAAGGTTAATTATCATATGTTCGGTTATTTTCGGATATCCATTCGGGTTCGGATATTACCCGTTCGGGTTCGGATATCCAATCTCTCCTAATTCAATACCCGTTCGGATATTTTGCTACTTCGGTTCGGATTTCGGTTCGGGTTTTTCGGATCGGGTTCGGGTGCACTTCGGATTTCGGGTAAAATGCCCACCCCTATTCAGAAGTTAGCTACAAATCCAAAATGAAAAGGCCCCATCAAATAGCACGTATATTAATAATATCTTTCGCATCGAAACATTTTTGTTATATTTCGGTGTAAGTTTTATTATTTATTCAAAATAGTCGCATCAAAGGTCCAATGATTGATGAATTAGTGCTTGTATATCTCTTATTTTCACATCAAATCTCAGCCCTTTTTTTCCTAAGAAAATGCTAATGTAATTCGTTTTGGAAATATATACTCTTGAGTCTTGAAATGTGATTAGTACAAGTTACACTATAACATATTGTACGTTAAATAGTTTGCTACGGTTTTGTTGGATACAAATTGTTTTTTTTTTTTTGCTTAAATTTGTACAAATTTTATTGTTTCTAGGCCTTTTTGTTCTATAGAATGTATTACTTGTAACTTGTAAGAAATTTTCTTCTAACAAATTTTATAAGATAGTGTACTTAAACAAACGATGTGAGATAAAAGTCAATGTATTTTCCAGAATTTTAAAAATATATTTTTGTCTGTAAAACACTGATAGTAATTTCATTTGAAATATTAGTGTTACAAGGATTGATTAGTGACTTCCTATATGTTATTCGAATTGTTTTAATCTCTAGCTGCCATCCTGGTACAGAGTCTGAGACACAGTCACACATATATAGTCCACGTACGATATAAGTCGCACTGAACTACGTTCATACGTTCCTTGAAACCTACTAGAATAGTTCCTGATCTATACACAATTCAACATGAGTTATAATCTTGTTATAAGAGGGATTAAATATCGAATTTACTTTGCGTGTGAAACTGAAACATAACATAAATAGGTGTTTCCGCGAGAAGCTTCTTTTGGAATTTGAAATCCATGTAGAGCTATTGATGAATCACTTGCATTGTTTTCAGAGACTTTTGTATTGGGAATCTAGTGGAGGCAATGTAAAAAAGGTGAAATCCGTTGCTTCATCCACAAGAAAAGTAACATATAACTTATTGCGTCTAGATTTGTTGTTGCATGTTTAAGGTTTGAACAGTGAAATAAAATTAAAACGTTTGTATCCTTTTCAAATGTACACATATTTCAGTTTTGATTCTTGAATAGTGATTTAACAATTCACATATATAGTGATATAACAGGCCGACAGCTAATTAAATTGCTTCATAAAATGTTTTCGTTCTGACTTCAAAACCTTATTATCAATCGTTTTATTTCCACGATATAACCACCGAAGAATTAAGAGTTGATTTTGATTAATAGTTCTTTACTACAGCGATTATGAACCCAACATAATAATTGTTTACTACAGCGGTGAGTACATTTATCAAAATCGAAAAAATAATGATATCGAAACCTATTCACCACTATTTTTGTATCAAAATCTTTTACTATCACGGTTTCGTCATCTATATAACTGTTTGGCAGTTTTACTACGGTATACTTTTATTTTATAGTTTTGTATTACTAATTAAACTCATCAATTCTTAATGTTAAATTCAACTTTTGCAGTCTATGTAAAAATAGTTATAGATTTGAATTTTTAAAAATTCTGGATTGATAAAATTATAATTCTTTTATATTACAATAAACTTAGGTCATTGGAAAAATGAATTTATTGGAATTTTTATATATTGTAGTTGAAATTTGTGAAATGTTATCTACATTTATTTCAAGAAAAATTCAAGCAGAGTATATAAGAAAATTAAGTGTAGAGATAATTAATCGGACATATAGGAAAAATAAAAAAATACAAAATATTAGAGATCATTAGAATTAGAAATGAACCAAATCATTAAATCATTCCTAAGTTTCATGTATCTTCTTATTTATTCATATATTTTATTGTTCACTACAAAAAAACGTGTCAGTAACAACGAAGATTTACGACGAAAATAGTTCCTCGTAAATTTACATGGTGTTTATATATATATATATATGTCAACTTTTTTACAAACTGTTCAAGTTTTAGGATAATTGATTTTAATTTTTAGAAAACTTTTAAGTAGGTGTTTGATTCATCAATAACAGGTTTGCTGAAAGAAATAACTAGGCATACGGTTTTTGGACTTTTATTCTTTGTTTGGTTGGTTGCATAACAAATTTACCCTAATAATAGTGGGCCAAACTTTTATTTTTTCATATTGGGAACAATCTAGGCGTTTGATAAGGATAAGACGACACGTGGAGGGCTGAGAAAGCGAATAGATGATGTCCACATATATTGGATTGTCTACTTGTCGGCCACCCCGCTTTATCTGCTGATTTAAGAGCTCTCTGGCCTGTTCCAGTGGTTCTTATTATGCCACATCACTGTATTTCTATTAAGAGTAATAAACTATTTGGGTATGAGAATGTAGAAGTATGTGTACAAATCTGGTACGTCTAACTTGTAATCGCATTATATGTCTTTTTGTATAGTATCATTCATATCTTATAGCCGTTTACAGTCCATAGTTTAAAGTATTTGAGACTGGCCTTAACAAAATTGCGATTATATAAATCGACTTTTGGTTTATAAATTTAGGATTATTTTTGTTGAGAACCTCAGATATTTGGAAAAAAAAATGTAACGGAGGATCGCTTTGTCAACCTAAATCGCTTATAATTTTATGGATTTGAGACTTTTTAGTATTAGTTCCAGTAAACGTAAATACATAAACCAAAAACGCCGCACCGTCTTTATAATTTATGATTCCATATTCCGTATTTTAAATAGTCTCACGTTTAGGATTCCATAACTATATTTGCATTTTTCGAATTTACACCATAGGGTTTTATTTGCAACTGTGTAATTTCATGCCGACAATAATTAAAACTAAATATTTATACAAATCGAAGTATCGAACCATGAATAATTTAGCCGATGAAGAAATCTTTTTTTTTTCGACGAAGAAATCATAAACGCTTCTAAAACAACAAAAATGTAACTTATAAAATCGTAAAGAGTTTATGATCAAGCTCAAAACATCTATATTATTAAAGTTGAAGTACACATTGAAATTGTTTGACAATATGGATAGTAGTTAAAAAAAATAGTATTGTTTGGACATATGGATAGCAGTAAGTTATGAAAAAAAATAATGGGTTTATGCTATTAAAACAATTTGAAGTTCATTACATTATATTAAAAAGTAATGGGTCTATGTTACTTGATATATATATTCAAATCAAAATAATATCTATATTATTAAAGTTGAAATACACATTGAGATTGTTTGACAATATGGATAGTAGTTAAGAAAATAGTATTGTTTGGACACATGGATAGCACTAAGTTATGAAAAAATATAATGGGCTTATGCTACTAAAACAATTTGAAGTCCATTACATTATATTAAAAAATAATGAGTCTATGTTACTTGATATATATATTTAAATCAAAATAATAATTTAAAATTAATTTATATCAAAAATTCATTCAAAAATATACATATATTCAAAATTTGATTTTTACTAACATATTTTCCAATAACTATTATAAAAATGTTTTCAATATATATAAGAAAAATACAATATAAAGCTCAATTTCAAACCCCAACTTAAATTATGGTTTTTATATTTCACATTAAATTTTAAAATATAATATATGTGATTATTTATATGATTGTATAAAATATTATTAATTATAAGAAAACTTATTTGATGATACATATAAAATACGATTAATTATATGATAACACATATTTTGTAACCTATGATGACACATATAGGATATATATATATATATATATATATATATATATATATATATATATATATATATATATATAATATTGATTAGGGGTGGGCGTTCGGATTCGTTTTCTGGTCTTTTTGAGATTTTGTGTTCAGTTCAGATCTTTGAGGATTTGGTTCGGATTTGGATAACCAATTTAAATAGGTTTGGTTTAAACATTTGGATAGAGAATAAATAATTATTTAAGCAAACTTAAAAGTATCATATATATTCTGGATGTTTTTATATATTTAAAACCTAAAAATAATTAATATATAAGTATATAAATCTATTTTAGATACCCAAAATATTTTGGTTCAGATCGGATTAGATTTCAGTTCTTCAAATACAAAAATTTTGAATAATTAAGATATTTAATCAATTCTGGTTCGGATTTAGTTCTACTTATTCGGATTGGGATCGGTTCAATTCTTCGAATCCGAGTTTTTTGCCCAACCCTAAATAGTGACATAAAAATTAAATAGCATCATATTTTTTTAAAAAATATACCCGCACGGACGTGCGGGTCAAAATCTAGTTTGTATATTACAAAAGCATAAGCAAACGCAAACCCAAATAGAATAATTAAAATCTTATGTTATATAAAACAATGTTAAATATTTTTAGCTTTTAAATTGCCACAAATATTTAACATCAAAACGTGAAAGTAATATAATGATAGATAATTCCCAA
This sequence comes from Brassica napus, assembly GCF_020379485.1. Lineage (NCBI taxonomy): Eukaryota > Viridiplantae > Streptophyta > Magnoliopsida > Brassicales > Brassicaceae > Brassica > Brassica napus. The sequence goes on along the minus strand of NC_063436.1, from coordinate 21,641,864 downwards.
CTAGTTTAAGCTGTATTTGCATAGTATACTCAAGTCATATTGGAGGATAAACTGAAACTCGTTCAGGTAACTTATTCTTACTCTTGGAGAAAATGTGAACCTACTGAAATATATAATCGTCGCTCACAGTACGACAATTTGAACATTTTTTTTGTCAACAACTCATTTTATTAAATCAAGTTTGATATATGATATCAACGTTCGCAGAACACTTTCATCTGATTCTATTTCACTACAAGAAAACAGCGGTATTCTGACGGACGTTCCGACGGAAAATGAATTCCTCGGAATATACCGAGGAATTTCCGAGGCAATTCCGAGGAAACACAAAATTTGGCTTCCTCGGAATTTCCTCGGAATATACCGACGGAATTCCGAGGAAAATTCAGTTCGTCGGAATATTCCGACGGAATACCGAGGAAAATTCAGTTCGTCGGAATATTCCGACGGAATACCGAGGAAAATAGTATTCCTAGGAAAAAACCGATGAATTTCGAGGAAATATTATAGACGTTAGAGAGCCGTTGGGGGGATTTTAAAAATTCCGAGGAAATTCCGAGGGCAGAAAGGTTTTCCTCGGAATTTCCTCGGAATAGATCTTGTCGATTTAGAGATTTGATTATACATTCCTTTTCCTTGGAATTTCCTCGGAATTTTCCGAGGAAATTCCGACGACGATAGAGTTTTCCTCGGAATTCCCTCGGAAAATTTCGAGGAAATTCCGAGGAACTTGGGGTTTTAAACCGAAAACAACGTTTTACGGATTGAATAACACGTATATAACCTTCATTAAGTGTCTTAACCAGATTATGAAGTCAAACTTTGGTGTTTTACCCAATAACAAACACTTTTACGATTGCATGAACGAAAACCATACAACATAAGAGAAACACTTATACACTTTAACAAACGGTAAAGAGAATACTTACAATTATTTTTGAAATTTTGTTATTTCATGGTTTATGATCATCTATACAAAGAATCCTCAATGGTATGCATTATAATTGTATAAGAAATGAAATACGGCGAAAATAATCGATGTTTTGAAACCCCAAACCCTGGTTCCTCGGAATTTCCTCGGTAAATTCCGAGGAAATTCCGAGGAAACCTGGTTCCTCGGAATATTTTCATTTAACCGGGTAAACCAAGCCGCCAAATATTTCGCGAAAATTGAATTAATGATTTCCGAGGAAATTCCGACGGATATAGTAAATATTTCCGAGGAAATTCCGACGGATAGTTTCCGTCGGACCCCTCATTTTATTAGGTCGAGCCCGACCTTCTTCCCCATTTCTCTCCGCCGCAATCTCTCTTTCTCCTGCGATTTCGTCGACTCCTCTCTTCTCCCTTGCGATTTGCGGCGCTTTCTCTCTTCTCCCTCGCGATTTCCACCCTAATCCTCATGTATGAACCCTATCCCACTCTTTTAGGTTAGATTTGTATGGTTTTTAAGTAGATTTGATGATTTTGGAATGAGATTTATAGATTTTGTTAGGGTGAATGGTAGATTTATAGATTTTGTTAGGGTGAATGGTAGATTTGATTTGTATCACTTGATTTGAATTTTTTTTTTTAGTTTTTATTAATTTTGTGGTTATAAAAATCGAATTTGTAATTATATATATATATTGAAAACGTTTTTTGTATATAAAATCTATTTTTTGCATTTTAAATTCATTTATATATTTATTAAACATTTTTAAAATCTATAAAACTTTTTTTAAGATTAAAAATCATATATATAATATTTAAAATCATTTTTTTGTGGTTATAAAACGTTTTATGTATTTTATATATAAAATATAAATTTCTATATTTATTAAACATTTTTAATATTATGAAAACTATTTTTTGTAATTATTTAACATTTTAAATATTTTTAAAACTATTTTTTTGTAATTATTAACTGTTTTTGTGATTTATTTAAACTATTTTTTTAATTTTTATACTATTTTATATTTATTAAAACTAATTTTGTATTTATAAAACATTTTTTTATTATAAACACTATTTTATTATTTTTTGTATTTATAAAAACTATTTTGTATTTATAAAAAGATGATTTCATATTTATAAAAATATTTATATTTATTAAAACTAATTTTGTATTTATAAAACATTTTTTTGATTTATAAACACTATTTTATTATTTTTTGTATTTATAAAAAGATGATTTCATATTTATAAAAATATTTATATTTATTATAACTAATTTTGTATTTATAAAACATTTTTTTATTTATAAAAACTATTTTAGTTTTTTTTGTATTTATAAAAACTATTTTGTATTTATAAAAGATGATTTCATATTTATAAAAATATTTATATTTATTATAACTAATTTTGTATTTATAAAACATTTTTTTTATTTATAAAAACTATTTTATTTTTTTGTATTTTAAATATATTTTCTATTTCAATTTTAGTTTTATATTTTCGAATTTCAATTTAAAAAAATAAATTTATATTTTTTTTTTTAATTTTGGAAATATTCCGAGGAAGTGTATCCCTCGGGATATTCCGACAACATCTTCCTCGAAATATTCCGAGGAAATTCCGACGAACTTGTGGTCCTCGGAATTTCCTCGGAAATTCGTTTCCTCGGAATATTCCGAGGAAATTCCGACGAACTTGTGGTCCTCGGAATTTCCTCGGAAATTCGTTTCCTCGGAATTCCGTCGGAAATTTCCGAGGAATTTCCGAGGAAAAATGAAATTCCGAGGAGTTATTTCCGAGGACTTTTTTCGTCGGTATGTCGTCGGAATAGCGTTATTCCGACGACATACCGACGATATTTTCCCTCAGTATGTCGCTGTTTTCTTGTAGTGTTTGATTCGTGTGAAAAAGAAAATGTGTTGTCTTATAACTATTTTGTTAAGAAATCTATACACTAATTGCGGCTCTTGAGAATGTGGATAAGAATAATCAACTCAAAACCAAGATCTAACTAGACTTTAACCGACACTTCTGTGGGGATAATTTTTTTTATTTCATCAATGTATAATTTTAATATTATTGCATATATTTTCACGATTTATATTTTACTGTTATATATTGTGTAATTTTATAATTTTATTGATTATGTTTTTTATTAGAGATTATTAATATATAAATATTTGTTTTTGTATATTTTACATTGTTATTAATTATTATTACATACTAATATGTTTTTGAGTTCCGTATACTAAATTCATAATATGAAATAATCAAATAAAAAATCTAATTCAAAATATTTTTAATTTTCATGATTCATAAATAAATAATATATAGTTATAGATATAAAAGTTTAACCTATATAAAAAAATTATTTTTTTTATAAAATTATTACATAATTTATGAATTTTAATCCTTTGAAATGGTGAATGATATTTTATTTAGTTATTAAACGATTTTTTTAAATATGTTTATTTGTTATTCTTTGGTAAGTCTACTTGACTTTGATTCTCTATCAACCAAAAATTTGGAAAAATATTTAATATAATTTTTATATTTAATTTATATATTACTTCTGTTTTAATATAATATAGACTATGATTATAAAATCTATAAAAATAGCATAGAATTTTATTTTTGTTTAATACTAAAATTTTAGTTAACATTAATTTATAATAGTATATATAATCACGAAATTAATCAATGCATTAATTTTAAAAGAAAAAAAAAATTTAGTAAGCTTTTATTAGATTTTTTTCTCAACAGTAAATTTTAAATTTACAATTAAAATTGATTTATTATTAATATTCTTATAATTATTAAGATATTTTATAATTATTATATATTTAATAGATTAATTTGATAATCATATAGATGTAATTGATGAAATGGATCTAATATGACTTTTATAGTAAATAAAAATTGTATTTTTCTTTTAATAGAAGATATATAAATAAAATGAGCGGATTCCATTGGAAAAACAGATCAATCTCCCAAATTTTCTATAATATTCACCAGATAGAAGAGTCGATCCAGATTTGAATTGTCGAAACCTGTGTCTCTCCACCGTATCTCCGACTTTGAAGGTACCTTTAATTGAAATCTCATGGTTTCATATCGTGAACAGTTTGATGATATACGAATATTTTCAGAAAATTGTGAAATTGACCAGTATTCTAGTGGAAAGAGCAAATAGGACCACTGAAGTGGGTAAGCAAATGTCGGGTGCAAAATGCAAACTGCAAACACGACAATAGTGACATGTAATCCAGTGGTCATCACTCAAATGTCACGTATGCTGTTAGTTTTGTTACTATTGGCGATATCGATGCAGGACAAATACAGTGGTGAGCAATAGATAACAATGACCTATATTGATCTATAGTGTTTGTTTTGTTATTATCAAAGACAGCGATGAGCAATAGCAGTGAACTATATGTTATACTGTTAATTTGTTTGAGTGTAAATAACATAAAATGTCGGTCTAGATCATATAAATAACATAAAATGTCGGTCACTAGATCATAGTCTCTTTGTTAGTTGATCGTTACTTTTGATAACCAACAAAAATTGTAATCCTTAAATTATCTAATTGTTTGATTGTTTTTTTTAAAATGTATAATGAACCAACGAATGCACAGCGACCATGAAGTCTAACGTTATCGTCGAATATACATCGTCAAAACAACAATATCAAAACAAAAACATTTGATCGTATTATGCCGATGTATACTGTCCCCCACAAGTCATTGAAGAAAAATGGCCAAAACGCGCAGTCTAACATGAGTTGGTATTATGCGCGTGTTTTTTTTTTTTGTTAAAGTAGTTGGTATTGTGTTATTATTATACAAATTCATATGCTAACTGAAGAAAATTATGTGACGTGAAATTAATCCAACAATACAAAATTCGTATCTTTAAAATCAATTAAAAAAATAAAACTGTCAACTGATCAAAATTCAAATGCATCACTAATTAAGCAAAGATAGTGTCCTTTATATGCAAAACTTGTCTTCATGTGTTTTCTGTCTAATCAAATTATTTATTTTAAAATCCTTCTCAGTGACGACTGATTCACTTTAATATTTAACTGCAGATCCATCACAAACTTATAACAGGAAAAACCGATATAAATCATAATTATTGTTAAAAGAAGAAGATATAAATCATAATTTGTTGCATCCTACTGAAAATCGTTCATTTTAAACCGATTTAGACCTGGAAGTTTCTAGAGTTTGTTATATTGACGTAGCTTGGAAAGAGGAAGACATATTTATGGGACAAGGTTAGTTTTGCAGAAAGAGTGGATCGACTGATGTTCTGATGGGAGCAATGAATCTTCGTAGAAGTTTGTCATCCTTGCATGCTGAGTTTGAAGCACTAATCTGGGCAATGGAATGCATGAAGACCCTCCAATTTTCTGACGTAGTGTTTGCAACGGATTGTTCTCAGCTGGTAAAGATGGTGTCGACACCTGATGAATGGCCTGCTTTCTCTACACATATAGAAGAATTCAATCGCAGTAAGACTTTCTTCCCTCACTTCCGGATCAGACATATCCTTAGAGCACAAAATATCTTGGCGGACAAGCTTGCACGCGGTGCGAAGAGTTCTCCTTCAGCTTTGCTTTATGTCGATTCAATCCCACCGGTTTGACTTGCTAGATCGGTTAGAGTTTCTAGTTAGTTTTTAGTTGATGTTGTCAAAAAAAAAAAAATTGGCAACCTGAAGAGAACACTTGGTTACCAAAAACAGAAAAAAAAACAAAGAACAAAGAAAATTAACTATGGTAAAATGCTTGCCCTAGATGTGTATATATAAGCTAGTCACCTCTGAACAAAATCGTTTTAATGTCTGCATTGAATAATGATTTGAAAAATTCAGTGGTCTAATTAACTGACATAATTTTTTGTCGTTGAAGAAAAATAAATACTAAATACCAATTGGATCTTGACAAAAAAAATACCAATTGGATCACCGAGTTTTTTCAAAATAAGATCGTTGCATCGGTGTCATGAATGAACATTGTTCATCACACATGCGTTCTATTTAGCAAAAAAAAAAACACATGCGTTTTTACATGAGGTGGCTATACTAATCACAAACATTATTATTGAATCCATAATACTCATGCTAGTTTCGGATACTATACATATGCGTAGTGGCGTAATGCGTTAAGCATAATGCACGATTATGCATGTGCACAGTGCAAACACATTCACGCACCTAACTATTTTCAATCTCGAATGTTTGAAGAATCTATTGAGATTGATTGGAATTCTTGTTATGGATAATATGTTTAGCGTTGAAAGCTATAGAAAATGTCTTAAAAAGGCGAAAAAATCTGATAAAACTATGAAAAAACGGAAATATCAATAAAATACTATTTTTGTGAATTGATACAGTACACTCCAATACATATGACGTGTTGGCTAAACGACGGGACGTGTCAGTGAGTTGAGTGGGTTAGGTCACCATCGAGATCTCGATTCTCAAGGTCCAGTCGTCGGCGGTCGGTTGAGATTGAAACGTCTTCTAAAGGCCCATGGACCCCAACTCGTTACACTATCATCACATCTGTCACGTGAATACTGGGCCCACAAGGCCCATCTCCCGTCACCGTCTCACAGCTCTTATATTTTACACTTGCCATTTATTATACATAACACACACGTATTAACAGTCTGACATACATACGAATACAGACAGTATAAGTTTTTTTTTTCTTGAACAACCAAATAAACAGTATAAGTATATATGTGGGTGTGTGTGTATGTGTGTATTGGCTGGATAATGGATCGTGATATGTTTGCAGTACCGTGCGAAGAGTTTTAGAGGCCTAAGGCAAGTTTTGAAAAAATATTTATTTACAACCGTAATGAAAATAATTTTCTAATATGATATATTATTTTCACCAAATACACAAGTCTAATATTGTAAAAGAATAAGTTTATAACGTAAATATGTTATATTATGTCATATAGAAAAAAATACATGAACTCAAAAAATGAATTAATTAATTTTCGTAGATTTTTTTTTTTTAATAAGTCTAAATCATTATACTAGAAATTATTTTAAATTTTGGGGCCCTAAAAATAGTTATACTAATCGAGGGCCTGAAGCGAATGCCTTTTTCAATACACTGTAGGCACGCATCTGTATGTTTGATTTGAATAAGATTTATAGAATTTCTTTCAAATATGAAAGTTCTTACAATCATTTGTTTTTGATGGAAACTTTATAGCTATGATTCGTTACATTCAAATAGAAATTGTAATTAACCTTTCAGAACTTCAAAAAGTTTATCTATTTTTTTTATAAAAAAATTGATTTCTAACTTAAAAATCAATTGGCGATAATTGCATTGGTCTAAATTTTTTATATGTTATTCATGTGTATATATGAGATATTTTCTTCAACATATTTAACGAATCATTTAAGTTGATATCAGGAAAAAAGTTTATGAAAATGTCTTTTTTTTTAATCAACAATCACAAACACTAAACATCATGCATTGTATTGGCTAATCTCTCTAGAGTGTTGGTCTCCCTCTGATAATGATATGAGTTGATGACAAGTGAAACGAGATATGAATTTTTTTTCACGTCACGTAATATCAATGGGCCTTACCTAAAAGCCTCACAAGGCCTAACTCAGACGACGACATGTTACCCAATATGAAAATGATTCTTCTTAAAAGGCGTCGTAAGGCCCAACGTAAGCGACTACGATTCTTTTTTGGTCAACAAATATATTCACGATTCTATGGATTGTTTATTCTTTTTAGAAGAGCTTTGTGAATGAAAATAATGTGTTTTCTTTTTTGAGAAAAGGGCATATGAAAGGAATGTGTTGATGATACTTGATAGTAAAAAATGGATTGGTCACTATTCATGTCACATTTGTTATTTAAAAAATCAGTTTAAAAATTTAAATATATTTTTAGTTCCGTTTAACTTAAATATTTTTGCACAAAAAAAATAAATTTATACCACTAAAAGAAAGTCCATAGAAAACTGGAATACTTTGTATCAAATGTGTTCATGAAAATAATTAAAACCCTAATATTCTTAGATTTAGAAGAGGCTTGGAGTGGTTGCACTAACCACTTTCTCTACCAAATCGACTCTGAACCGTTCTATAAAATCTACGTTTTGATGATCCTCTTTTAAACATATTAAAAAGATTTATATAAACATTTTTCTCTTAATCTCGTAATCATTATTTGATTCTTTTCTGGTATCTGAAACTCAAATTTTAATATAAAAAAACATTAACAAATCTTTAACCAAATTACTAGACTAAACTGGTTTCCACAATCAAATGTTATCTAAAAGATCCGAAAGATAGATAAACAGAGAGAAGAGTAGTCAGTCAACTATAGTTTTCTTTTGCTTCAGCATCAAATAAGTCTCACATATCTATATGATATCAAGCACAATTATAAAGTCTAAGGTTTTTCAAATTTTCTAAAAAAATACAAAAAAAAAAAAAAGAAAAAGGTGATAAGTATGACTAACGAGAGTGCGACATCTACAGCGATTCCGCCGCAACACTCCGAGCAGCACCAGCCACCACCAATTCCAATCAACTCTCCACCAGCAGCTACGGTCAGTACTCTCTCTCTCTCACTTACTTGCACGATCTGTATAAAAACTCCGGTTCTATTGCAGATGAGCGTCGCCGCGAACAGCAACGGCGTAGCGTTCGATGAAACCGTCGAAGAACCACCATGTTTCAAGTAATTCCGATTGCATTGTCGTGAATCGTGAATCTCTCAACCTTTTAATTGAAAACCCAAAATGGATTGTTTAGGTATCTGGATAGCAAAGAGTATGCTGATAAGTACAAAAAGTACGAATCTGAGTTCAAGCAGTGGATCCTCGCCAAGCATTTCTATCCCAATGCAGGTTCGGTTCGGTTCGTTTCAATTGCCTGAGTTTACATGACAAGTTTTGATCTTTCAAGTGTTGTTTTGTTTTCTTTCTTAGTGAATTTGTACGAGGGGAGAACGACAATTGGTGGTGAAACCATTCTGTCTAGCAAGTAAGCATCAATAGATGTACAATTGTGTTTTTTTTTAGTTATGGATAATATCTTTGGGGTTTAATTGGCTATAAAACTTTCAGGTGGCCTTGCACTCGTTTCTATGCAGACCCGTGTGTTTCATTTGCACAACAAGAGAGTGTAGAGATTGGTTTAGTTCCCAATGGAGCTATTGTCTCTGAGAAGAAGAGTTGTTGATGTAATAGTAGGCAAGTAACAATGTTTGTTTTGCTTCATTTGACCAAGAATGTGATACCATTGTTGTTAACTATATTATATACATATGTATGCAAGCTATCACTAGTGTAGTAGTAGTAGTAGTCACATTACATATAATGGTTAATCATAGTATTACTTACTGACTTAGCAACTCCAAGAACGTGAAACTTTTTTTTTTTGTTTTACCTACCAAAGAAAGTGTTGGTTCGGCTCGAAGTCTCTCCTCTGAGATGATGATGATGATTCAGATTACGGTCATTGATGCTGCCGCCATCCACATTTCTCACCGGTATCAGCATTTCCGCCATGAGCAATTGAAAAGAAGAGACTTTCTCCTTCAGCTGCGAGTTCTCTTGCAGGATCTGGTGGTTGCTCTCCAGCAAGTTGATGACTTTCTCGGACAAGTTATGGTTCAAGATCATGAGCTGTTCCACTTGTTGCTGCAGCTCTTCTATCTGCTTCTTCTTCCGCATACGCGACCTTCTCGCTGATTCTCGGTTTGAGACCATTCTTTTCGCCCTTCTCTCGTCTGGAACCAGACCCTCGTAAACGTGTTCTCCGTTTGGGTCTAAGTGAAAGCGGTTGTTGCTGCGCGTTGATAAGTTTGGTGACTGCAATGGGACATGGAAGTTGGCGTTTGGTAGGAATGCAGAGTTGAAATGATCGTCTTGTGGCGGCATTCCTTCGAATATATCGAAACAATGGTGAGAGCGATGGACACTAGAAGACTCCATGTATTGTTTTGGATATGCTATCATCAAAAATTGATGCAGGAATCAGAAACACCAATAGAGAGAGAGAGAGAGAGAGTGGATGGAGAGATAGTCTAAACAATAGATGAGAAATAAGAAATATAAAGATTAGTGTAGGCTTATAATTTAAGGTGTTGAATGCTATTTAATGACTAATTAACTTGCATGAAGACAATTGTATTTACATTTGTTGTGGATTTCTTTTTTAGCTTTAGAAACTCTGCTCCACTAACTAAACTATTACTAGTGATACTTTTTGACAAAATCTCATTTATGTCAACATCTCTGTCAATGTTTGATAACTTCTTATGGGTTCTTGTTTCTTAAGATAAGTTTTATTTTTACGTCCTTTTAATCTTTATTTACCAAGGGTTTACCATAGATAAAGAAGTTCATTTTCGAATGGTGACACTTTCTCCGTTTTTTTCTAACAATGTCATATATATATGAAGCTTTCTTGTGAATTCTTTTGTGTTTCAATTCATTTTATCTGTTATGTTTCGCTTTTGTTCTTTGCAAATATTTAATATCTCATTACGTGTGGATCTGACATGTTAGTGTGTAATACATTGTTTGTGTCATCAGTATTTTACCAATAGGACTTCACGGTGAAGTTGGTCGGTGGATACTAACTTGCACGTACTTGGCTGTTTTCACTGACGATTCTAATTTTTCAAATCTATTCGTCAATTTAGAAAATCCTAGGACTCTTATAATTTCTTTAAAAGCATACAAAAAGAAAATGGTAAACGATTCAAGTTGATGTACCACTAGCGTAAATTAATCAAAGTGGCGTACCTACTTGAACAGAGATAATGCGAGTTTTGTTAAGTTAATGATTTTATCCCATTTTCGTAACACAATATAGAAGAAAAGAATGCCGATAGTAAACACGTGACTATAAAGTCAAAGATGTTAATTAATGCATTGTTTCCAGACCGAGATTAAGTGGATAAACTTGAATTTCAAGGTTAATTAAAGCAGAAACCAGAGAGAGAATGATGCTTAACAGCTTTCAAAGTGTGTATCAAAATGTACGTTAGCGTTACGGAGAGGCAATGTCTTGTTTCCAGAAACGGACAGTGATACTCTTTTCTGCAAGTTTCGTCTGAAACCATTGAAGCTCTATCAAGGTCGCAGTCAGGATCGTTGAATACAGAGCACAGAATATTCTAAAAGTTTATGATATTAAGTTCTTAGTATATAAACTTTTATCTGCAGTGCAAGTTAATATATGAAAATATGCAAGTTTTGTAAGAAATTCTCATATATTTTATAAAAATTTGCAAATATAAGCAATGTATTTTCTTAGACCAAACACAACACAAGTCAGCTTATCATGTTATTAATCACAAACAAAGTCAACATCATCTTCTTCTATAGTAAACCCTAATTTTTCAGGGGTATTCAAAACCGGCTCTGCTCAGTCTCATCTGAAGGCAACTCAAAACGACAAACCGGACACGTGTTCCTAATCCCAAGCCATGGAACAATACATTCGCCATGGTACTTGTGACTACAAGGCAACTCTGCAACCTCATTCCCAACACTCATCTCTTCTCTGCAAACCGCACAACACATTGCATCACCATCGTTCTCCTCCGTAACATCCTCTTTGGTCAAAGGAGAGACTTTGAGATTCTTTATGAATGATTTGGAAGCTGGAGGCTTACCAAGACCAGATGAGATCTCAGCCTCAAACAACATCTCATACTCCGTCGTATGAAGATAATCCTCATCGTCTTCTTGTTGATCAATATCGCCACCAATGTATAACTCCATGTTGCTTTCTGCGTCGTCTAGGTTAAACTCGAGACTACGAGAGTTCAACAAAACTTCCCACCCTAGATACCCTCTCCTCTCACCTATTGCTAAATCTTCTTGAGAGATTGTAGCAGAGACGGAGACTGAAACAGAGTTGTTATCATCACCTTCTGCTGAAACCTCCCTCTCATCACCATCATCAACTTCTTCCCACTCGAACTCCTCATTGTCTTCCAAATTAAGCGAATCCCAACAAAGAGGGATCGTCACACTATCATCTTCATCATCATCATCATCATTCACATACTCATCTTCTTCATTCAAATCAACTCCCCAGATCTCCTTCTCTGGATCATCTTCTTCAACATCAGAATCAAAACCAGATTCAACTGTAACTATCACATCACCAGAATCCATTCCTAAGTATCTAATCCCATCAAACAAATCGTCTTCATCATCATCATCATCACAATCAACAAAGCCTCTACCGGATCCTAACCCTAACCCGAAATCAAGTCCCAAACTACCCCCGCGCATGTCGCGATCTCCCTCTACCACACCGAAACCAGAATCTGAACCCGCACTCTCGTAATCGTCACCAAGCGGGCTTACCTGAGATTGCTCAACGCGCTGGTGGAACAAATCCATGACGAAGCTTCGCCTCTCGAGCAGATCAAGACCTCCGGCGGCCGAGACGTCGAATTCGGATTGAGAGACGTAGAGATCGACGTCGTCGTCGGATTGGACCCAGTGAGGAAGCGAATCGAGGATCTGGGAGAGCGATTGGTGGTGTTGACGGCGTTGGTGGAGGTTACGGTTAAAATGGTTCAAAACGGCATCGTTTGCGTCGTGGATCTGAAGGTAAGACATCTCCGCCATTTCTTCCGCCTTCTCTCTCTCTCGCTTTCTCCTCTCGTTGTTTTAGAATGAGCAACCTTTTCGCTATTTATTTTTTAAAAAAATTGTGTAATAAAGACTTTGACTATATATTGGGCCGTACTTTAACGGGCCTTTATATCGCTACGCTGTAAAACTTTGACTATATTGGGCCGTACTTCTATCTGTATGTACTAATTCTTGTTTCTACCAATACTCACATCAAACATTTAATACTCAAACTTGGGTTGTTGCATTAATAATCAAATACCAAAAAATCGTTCCTGAGGTGCTCAGGATTTTCGTTCTTCTTTTGTGAATAAAAATATTATAATTTTTTTTCCCCTTGACTACATAAACTGTTAAGTCAATGATATCAATACATATTGATCTTCTCACACCAACCTTGCGCAGCAAACAACGGTCACCACTCACCAGGAGCCATTAGATTGAAATTCCTGAAGCGCTACCATTGCTTCCTTTGCTCTCTGTTGAATATTTCTAGACCGATGTCTAATTCAATTGCAATGCTACAAGAAGAAGAGGTCCCGGACCTTGTGGTCGGGTGGTAAGAGAAATACTTGGATGCAAACACGTTTTAGGTTCGATCCATCTGTCGCGCGAAACTAAATCACCCATTATTCTAGATTCTCACGTAGATATCGATCTTTCCTATCAGTCCATTTAAATATCCGGAGAGAAAATCTATCTATGGACCATATTTTTAGTTGAAGATTAGTTTGAGCTCTTACATAGGTTTATGATACTCCATGTTAATTCAAAAGAAAAAAAAAAACTATAGAAGAGAGTTGCGATAGAATTTTAAATTTTGACCTTTTACAATATAGAAGTAAATTACTCGTAAACTGATTAAAATCAGATTCAGATTTTTAATAATGTTGTCTTTGATATTGTGCAACGCGTACATATATGTATGTACAACTAAATTATCAGCTTGTATGTTTTTTTTTTTCTGACATCAATTTTGGCCATTTTATTAATTAAATTTGAAATGGTTTAGATAACCATATCGAAATAGCATAACCAAAAAAAAAAAACGATTTATGATCAGATGTAGAACTTCTAGCTAGAGCTTGTATGTTATTGTTTTAGATGGATCGAAATATTATCCTATGTACTCATGTGTTTTAGCTCTTGGCGTCCCTGTTATAAGTTATTTATGGCCGGTTCTCCCAGTCGGGCATAACTGTTTCTTTTGGAGCTTATACTCTTTGCCATTGAAATCCAATTTCAAAAAGTATTTGGTTAACTGAGTTCCGGAGTTATACTTGAAAAGTTTTCTATGTTCCGTAGTTCTTTGCAGGCTTTTGTGTGTTTTCCACTGAAAGTAATATTATGTTACGCAACTCCACTCGACAGCATTTGGATAATTGTGCGACTGAAATTATGCACCTCACCACCTACCTATGCAACATATATACACGTGACGGTAATCTCTTCTGTTACTAAGTAAGAACTAAAGTCGAAAATACAAAAAATTATAACTATGACATGCAAAATGAAATTTGAGATGCAAAAAGGTGATATTCTAGATCATTTCCTTGATATCGAATGGTCAAGTAATTTTGAAAGAATTACAAATTTCGTCCAATTTTCTATGGCGACTGGACTGGCATATTTTTAATATACTAAGATAAGAACTGCACGTGTCGAGAAAAGAGAGACTAAAATAATTCTACTTTTTTTTGTTCTACCTATAGGGCAGAGAGCATCATCGTCTCAATAAGAAAGAAAAATGTTACTATTTCTGAAGAAATAGTTACTAGAAACCCTTCTGCTAGACTAATTACAATTGTGCTCATTCACAGAGAATAGCATTTGTGATATGTCACCTACTTGGAGGTGCATACCACGTGATTTATATGTCCTCTTTTATTGATTACTACGAAGTATGAAGATATCAATCATTTTTCCAACCACGTATTTATTAAAAATATTCGTGTCATTTTAATAAAATACATTGTTCCTACTCCCATTTGTAAACAATATTATGAGTGTTTTCCTCGTATTTATATTCAAAATTATTGTAATTTAAAATTCAAACTATACAGATGGAGTATAATTTATATAAGTATGCATACCATTTTATATTTATTTATAATTGTATTCACATCAAACTATATAAAAGAGGAAAGCAAAATTAACAGAAAGCTTACAATTTTGCGTTCGTTGTATTCCTTTACAACAGAATGTCATAACGCTAACTTTAGAACACTCTTATAATATTAGGTTGTTAACTAGCATTTACTTAACATCAATATCAACTATTTCTAGAAAAGGACACTCCTAACTAAAATGTCGTAAACCATAAAATAATAGTGATAAAAATAATATGATACTAATGTCAAGCTTAAGCCAACACGCCATTAAATTAAATGTTTCTAATTAGTAACCATAAAACTTTTAAGGTTCCATACAATAATATTTTACCTATAAATGTACATATATTATGTTGAACATGTTCTCCATCTCATTGCAATACAATTTCCTCATAATCTATCCTCAAATCAAATTCGAAAGATATCTGTTCTTCTCTTCTACGTACTCTATTGTTATGGCTTCGTCACTTCTGACATGTCCCACAATGATCCCCACCACCGGTTTCACTGTAGTTGTCCGATCAGGCTTACCTTTTAGATCTTCCTTGCCCTCTCTACGCCTGAATCGTCCGTACAACAAGTCATCCTTGTCTATCTCATGTTTTTTTTTTTTTTTTTTTTTTTTTTTTTTGAAAGAATGTTAAATTCATATTCAAAAAAGCCTTTTACATCAAGTGTGAACCTTTGTACATATGACTACTCTAAAGGTCACTTTGGATCACTGTAAACTATAAGAAGATTCATATTCTTGTAGCAAACCAAAATTGCATTATACCCTCCAATTTCTTCCCACCTTTCCCTCTCATTAGGCTAAATTTATTCCTTACTCCTTTCTCAATCAACTTCTTCAAACTCAATAAAGGGATGGCCTTCTCCCCATGTCTAATCTTATTTCTCTCCCGCCAACAATGTATGAATGGAAGCTTGTAAGGAGTACCTGATGCAGAACTGAGCTTTATTCTCCATGTTTCGAGCAGTAATCAGCCTCACAATATCATCCCATTGGACAGTATAGTCAGAACATAGAATCCCTTTTACTAGATGTTCCCAGATCTGTGAAGTGAAAGAACATTCAAAAAAGAGATGATTCCTTGACTCATCCAAGCTCCTACATAAAACACACATCTGATCCACTCCCCTGCTCCATCTTGATATTCTATCCATAGTAGTCAGTCTGTCTTGTATAGCCAGCCAAGTCAGAAACGCAAACTTTGGTGTTGCTTGTGAGAACCAAACTCCCGGAGCCCATGAGCACTGCAACCCGTCTTCTCTTAGCAACAACCAAGTTTCTTGGGTAGAAAACTTGTCTTTATACCCCGACTTCATCCTCCACATGCTAACATCCTCTTCTTCATTCAGCTTATCTCTTAACTCCAATAATTCAGTTTCAATATTATTCAAAATCACCATTCTATGCCTTCTTCTTCTCCTACTACTTTTCACTGCATCCTCCACCGTAGCTTCTCTTTTAATCCCCAAATCGATGAATCCCCGCTCTCCCAAGATATCAAACAAAACGCCCTTGTCTGACCATTTATCAAACCAAAAAGAGGTTTTACAGCCATTTCCCACTTCTCTTCTATAGAAGCCCTTTGCAACTTGTCTATCTCATGTTGCTCCCCAGTGTCTAAAATGGGGGGTACTAGTGCGAGTGACCTCAAACCCGTCGTGGAAAGGTGGCCAGAGTACATACCGCACAAGCTTCCCGACAAGAATTACGTGCGTGTATTCGACACGACGCTCCGTGACGGTGAACAAGCTCCAGGTGGAGCTCTTACTCCACCGCAGAAGCTTGAGATTGCTAGACAGCTCGCAAAACTCCGAGTAGACATCATGGAAGTTGGTTTTCCGGTGTCCTCTGAGGAAGAGTTCGAAACAGTCAAAACCATCGCCAAGACCGTGGGAAACGAGGTTGTTTCTATATTTCCTTCAATTTATTATATAAAGTTTTTATATTCAAATTCCAAATTATGTTTTTATGGGACACTGAATAATGTTGGAACGAATATTACCATGTTTTTACGCAAAACAGAACACGCACAAATGGACAACTTATCAAAATTGTACCATTAAAGACTATATAGTTGACGATGTGAACCTTTGTGTTTGCTAAGGTGGATGAAGCAACAGGTTACGTCCCAGTGATATGCGCCATCGCACGTAGCAAACCAGAAGACATTGAGGCGGCCTGGGAGGCGGTGAAATACGCGAAAAGACCTAAGATACTCATATTCACATCTACTAGTGACATTCACATGAAATACAAGTTGAAAAAGACTAAAGAAGAAGTCATCGAAATGGCCGCGAGTAGTGTTAAGTTTGCTAAAAGCTTAGGCTTCGTTGACGTCCAACTTGGTTGCGAAGATGGCGGCAGGTCCATGTCTTAAAACCCTAATCTATCTCGACTATTTTATTACACGTTATATTTGCATTTTTGAAGTTACCGTTTATATTTGGCAAGAATATACATTTTAAATTTGAAAAAAGTTTGTTATTTGAATGTATTTTCCAACCAGATTATGGAATTTGCGGCTTACATATTTTTAGATCATGTCTTACATATTTTTAAAATACTAGCGTCTAACTAAAATCAAGCAGGTCGGAGAAGGAGTTTCTATGCAAGATTCTAGGAGAATCGATAAAAGCTGGTGCAACCACTGTGAACGTCGCGGACACTGTAGGAATCAACATGCCAGACGAATACGGAGAACTCGTGAGCTACCTCAAAGCAAATACTCCTGGAATTGATGATGTTATCTTCAGTGTTCATTGTCACAACGACCTTGGTGTTGCCACCGCCAACACAATTGCCGTACTATCTTAATTCTGCCTCTTTCACTTCATTACAAATGTCTACATAAAATACATATAGAACAATTAGTTTACATCATATATTTGTATATAGGGTGTATGTGCGGGAGCACGACAAGTCGAAGTAACAGTTAATGGAATAGGCGAAAGAAGTGGGAATGCACCGCTTGAAGAGGTAAGAGCACCCGCAATGGTGTTACCCAAAGGGAGTCCTTAGAAAAAATGTATTTTGATTTTTTAAGTATTATTTTTTTTTTTTAAATTGAAAAAAAAATAATAATATCAACCAATCGCGGATCGCCACATGTCGTGGAGACCCGCAAATAGTGCAAGGATTCACTAAGAAAGAGTCCTTAGTTAGGGATTTTTAGGATTGAATCCTTAATTTTTGATAGGATCCACTGATTATTTAATTTTTTTTTTAAGGACTCCACTTTAAAGATTCCTATTGCGGGTGCTCTAATATATACTAGGCGTTCCACATTGAAATGGAAAAATGAGAACATTCTCGATAAAAAATATTTAGTGGATGTAAATCGATTTACAATATTTTGGTTTTGAATTGAATTGTTGTACGTAGTAGTCGTCATGATCATCAATCATTATCAATATTAATATCTTTTTGTTATGTAGGTCGTGATGGCTTTGAAATGTCGAGGAGAATATCTGATGGATGGTGTCTACACAAGAATAGACACACGCCAAATTATGGCTACTAGCCAAATGGTAACTGTTTATATATACTCGAGAGAGCAAAAGGACCATGCTATATTTTTTGGGCCTTTATAAATATCTGACTAACGAAAAGATGTAAACTATTGAGTAGGTTCAAGAATATACCGGCTTGTATGTTCAACCACATAAGCCCATAGTTGGAGCCAACTGTTTTGTTCATGAGAGCGGCATTCACCAGGTTCAATATATTAAATGATCAAATGTGACATAAGAAAAGAATATGTGAATGATGTAAATTAATTGTTCAAACATTTTGCAGGATGGAATCTTGAAAAATCGGAGTACATATGAGATCTTATCGCCAGAAGATGTTGGGGTTGTAAAATCTCAAAGTGCCAGCATTGTTCTTGGAAAGCTTAGGTAATGATTCTATATACTTCTTAGTTTACATATCGTTTTATTTGGTAATATTTATTTATTTATCCACATGAACAACAATGGAAATATGCAGCGGACGTCATGCTGTGAAAGATCGGCTGAAAGAGGTATTTCAGTATTTCTTGTGATTTCCTTGAGCGTAGTTATACAACCATCATGCATATATTTTTCAAGATTACACTTTTTACAGATAAATATTTGACATTAAGTATACCAGTATGCCTTTATTTTCTATTCTCAGTTGGGATACGAGCTCGATGATGAGAAATTGAACGACATCTTCTCAAGGTTCAGGGACTTAACCAAGCATAAAAAGGTTCTTTTTTTTATTTGCAGTTTTGTATCTTCTCATGCACATATGCGTTACAATTTAAATTAGACATATGATATAAGAATTTAAATACTTTTTTTTTGACAAAATTTAAAATACTAATTGATTATAATATCTCACACTTATATGGTTTCGATTTGTTAATCTGTTCAGAGAATCACGGATGATGATCTGAAGGCGTTAGTAACGTGTCGTGATGAGGTCTCATCACTAAACGGCACTACCGGTGAAGAGACTAACGGCTATGTACCAATCTCACAGATTTCTTCTGTGGTATAAAATCTGTGAAACGTTTTGTTTGAGTACCACTTGTAATATCAAGGTTCCATTTGATATGAATCGGTTGTTTTAATGAATAAAAACAGTATGAAGTTAAAAAACTGTGCGTAAATCAACCTGCCAAACTAGAGATGCATATCTCCACGTGCTCTTTTTTGTTCTCTTTTTACTTTAAAAATGCAGCGCATTAGCAAATCATGTGAGTTTTTTTTGATAAAAATATGTTTTTAATAATATATTTATATTTTACATTTTAAGAAACAATTTTATTAATATGTAAGTGAAAGTATAAGAAAGTTTTTAAAACAAGAAATTTTCTAACTTTTTCTTTTGCTCTTCATTATTTCTATTTAATTTAATGATGAGATATTTTAAGAAATATTACCATTGAGGATGTTTATAGAACTACGGAAAAAAATTCATCTTCTGTTGAGATCCAATCTGATTTTCTGATATTTTTAAGAAATAAAAAGCAGTTGAATAATTAATTACAAAATTGTTGGAACATTTTTAGCTAAAAACCAAGGGAGTGTTATTAGATTATGTATTTACAAAGAACTATATTGATTTAGAATTAGTAAAGTCTGGTGTTATTTGTTTATGAATTTGTAATAAGTATTAAGTATAAAAATTTAGAGTTATTGGAATCATTATTTTATAAAATAAAAATCTCGTGTTATTCAAAAAATAAAAAATAACGGATTTTATCATGACCTAAAAGTGTGTTGTTATTCGTTTATTGATTTTACATATATTCTTCACAAAATCTGATTTATCAAAGTGTTGCACACTTATCATGTATTATGAAAGACGGGATTTTTATAATTTAACAAAATTTAAGTTAATAGCACTTCAAAACCACTCATTTCCCACAATGCAAATTTTGGTAGCGTCACTCTCTGGCCATTGTACAGACTTTTACACGTCGTTACTCAGTCCCCACCCCCCACTGTAAACTTTGTAAAAATAAAATGTCAACTAAAAATACAAACCTATAAAAATAAAATTAGTCGCTGATGAAACGTAGAGATTAGCCGGAAGAAGAAGCTTAAAAATGCGAGCCAGAGAAAACAATGAATTTGTGCAAAAATGTATATACGAGAGTCGAGAAAAACAAAAGAGAACCAGAAATAGAACACAAACTTGAAAAATGAAAAAGATAACAACAAACACAACAAAACAATATTATGCAATATTTAAATATAGTACTCTACATAAGTTTATAATTATCTCTAGTTACAGAATCTAACAACTTACAAAACTCTTTGAACAAAATTTTAAGAAAATACAATTTAAAAAAAAAAAAAATTCGAAAGCTGGCTAATTTTGAAAATCATCAAAACTTTTCTAAATCACAAACCAATAACAGCTCCTAAATATAAATCTGTAAAACCTCTAAATAACAAACTGCTACTTAGAAGATGAATAAAGTTTTGATCAATTTGGTTATGAAATTCAAACATACGGGTTAAATTAAAAAAGATATTTGTTCCTTTGTATTAGTTTTTGTTAGAGCGATAACGCACAAATCTGCGCATTCTCTGTGCTATCTTTCGAGATTAAATTTGATGCACATCACCCATTTATTTTACTAATTCATGATCCATCCTAAATATTTATATTTAACCCCGCAGCGTTCTTGGAAATAAACATAAAGATAAGTAGGATCGTCTTGAAATAAAAAGAAAATGGAGACCGATATATTATATCACAAAATATAATAAAAACAAACTCATAATAAAAACTATTGCGAGATATGTATTAGGCGAGATATGTATTAGGCATGGAAGTTCGAGTACCCGTTGGCGTTTGGATTGGGTTTTTCGGATTTTTAGATTTTTGGGTTTATGCTCCTAAGTTCCATACTAGAATTTTATTAGTACGGGTCAGGTTCGGATAATAATACTTCGAGTTCGGTTCAAAATTGTATTGCGTTCTAAAACCCATAAAATAATCATATATCGCACGGATTCGGGTTATATCGATTCGGTTCGGATGTAACCAAAATAAAAAATATCTAAATTAAATACAAATTAATCTATTACACGTAAAATTAATAAAATAATAATAAAATGTTAAATCAAGTATAAAAACAAACATCATTTGTAAACAATATGTGTTGTCTTATATAGAGTAGATTTTTTATTTCAATGAACAAATTAAGAAAATACTTATTTATAACTAACTGTGTACTATTAATTTTGGATTTTTTGGGTTCGGTTAATAACACTTCGGGTTCAGATTTTTTTGTACCACCCTACAAGATCCGTTCGGATATTTTTTACATTTCTGGTTCGGTTTGGATTTTGGATTCCGGATTTTATGCCCAATGCCTAGTTTATATAATCACTAAAAAAATTTAGTTTAGTTATCACTAAATTTATATATTATATATATATAATGTATTTGAAATTTTGCTTTATAAGAGCCTATAGAAATAAAGGCACGTTGCCTATATATGGCTTCTTAACAGAGATTTGCACATGTGATAATGTCACCTACCTGGATGTGCAAACCATGTCGGCCCTCACTTACACCACGTGTTCGTATGCCCTCTCTTACTGCATTACTAATACCGTAGATATCGACGATATTTTTTATATAGTTATCATGATTGCACCTCCTAGTTTTGAACAATAGTACAATACTATGATTATAACTTTATTTCCCAATTCAAAAAATCTTTTAAAACTATATTATACTGTATAATATTTTTTTGGGATTGGACCACACACTCAATAATGCGAGGTTCAGCAGGTTCAGAGGGGGTCCACAATAAAGCACATGATTATTCACGACCAGAGCCGATTTCGGCAATCTTGTGTTTCTATTTTCCTCTCGAAAATTATAAGAGCATGGCTTCTTAAATTACGATTCTTAACCGAATATAAAAAACCGTCTCTTATCTTTTAATTAAAAAACTATAAAACGATGTTTTTTTATATTCCACTAAAAATCTCAATCTAAGAACTTTAATCTAAAAATCTCAATCTAAGAATCTTTATTAAACATGCTCTAACATTAACATCAAAATTATGCATCATGAGCTAATCTTAGCCGGCAATCTTGTGTATGAAAAATATTTTTACGAAATCAATTTGGTATTTTAAGTTCACCAAAAATCCTAGCAAATTGTAAAGAATAAGTTAAACCCCATTTTTAATGTCTAACACATGTCAACAAAAGAAATAAAATTCAACTACGTAGCTTATAAATTAACTTTTAGAAGCAAACAATGTTAATCGGTACATTAGAAATAAATTTTCATTGCATTGTATTGTATTATTTTAAATAAAAAATAAAATAAACTAATATTTTAATGAATTATTGTAATATAATTTAGCTTTTTTTTATTATTGAAAATAAGGAAAAGTTAATTTTTATTTAAAACTACAATTTTCTTTGTAGATTTTTTTTTTGTCATCGGCATAAACAGAGACTCCTAAGACTCTGCAAACCAAACCGATAATTCTGCATCTATGTTAACGAAAAAAGACGGTTGCTTTCTGGCACTCTGTGCAAGATAATCCGTCAGTGTATTTTGTGTTCTGGTATATGAATGATGTTCGAATTGTTGAAAAATTTCTTCAGGATCTTGATATCTTCCAAATAACTTGTAAAACCTGTCAATTCTTCTGGTTTCGAAACCATCTTCCCCCAATTGAGAACAATCCGTTGTAAATGTGATATGAAACTGATGTAAATTCTGCATGCAATCCATTGTCCAAACAAGCGCTTCCACTTCTGAGTGAAGGGGTGACAGATTCGCCTTTGTGTTCCTTGCGTCCATCAAACTATCAAAACCTTCCAAAACTATAAAATTGTCCTAAAAAAATCTCTTGATTTTTTCATGATCCATCTATAAAACACCATCTACCTGGAATGATTGGTAGGTTAGTGGGCTCGACCTTTATATTTTGGAGAACCCTTTGTGTCAATGAAACATGTGCTTCAGTCCACAATAAAGACTATGTTTCTACCAATTTTAAAGTGTGCCTAGGATCAATATCTATATTACTAAAAAAATATTATTTTCTCCATTCCAGATGTACCATAACATCCAAGCAAATTGATGGTCCTCCATTTGTGAAACAACTCTCCAAAACAAATGATCCATATTCTCGAAAAGTGATGGATCAGGGAAAACATCTGGATTCGATGGGATGTTTGAGAGTGCCCAAACTTGTATCGCCGATGGAAATTCAAAAAACACATGGTTTATTGATACCTCTGATGCCCCACACCTTGCACAGAAAATATTCCCTTGCATCCCCTTTGCTCGCAAGTTTTTCTTAACTACAATGCATCCTAACACTATTTGCAATAAAAAAATACTTCATTTTCAGTAGATATCTTATTTTCCAGCAAAACGCCTTAAAATATCAACTGAAGGACCAAAAACTGGTAGCGGTTTATCCTTGTTAGGGTAGACACGTTCTACTTGGTATGCAGATTTCACCGTATATTTTCTATTATTTGTGAAATGCCATCAGTCTTTGTCAACTAGTTGTTTCCGACTCAAAGGGATAATTTCTATTAGTTTCACATCCTGGACATCCACTAAAGCCTGAATTTCCTACGAATTCTATGTTCGTGATGATGTATTGATGAGAGAATCGGCTGTAAGGTCAGGGTAAAGATTATGATGGATACTATTTGCTGGTCTCAGGCGAGTGGATGGGAGCCAAATATCATTCCATACTGATATGATTGATCTTGATCTTGATCTCACCCTTTTGGTTAGTCATTTGCTTATTAGAGATCTAGCTGAGAAAATACTCCTCCAGCCATATGACGGGGAGTATGATCTAATCGGTTCCAAAGATGATTCCTTCATGAAGTACCGATCTTTAAAAACCCGAGAAAACAAAGAATTCAGTTTCTCGATTGATCGCCATAACTACTTTCCTATCATGGCCATATTAAAATCCGAGAGATCTTTAAATCACAAACCTCCTTCATCCTTATTGAGACATAGTTTATCCCATGATTTTCAGTGTATATCTTTTGTATTTCCCCCTGAACTCCACCAAAATTGTGTTACTGCACTCGTTAATTTCTTTGTTATTGTGTTTGGTGAGCGATAGCAGTAACCATTGATTTAATAATCACTTCCTTCCTCCCTTTTGAAAAGAACTTAAAGTCCATCCATTAACTTTGTTGCTTAAGCGATCTTGAACAAAACCAAAAACCTATATTTTCGATCCTCTCAAACTCTCTGGTATTCTCAAATACGATCTTATCCCACCTATATTTTGTATTCCTAAAATATCCCGCATATCATGCCAAGTAGATTCCTCAATTTTATGTCCAAATTGAATGGAAGATTTCTAGAAATTTATCAGCGGGTCTAATACCTCATCGTATTCCTTTAAGATCCTTGGAATGGTTTGACATTTTTCTTTCTGGGCCTTAAAAAAACAGACTATCGTCTGCGAAGAGTAAGTGAGATATCGGAGGAAAGGCCCTAGCCACTTTCAGCCCGTTAGTTGTTTTTCTCTCTGCCTTTTTAATATTTTCGGTTAAAGCTTTTGTGCACATGACAAAAAAAAATAAAGGGTTCTCTTCTCGAAAATATCTATGTGAAATTATTTACATTAAAAGTGATACCATATCTATATTAAAAATAAACACTTGACCAAATTATATTTAAACAAATAAAACAAAATTACCATATTAAATGATAAGATACATGTATTTTGTATCACACGATGTCGTTAGCTTATCCAAAAAATATCCAATATTATTATTATTATTTTGATAATTTTTGTGTAATTCCAAAAGTTTTCTAGACCCAAAAACTAGTTACTAAGAGGTTCATAGAAATCCGGATTTTTTTGCCACTTAATACGTCTAAAGGTGGCCAAAGTAAATCGAACCCAATGCGAAAGCTCCAGCTGGAACTATTTTACCACTGGGCCAAGACCACTCGGTTAAATAATAATAATATAAGAAAATAATAATATTATTATTTTTTATTTTTTGAAAAAATATTGCTTCGTTAAGATTGGAAGGGTTTTGATTTTTTTATTCACTTCCTTGAATAATGTTGAATTTTAACTCACACATCTAGTTTTGTTAGTTTTTTTTTAGGATGAAACTGAAATATACGGGGTCTAATTGCAAATTTCTCTGTTTGTTAGGTATGCGTTTGGCATATTCGAATGTTATAAACGTTTTGCTCAACGGTTTTTTATTCTCTTTTCTTTTGGCATTTGGCATTTCATGCCAGGTTTACCAGCTCCCGATATTTGTTTGATAAATTATTTTTTTAATAGCTTTCGATGGAATTCCATAAAGGTCAAACTTTCATGAAACTAGTACCACAAAGTCTTTTTTTTTTTTCAAAACTAGTGCCACAAAGTCTACAATTCATTTTTGGAAATATGTAAAGAAAGCATTGATTACTTAGCATTTTTAGTTATTTATTGTTTATAAGATTGACTGTTGTTTTATAAAAGTCCATATACTAAGATAGATAGCACATGAAACGAGATGCATCGGCATTTTTGGTGAATGACTATTAACATTATAACTGGCTGATTTGGAATTTTATACAAATTAATAAGCTACTTAGCTAACAAGAAGAAGAAAGCTACTTAGATTTAAAATTTGATTTTTTTTTCTGTTTTCAATAGATTTATAAAGTTTTGTGAACAAAAAACTCGATTGAAATAAAGAGTTTTTTGTTAAATTTCTTTAGCTTCTCATTTAAAATCATTTGATAGAAACTCCTGAAATTTTATATGCATACATTTTTAGAGATTAAGATCTGTGAACCATTAATTTTTACATAATTTGGATATCCCTTTTCGAGAAAATGACCATTCTAACCATTAATTTTGCATACCATTAAAATTGGATGCAGGTTCGAGAGAACAACCTATTTTTTGGCCAAATTATAAAAGTGTATAGATCAATTATTAAACCTTTTATTTGTTAGGTGTAGGGGTTTTGATACATTATTAAATTTCTTACAACTTAAAACTAGTTGACAGTAATTAAATGACTTAGATCTCTTATATATTATTCATGTCTCACTATAACTTATGATATATAATTTTTATTTACAGATTCTTTAGAGATTAAAACTTATAGTCCATTAACCATACATAATCCTAATAATCTTTTGCATTTAATTGTAATTATTATAGGTGTGTGTGTGACATTCAACACTGTTATTGGTCTCAAACTGGTATCTCTTAAGAATTTATTCATAACAAGAATCTCAAAACAATCAAAATTTAGTTTGATCCTTAAATCTGATAGCGATCAACATTGATTTCCTCTTTCTGAATGTCTTCACTTCTACTTATTATACCCGTTCTATTACTATATACTTTTGTCTCTTCTAAATCTATGGTGATGATTGTTTCCTAGTTTTTAGATTTTAGTTTCTAGTTTTTGGTTTTTTAGTTTTTAGATTTTAAATTTTGGTTTTTAGTTTTTGGTTTTTGGTTTTTCTGTAGATTTTAGTTTTTGAAAAAACTTGAATGGTGATTTTAGATTTTGGATTTTAGTTTTAAGAAATAAATTAATAAATAAAAATAAGTAATAATAATAAAATATATATCTACAAATAAAAAAATTTAAGATCATACATTAGATGAATATAAATACCAGAAATTCTCTCTTATATATAAAATGATATTTATTAAAAGCTTATTAGTGAATATCAATATTCTGATAATTAAAAAAGTGGAACGTAATGTTCAAAATTAATCGTCCACCATTTTTCATTCTGATAATTATTTAAAAAAAAACATCTTTACTTTATTTCGTACTTTAACTATAAGTGCAGATTTACACAATGAAATATTAGAACATATGTTGAAATGTTTTTCCGAGTGTTAGGGATGAAAAATGATTGGTCTAACTGTATGTATAATCAGTTATTTTTTATTAATTGTTTATTTGATAGTGTCTGGTTTAACTATAAGTGCTAATTGAGTATTTGTGGTAAACGAGTGCGTGAGTTATTAAAATACTTACATTTAAAAAATGATAAATAAAATATTCAACGTTGGCAAAAATTTAAGAAAACACAGATTTTAGTTTTTGTGTAGAACTAGGTAGTTATTTGAAAAACTAGTTTCCTTAGTTTTTAGGGAATCATTTTAACAAAATCTTGATTGGCAAATAAAATAGTTTTCAAAAATAAAAACCAAAAACCGTTTTAAAAACTAGAAATCCGAATGCCCATTGGCTTAATTACTCCGGAAGAAAAACTAGTATGACACCCTTATTGTGCCAGTATTTTACCTTAATTGATTAAACGTCTGTACTCTGCTATGGCTCTGATTGTTTAATCTTTAGAGGCTTTCAAGGTTAGCTATAAATAATCATTACAAACGGTTACACAATTGGCATGGCTTTAGAATAAAATTAGTTATTCTGGTTTTGAGATTTTAAAAGAAATTTCTTAAGTCTGATTTTAGTAGCTTTGAAGTCAAATCTTAATTGGGCATTAAATTTAGAATTTTATTGATTTTACTGTACCATTACCAACATGTATTTGCGGTTGATAATGATTATTGGCATTTCATAACGATACAAATGCTATCATTATTTTGTACTGCTTTGTGTGGTTTCAAACATCTCAAAACTAAAGTTGATTTTTAACGATTTTGCGGATAGAAATTTAAAAAATTATTTTTTAAAGGAAAATATCATTTAAATACATAAGTATAAAATAATAGATTGAAACTAAAATTCAGATATTATAATTACAATATATGAATAAATTTTATATTTTAAAATTTTATTCCCTAACGAGTACCACTAATATACTTTATATATCTATATTATTAAAATTAAAGTATTTTTTTGGTACTGTTTGGAAACATGGATAACAATATAAATAAGAATTGTTTATAAACACAGATAACAATATATTACGGAAAAATATGCTTATGTTATTAAGAAAATTGGAAGTCCATTATATTAAAAAAAAACTATCTATTTGAGTCAGCTTTAAAATATATTAAAATATCCCAATTTAATTACCAAAAAATATCTTTTGTCTAAAATAATCATAAAACAAAATTTAAACTTTATATACATATTTCAAATCAAATAATAATTTAAAATTTATATATATCAAAAATTGATTCAAAATATACATATATTCAAAAAATGATTTTTACTAAAATATTTTCCAATAACCATTATAAAGTTTTTTCAATATATATAAGAAAAATAGAATACAAAGCTCAATTTCAAACACCACCTTAAATTATGCTTAATATATTTCACATTAAGTTTTAAAATTATAATATATGTGATTATTTATATGATGATACATACAAAATACTATTAATTATATGATTACTTTTATGATTGTACATATACAATACGATTAATTATATGATGACACATATGATATATAATAGTGACCAACATGAAAAACAACACATCCGCGCGGACGCACGTATCAAAGTCTAGTTTTTCTTAACCACTAATATATATTCCGTATGTGCATATTTTCAATATGTACATATATATAAATCAAAGACTTAAAAAAATATATATTTAATCTTCATAAAGAAACAATTTCTTCAATAAGTTATAATTTTTCACCTAAAGAATGTCATATTATAAGTAATTATATTCAATTTATAATTTTTATATTTATTAGAAAAATTATTTTTTGATATTTCTCTAAATATATATTTTAATTTTTTTTTATTTAATCACTCATTAAATATTCAGCAGACGCACTAACTTCTAATTGTTATACTACTCGTACGAATCACTTAGAAAATGTTATTGGTTGTATAAACTGAAATCAACTCTTTAGATTTAAAAATATCAATTTTTGTTATTTCAAATCGATTCACTATTGATTTGGATATTACCTTTTAATTTTGCATCATCGTATTTATACTTTCAAAATAGTGACATTTGATTTCTACATTGCAATTAAACTTAACAAAACAATTAACAAATCTATCAGTTTTTCAAACTTTTATAATATTTTTTATGATCTTTATGTTTTTCACTTTTTTGGGTCAATTTTAGATTTGTGATTTTGTACCCAAAATAATATCTTAGGATCTAATCGTATTATGTTAAATTTGGTAATATTGGTAAAATGGAAAATTGTTTTGTTTAAAAAAATTAGATTTTGCAATGATTGTTTTGTTTAATTTTTTTTAGATTTTGCAATGATGGTTTTTTTCTGGATAAATGATGATAATTATAATTTTTAATAATAGTGCTCGATGATTTATTTTTGTTAAGATGATTTTTAAATCTTAAGGTAAAAGGGTAAATTTATTAATATAATTTATACATGAAACTAGACTCATATCCATTCAACTAATTTTCAATTCAAATAATTATAAGAATCGATTAAACAAGAATAAGGCTAAATTTTAGAATCCATTGCAATTCACTAGATTTTAAGACAGAAGTTATAATCAATCACTGAATAACAGTCAATTCTAAAATCTATAAAACTAATTTTAAATTTATTATTAAATGATATCATTTTAATAATGTTTAAGGCTCCAGCCACTAACAACGTCCGCGAACGCTTACACTCACAACAACAACAAATGTGGTTAAATTAGCCAGATACTTAGGGCATTATTAGTGAGAATATCTCACTAAGTACCTACCATTTAAAAGTAATTAAGATAACTGATTTGAAATAGTAGGAAAAAGAAAGATAATTTGTTAGCATCAATTGTTCATAAAGGTACCGTAAATGCAATGGCGAGAGACTATTCTACACCTGTTAACTCCACAATAACTCTATTAATTCAAAAAACAAAAAATAAATACATAATTTAATATTATATATGAGAAACCCACTTACGTTTTCTCCCTTGTGCATGCTCTCAGAACATGTCCATGAACAAGTTTTATTTGAGTATTTTAAAAATAAAAGAAAAAGATTAAATAAAATTAGGAAAGAGAAGCAAAATATCTCAAACAAGATTTTGTTAGATACATATAAGAATTCTCTTTTCTCACATGTTTAATTTTAATCGGTTTCATTTTTCTAAAATCTAATAAAACATAATTCATCAATTCATTTATATTAAAATATAAGTATTAATTAGTTGAGAACCTCAATTGAGATATTTTATGATGAGTTGTTTTAAAATAACTTTATTGGTAAAATCCACGTGGATTTATAAGAAAAAATTAATAATATAATGTATTAATTTTCTTAAGGCAGCTAAAATGTTAATAGAATATGTTAACTAAGTATCTAAAAAAAGTTTTCAAAAGTTCTTATATGAGAATTTTTCATGCTTCTCCCTCATTTTTTATTGCTTTTTTTTATTATTTTCTATTGTGAGAATTCATTTTAACATTAACTGTTGGGGTTGCTCTTATATTTTTTCTCATATGGCACAAATGTAATAAACTAATAATCTGTTTTCCGACATTATAAATATACCTTTTTCTTCCCTATATATACTTGTTTTGCAATATCCATTAGTATCAATAAAATTGTTATCTGACACATTCCGGCATGATCTCCATCTCCCCCACTGCTTCCACCATGGTCGTCCAGTCAGTTCTACACTTTGCATCTTCCTTCCCTTCTCTCGGTCTAAACCGTCCATACAAAAGGCCGTCCTTGTCCACCTCGTGTTGCTCCTCTTTGTCCAATAAGGCTGGGACTGGTGCTACTGATTTCAAACCCATCGTGGAAAGGTGGCCGGAGTATATACCGAACAAGCTCCCCGACAAGAACTATGTGCGTGTATTGGATACGACGCTCCGTGACGGGGAACAATCCCCTGGTGCAGCACTTACTCCACCGCAGAAGCTAGAGATTGCCCGGCAGCTTGCCAAACTCCGAGTAGACATCATGGAAGTTGGTTTCCCTGCGTCATCAGAGGAAGAGTTCGAAACCATCAAGACCATTGCCAAGACTGTAGGGAATGAGGTTAATAATGTCTTCCTTCAATATATAACGTAAAGATTTTATGTTTAAACTATACAGTTAACCTTTTTTTTTCAGGGACATTAGGTAAAAATTGGGATTAATATTTACATCGTTTGTACGCAAATCCAGAGCTTAGCATAACTATAGTTAACAATGTAGTGTTGTTTCGCTTAGGTGGATGAAGAAACAGGTTATGTTCCAGTTATATGCGGCCTCGCACGATGCAACCATAGAGACATCGAGGCGGTTTGGGAAGCAGTGAAGTACGCCAAGAGGCAGACAATAATCATATTCATATCTACTAGTGACATTCACATGAAATTTAAGTTGAAAAAGACTAAAGAAGAAGTCATTCAGATGGCAGTGAGTAGTGTTAGCTATGCGAAGAGCTTAGGCTTCAACGACATCATATTTGGTTGCGAAGATGCCTGCAGGTCCGTATCTTAGAACCTTTATACATATGTTTGTTTGCGTCCATTGGTCTTAAAGTTACGATACATTTTGGTTGTGTACGTTTTACTTATTCCCTATAAATCATTCGAGATTTGATTTTTTCAAAATTTTATTTATATATCATCACCACATATAATTTTGAAAAACAACAATAACATAACTTAACAAAAAGTAGATCTATAACTTTTATATTATTATAAATGTTTTAAATGTATGATTTATATTTAATGTTATATATTACATAACTCATTAATCTTATTGTTTAAGTTACTTATTGGATATTATTACTATGATTTGTTTTATACATTTTATATTATTATTAACTGTTATGACATTTTCGAGTTTTTTAGAAGAAATTCATAATATAAAATAATCAAATAGACAATATTATTCAAAATATGTTTTCTAATTTCTACACTTTGCATATAATACATTTTAAATTTTTATTTAGTTATACTATAGAAATGATATTTTTAGGATAATTTATTTAAATAAAACCATTTAAGAAAATAAAATAGGTTAATTTACCAATTTTAAGATAAATTTGTCATATTTAATTCATTTAATACTTATATTTTAATATAATAGAAATATTTTATAAATTAGCATATAATTTAATTTTTTGTTTTGTAATCAAATTTTAATTAAGAAATTAATTAATGTGTTATTTAATAAATTTATTTAAAAAATTTATTTATCAACATATTTTTGTTAAAAAAAAATTTATAGTTAAATTGACTTATCATTAATATATAAAAAATTAATGTAAATCAAATATGTCATATTTAGTAATTATTTAAATGGTTCTACTACGACTTGTCAGCAGTAAATAAAAAAATAGAACTATAAATTAATAGTACATTTATAATTTTAATAAAAAAATATTTGAATTTTTGAAATATTCTTAAAATAAGATAATAATAAAATTTGGCTACATACAATCAATGTTTTTAAAATAAGATAATAACAAAATTTGACTACATACCACAAATACTATAATGTTAATCGATCAATATATTTTAACCACAAATATAAATTATATAAATAATAATTATTATAATTCTTAGAAAATACTATAGTTTAATATATGATTATCAGTATCCCATTAAATTAATTGTAAATATATCTCAAAGGACAAACATAAATTTTGTGATTAAAATTCAAAATTTTATAAATATTTAATTATTTAAACATGTAAAAGATACACATATAGATAAATTCTCGAGACTATTAATTTGTTTTTTGGATTTAAATGCTATACAATGCATTGGTTTTTGGATTTATAGCACCGATATAAAAAAAGAGTTATTGAGTTTTTTTGGATTTAAATGCTATACAATGCATTGGTTTTATGGTTGACAATTAATTTGTCAAGATTAATGTAATAAATAACTTTAACCGATCAATATATTTAACCAACAAATATATATGTATATATAATCCACTCGAAATTATAGTATAAAATATAAAAATGTTTAAATAAATACATTCGTTAAACAAATTAAATGAAGACACAACATATATATTCGTAATTTCAGTTCATAATTGTTTTAACCGGCAGAACATAATTTAAAAAAAAAATAATAGTGCGTTTATATTTGGAAAAAATATTGTATAAATAAAATTTATAATTTTCCGTTTAAATGTAAAGTTTCTTTCAACTAATTTATGGTGGGCCTGTAGTGCATCGTGTAGTTGGGGACATCCGAGTTTTCATAGGCCATGGACTAATATAGATGTAGGTATGGAATAGTTAGGTTATCAAGAAAAATGTATTATTTAAGCACAAGCTTTCTTTCACATGTAAACAAAAACACATAACTGGAACATTTCAAACAGTCATGTATATATAATCCACTCGAAATTGTAGTATAAAATATAAACCTGTTTAAAATAAATACATTAATTAAAGAAAAAGAATAACTTAAACCGGCAGTTCATAATTAAACTAAGATATAATTAAATCAAAATCAGCATAAATAATTATTCGTAATTTCAGTTCTTACTTGTTTAAACCGGCAGCACATAATATATTTATTTTCATATAATAGTACGTTTATATAAAGGCAAAAATATTCTATATAAAAATGTATAACTTTCCGTTTAAATGTAAAGTTTCTTTCTCATAATTTATGGTGGGCCCGTAGTTCCATCGTGAAGTTGGGGGGACATCCGAGATTTCACATAGGACTAATATGAATTATTATTTTTGGACTAATATATGGATGTCAGTATGGAATAGTTAGGTTATCAAAAAAAATTATTATTTAAGCACAAGCTTTCTTTTCACATGTAAACAAAAACACATAACTGGAACATTTCAAACAGTCATGTTATAAAAGAGTTTTAGCTGTTGTTTGACATGGTTATGGTCAGGGCCGTGCGACAGTAGTAATAAAAGAAACCTTCGCTTATGGACAGCAAACAAAAAAAAGATCAAGAGCCATCATCTACTATTATCATAGGCATAACCAGAAAAATTTGAGTTTATACGATGAAAGTACTATAGTAGTTTGGATTAAAAAAATGAGCTTAATTATAATTAACGGATACATGGGTTTCCTTAGTAACAGCAATGTAAATAATTGTTAAAGAACTAGAATAATTATGGGATATTGGTGATTATAGTTGTGACTGCATTTTTGAAATATAAAAAAAGTAGGTAAAATTATATCGTAGTTAATGATTATTTTATCTTAAAATTAGTTATAAATTTAATGATTAATAGTTGATTAATATTTTTTAAAAATATTTTTTTTTTGTATAGTTACTATTATTTATAATTACTTATATGTTTTTCCTCTATTATAATATACACTATTATTTTTATGTAGAAATTTCTATGGTTCACTATGGACCATAAATGCTCGCACGGCTCTGGTTATGGTCCCATGGATTCTAGTGACAATGTCCTCTACGTATTTTCTATCATGTCATATTATGATTTGTAAAACTAGGTTGTTTTGCTCAAAAAAAAAACTAGTTTATGATTAAAACGAAGCAGGTCGGAGAAAGAGTTTCTGTGCAAGATTTTAGGAGAAGCGATTAAAGTGGGTGCAACCACTGTCAACATCGGGGACACGGTAGGGATCAACATGCCGCAAGAAACTTGGGAACTTGTGAGCTACCTCAAAGCCAACACTCCAGGAATCGATGATGTTGTCTTAAGCGTTCATTGTCACAACGACCTTGGTGTTGCTACCGCTAATGCAATCGCCGTAATAAAATCAACTCTGCTTTTGTTTCGCTCATCTACGCATATTAATTTATTCAAATACATATATAATAATTATTAGTTTACATTTTCTATGTAGGGTATATGTGCGGGAGCAAGACAAGTTGACGTAACGGTCAACGGAATAGGTGAGAGAAGTGGGAATGCAGCACTAGAAGAGGTAAAGTTTCACCGAGGCCGTCTATAAAAACTTGTAGGACTTGTGCACTTTAAAAAAAAACATTCCTCTTATTTGGTATGTATAGGTCGTAATGGCTTTGAAATGTCGAGGGTCATACGTGATGGATGGTGTTTACACAAGAATAGACACACGCCAAATTATGGCTACTAGCAACATGGTAAACTTTCTATACAAAACATGGAGAAACGATAATGTTAGGTCCTTTTGGCCGTTTATGATAAAAGGACAGAATACGTTCATATTAGAGGTTTCTAAAAAAATAATAATATTTTAGTAAAAAGCACTTCTAAAAATTGAAAAAAAATTGACATGAATCTTTCAAATTTTTGGGAAAAATATCTACTAAGACATTATTATTTTTGTCGAGAGATTCTAGTTGAAAAACCTTTGTTGGTGATGTTCTAATAGATTAAATTATTGAGCAGGTTCAAGAATATACTGGGCTGCGTGTTCAAGCGCATAAGCCTATAGTTGGAGCGAACTGTTTTGTTCACGAGAGCGACCTTCATCAGGTTTATATGCATCTATACAATATATATACTGACAATAAATAAAAAAATCATTTGGTTTATATGATGATCATTTTTCAAATTTTTTGCAGGATGTAATCTTGAAAAGTCGGAGAACATATGAGATCTTATCTCCAGAAGATGTTGGGGTTGTAAAAACTGAAAATTCTGGCATTGCTCGTGGCAAGCTTAGGTAATTATTCCATTAATTGATATTTTATTGGTTTTACTTAATTAAAGCTACGTATGTACCAGATTGTTTAATTGATTTGAAAAAAAAAATATGCAGTGGACGTCATGCTGTGAAAGATGTCTGAAAGAGGTATCCCTTGTGATTTTATAATTTCTTTTGTAATTGGTTTATACAATATATCATTCATTATTAAATAAGAGATGAATATTTAATTTGATGAACCATTGATGAATATACCTGAGTGTTTATTTCTGCTCTCAGTTGGGATTTGAAATTGGTGGTTATAATTTGAACGAAGTTTTCTCACGGTGCAAAGATTTATCCAAGCAGAAAAAGTCTAGTTCATTTTCTCTATTGTATCTTCTAGTGGACATATAGGCGTGTTATGATTTGGCTTAGAAATATTTCATTTTCATTACACATGATATATGTACGTAACATAAAATCTCAAACTTAATTGGTTTAAATTTGTTAATCTGCTCAGAGAATCACGGATGCTGATCTGAAGGCATTGGTAACGTGCGGTGAATCTGGTGATGAAATCTCTTCCGACAAATTAAACGGCTCTAACGGTAAAATAAACCTTTGGGGATATCTACCAGTCCTAAAGGTTTCCTCTATGGTATAAATGTATGAACACAACGAAATAAAATAAATAAATAATAAATGTATGATCATTTTTATAAGTTTGCATGTAATATCAAAGTTCCATTTGGTGATATTCTGTTGTTGTAATGAATAAAAACAATAATAAGATGAACATTTTTTGTTGAACATTAATGAACATAAAGTTCCATTTTATGATGTACAAACATTAATGAACATTTTTTTTTAAAGGTGTTAAATTATTTCAAATAAAAAACTTCTTTAAAATGTATAGAAAAACTCGTGAGACTATGTAGACGCAAACCACATCCCAATTGAGTTCTTAATAATCTTACTTCCTCCTCCTCCAAGTGATGAGATTCTTCCGTATCTGCTTGTCGATAGCCTTTCTTAACGTGTTGAGGTCTGTTGTTGCTTTTCATGCCTTCTACCATTTCTCTCCCTCTAATATTAACGAACATTTACTCAAACCAAGTGACTAAACGGGCTCTCACATTTAAGTTTAAACCAACCATTCACACGCCACAATAACCGGGTTGCTTTTTGAAAAAAAAAAAACTCTTAAGGCGTTTTAGAAGTCCACTACATGGGTTGTCCTTTGTTGCAGTGATTCGAGTCTGCAAGTACATCACGAGAGTTTCTTAATTCTATTTTGGCGAAATGTTCATTATATACAAACTCCAATCTTAACCTGGCCATCACAAGTATATAATAACAAGGAACGCAATCCTCGCATTGATCCAATGCCGGCCGGCTAAGAGACAAAATGTGGAGTAACACGCAGAGCCAATTGTGTTATGCGTGCGAGTCATGCAAGATTGGAGTTTTCAAGGGTATAAGAAAAAGATGGAGGATTCTTCTCGTCTTCAATCTCCTTGTTACCCTTCTTGTCGTCTTACTTTACATGGAAGCGCCGGTTCTTGTAAGAACTCCCTTCATTTTTTTTTTAAATGTGTGCATGCACTAATGGAAATAAATAGTGAGATCCTCTAAAAACATAACATCTACCCTTAAGAAATATATGAAATTTTGCATAGTAGAAAAACTATGAGAAAATATTATATAAAATAAATGTTTATCATTAGTAATCTGAGAATATGTTTTAGTGAAAGAAATGTAGAAGATATATATCCATTGAGGGTAATATCCTCATCAATTTGATTCCATACTTTAACAGAGCCAACCAATGTTGTACTTTAACAGGTACAAGAAAGAAACACAATGTCTGGATAAAAAAGCAAACTACTTGAGGAAAGTACAAAAAAGAAACAAAAACACATAAGCAACCAGTGACGTTAAGAGCTCCAGTGTTGTCCATGTCGGGTTAATGAAAACCGTCGGAATCATGGGAATGACTAGCGAACCGCAGAACCATCCGGCCGTTAGTGCACCAATTCTGCGATCATAATAACCAAATCCCAATCAATGAAAAGAATAAAAAAAAAATTCAAGTTCTCGTTTCAGCTAGTTTTCAATTAGCACCAGGAGGTTACCCGATTAAGCAAGCTCTCCCCAAGCTCTTTGTCATCTCATTCAGGAAATATATGCAAGCAGCCAACGAAACCGCCACCTACAAGTATAAAATTCAATATCTTAACCTCAAACCATCTGTTAAGAGAATCATTAGGTGGATGAAAGTTTTACAACTAGTTAATGGTGGTCCAATAGCTGCCATCATGAAGTTGAACGATACATCATCTAGTCCTGAATCTCCTGATGATGTGACTTCACATAGCTTTTGTTATATGGATTCTAGTGACTAATGGCCTCTGCATATTTTCTATCATGTCATATATAGATTTCTTTTAAATACCAAGGTTCCATTTGATATGCATGTGTTGTGTTAATGAATAAAAACAGTTTGAAGTTGAAAAATTATTTGCAAGTCAACCTGGCAAACTGCCAAATTCCGCGCATTTTGTGGTATCGTTTCAGAAATTAAACTTGATGCACGTTACCTATTTACTCTACTACTTCATGATCCACCCAAACTATTTATATCAAAATCTCCCAGCGTCATTGGCAATGAACATACAATAAGTTAAAAAAGATTATAAAAATATTAAGAGCATCTTCACAGAGATTAATATGTGATAATGTCACCTACCTAGAGGTTCATTCCACGTGATTAGTATGTCCTCTCTTACTGATCAGTACTAACAATATAAATATCGATTATTATCTTGATAAAATAATCATGATCGTGCTCCTATTTTGAACAAATATTATAATTATATTATGGGACCCTTATATTATTGTGTGTGTATTTATATGTGAATGATTTAGAATTTGTAATGATCAAAACTTACACTTTTGTTTCTCACTATGGCACATTTGTAGTAATTTGTTTTCCGAAGTTTTATACTGATTTTGCAATCTCCTTTAATTTTAGTATTAATAGAATTGTTAACGCTAATTAAGAAGAACATTTTCCTCTCAACTATCCTCCAAATCGAAATCTCTCGCCATCTGACATATTCCGATATGATCTTCACCACCGGTTCTACAGTGGCCGTCCAGTCAGTTGTACACTTTGCATCTTCCTTTCACTCTCCCGATCTGACCCGTCCATACAAAAAACCGTCCTTGTTCACCACATGTTGCTCCTCTTTTTCCAAAAAGGTTGGGACAGAGAGCAGCAACATGTGCGTGTATATACCGAACAAACTCCCCGACAAAAAGTATGTGCGTGTATTTGACACGACGCTCCGTGACGGGGAACAAGCCCCCGGTGCAGCACTTACTCCACCACAGAAGCTAGAGATTGCCCGGCAGCTCGCCAAACTCCGAGTAGACATCATGGAAGTTGGTTTCCCTGCGTCCTCTGAGGAAGAGTTCGAAACCGTCAAGACCATTGCCAAAACCGTAGGAAACGAGGTTGTTAATTTATACCTTCAATTTATAACATAAAATTTTAATGTTTACACTATATAGTTAACTTTTTTTTTTATGTCAGGGACATTTGATAAAATTGAAAAGAATATTAACATTGTTGTTTTTTTTTTTTTGTCAACAGAATATTAACATTGTTTGAACGCAAATTAATACAATTACAAGTGTAGTAATATTCCAGAGTTTACCTTAATTATAGTTAACGATGAACTGTTGTTTCTCTTAGATGGATGAAGAAACAGGTTACCTCCCAGTTATATGCGCCGTTGCACGATGCAAACAGAGAGACATCAAGGCGGTTTGGGAAGCGGTGAAGTACGCAAAGAGACCGACAATACTCATATTCATATCTACTAGTGACATACACATGAAATATAAGTTGAAAAAGACTGGAGAAGAAGTCATCCAGATGGCAGTGAGTAGTGTTAGGTTTGCTAAGAGCTTAGGCTTCAATGAAATCCAATTCGGCTGCGAAGATGCCGGCAGGTCCGTATCTTAATTAGAACCTTAATACATATGTTTGTTAACTTGAGTCCATTGGTTTTAAGTTACAGAATAATTTTGTTGTTTACATTGTACATATGTGTTTTTATTTGGCAGGTATCTTGTATATATAACAAGTGTTATTTTGTTATTTAAATGTAAAAGTTTTACAACTAGTTAATGGTGGTCCAATAGTTGCCATCATGAAGTTGAGTGATCCAACATCTAGTCCTGAATCTCCTGATGATGTGACTTCACATAGCTTTTGTTAGATAACGTTATGGATTCTAGTGACTAATGGCCCTCTAAATATTTTCTTTCATGTCATATATAGATTTTTATTTTTTAACTAGTTTGTGATTAAAATGAAGCAGGTCGGAGAAAGACTTTCTATGCAAGATTCTAGGAGAAGCGATCAAAGCGGGTGCAACCACGGTGAACCTCGCAGACACGGTAGGGATCAACATGCCGCAAGAAATTGGAGAACTTGTGAGCTACCTCAAAGCCAACACTCCTGGGATCGATGATGTTGTCTTCAGCATTCATTGTCACAACGACCTTGGTGTTGCTACCGCTAACGCAATCGCCGTACTAAAATTAACTCTGCTTTTATTTCATTCATCTACGAATATCTACATATTCAAATACATATAGAACATGTAGTTTACATTTAACATATATAGGGTGTATGTGCGGGAGCAAGACAAGTGGACGTAACGGTAAACGGAATAGGTGAAAGAAGTGGGAATGCACCACTTGAAGAGGTAAGTTTATATTCTATCACCGAGACCGTCTTGCAATTTTTGTAATCTTTGGTATGTATAGGTCGTGATGGCTTTAAAATGTGGAGGCGCATCTACGATGGATGGTGTGTACACAGGAATAGACACAAGCCAAATTATGGCTACTAGCAAGATGGTAATTTGCTATATATACACGTGGAGAAACGACCATGCTATTTTTTGGGTCATTATATGCCATCTGACTAGTTAACTTATATATGTAAACTGTTGAGCAGGTTCAAGAATATACTGGCTTGTATGTTCAATCACATAAGCCCATTGTTGGAGCCAACTATTTTGCTCACAAGAGCGACCTTAACCAGGTTCCATATACAATTACTAATACAATATTTTTATTTTTGGTCTTACTAATATAATATATATGCATAAATATAATGATTTTGTTTATATGATGATTTTCAAATGTTTTGCAGGCTGGAATATTCAAAAATCAGGGTACATATTCACCAGAAGATGTTGAGGTTGTGAAATCTCAAAATTAGGCATTGTTCTTGGAGGCACAACAATAGGGTTCCATGGAAGCGTTGGTTCTTCTACGAACTCCACTTTTTAATAAAAAAATGCTTACATTATGTTTGATATTTCTTGAACATGAATATCGGTTTGTATCTTTTAGTAAAAACTAAAAATAAATAAATATCGGTTTCTCCGGTTTGGTTATATCAATGTTTGCCTGGATTGATGGAAATACATATTGCGATGGTCTAAAACCTAACATGTTGTTACCATGAAAGAAATATATGCACTTTTGCGAAATAGACAAACTATGTGAAGATATATCTAAGAAATAGTACGATCATTTTGATTGTTATATAACATGTGTGTATATACATCCATGAACTTTGCAACTGCATGTATAACAACAACAACGATACTCATACCCAACAACTGATTACTATTTGATTTTGATTTATGAATAGATGGATTTTTTACCATTTTATATTCAAGATAATACAAATAGAAATTAAACGGAAAAAAAAATACAGACTCGTATTCTTCAACGTAATAACAAATCAGAAAAATCATAAATCTTATATTACGTTGTTCAATTTTCTAACTTCAACAATATTGTTTCTTTCAACAATATTATTTCTGGTCTCACAAAGTCAAATCAAAGATGCATAGAATTTTTTTTATTTGTTACACAGTTCGGTTATACCCAAAATAATTCGAATCTGAATCCGAACCTTAAAAATCCGAACCCGATCTGAAATTTAAAATAACCCGAACGAATTATGTACCTCTCCATCCGAAAACCCAAAAACCCGACCCGAACGCGAACGTCCGGACCTAACGATACTCATACGCAATTACCCAATTAAAATAATCAATTTTGATATATAATTCCCATAATATGAAAGAAAATTATTGGTTTCATCATATTGAAAACATAATTATTTAGGTATTCGAATGTATTTACATAGACATAAGATACAGATTTTGATACCGATATTTATCCACTTGGTTGGTAAGATCCTCATCAACTTGATTCCATACTTTAACAAGAGTTAACCAATGTTGTGGAACTCAAGTTCAATTTTCCGGCAAGAACAGGTGCAAGAAAGAAACACAAAGTCTGGATAAAAGTGCAACAACCTACTTGAGGAAAGTACAAGAAAGAAACAAAAACACATAAGCAACCAGTGACGTTAGAAGCTCCAGGGTCCATGTCGGGTTAATGAAAGCCGTCGGAATCATGGGAATGACTAGCGAACCGCAGAACCACCCGACTGTTAATGCACCAAACCTGCAACCATAACAACCAAACACATTCAATGAATAAAAAAAAAAAAACAATCCAAGTTCTAGTTTTAGCTAGTTTTCAATTAGCACCAGGAGGTTACCCGATTAAGCAAGCTCTCCCCAAGCTCTTCGTCTTCTCATTAAGGAAATATACGCAAGCCGCCAACGACACCGCCACCTACAAGTAACAGCCAAAGGTTTCAAGCACACTTCTTCATCTATGTATCTACAGGTTAACCTTATACTAAGACTTCTACTAGATTAGATAGTCTCAACAAGACTAAAACTACACTTAAGATGAAGAAGCAAAGCCAAAAACCTGAAAGGCAGGACCGCCTTCTGCAGAGTTCATGATACTCCAACCACCCATGAAAGCGAAAAGAAAGAGTCTTCTGAAAACAGTATCCATGGGAGGCATCTCAACGAAATCAAGAAGAGCTTTAAGCCACGGAGGAGACTCCTCAACTTTCTTCTTCAACCTCGTCTTGAGGTTGATTTTAGTCTTCTTCCTCTTCACAAAACTAGACATGAGAAGCTTCTCGAATGCGCCTTCTATAGACTCTTGGCTCCTCTCGTGTCCCGCGTACTGCTCCAAGAGGAAGTTGCGCGAGGCCCAGATCTCTTCCTCGGAGGCGTAGGGGCTTATCCCTAGACGCTTGTACGGGTCCCAGACCCTGGTTCGAGGGAACGTGGGCACGTTGCCTACACACACAAAAGAAAAAAGTCATTAAACAGCGTAAAGATGGAGACTTTTAGCAAGAAGAAGGGGAGATGATATTAACCTCCGTATGGAGAATCAGCGGAGGAGCACCTAAGGGGTTTGAAGCTTCTCGAAACGTTCCGAGATAGTGACAGTGATTGATTTTGATTCCGTAAGAGATAACTGTAATCATAAACAAACAACACAAACCCTAGAATTTGAAATCGGATAAGTCGAAAGAAGGTGAAATGAAGGAGAGAGAGAGAGATTACAGCTTCGAAGGAGCAATGAATGAAGAAGATACTGTAGAGCCTGAGAGAAGAAGAGACGACGACATGGTTCCTCCGTCGGGTCAAACCGACGCCGTTTTCTTGTTTCTAAGTTATCCCCTAAGGTTTGGTGAAGAAGATGATGAACTATGGCTATTATCCCCCAAATCTGTTCATGTAAATTACAGAATACCCCTCACTTCTTTTATTTATTACGTTTTATGTCCATGTATTTCATAATATTATTTAATATCACCCCTAATTCCGAAATAAGTTGTTTTACACCTCCTGATTGTACACCACCAACACGAATAATTGATCAACTGTTCACGTTACAATGTTACATTACAGGACAAGTACATATTCACATCAAGGATCGCACTATTTACGGATCTCTTGATACATTCGTAGAAGACATATTCCACAGGCTATGTGTAAATTGAGAATCATTTATTGATATAAACGTGGATGTACAACAAAAGACCAAACGTTGTGGGTTTAATGGCAAACAATAGTCTCTCATAGCTTCGACTTTAGACCGGT
The DNA here is from genome assembly GCF_020379485.1 of Brassica napus. NCBI lineage: Eukaryota > Viridiplantae > Streptophyta > Magnoliopsida > Brassicales > Brassicaceae > Brassica > Brassica napus. The sequence goes on along the minus strand of NC_063436.1, from coordinate 21,598,102 downwards.
CTGAGTAAGCTGTTGCCTTAAAACTCTTCTCATAACCTTATTTGTGGCTGTTCTCGGCAAGGAAGGCAGAGTCACAACAGATGATACCTGCATAAGATATTTTCACATTAGCCTATTTGTTGTATAAAATTTCGAACAACAACACAACTTATGAGCTCCGTTGCGTTTGGTTGTTTGTAATACTATTACCTTGAACAATGGATTGAGTTTCTTTTGTATCTCAGAATTGAAGGACTTTTTCAAGAGGTTCATGTCATGATTCCGTAACTCAGGGTTCTTGAGCACAACAGCTATTACTAGTTGCTCAGGACCTCCACTGGGAGGTGGAACACCGATCGCTGCTGTCTCCAAGACGCTGTCATCAACGGAGTTACAGACTCGTTCGATCTCAATAGAACCGACCTGGGCAAAGAACAGGCGGCAGAGTATGATTATGAATTATGATAATGTACATTAATACTATATAATAAGAGCATTGTATAGTAAGTAAGGTTACCTTTATACCACCAAGATTCATTGTGTCATCAGCACGTCCGTGAGCACGATAGTATCCTTTTGAAGTCCGTTCAAATAAATCTCCGTGTCTTCTTAAAATCTATCGAAAAGCAGGTATGCAGCACACTCAAAACTGATGAAAACTTACGTGAGAATGTGGCAAGAGTTGGATTACCTGTCCTTGGAAGGTGGGCATTCCTTTGAAGTAAACGTTGTAGTGATTTCCATTCAGGAGAGTGCTTGAGGCTCCAAACACGTGAGGATAAAGAGCCAGTTCTCCTACTCCTTCTGCCTCTGGAGGCTGAAATGAGGAAGGAAAAATAAAAAACGACCATGCTAACTTCAGTTCAATCCCTGACACCTTAAAATCGTTCAGAATCAACACTGCATCATCGATGACGCAAATAAATTTGCTTACAAGAGGATTGCCATCTTCACCGAGAATGAAAAGCTTGCAACCCATGGTAGCGGTGCTAAAAGCAGCCAGGGACTGAGGCTGGAGCAAAGAACCAGTGACAAAACTACCTCCAATCTCAGTTCCTCCACAATACTCGATTACAGGTTTGTAATGAGCCCTGCTCATCAGCCATAGATACTCGTCTACATTCGAGGCTTCACCAGTCGAACCGAAACAACTGTTGAAAAAGTATTAAACATAAGACATCAATGTTACTGTCTAAAAATTATCATCAGTTTAGCGATGTCAAAATATGTTCATCAAACACTTTTTCATAGGAACGTTAGTTTAAACCTACCTAAGTTTATTCATTTCGGAAAATTTATATTTGTGTGACATGAGGACATTTACAAACATTTAAACTCCTAGCTACGAGAACTTTCAGGCTTAACTGGGGATCAACTTTGGGAATTACCGGATTCGTGACCAATCATATCCAGAAGTCGAGTTTGAGTTTTGCCACGTCCGAACAATGCTTGGTATCACACCTAGCATTGTTACCTCAGCATCCTAACCCCAGATTATAAACCCCGTTAGATATTTAAATGATTTGGTTTAAGGAATATTGACACAAACTATCAATTGCTTTTATCTCTTCAAATTTTTTATCTGTTAAGCCAATGGGATAGGAATGCATAAGTTACATTGCTTACCTGCACAAATTTGGCAAAGGCAGGACCAAGAGGTGATCCATTGTACAATGCCATGCAAGCCCCATTTATCAAGGAAGCATAAACGAGCCACGGACCCATCATCCACCCAAGGTTGGTCGGCCAAGCAACAACATCTCCCTGATGAACATCCAAATGGCACCAAGCATCAGCAGCAGATTTCAGAGGAGAAATGTTGGTCCATGGGATAGCCTTTGGATCACCTACACCAGAAACGCAAAACATAGTATTTCAACACACACATCCTTATCTACATTCCATGATGCAGCTTTTATCCATTGGCTTACCGGTTGTTCCTGATGAGAAAAGGATGTTCGTGCAAGCTCCTGCTGGTTTCTCTACAGCAATATATTCCACACCTCTGAAAGAACAGTAAAAAAGTGCGTATTCGTTTTTATGACATTAAACAAGTATCACAACTTATTTATTGGCTATTATTATCAGGTGAAATGTAAGATTTTAAATTTCACCCCTATCAAGAAAACGTTGCTGTGGTTTTTTTTTTACTGAACTTTTTCGTTGATGTTGTTTTCAGTTTATAACTGGAAGCTGTAGAGTATTGTATACACTGAGTGTACCTCATGTTTCCTGCCTTTCCCAAAAACTCGTTCCAAGACAAATCATTCTCACGGAGGTTCATTCTGACGAATGAGCCTCTCGCTGGAATAACAATTGCCAAGGGTGCTTCTGCATCAACGACCCTTCTGCAGAGTCAAATAGATAACATGAGAACCATTTTTACACCTGGTTTCTTGAGAAAAAAAAATTCAGGCCTGCTGGATTGCAAAAAACTTCACCTATAAAGGGGAATACTTTTATCACCACGAATGATCTCATCCTGGAAAAAAAAGATAAACGAAATGAAAAATAAAGAAACGAAGAAAAAAAATGTCACATCTGCTTTTTCAATAATTAACGTGAGTAAAACCCTGTTATATGATTGGTGATGGTTTTTAAACAGTAGCCATTATATGCCAAACTACTTTATACTAAATTCAACCAGAGTGGATTTTCCAAACAGGCTACAGACATCTTACAACCGTTAAGATTGTCGCCACAACTTTAACTAAATAATACCCAAAAGCCAAACAGTTCACCACTAATAAAACAAAAACAAAAACAAAAACCACACCTTGAATTGTACAGTTATCAAAGAATCATGAGAAGATGTACCTGAGTAAATACGGCTTTTGCTTTTGAAATTTTAAGCCGCGTCGATATTTCACGGGGAGAGAAACTATCAGCTATAGAAACAACCACGTGGCCTGCTAAAACAATGGCAAGGTATATGATCACGGACTCAACGTTCATTGGCATATCAATCGCGATTGCTGACTCTTCCTCCAAATCCAAGGCATTAAGAGCATGTGCAGCTAACCTTATACATCAGATAAACAACAGTATACATTATCATCTCTTTCACCAAATAAAAACTTCTCATTTTCGACAAAAGGATGAGAAATTCCATACCAAACCTGTGACCGTAACTCAAGAAGCGTCATGTTATTAACCGCAAGATCATCGCTTCCTTCGTTACGCCATCGGATCACAACGTCGTCGTCCGATCTCCTCTTTGAGCCACTACTCAAACAGCTCCTCGCAGGGTTCAGATACGCTCCAGGAAGCCAACTGCCCCCAGGGTTATCTCCAGACGTGTCCTTCTCTAAAACACACTTAGGAGGTACAGAAAACAATATGTTCAACTCATCCAGAATAGTTCTCCAGTACACCTGCAACAGTGTGAAAAAACCACAATTACAAAAAAAAAAAAAAAAACATATAGGCCCTGCGACTAGTGTGACATGTCGAGCTTAATAAGGTTGGCCACCGGATAATTTAACATTGCACTTAATTCAAAAATAAAATAAAAACAAGAGTAGTATTGTTACTTGTTACTTACCTCAGGATTAGATACAGAGAAGTCTTGAAAACTCGAGAAACTCGAAATGGGATCCTTATAGCTATCATCACCTAAGAACTCTCTCCCACGCCTTTCTAGCAAACCGCCAACGTTAGTTAAAGAAGCAACCTTCCTATAAAAGAGACCATCACCACACCACCGATTAAATAACAAAGCGAAACGTCTAGAAATCTGATAAAAAAGAGCAATTCATACGGGTCGGGTAACCAAGCGGGCGGGTCGGGTCCGTAATCCTTGTAGCAGCCGTAATACATCATCTGGTGAAAAGAGAAAGGGAGGTCAGGGTGAAGGATCCGTCGAGATATCTCAATCCACCTCTCAGGCGGCGGCGTGGCGGAGCTGTGATTACTGATGATGTCTTGGAGATCTCTGAGAAGCTTATAAGATACATCGTCGGAGATCCCTAGAGCTTTGAGATCAGACCTCGTGATTGAATCTAGGGATTTGTACGCCATTTTTGTTTTCCTCTTAACTTGGAGAGAAGAACCTAATACAAAGGCATATGAATGATTTTGATTGAAAATGAATTTTAAAGAGTGGAGTGGGAAAGTTCTCCACGTAATTAAAAAACTAAAAAAGCGCGCACTGCCACGTGTCGATCTAGTCCTGATCTTCTTTTTTTTTTTTTTTAATCGCTCTTTCCACGTCTGATTATCATCTTCTTGTTGCTTATCTGATCTTCTTCTTGTTATTTTTCATTTTAGTTTAAATTTTATTTGATGATGTTGTTTTGTATCTTTTTGTTGTTTTCAGTCTATATGAAGTTAAGTTGTGTTGATGAGCGATAATGAGAAAAGATTTCTTAAAGTTGATGATACCATAAAAGGAAAAGTAAAACAAAAAACACTTTTGAAATTTGATAAAGATTCCAATGATTTGATGTATCTTTGTATTGGTTCCAGTCTTTGTACATTGCTGTAGTTGAATTCTCTTGACACTTTTTTTACTTTTTTTCCACTTTTGATCATCATCTTTGTACATATCTACTAATTGCAGTCTAAACACATTATCAACTTCCTTGTACATTAGTGAACCAGTAGAGTCAAGATGTTTAAGATGTGAAATGATATGCACAGTTTGATTAGTCAATTAACATATTTGCCTGTATTATCTTTTTGGTTGGACAACAATTTTCTTTATTCAAGTTTTTATATAATCTGCAGGCAGATTAATCAATTTGTTACACAGGATGTATAATTGTTTTGCAAAAGTCTCTTGTTTTTTCACAATATTGTAAGCACTAAAAAAATAAAACCACAGACAGACCTACCAGGCTACCACAATATTCTAAACTTCTAAAATACCCTACCACTTTTTAAAAAAAAAAATGGATATTCGGCAAAGAGATGGTGGCAACTGGCAAACCAACCTCTTAGATAGTAAAGCTAAGCCACACGCAGGCCTACCAGATAACTGATTAGTTGCATCTATGTATAATTACAACCACAGTCCTGAATTAATCCTAAATTTACAATTTTACCCAAATTATTCCTACCTTCACTATAGGCCCGATCATCTCTGTTTATTTGATCATTTTTTCTTCTTTCAAAGGTGATATTCAGCTTGATTTTAAGCTTTGTTTTTTTGTTGGTTCCACTTCTGATCATCAATCTAAAAGACAAATAATAATTCGAAAATTTTACCAAAAGATCTCTCAAAGTTGAGATGTAAAAAGGAATATAAAACAACACTTCTTTAGCTAATAATACATTCTCTTGTTTTCTCAGTCCGAGCTAGGAAGGAACTTGGTTCCTGATCTAGTACCGAACCTAGAAGCTGCTGGTATAATCCTCGATGGAGACAAGACCTGTGCGAACGAGAAGTTGTAAGAATCAGTGCCCAAACGGCTCTGCAACCATCCTCTTCCACCAGAGAATCCATCTGTAACGATCCAGCAGTTCTTAAACCCGAGAACCTTTAACGTTTTCGCCACTATTTTAGCTGAGTCCGAGTACCTACGAAACCAATAAAGATTCACATGAACCAAAAAAAAAAGATTCCACAAAAGTCTTGTAAAAAGGAGCAAAATATAAAATACAACTCACGAGTCCATGATGATGATGTTGGAGCCTTTGTTGATTCTCTTGAGGTAAGATATCTTTAATGCTGCTATTTCTGCTTCAACACGTTTTGAGTTCCTCACGATTCCTTTTACTTTGTTCGGTAGCTCTTCTAATCTGATCACCATAAGAAGAAGCAGAGTTTTTTTTTTTGTTTCTTGTAAAGAAAAAACACATATATGATCATAATATACAAAAAAAGACTTACGGAATGGCGATCATACTGTTCTTAGCATTTGAAGGAAGACGAGGAATCCCAGCTTTTTCTTTTTCTTTCTCTGATCTTATATCTACCATTAGGTAGTTCTTGGAACAGAGAAGATCAAGTGTTTGAGCCGGTGTGAGGTCACCTTAAAACATAAATCACAACGTATAAGATTATCTCCGATGTATTTTTCTATTTTTTCCTCTAAAATAGAGGAATTTTAATAGACATATGATTTGCTCGAATGTATTGTTTTAAAAAATAGCAATCTCCAACTATACACTAAGAATAGAGAAATGTTATTTTTTCCTGGCAATTTCTATTTTATAAGAAGAAATAAAGGTGTGATAGAGTAGTTTTTATTATAGAGGCAAACTTAGAGACACAATCAGTTTTCAACTTTTTTGCTAACTTGAACTAGACTCTAGACACCAATAACCAATTAACAAAATGATCAGATTAATTAGGAATCAATTAGAGGAGCTCATGTTCTCGATATGATATATGAATAAAGTTTTTTAGACTTTTTTTACCTTTGTAACCACGGAAGTTAAAAGATATTGCAGACCAAACAGGAGGGATGAGAAGGTAAGCAATAAAGGCAGCACCAGCAGCAACAACAACGACACTAGGATCAGCTGAGGATATCGTCTCCATAGTCGATGAAGCAATAGGCTTAGCATCTTCAATCGCCTTTGTTGTCTGTTGGGCCACATCTGTTACTGTCTACACACCAACAAAAACAACAACACACTTATATTCATGCCCACCAAAACCTAAGAGTTGCTGAGTTTCTAACTGACCTTTGCAGCATTAAAGACAGGCTCTGCATCAATACCAGAGCTTTGCATTGCTTCTTGAGCTTTCTTCGAAGCCTCTGAGAAAGCAGGAGAAGCAAGCTTCAAAGCCTCTTCGCCGGCTTGCTTTGCGATGGGCAAAGCAGTGTCCAAGGCTGGTTTGAGAGCGTCTCCTACCACTTGGAAAACACGCTGCGTTGCATCGAAAACACTCGAACCAGTTTCTTGAACTTGGTTGATTGTCTTCTCCACCTGTTACAGACAACAAAGAGTTCGTCAAGCAAAAGGGTTTTCAAAAGAGGGAATCCAAAATTGAGATTTATCAAGAATTTACTTCAGTGAGAGAGGAGACGATCTGGTCCTTGGAAATGGAAACGGCAGCTTTGGCTTCAGGGGGAGGAGATGAGAAGACAGATAACAGAGAGATTGAGGTTGTTGTCGGAAGTGCGACAGAGACTTGCCTCACTCTCTTCTTACAAGACGAAGAAGAAGGAGGAAGAGTGAGTTTTGCAGTTGTTACTGAAGACTTCATTGCCATCTCCGCCATAGCCATGGGTTTCTCTGCCACTCTTCTTCTTCACAAATCAATGTGAGAGAGAGAAGAAGACAAAGACTTTATGTTGTCTGCAAACTGTTTCTTCAGCTACGGAAGATTATAAATGCATTTAAGAAAACAATGGAGACTGAAGAGTTTATGGTTACGAGCGTTTCTTGAAAGAAAAAAAAAAGATAGAGGATTTGAATGGTGGTGTTTGATTGGTTAGAGTAATCCTACGTGGAAGTTAGTTGTGCAAGCTGAGCCAGTCATTACCGATCCGAAACAGAATCGTTGCGTTTTTGATTAATGCTAGTACAGAACAGTAGTAGTGTCGTACTGTAATAGAAACCGGTCAAATTGAACCGTCGGTTTAAAGATGGTTATGATTTGGAACAAACGAATTAAACCAGATGATTTTTTTTCCCTTTTCTCCTATGAACTTTTAGTTAAACCATTGTACTAATAAACAATTAAAGTACACTACAATTTTACGGTTCTGGTTCAGTGTCCAACCGTCAAATGTGTTACAATTAAACATCACCAAAACCGAAAACTACAATTGACTTCCTCCCACACAAGACCAAAGATCTCAACGATCAACTGATTTTGGTCTAGGTTTCCTTCTCCTGCTTTGTTTAGCATGCTAAACAAGTGAATTAACCACACTTGCTCAACACTCTATGATAAAATCAGAATTTTACTTTGGTTTATAAGAAGAAAATCATCTCCTTCCTATTATTCATAATAACTTGCCCATGATTGAAGGAAGATGAGGAAAAACACACCAGATCACAAACTCCATAGCATTTACAAACATTATTTGCACATCATGTGTATAGTCAGCAACATTAGTAGACCTTAAAACAAACAAGCTCACATATTAGAATCAAACTCTAGGAAGTGATATTACATCATTCTATTTAGCATCACCATTAGGCGAATAACACTATTTTCACATGTTTTACCACCCTCCAGTGTGGGGGAATCTAAGAAAAGATCACAAGTGTTGATCCTAAAGAACAAGATTCTCCTTTTCTTACCTAATTTGTGAATGGAATATTGTTACCATTTGAAGTTTTCTCCAAGGAATTTTAAAACCCACGAGCTCAGGAATCCATCCACTTCACCAGATTCCATCATTTTTTTCCCGTGCTGCTAAAGAAGGGCAGAAAAAAAAATGGACACAAGGAACACCAATGACAAACAAACAAAAGTGTCTTTTTCCAACAGATGTATGTCATTAGATTCTTCTTGAACATCCACTTTCATTAGTGGTAATGTTACAAAACAGAAGCTAATGCGAAAATAACAAGTAGTAGTAGTATGGCTCTGTTGACTGTTTTTAATCACTGAATGTCACCCACTAGGATCCTAACTAAATTGTGTTAAAAAAAAGGATCCTAACTAAAGGATTATTGTTCCAAAAAAGAAAAAAAACTAAAGGATTATTACGCTCTCTAGATTACACAATTTACCAACGTGTTGAGTAATTATTGTTCCATGGGTAAAGATTAGTGTTATGTGTGGATCTCTTATAATTAGACAAGAAAAAAAAACAAGGGTGGTCCGTAAGGCAACAACATCCAGGTAACATGCCGGATTAAAGAGCCAGAGAAGGTAACAAAAAGTCACACATTGCATCAAGAAAACCCGAGATCTCAGCAAACCTCAAGAGGTAAACCCATCACAACACACAGCTATCTTCAGGTACAAAAAAAAGCAGGAGAAAACCAGTGGCCAGAGTCTTATCATTTTAGCTGATCTGAAAACCTGAATTGAGTCAACAAGGAACTCAAACCCTTGATACATGTAAACCAGAAGAAAAATTCTATCAGCAGCAGAGTCACGACCTTGGTTCAAAAACAGATCAAGAAAACATGCAACCAACACTATCATTAAAACCTATAGAGGATTTTTTTTTTTTTTTGGAAAAAAGGGTTTTCATGAAATTGTCATCAGACATAAGTACATGGTTGGATTTAAGATAGTTTGTATGTCATTCAAGTATGAACACATGGTGGACACAGCAAGTACACCTACAAACAAAAAAAAAACAACAACATTGATTTTTTTACACCCCCCCCCCCCCAAAAAAAAAATAAAGAGACAAGAATCATAAGCAAAAAGTCCTAAAAAAAAATCATTTTTGTATACATAAAAAAAAAAAGAATTTGGCTTAGTATAATTTTCCCTGACGTTCTCAAAAGCTAAGATCCATAAGTAAAAATACTTTTGATATCAGCTGAGAATTTTTTTCTTTTTTTTTTTAATTCAGAGTATCTTTATCTCATGTTCATATTGTCAGATTAAAATAGATTAATACAGAAGAAATGAGACAAATCAGGAAGGAGAAGCACTGGATGCAGAGGTTTATCGATCGATTCATGCTTCCCATGTAAATTGTTTCCAACATCATTTTTCACAGGAATTGATCGATGAACCGCTGCCTCCAGCGACTTCAACTTTCATCATATTCGCCAAAGGTAAATGAGAAGACAAACCAAAACAATCGTAAATCAAACAAAAAAAGAATAGAGTTTACAGATCTGAGATAATAAGTGATCAACACAAATTATTGATGGAAAGCTGGAGATCTCAAAAATTTAGAGAGAGAGAGGTAGATGTAGTTTATGTATACCAACGAGCCTCTAGTATATTATATATATAGAGGGGGAGAGGCGTAGTTACTTACATACATGCATGTGAGAGTAGAGTAACACAAAGACCAACAACCACCGAATTTGAAAGGAGGAAATGGAATCTGATGACTCACCGTTTTATCCTTTTTGCCGTACATTTTACTCTCTTTTTTCTCTTCCTCGTCTTTTGTCCTTTTGGTCAATTAAATTTTGACTGGAAAGACAAAGATTCTCATGTTTTTTTCTTCAAAAACTTCTTTTTCTTCTACTTTTTTTTTTACTGTCGAACCTTTTTCATTTATTTTCTATTTTCTAGTCTATTAATTAAAATGAAAAGATTAAATATCAAGGAGACAAATGATTCTATACTGTTTGTAAAAAGTATATCAAATGATTTCTATACAAAAGTTCAACTCTTGTGTTACTTATATTTTCTAGTCAATAATATGAAGATAAGATGTGGAGTAGATAAATATTTAGATAGATTTGTATATCGACCGTTACAATTAAAAATATATGTGCAAGTTTTTTTGTTAATTTATTATAATATTATAATTACGAAGATCCCTGTAAATATTTATTCTGTAGTGTCTGCATAACTGTTTAATAAATCGTTTTCGGAAATTGAAATATGGACGTCCTATAATGTGCAATTTGCAAAAAAATTATATAGCATGAGATTCGAACCCAAATTTAGATGTAGAAACTTTTAAACTTTGACTACTAGGATACAGTGCAGGTTTATTAGCAAAAAAAAAAAAAAAAACTAGGACTAAAAATGTAATATTTTTCCATATAAACAAGATATGGTCAGATAAAAAATTTCGAAATAATCTTTTTATCAATCAAAATTTGGTTTAAAACATATGTGCCTTGATTAAAAAAGATTACAATCTACTTTGGCATCAAGCTTGACTTTAAAGTTTTGCCATTTTTCATATTCTCTAACTAATCTAGAATTTTCATTTTGTTTTTCCTGGGTCAACTCAATATACTCAGTACTAATGATTTTGATCTGTATTAGTAGTAAAGAGAGTTTACATATGATATCTGAAACTAACCTCTAGACTCTAGTTATAAATCCAAACCCAAAAAGTCAAAGAATGTCTAAGAATTGGCCCACGGTCAAGGGCCTACTTAAGGCCCAGTAGTATCATATAAATATTATGGCCCACTATCTCATCACTCCAGCTTAACTTCATTTTTCCACTATCTGCTTAAACCCTAGGAGTTGCGAAAAAAAATCATTTTCTCAATCTTTGCTGCTTCAATGAGAACACTAATCTCTCCATCTCTTCCTCCCCTCTTCTCTCTCCACCTCCCTAAACCTTCCCTCTTCTCTACAGCTCTCCGCGCCTCCCGCTACCCTCTCACAGCTTCCGCCTTCTCGCTCAACAGACTCCCCACTAATCCGCATCGTCCCTCGGCCTCACGCCGCGAATTGCATACGGAGGCGGCGTCTAAGTCTAAGCCCTTCTCTGCTCCCCCCGGGGAGATACACGTCGTCGTCGGTCCGATGTTCTCCGGGAAAACCACAACGCTTCTCCGCCGAATCCTCTCGGAGAGGGAGAGCGGGAAGAAGGTAGCCGTCATCAAATCGGATAAAGATGACAGGTACTGTGCGGAATCGATCGTTACTCACGACGGAGAGAAGTTCCCTTGCTGGGCTCTCCCTGATCTAAACTCTTTCAAGGAGAGATTCGGTTTCGATGCGTATAGGAATCAGTTGGACGTGATTGGGATCGACGAGGCGCAGTTCTTCGGGGACCTCTACGAGTTTTGCCGCGAGGCGGCTGATAAGGAGGGTAAAACGGTAATTGTGGCGGGATTGGACGGTGATTATCTGAGGAGGAGGTTCGGTTCGGTGCTGGATTTGGTTCCGGTTGCGGATACGGTTACGAAGCTGGCGTCGAGGTGTGAGGTTTGTGGGAAGAGAGCTTCGTTTACGCTGAGGAAGACGGAGGAGAGGGAGACGGAGTTGATTGGTGGAGCGGAGGTGTATATGCCTGTGTGTCGGAGTCATTACGTTAGCGGTCAAGGCGTTTTGGAGACCGCTCGTGCCGTTTTGGATGCTTCTTCCCAGCGAAACGCGACGCGCGGTTTAGAAGCAACGAGTCTCTCCCCTCCGTTTTAATCCGCGTTTTGCGTTTTGTAGTTGATTCAAAAGCCTTCTAGATAGCGTTAGAGGGTTTAGAAAAGAATCAATTTTTTAGCTGCCTTGAGAATGTGATGTACCACTTATTAGCTTAATCAGTGATTTTAATTACAGAACTTTGTTCCAACAGACATCCTTAGACGTATGTAACTGAAGGTTTGACCAACAATACAAGTCACAATAAAAGGCTAAACAAGATTTAACAATTGTTTATCAATCACAAAGTTAAAAAAAACAATCGTATCATATGTAAACTAAGCTCCAGGACTGCTAAGGTTATCATTTGATATACCACCTTCACCATCAAGACAATGCAGAGAACTTTTCATTGCATAACTCTGATTCTATGGTGTTTCAATGTTCACAAAAGGATGTATGCAAGTGTTGAAAGTGGAGATGTACCACTTAGCTTAATCAGTGATTTTAATTATAGAACTTTGTTCCAACAGACGCCCTCTGAAGGTTGATTAACAATACAATTCTAATAAATGAAAGGCTAAACAAGATTTAACAATTGTTTACCAATAATAAAGTAAAGAAACCATATAATTATCCTAAGGATTCACTGAACACAACCGTATCATATAATAAACTAAACTCATCATTTGATATACCAACTGACCATCGAGGCAGTGCAGAGAATCTTTCATTGCATAACTCGAGTCTATGGTGTTTCAATGTTCACAATAATAATGTCTGCAAGTGTTTTGATATTTCCCGAGTTAAGCCAGCCAATAACTCTGGTTTGACTTCAGTCTCTTCGCCTCCGCTTCTCCCGCTTTGACTCTTTCCGTTCTTCGTCTCCGCTGTACCGTGAGGAAGAAGAATCCTTGGTCTTGTAATGCTTTGAATGTTTCTTGTGGCCACTCCTCTTCTCTCTCGAAGATTCTCTCTGCTTTCTTCTTGATCTTGAGCTATGCTTATCCCGTTTGTGGTAGTCACTGGACGAGTCACTCTCTGAATCATAGTTTCTATGCCTATCTTTCTTGGAACGTTTTCTCCTCCGTTCATCTCCCGAGGATTCACTCGAATATAGATCGTTTCCACCACTCCAGTTTCTTGGCGACTTCTCTCTCTTTTGTGTACTCTTTTCTTCTTCAGACACGGGTTTGAGGCTGCTCGTCTTCTCCTCCGGTTTCTCTTTCAATCCAGGTCTTCTCTCAGAAGAAGCATCGGGCTTGCCTTTGGCCTTGTTCTCTGCTTCCATTGGCTTGGTTCCTTCCGGGTAAGGGGCATCAGAAGGTACTTCGAAACCTAGTTCTTTCCCTAGAGATTCTAGAAAATCACCAGCTATCAGTCGGTTTAATGTTGTTGCAGCCGCTTCATTCTTCTTTTCTTGACCATCTTGTATCTTTCCATTCATAGGTTGTTGTTCTTCATCATCTTCAGAATCATCAGAGAAAATGGCCTACAAGTGAACATAACCGAATATTAGTCGACTGATCAAATTGGGATATAGCATAAACTTTTTCAGACAAAGACACCCTCTTTACCTTGTAAAGATCAACAGGTCTCTCCACATTCTCCACTTCTACCTCGACTTCAGGCTCTTTCTCAGGTTCTTGTAAATCAGAGACTTGGCGTGCTCCCGATCCAGATGCAGCTTTCACTGTATCCGGCAAGAATAGGAGAGAATCCATTTTGTTTCTTGCTCTCGGAGCAGCTGCCGGCTGTAAAATTGAAGGGAAAGCGTATAAGATTAAATAAAACATCAATAAGCAAGAACATGACACTGAAAATCGCATAATGTACCCCTTGAAGGGATCCTATAAGAAAAAGAATACAATGAGCCTTTTATTATGACAAAATTAACCAACAGATATCAAGTTGAAAGCAGTGTTTCTGACTATCTTTTTGTCATTTATATCAACACGCACATCATTCATTGTTTGTATATTTTATCACATCAAATTGCATTTAATGCGACTAAGTTCATGATTATGCAAAATTTTCACCAACAAATCTGCGTTCCACAACAAGACATTATAGGATAGTTCATTTTCTAGTCTAAATGACATTCCAGAAGGAGAAGCAAGGAACCACTTATTTACCTTTCCCATGAACGGATCAGGAAGATCAAAACGTTTGCACAGAAGAGGTGCAGGACGCCACTGGAACTCCTCCCTTTTAGGGTATGTCTTACTTGTTTTCATGTCTACTACTCCAGTGTCTTTAATTTGCTGTTAGAAAAAAAAACAATTTTGCATATGAGTATAGAACCCCCAATGCACAGAATAAAGCTATGAAGATTCTGTAGGCATACCTCTGTTCCACCAGAAGTAAACTGCAGCCCTCCGGCAAGAAAGTCGATAGGCCGTTCGGTAGCCCGTCTGACCTCCTTGTAAGCTTTCCCTTTCTCAATTGCCTCAGCTGCAGCCTCAAAGTCCAACCTCTCTTGAGCACGAGCGGATTCCGACACTATGTTGAATCTGTTGGAATCTGATGAACGTAAACCTCCTTTATATTTCTCCTTGAGAAACTGCTCAAATCTTTCTTGTTTTGCTAGGTCTTCTTTGAAAGGCTTTATAGCATCTGCTGCCTCTTGCTATTTCAAGGAGAGAAATAGCAAAAAAGTCTAAAATGTTAGTGAAAGGTAAAGAAAGGCAGATGACTTCCTTGAAACACATCTACTAAGTGTAGTCATGCTAAATTCTTATAAGGTGTAAAGTAGTTTACTTACAGAGGAAGCTGATTTGGTGAATGTGTCAGAGAGATTGGTCGGGAACTGGAATGATCCTCCAGAAGAAGAAGATGTTTCTGTTTCTTTCAAACTTTTCTGCAAAGGCCTTTCCCCTAATAAGCTACCACGCGTTTCTGCAGTCATTTTCTGCACGCTTGGAGGGACCTTAACATCTAACTGTAGATTACTTTGACCACTGCGCTTTTGTTGCTCCTCCCACAGCCTTCTTGCATAGTAGTCATGACCGCTACCTCCCCGAAGAAAATCAAACAACTGATTTGATTCATTCTTCTCTCTAGAGAGATCCTCGTACAGTTTCCCGCAGCGGGAAACAAATGTTGCAAAGCCATCGATCAGAAGTTTCAGATTCTTATCTTCAGGGGGAGGAACATCTGGAGGAGTAGAAGCAGTTGGCTTAGTTTCAGTCTCCCGAGGACCAGAAAATTTATGTCGGGCCACAAAGTCCTTTGGGATTTTCGGAGGATCAAATCTAACAAAATAAGAAGGAAAAAAAAAACAAAATGATGTGAATTCTAGTAATATGCAGATGAAAGTAAATCGTTGTAATCAGAAAATTATGAGAGAAAGAGCTCCACTACACGTGCAGAAGTGAGATGACATTGAGTTAAAAGTTAATTTGGTATACCTTTCTACACTGTAGTCAGAATTCGAAGCAGCTCCAAAACCAGGCAGAACGTTATGCTCTTTTGAGGTTAACCTAAGTCTATTGTCATTGCTCGGTCTTGCTGGCTGTTCATCTTCTATGACATAAGTCTGATCAAAGTCATATCCTGAAAGAAATGAAATACACTTGGTATTATAGCATACAAACTTGGTATAACCAGAATTAATTTACTTTAACAGACAATGGTTTGCTTCCTCGAGAATCAGAGAAACAGTTCAAACCCCACAGATATACGTCTGCTTATAACGAAAAACAACCATGATTAGAGATATAGCAAATCTGTTCTTACCAGCATACACATCTTCATCCTCGACATCAAGCTCCTCGAGTGCGCCAATGCCAAAACCAGGAGCCATCTTTCCTGCTGATTGTTAAACTCATATTAGCAAAACACCACAATAATGGCAACCAAAATCTGGCATATACATATGCAATACAACATGTCAAACGGTAAGACAGGATCTTACATTTTGGTCCGAAAAGACTTTCCTTCATTGACAAAGGTTTTCTGTAGCCAGCCTCCTTACTGGCAGACAAGCGAGATCTTTTGTTTTCTACAATTCAGAACAAATGCAAATTAATGAAAAGAATGCTCTGACAGCAAAAACATCATAAAAGTCCAAACTACATACCTCTAAACTCAGGAGCATGCTTAAAAGGATCATATCCTAAACCATGCAGGTCCAGCTTTGGATTGAGAACATATACCTGCAATAGATTACGAAGGCACAAAGAGAATCATCACAAATTAAAGTATCTGAGGGTAATATCTAAAGAAAATCTGCAGCAGATTAGAAGCCGTATCTACAGTCCTAAATTTGTTCTGATACGAAGTTCAAATCTGAATGAAAGATGTATGCAACATCGCAATTACAATGAACAGCATAAAGTTCGTTTTCAAAGAAAAACTAGAAAGTTGACTCACAGGTGTGGTTTCAGAAAATTTAATATCTTCACTGAACTGTGGACCCAGAGAAGTTTCCGCTTCAGTCTCCAAAACCAGTGAGTCCGAAGATTCCTTAGTATTCTCATCAGCGGAGAAGGCTAAGAATGCTTTTCTAGCTTCCCTACGAGCATCTGCACCATATCAAAGAGAGACATGTTAGATTTAGGAGTAAAATTAATCAAAAGGAAACAAAAACAAAGTCGGATATGTGAATTTCCAAGATGAAAATGTACTGGGCACGCACTGCCGATTGGTGCACAAACGAAAGCTACGGATTAATGCATGTTAAACAAGTTCAAACCTGAACTAGCACGCACATCCTTTATTGAATGACCACGCCGCCATCCCATCTTTAAAAGAAGTTTGACTCCTGAAATAAAAGAAAGAAGAAAATGTGTGAGATCTCTTTACTTAGTGCACTGGAGAAAATAAAGAGAACAGATAAAGGAGGTCTTGCAAAAACTTAAAAGAGGCTTTCAAAACTAACCAATCGATTCCGGAGCTGGAGCAATAAGCTCGTCATGAACTGGGCCAGGAATCGCTGATGGCCTGCGATACAGTAAAGAAGTTGTTACAAACAAACCACAAAACATACAGATATTAACTTCATAGCCAGCTTAAATGAAGAAAAGGAACCTTTAAGTTATAGCAACTTCTTTACTTATCGAAATTAGACTATCACACAATGTACAAAATTGTATTTCGTGCCAAATCAAAAAGAAGCAGCCCTAAAAAAAGAGCTTAAACTCCTAAGAAACTTCCAGATGATTGCAACGAGTAGTAGAAAAACTAGTAAGAAAGAGAGGACAATCCGTTCCACACTTGAATTCTGATCAGGCTACAAGCCTACAACAATGCATGACTAAGGAATATGAGACAAAAGGTATAGAGAGACCTTTCATGCTGTTCTTTCTCAGCTTGCTTGCGAGAATGTTCGGCTGCTGTAAATCCAAATGTGTCAAACTGCGAGCTCGCAGCCAGTGACTGCCCCTCCATCTCCTGAGATATAAGGGCAATTAAAGAAGCTTAACATCGTTATATATATTGAACGTATTCCCACAGAAGTGTTGCCATTGAGAAGTGTTGCAGCAGGATTATGCAATACCGTTTAACTTGAAATAGAGCTTTTTAAAGAATATGAAACATACCGCCTTTTCATCTTCATCTAGAAAGTCAGAAATACTTTGCTGCCTCGCTCCAGCTCTGTTCTTCCTTGACGACGTAAACGACTGTGGAGCCCATCCTGAAATTCAACTCAGACTGTAAACAGCAAATTACAGATGGAAATCTAAAAAAACACCCAACTAATTTTCAAATTTTTTACCTTCTTTAGACCCAACTGTATTGTAATACCCAGCAGAATATCCACCAGTAAATGCTCCATGGAACCTTCTCCGTCCCTCTTCATCAGTCACCTGAGAAGCTTTCCATAGAATATAAGTAAATATATATTGGAAAGCTGCATATAATCAATCTAATAAAACATTAACATAAGCTGACAACAAATAACTAAATCTCAGATACATATCAATTTCGAATAAACATGATTCTCAGTACTAAAACCAGCTCACGTAGATGCATTCACATCGAATGTTAATAACCAAAGCGGGTTCTCGCGATTCATCTATTATTCATCAGCAGCAGCAAGTAAAGAGACGGCTAGAAGAATCAAAAATATCTCACCTCTTGCTTCCAAGCAGGGAGAGTTTTTAGGGTTCCCGAAGCTCCGGCGACTGCTTTCTTTTTCCGGCTAGCGATTTCATCCTCTCGCTCTATCGGCGTCCCGTGGAATACGAAATCATCCTCGTCTAACCCCATTCCCTCTCGTTCACCACCGAGCAAAGCGATTTTTTTTTTTTTTATCAAAGCAAAGCGATTTTTAAATTCTGAATCAATGTCGAGATTCGAGAATAATCAAGGAGGAGAAATATGGGCCTGACTTGGGCCAATTAGTCGGCCCAGTATGAGTTTGAATTTTATGCTGAATGGTCTCTCTAAAAAACTCCCTACTAGTTCAAACGCAGCGGCTGCGGTTGCGGTTACGGAAGTTTGTAAATGCGGGTGGTTGTGGTTTCTAGCGGTTTTAAGAGATTTGTACGACTGGTACTGCAGTTAAAAATTGGTGCATTTGCGGGTGACTTATGACTGGTTAACTACCAAATGCGGTAACAATCAAATAATAAATTAACAATATTTACATTTAATATAATTATAAAAATATCAAAAATCATAAAATTATAATAAATATAAAATTTATATTTAGAAAGTTATAATTTTAATTTTTGAAAATTTATTGAAATTGTTTTTATTATAAAATTTTATAATATTAATTAAAATATAATAGATATATTTTAATATTTTCATAATTTCAATTTTAATTTTTTTATTAAATATTTTTACTTTTGTATATATTGTTTAAAAAATAAAAAATTTTACCATTCCGCAACCGCCCGCAACCGCAAACGCTAGCTGGAGCCAGCTTATGAATTTATGAGATTCGGAGCTGTTTGAAGGGGTTTAGAGCGATTTGAGTGATTGTTGCAAACCGCCGACAACCGCTATCTCTCTAACTAGGCAAACTCGAGAATGGAACAAAGTTCGTATTGAAGAATAGGTATCAGACCTTGCTTCACAAACCCTATGCCTTAGTCTCCATGGATCACAAGATTTGTATATTTGGCCTCTCCAAAAGTCGGGGTATCTACACAGCAAAAATAGGTTATTTCTCTGTTCAAACAACCAAGACTCAATATACAATTACACTCTTGAACAATAACAACTAGGACTGGAAAAAATGCTTATATAGTCACTTCTGGATCTTTAATACTTCTTGTAGAAAGTGTGATACAATGCTCTTCCAACCGGAGACAGTCTGCAGATTCAAAGCATACTCATCAACATGACTTGTTCCAAATGTGGAATCTCGGAGTCTATTTTCCATATTCACTTCCACTGCCAATTCGCAAAAGAAATCTGAAAACTTGGACCATGAAGTCAATCCCTGGATATTACCCTATAAAATGCCTTCAATCAAGTTCTTCAAACTTCATCAGTATGGGTGAATCGCCCACCTATGGTTTCACCAGCAATGCCTTCCCTTGGAACGCTTGGTCAATTTGGATCTTACACATTCACCTCCTATTCAAAAAAAGATCCCTCTCTCCTAGGAAATGATCCTCAAATCTTTTATTGCCATCATAGAATGGGAGCAATGGCAATCTTTATGACCCTTCATTTGTCCCAAAATTGCATGTCTACCATTTCATCTGCGCTTGGACCATGGACCTGTTTAATTCTTATTAATGAAAATATTACATGTTGCTAAAAAAAATCATATGATATCTTGTTGTATCAATATAAAAAGTATTGCTCAATTATTTGTTCGTATGTTTTTGTCTTCTTACATTTACTGAATACACATGTTACTACTTTCTTACTAAAAGTAATAAAAAATTGATATGTGATATCATCGAAGCGCGTAGAGCATATGGAGTGTGTAGTTCGGGTGAGAGAGACTTGGAGAAGGGCACGGTACTTGGTTACTAGGACCATCACCGGGAGTGACGTGTTAGTTCGCAGGTCTCTGTTTACTCTGCCCCCGACAACAACTAGCATCACAACGGACCTATTTCATTCTCTCTTTTTATGACGTCAATAAAACCAAACTGTACTCTTTTTTTATTAACACAACCAAACTATACAACTTTATACTTTTTTGCACATTGTTTATACGATTTGTGTTATAGGATCGTTTATTCAACGATATAAGACAAAGCCTGTCGAATGTTGTATGCCTCTCAATGGCACGTCACACCAGTCTTTGTTTGAGAATATTTCGTACTGAATCAAAACTATTTAAAAACATTAGTAAAAGAAAAATTTCACCCATCATTCATGAATAGTTGAATATATAAAACTTTCCAGTGAAGTACTTACACCATACACAATAATACTAGACATAATGACTTGAACAACAATAATTGATAAAATCCATTTGCTTTGGGACAAAGACTTGAAGTTCTTGATGATGAAGAAGAAGAAAAATAATTGGAAAGAAAGTTGGTTTACATGAACTTAAGAAACAACCAAAGCATGTATCTTCCAGTTATATTGAGTCTTGTAGTATATTTATGTGATTTAAGTGATGGGATTGAATTTTGGTCCAAGGAAATTTATACAAAACCGTTTGTAGTTATTTGTTTGTAATAGAATGTGTCAAATGGTGTTGATGTTGTTTACAAAGATCTTGTAAATCGCCAACTAAAATAAAACTTTGATCCGTCTGTGTCAAATTATTTTGAGTTCTCCAGTGTTCTTTACTCTTTTGCTTTGTGTCAACTACTGTTTTTTACTTTTGTTACTAGTAAGATATTAAAAAGTTTAGTCTACTGCCAAAAACTTAAAAAGGTATCAAAAATGTTTGTTATTTAGTTTTATTAAAAAATGGAAAGATACAAAAGCATATGTTCAATAATCACATAGAGCTGGTTTGAAATGGATCCTCTCTTTTTTTTTTGAAAGAAAAATAGATCCTTTTTCACTGTAAATTCCACTCATCAAACGCAAGGAACAAAGAGAATACAACATTGTTACACTAAGCCGGCGAACACAAGCAAGTTTCCTGAGACTAATCATATGGAGGCCGAGATTTTGTCAACATTTAGTTTGAATTGGATCCTAAGTTAACTATTAAAATATTTATCAATTTCTCTTATCGTTTTTTTTTCAATCAAACCCATTCATTTGAAATTCTGTACGAACATTTTGAATATGATTAGAGAGACTGTATGTAGAATGTAGATTTAATATTAGAGAGACTCTAATGTAGAGTGAAGATTTAATATAAAGAAGTGTACTAAACACTTTTTACTGTACAAAAAGATTGAGGTCAAAAAGAGAGGAGGACTGAGGAGTCAAACAAAATGAGGCTCTTTGTGATAACCCCACATCGAAAATGAAACAACGAACACACTTTGTCTCCCAGATTCCTTTCCTTTGTCATTTTCTCGTGTTTCTCCCAAAGTATTCAACAAAAACACAATCCTAGTTATTCTCTAGCAATAAACAAATCATATAAGTTACTATATCTCAAAAGCCAAATAATACAACAAACGAGTATCAAATAACCAAATATCCACATTACTTTAATGACTATATTCACACAGTACATTTTTCTCTCGAGAAGAGAGTTTAGCCGTAAGATTAACGAGGTAAATTTACCCAAAAAAAAGATTAACGAGGTAGTAGAAGTATTAGTGAGAGTAATAGAAACAAATAAAAATAAAGTAGAGTTAAAGAAGATCATTAGAGAAACAAAAATCTGTTTATTCTTTTCTTCTTCAGTGGATGAATTGTTCTTTATTTCTTTTCTATTTGGTGCAAAATTATCCCAAGACGAATCATTTGACACCAATATTGAACTAAAAAAAGCAAAAGACAAATCTACACAAAACGAAACTATTATTTTCTCTCTTTTTCTCCTTTATTTTCCAAAATCTTATAGAAAATTAGTTGGTAGGTCCATTCTCTGTCGATGTATTTATCTAATCTTCTCTCTCACACCAATACATTCACAGCGACAAGAGAGAGATAAAAGAGTGAAGGCAGAGATAGAGAGAGAGAGAGTGACCAAATAGACCAAACCCTGAAGTTAAATTCACACCAACTACTTTGATCATTAGCTCATCCATAACCACATACTCACTTCTCTCTGTGTCTCTCTCTCTTCCCTTAAGCTTCAGCTTCTTTCAATGGCGAAACCAAACTCAGATGACTTCGCCTCCAAGAGACACAACAGCTTCCACTGGACACGAAAAGTCGGATCAGACGAAAACGACGACGTTCCTTCCCATAACCCTCTTCCCGACAACACTAAACCACTTCCAAAACACAATCCTTCCTCTTCATCTTCCTCTACTGCGATCACTCCCAAAAGAAAACTCCAATCTTTCGCCGTCTCTCGTCTCCGTTCGGTCATCGCTTCCCTCAGCAGAGCCCGACCCGGTAACAACAACTCCGGACTCGGGTCACGGGTCGTGGGCACGCTTTTCGGATCACGCCGCGGACACGTGCATTTCTCAGTCCAGAAAGATCCGACTTCCCCTCCGGCGTTTCTCATCGAGCTCGCGACTCCGATCAGCGGACTTGTCAAGGAGATGGCTTCGGGGCTCGTGAGGATCGCTCTGGAGTGCGACAAGGCCAAGGAGGAAGAGAAAGAAGAAGGAGAAAAGGGAAGACGCCGCCACGGCGGAGGAGATAAGACGAAGGCTGCGGTTCCACGGCGGTTGGTGGAGGAGCCGACGTGGAGGACTTACTGCAACGGGAAGAAGTGTGGGTTCGCGACGAGGAGGGAGGGCGGTGAGAAGGAGAAGAAAGTTCTGAAGGCGCTTGAGATGGTTTCCATGGGCGCCGGAGTTTTGCCGGAGACGGAGGAGACATCCGTCGGCGGCGGTGGTGGTGGCGGTGGTGATATAATGTATATGAGGGCGAAGTTCGAGCGAATTGTGGGGTCGCGTGATTCGGAGGCTTTCTATATGATGAATCCTGATAGCAATGGAGCTCCTGAGCTCAGTATCTATCTACTCAGAATCTGATGAAGACGACGAATCTAAGAAGATGATCCTACCAAAGCCTCTAACTGAGGAGGAAGGTTTCACGGTTAAGGAAGATTATTCCGGTTTAGTTACTTTAAATAGTCGGTTAAGTGGTTCTTTTGGGGAATTAAAGTAGCTATGTCTCTAATACTCGAAAATCGTATTTTAATCGATGTGAACGTGATCGATCGATAATGCGTAAGAGCAAGTTTTTTTTTTTTTTGGGAGGTGGCTTTAGAAGGTTTTAAACTTTGGTATATGGAGCTGGAGGACTTGTAAATGTATAAAATTCGCCTTTTTTTTTAATGTGTAATCTCTTTGTTGTTTTAAAAATGTTTATGTTATCATGGGGGCACCCAGCCTGTAGAATCATAATGATTAAAGTCTTGATTTGTTTCACATTTCCATTAGTATCTTGGTCACTAAATTATGCTTTAAAGTGTAAAATCATCATTGATATTCTCTGATCCAAGAACAATAATAATAATAAACTGAATTGTATGGACCATTTGGACCATACATTAAGAAGTGTACGCGTATCGAATATAAGGAGGCATCGTATTAAATCTATTACACCTATATTGGGAGATTACTAGCTTCCACACACTGAGAGATAATGATCAGTGTAATTATTATGCATTTAAGTATAGTACAATCAAATTAATTTTTCAAATGTTTAGGGCATCATCGTCAATTACAGAACCAGACGGCATACAGTGATAGTTTCTTACTACTGCTATTGTAAGTCTTTTCCCTAGATTCAAGGCTTTGCTTAAAAGAAAATGCCAGGGAGCTTCTGCTTTATTTTATTTTCATGGTATATTCAGACATATAATTGGATTAGAAATGTTGACTGTGGGATGACGATGGCGACGGCGACAACTTGTTAGGGTTTCCATGGTTTTTCGACGATGGGATCCGGGCAATCAGTGGAGGATACAGGTTCGAGTAGATCTTTGTCAGGATGATAAGATCAGAGTGACATGGAATCGACAAGGGTATATGGTTACAAGGGTCTTACCAAAATCGCTACGAGATTTCTCGGATTCACGAAGGATTTATTGGTATACGGGGAAGATTGGGATTGATAGGCTTCGGCTATCATTAAGAGGCACATCACAGGAGGAGCTGGGTCGGTCTTGCAGGGGCTCAAAAACGAAAATAAGTCCTTTCGGCAATATACAAGGGGATCCACATGAAGAAGGAGAGATTCAGGAGAACGTGTTACGAAGCGTTCAAAAGGGGGATGATCAGATAACTAAGCCAATCCCTTCAGTGGCCCAGCTGGAAACAAACCTGGCTCAGACAGACCCTACAGAGGTAATTATGAATTTTGTAGAGATGGAGAATGGCTTAGTACTAGCAAATAAAGCATTAGAGGTTGACGTTAAGGTTTTAGATGAGGATGTGATGGAGGTAAGTGAGGAACATGTTAATATGGAAAAGACAGGGGAGAATGAAGGTATTGATAATGACTTTAAAAACCTGACGGATGGGGAGGAAAAGGACAAGAGTCTGGATGGAGCTAGTGGTGTTGCAGAGAAGAATAACTCTATTGAGAATGTGGATCAGCTTAAGAAAGGGAAAAAGTTATGGGAGCAGTTTGTGATCGTGGATTTCTTTGTTTCTAATGTTTTAGTAAGCTCTTTGAGCATATTTGTTCTTTTCTTTATATTCTCTTTATTTTTTTTTGGGTTAATAATGTTGGTTAGCTCTTTAAGCAAGATAAAGTATTGGAATAAAAATGGCTACTATGCTTATTATTATAGGTTATTTCCTTTGATAAGCATTGATACTGTTTGGTGGATCTTCATTGGGGCAGTTTCACATTGGTGTTTGGTTTTTATTTGGAACCTAAGAGGGAGGTTTGGTGTTACTTGGTCACATTGTTTTGATATAAATTTTCTGGTTGTCTTGGTTGCAACGCATGGATCACTCGCAGCAAGTCAATTTCTGTGCCTGGCTTCATCAACCCAGTTGCAGAGATCCAGCTTTGATATTACAACGGTTATGGAGCTCTTCTTCATGGTGGCACAGGTGGACGATATGGTATCAATAAAGCTTGATGTTTATCATTCTCCTGTTGTAATTACAATTCTTTCAGAGCAAATGAGGAGTACATATGATGTTTGCATGGTATATCTGGTCAATGGAAAGAGTTTCAGGAAAGGAAACAATTCTGTTACTGATCTGAGCGGAAGAGGGGCCGAGAGAACATGGTGTCTGGTTTATGTAAATTGGTTTGCTACGGATTATTTTTCGTATAATGCATTAGAGTTTGATTTTGGGAATGGGTTATATTTTCTAATACAAACCATCTTGTGGAAGTGGTTTTCTTTGGTCTGGAGGCTTAGTGATATAAAAGGTCGAGGGTTTTTACAAATCCGGTTACGTAGTGACGGCATGAGACGTCTTACTATGCTACTTCTCATGTGTTTGGCCTCCTTAAGTCAAACACAGACACTATTGAAGTACACTGAGAAAACGGTTATGGGCGTGGATTATGGGTGCAAGGTTTTTCAAATGATGTTAATAGGGCCTGTTTCTGATGTTTTTGTGAAGTTGAAAATGTTCGGTATGGAGTGGACTCAACAGTTAATGCAAATATGGAGTGTTTATTTTGATCAAGGCAATTGTATGGATATTTCTCAGTCGTGGTCTTTGTGGAAATCTATGCTGATACAAATGATATTTCTTAAGTACTCTTGGGTCGTCTCGTTATGTGTTGTTCAAGATGGTTATAATAATGGTTCTCGGAGTGTGACTTTAACCAAAGGTGTGATGGATTTATATAGGGGTGTTACAGGTGTATTAATCACCTTGATATGGTGTTCATGGAAATCTGGAATTGTTTGGTTTTTGGGTGGCATTGTACCTGAATCCTCTAGCTCGTATGAGCAATTCAATCACTTTTATATATGAAAATACTAAGTTGGAATTGCAGAGGACTTGGAAGTCATTGGACCATAAGTTATCTCAAGGAAATACGTCATAAACATAAACCAGATTTTTTATTTCTCTCAGAGACTAAACAGGAGTTTGAATTTGTTCAAAAATTTCAATCTCACTTTGGATATGATAATCTGGTCACTGTGGATCCGAATGGGAGGAGTGGTGGTTTAGCTCTCTTCTATAACAACGAGTACCAAGTAAAGATCTTATATTCTAGTAACAGAATGATTGATATAGAAGCAGTGACTAATGGGAAACAAGTCTTCCTTACTTTTGTTTATGGAGATCCGGTTCAAACGCTTAGAGAACAAGTATGGGAAAGATTAACTCGGTATGGGCTAGCACGATCTGAACCTTGGTTTATTATTGGGGATCTAAATGAGATAACTGGGAATCATGAAAAGGATGGGGGGGCTCTACGCAATGCAGCTTCTTTTATTCCTTTTAATAATATGATAAGGAATAGTGGTTTACTGGAATTTCCGGCTCGGGGTAATAAGATGTCATGGCAAGGACGAAGAGGCAAAGGGAAAGGAGCATTTACGGTTAGATGTCGATTGGATAGAGCCTTGGCTAATGAGGAATGGCATACACTTTTCCCATATTCTTATACAGAATATCTGAGACTGGTGGGATCGGATCATAGACCTGTGGTAGCTTTTTTGGACGATAAGGTTACAGGACGGAAAAGAGGACAATTCAGGTTTGATAAGCGATGGATTGGCCAAGAAGGACTCATGGAATCAATTGTATCGGGGTGGACAGAAAATCAGGAAAGCCTTTCTGAAGATTTTATGACAAAGATTAATAATTGTCGTCATGAAATTTCATCATGGCGGAAAAATAATCAACCATATGGGAAGGACAAAATTCATAATCTCCAAAACGCGCTGGAAGAAGTACAAACAGATAATAATAGGTCACAAGAGGAAATTATTGAGATTTCCAGGAAATTACAAGAGGCATATAAGGATGAAGAGGAATATTGGCACCAGAAGAGTAGAAATATGTGGTATTCATCTGGGGACCTAAATACTAAGTTTTATCATGCTTTGACAAAGCAACGTCGGATCCGAAACAAAATAGTGGGTCTCCATGATGAAGCGGGTAATTGGATTACAGAAGAGAACGGTATTGAGAAAGTGGCAGTGGATTACTTTGCTGGTTTGTTTAGTTCAACTAACCCAAGGGAGTTTGATAGTTTTTTGGAGGAAATAGGTCCATCAATTTCCCCCCAGATGAATCAATTGTTACTGCGAAGAGCTACGGAGGAAGAAGTTCGACAAGCACTATTTATGATGCATCCGGAGAAAGCGCCTGGCCCAGATGGAATGACGGCCCTCTTTTTCCAACACTCCTGGAATGTCGTTAAGAAGGATGTGGTTGAGTTGGTCAATAATTTTTTGGTCACAGGAGATATGGATTCACGGTTAAACATAACAAACATTTGCATGATCCCAAAAATAGAGAGACCTACAAGGATGACGGAACTAAGACCGATAAGCCTATGTAACGTTGGTTACAAGATCATTTCGAAAGTTTTATGTCAAAGATTGAAAATTTGTCTTCCCCATCTAATTTCGGAGACGCAATCGGCTTTTGTGGCAGGAAGGTTAATATCGGATAATATTCTCATTGCGCAGGAAATGTTCCATGGTTTGCGAACCAACAAATCTTGTCAAAATAAGTTTATGGCAATTAAAACGGATATGAGTAAGGCATATGATCGGATAGAGTGGAATTTTATAGAGGCCTTACTTAATAAAATGGGATTTGATCCGCATTGGGTTAAATTAATGCGAGAGTGTATATCTTCAGTTCAATATAGAGTTTTACTCAATGGGCAGCCACGAGGTCTCATTATACCTCAGCGGGGACTACGGCAGGGGGATCCATTATCTCCTTATTTATTTATTATGTGTACAGAGGCTCTAATTATGAATATAAAAAAAGCAGAGCGGATGAAACAATTGACCGGTATGAAGGTAGCCAGAGCGTGTCCAGCTATCTCTCACTTGCTATTTGCAGATGATAGTTTGTTCTTTTGCAAGGCAAACAAAGAAGAGTGCCACACTATTCTTAGGATACTAAAGGATTATGAGGCTGTATCAGGACAACAAATTAATTTTCAAAAATCCTCAATTCAATTTGGACATAAGATTGAGGAATCAAGCCGTCAGGAATTGCGAGATATATTGGGAATTCAGAATTTAGGAGGAATGGGTTCTTATTTAGGTCTGCCGGAAAGTTTAGGAGGATCCAAGGTTCAAGTGTTTGGTTTTGTACAAGATCGTCTGAATAATAGGGTGAATGGTTGGACCTTTAGATTTTTCACTAAAGGGGGAAAAGAGGTGATTATTAAGTCTGTGATAACTGCGCTACCAAACCATGTGATGTCCGTGTATCGGTTACCGAAAGCTACAGTGAAGAAACTAACGAGTGCGGTAGCCCAGTTTTGGTGGAGTCCAGGAGGAAGCACACGAGGTATGCATTGGAAATCATGGGATAAATTGTGTGAACATAAGGATAATGGTGGGTTAGGGTTCAAGGATCTGAATGATTTTAATACGGCAATGCTTGGAAAGCAATTGTGGAGGCTGATCGAGAAGCCAAATTCTATTTTCTCTCGAGTTTTCAAAGGACGGTATTACAGGAATGCTTCACCCCTGGATCCGATTCGCTCATATTCCCCGTTGTATGGCTGGAGGAGTATCACCTCTGCTAGATCTCTGGTTTGTAAAGGACTAATTAAAAGGGTGGGTACAGGATCATCTATCTCAGTATGGAATGATCCTTGGATCCCATCCACTCGCCCGAGACCAGCTAACAAAAATTCTCATCACAGTTATTCGGACCTTACAGTGGATTCCCTTATTCATCAGGATTCCCGCACTTGGAATTTACAGGCACTTAGGACTTTGGTGGAGCCTAACGATGCAAAGTTGATTGAAAGTATTCCTCTGAGTAGAAATCAGATGGAAGATAGGAATGGTTGGCATTTCACTAATAATGGGAAATATTCGGTACAATCAGGGTATCAAGTAGAAAGGATCTATCCTGACAAGGAAAAACCACCAGATTGTTATGGTCCCAATGTGGATATACTCAAGGCATTTTGTTGGAAAGTGAAGTGTCCTCCAAAACTACGGCATTTTCTATGGCAGTTGGTGACAGGTTGTATAGCAGTGACAAAGAATCTAAAATCTAGAGGAATACAAGGAGATACAGTTTGTGCACGGTGTGGAGACGCAGAGGAATCAATAAATCATGTCTTCTTTGAGTGTCCTCCGGCACGGCAAGTGTGGGCACTATCTAAGATTCCATCAAATCCAAATTTTTTTCCAACTGGTTCTCTTTTTACTAATATGGATCATTTATTTTGGAGAGTTAACCCAAAAATGGAGGATCATCAGTTTGCATGGATACTATGGTATATTTGGAAGGGCCGGAATAATAAAGTTTTCAGTAATATTGATATTGAACCGAGAGAGACGCTAAACTTAGCAGAATTGGAGTCAAGACTTTGGGCTGAGGCACAAAATATCAATAATCCAAGGGTCGTACCTGAAGTACAGCTTAGATTGCCCTTAGTGACCACAGGAAGATGGTGTTTCACGGATGGGTCTTGGAAAGATAAAGATGTTTTTTCAGGACAAGGTTGGCTCAGTACCCTTCCAGGGTTTGAGGGTTTGTTAGGGGCAAGGAATGTAAGGGCAAGTTTATCACCTCTTCATGCGGAGATAGAGGCATTGACTTGGGCAATGGAATGTATGAAAAACTTAAGACAATATCAGGTCACATTTGCAACGGATTGTTCTCAACTGGTGAAGATGGTTTCAGAACCAGAGGAATGGCCAGCATTTGGAAGTTACCTGGAGGATATCAAGCTTTTGAGAAGAAGCTTCATCAACTCAGAAATTGTTCATGTTTCGAGGACGGACAATAAAATGGCGGATCGTTTGGCACGCAGTGCTCGGATACAACCGTCGTTCGTCATACACATGGATGCAGAGTTGCCACTATGGTTTACGGAGTCTATATGAGTCTGTAAATGTTCTTGCTGTCAAAAAAAAAAAAAAAAAATTCAGACATATAATTGTAAAGTTAAAAACTCATAATTGAAAAGTAAAACTTGTAATAATTTGGAATATTACATGCAATATACAAAAACAAAATACTCATATCCTATATAATTGTTTCCATATCAAACTCTTGTCTTTCCCCAGAAAAAGCAGCCGTTTGTACATTCACAATGCACATATCCGATTAAGATTACACTGCACGATACTCAAGGAACGTGTTTTCTTCTTTTCCTTTTCTATTAACCTTTAAGA
Source organism: Brassica napus (assembly GCF_020379485.1). Taxonomy (NCBI): domain Eukaryota; kingdom Viridiplantae; phylum Streptophyta; class Magnoliopsida; order Brassicales; family Brassicaceae; genus Brassica; species Brassica napus. Next base: position 21,567,974 of record NC_063436.1, on the reverse strand, counting down.
ACATGTCTAGTATTGAGAAAATTTAAAGTTTTCTTCATGAAAATTTAACATGATTACCAAAAAAAAAAATTGCAAAAGAGACAAAAGCTGATGCCTACGGCTACAACAATAGTAAGGTTTTAAGAAAGAAAAAACATTGTTGTTAAAAAAAAAACGAAGACACGTTTAGTGGTTGATTGTTTTATATCCTTCTGCATATACTTTTTTTTTGAAAGAAAAACATGTGTATAAATAAACTAATAAAGAAAATAGTTAACTACATATACTAAGGCTTTGAATGGAGAAAGCGGATCAAGCGTTGCGGATTTAGCGGACCAAGCGGATCGAGCGGAACAAGAGCGGATCGAGTGGATCGAACGGAACAAAAGTGGATCAAGCAGATCTGGCAGTACAAAACATATGTTTGAATGGTGAAAGTGAATAAAAAGTGGTTCAAAGTACTGTACAAATCTAAATTAATCTATAGAAATTATAATACTATTTATTTTTAAAAACACTTTACAAATAAAAATTATATAATTTTATTCAAATATAAGAAAAATGATTTAAGTATATATATTATTATTTTGAGTTTTAAAATTAAATATGTGTCTGGTTTTGGATGCATTGAAATTGATAAAAGCGGTATAAAATAAATTTAAAATAATTTCGTTAAGAATTAAATTTTTATTTAGATTTTTAATTAATTTTATGGTTATTTAAAAAATGCAATGAATATAAATTTTTAATTCAGAATATAATAGAAAATTAATTTTAACATATATATATATATATATAATTTGGATGATTAAAAAACAATATTGTTTTTTGATAAAGTAGTGTAATTTTCAAATGATATATTGTGAACACAAGTGCGAAACAGTAAGGATATAAAAAACATACTACAATCACAAATAAATATTATTTCTTATAGTTAAAAAAAAAAGTACGAACAGTGGTTCTACACACAAGAAACACTCTGGATTTGCTATATATTACTATAGAAAGTGGTTCTGTAACTTTTGTTCATACAATAGAACTGCTAGTGATTCATTATTATTTTATCATTTTAAAAAAGCAGTCTAACATTAGCTTAAATAAATTGTTGAATGGAAATAGAGAAGCAGTCCCTCCACTTGGTGTGTATCGACCACTTATTATATGCTCCCCATTCATACTCTAATTTTGACTACAGCTATAGTCTATTTTCTTTCTTCTTATCGTGATCATTTAAGAAAATCTAGTGCTTAGCAGTGTTATTCATAGTTTGAAATATTTGAACGCAGCACTTAGGGATGTATAATTATTTCTTATACTAAGTGCCACTTAGTATCTTTGTTTTGTTTTTTTGAAAAAAGGCTTTTTGTTTTGTTTTGTTTTCCTTTTGCTATATTTCTGATGCAATGTTAATCTATAGAACCAGTTTGAATATATATAAGACTGTATATCCAAATTTTTGCAGTATCAAAACCTACTATAAATTACAAAGATCTATAAGAAACCAGGTAAGCATATAACTAAAATCAAAACCGAAATACTATTTGTCTTTTGTAAGGGTAATAAGTAGTTTCGTGGTCGGATACTTTATAGAACATGGGTAAAAGGAATATGATGGCCCATAATCTATATGTTTCCAGGATACTTAGCATATTCGAGTGTCTTAAGATTTGATATTCATTATTTGTTACAACTATACTTGGTTAACTAGGTAATAACCCGCGCCTTGCGCGGGATGTGATTATTAGTTTCGTTATTTTTAATAAAAAAGACAATAAATCTGTTTAATCTAGATATTGGTTAGGTTTTACGTTTTTTTGTTTTTAATCTTCTAAAATATAACTATTATTTTAAATTAATATTTATTTTAGTTTATTCGGTTAAAACACTTGATTTTTTGGTTTTTTCGGATAAAAACCTAAAATTGATATTATATGTTTATTTTCATATTATGAAGTTTAGATAGTTGTCATGTCGAACCAATAGTTTCATATTATAGTTTTTAAACAGATAATAGTTTAAGAAAAAGAAAAGAAAATTATTAAGACAAATCATTTCACTACAATTTGGTCGGTAGTGAAAGAAACATTAAGAAAAAATATTTCAACTTTCAAAAAAATTAGATACTTCAGCTGTGGTGAATACTTAGTTATAAGATGCTCACATCAAGGTGCACATGTATGTTTATGTAAAAAGTATATAAAAATAGTTAAAAATATATAAAGATATTGTTAATTAATATTAAATGACATTTTTGTTCAGAATAATACATGAAAGATAAAATTAAAATTTATTTAAAATAAAAAAGACCTTGACATTAGTCATTTTTTCATCAAAAGAAAATAAAATTATATTCGTAAATACGGGTGGACACATATCAAGTATCTGGATATTTGGAAGCATTCTTGTCAATTCGATCTTTAGCCACCTAGATATTCGGTGACTCCGATATCCGAAATGTTTTAGAATTTTAAAGAATATCCGATTTGATTCGTAAATAAAATAAAATTTTAAAAATAATTTAATAATAACATTTTATTACAAAAATAAAACATTATATAACCTTTTAGTTTTAGTACCTAATATAATAAATTTATATTGTAAAACTGATATAAAGTATAATATATATAATTCTTTTCATATATGTATATATATGCATATAACATATCGAATTAGATATATGTTCCTAAAAATATTGGTATTAGTGATTTGCTTCTTTTTTGGATATTGTATTTTAATATTTGATTTGTTTCGTAAAGTTTCAAATATCAAGATTTTTTGGTTCAAATCAAAATGGATAACAAATCGAATCAAAATTTATGAATATTTTGCTCAATTTTATCTGTAAACAATAAAAATAATATATATATAGTTTGGCTTTTGATTCGTTATCTATTTTTATTCGAACCGAAAAATCCAGAGTTTTATTGGAACTATGTATGTGAGTTTTATATTAAAAAAATCACAAAGTACATAGTGTGAACACATTTATGACTATAGTATGAACGCGTTAGCATATTTATTATCAAATCATTGTGAGGCTGCCACGTGTCTATTATAATGTGAATGCATTTATTACAATGTTTCTCTTTTAATATATAAAAGATTAGTATTTAAATTACTTAACTTGTTGGAGTTACAACTTGACTGATATTCTCAATTATGGGTTTTGACTTTTGTCCCATGTTTGAATACCTTTTAGCTTCGGCCAATGTTGTCAGGCTATAGAATGGCATGTTTGGAGCATCATGAAGATGCAAACCTCCACTTCCCATACATCACAATTTTTTTTGGGATAGAAAACTAAATTATAAAGAAACGTTTTGGGGAATGTTGTTATTTTCTAGCACTCTCTGCATGTCCATATATTCAAGAGTTCAGTATAATTCATGTTCAAACAGATTTATAACTTGCGATGGAACTAGTTAAATGGTTTTAAACTGTTATTTTTATTACTATAATCAAACCATTCCACAAAACCGGAATACTATTGTCTTCTCCAATTGTAATGTTTTGTCTATTTCTTTTTTTTTTATTCCACCCTACCATTAACGGCTATAAGATAGAAAAGAGAGACAACTAATGACGTAATGGGTAATTATACCTTTGCTTTAGATAAAGAACCGGCTTTAGCTATTTCTAACTTTTTTTCCTTACTAAAATCCTAATATTATTTGTCACCACTAAAATCATAAATAAGAATCACAGGCTTTGAATAACAGGCAGATAAACGGTGTATGTATCAAACACTGCAGATTAAGTGTGTGTGTGTGCACAAAAAAATGGATCAAGCATAATATATACACTAGATTTTGACCCGCACCCTCCGTGCAGGTGTATTTTTTTTAAATATGATGCCATTTGATTTTTATGTCACTATTTAGGATTGAGCAAAAAACTCGAATTCAAAAAATTGAACAGATCCCAATCCGAATAAGTAGTACTAAATCCGAACTGGAATTGATTAAATATCTGAATTATTCAAAACTTTGGTATTTGAAGAACTGAAATCTAATCCGATCCGAACCGAAGTATTTTGGGTATCCAAAATAGATTTATATACTTATATATATTAATTATTTTTAGATTTAATATATATATAAAAACATCCAGAATATATATGATACTTTTAAGTTCGCTTAAATGCTTGAAAATATATACAAATAATCAAACGTAAATATCTTAAATAGTTAAAATATACTCAAAACTCCAAAAATACTTAAATAATTATTAATTATCTATCCAAATATTTTAACCGAAACCTATTTAAATTGGTTATCCAAATCCAAACCAAATCCTCAAAGATCTGAAATGAACACGAAATCCCAAAAAGATCCGAAAATGAACCCGAACGCCCACCTTATTCACTATATATATATAAATCCTATATGTGTCATCATAGGTTACAAAATATGTGTTTTCATATAATTAATCATATTTTATACGTACCATTAAATAAGTTTTCTTATAATTAATAATATTTTATACGTACAATCATATAAATTATATTTTAAAATTTAATGTGAAATATAAAAACCATAATTTAAGTTGGTGTTTGAGTTGGACTTTGTATTGTATTTTTCTTATATATATTAAAATTTTTTTTACAATAGTTATTGGAAAATATGTTAGTAAAAATCAAATTTTGAATATATGTATATTTTTGAATGAATTTTTGATATAAATCAATTTTAAATTATTATTTTGATTTGAATATATATATATATATATATTAAGTAATATAGACCCATTACTTTTTAATATAATATAATGAACTTCCAATTTTTTAGTAGCATAAACCCATTATTTTTTTTTCTAACTTCCTGCTATCCATGTTTCCAAACAGTACTATTTTTTAAACTACTATCCATATTGCCAAACAGTCTCAATGTGTACTTCAACTTTAATAATATAGATATAGATGAATTCAGTGATTAGTTATATAATTGCAAATTTTGCCGCTTCGAAAGTAATGCTTAAGTGCTCAAAATAAATAATACTATAAAGTTGATCAATATATATGTAAAATTTATGTTTGAATGGTAGAAAATAGATCTAGTAGACTGCCAAATAAACAACCATAAAGTAACCGGAAAGATGGACACTAAAACATAGCATGGAATCTAAAACCCAAATCATGCTTGCTTTCTCGTCGACGTATGTCTTGCTGCACAATACAAGAGTACGCAGCCTTAGCAAACAAAAACTTAATCGCAAAGAAAGCGCTAGCTAAGTTAGACATCTCCCAACAGTCATGTTCCTTGATCAAAATAATATTTAATCATGGATATTTTAAAATAATGAGAACTTCATGTTAAAATATCTCAAAAAGATTTTTTAAATACTCATGAAAAACGTTTTTCACAAATGTCTTATAATTTATAAGTGATTTGATTTTTAGAAAATATTTAAATTTGAGTAATTAATTTAACTTCATTAAAATACTAATATAAATTAAGTTAGAACCTCAATTGCCATTAATACCACTTTTCAACTTTACACTTTTCAATTTTACCATTAAAATTTTAATTAGCAAAGTACCTTTATACCCCTAACTAATTAAGCCTAACTAACTCTTCTCTCTTACATCTCACGATAATTAAATCTCATCATCTCACAAATCGGCAACGGATTCCGGCGGTGACGAGTTCTCCGGCGAGATTGGACGACTCTGCAGAGTTGTCCGGCGAGATCCGACGAAGCTACGGCGAGATCATACGAAGCTGCGGCGAGATCCGACGAAGCTACGGCGATCTCTCTCACGACGCTAAGAAACGCTGACAAAGGTCAAAAGATAATAGATGTTGATTTTCATCTCTTTCTGTAATTGTAGCTTTTGTTTCTCAAAATCGATATGTTTCTGCGAAGGAAGACGGAGTTTTTCTCGTGAAGTTTTCAAATCTCAAGTTTATAAAATCTTATAAATATTTATCAGTGAAGAACGTAGTGCTTATGTATTATCATTTTTGATATGTCTTTGTTGATCTTTCTTGTTTTGAGATTTTTTTTGTGTTGAATATTTTCTATTCCTTCTTTGATCCCTATATTTCTTATAATCAGGTTATGATGATTGAACCAACGACGCTCCAGTGACCATATCCAATTGCTCCGACCAAATCTCGCTCCGGTGAACACCAACAAGCTCCGATGAACACGATCGACAAACTTAAAGATAGTTTGTGTCAGTGGATTTGATTTCTGAGTTCAATTGAGTAAATTAGTTCAATTGAATCTATGTAAAACCCCAAATCTAAGTGACGTGTTTGAACTTTGAAGTGCACATTTCTGAGTTAAATTACAGTGAATCTTGTTTTTGGAAGTGAGTGCTTATGCGTAGGAATAACATGTGATTGGGTTATGTACAGATTTTGAAGATCGACGAGGTTGGTGAGCTGTTTGAAGAAGTAAGAGGGACTCAGAAGAAGAACGTGGTTTGTGAGATCAAAGAATTGCAGATTTATAAAGCTTTATAAAAGTTGCAGAGTTGGCTTCTTAACACCATCTTCTCTCTCATCTTCTTCAGACATCTCTTATACTAAAACAATCGTATATCTCTCCTAAGACTTGCAAAGTTGAAGAGGTTAGTTAGACATCTAAGTGAATTTGGCTGCAATTGTTTTTTTTTTTACAAAAGAGAAAAGTGTGATGTGGAGAAACCTTGATGTTCTCAGATTATGTTTGAAATGACAACTTTTTGTTGAGAACAAGAAAGTATCTCTAATGTTCAGATGAGAGCCTTATATAGTCCTTTCAACTCATAGTCTTGCTCTTTCCATGAAATGGCCTGTTATTCTGTGGCTAAGTAATTGAAACTACTCATTTTTACTACATTTTATTTCTTGTAATAGAAATCAAGCTTGGTTATGTTGACGTTGAATGGTCTAGATTTTGTGCTAATATTCATGTGACCAAATGGGTTACATGAAGGGAACCTTATATGGAAGAGAGAACAAGAAGAGAAATAACACATTGTATCCAGAATTCAAGTAAAAAAACATATCGTTCAGATGTTTTTAGTATCTAAATTATGAAGGTAAATTAGGATTCCATATCAAATGATTAAAATACAGACAAAAGATATATTTTATAAAGCCATGAACAAACAAATTGTTTACATACCCTCTATAAAAAATTTATAAATTTTTTATAAATAATTTATATACCCTTATAAATGGTTTATAAATTTATGTATTGTTTTTATAAACATTTATAAATGATTTATAAACAGTTATTAATTATTTACATATAAATCCTTATAAACTATTTTACATACTCTTATAAATTGTTTTATAAGCCTTTATAAATGGTTTAAAGACTCTTACAAAAAAATTGTAAACCTTTTTAAAAGGTTTATAAAATTCAGAAATTGTTTTTAGTAGTTTTTATAAATGATTTATAAACTCTTATTAATTATTTATATATCCTTATAAACCCTTATAAATAGTTTTACAAACTCTTATAAATTGTTTTTATAAGTCAGAAATTGTTTTTAGTAATTTTTATAAATGATTTATAAACTCTTATTAATTATTTATATATCCTTATAAACCCTTATAAACAATTTTACAAACTCTTTTTAAAAGTTTTATAAAATTCAGAAATTATTTTTAGTAATTTTTATAAATGATTTATAAACTCTTATTAATTATTTATATATCCTTATAAACCCTTATAAACAATTTTACAAACTCTTATAAATTGTTTCTATATGTCCTTATAAATTACTGTAGACTCTTATAAATGATTTAAGATACTTTCTAATTGGTTCCTAAACCTATAAACCTTATAAATTGAATACATAACCCATATTAATTGTGTATATACTTTTATAACGTTTTTATAAACAATTATAAATAGTTTATAGACTTTATTAATTGTTTTATAAACCTTTATAAATGTAAACATTTATAAATGGTTTCGAGACTCTTACAAATAATATATAAACCTTTATAAATAGCTTATAAACTTTACAAACCGTTTTATATATTTTTATAAATTATTTATAAACTTTTATTTTCTCTTAAGCTTTCTTTTCTCTTCATTTTTATCTTCTTTCATGTGTTATTGCCGTACAATATATGCTGCAAAAAGTAAAGCCACAAATCCTCGTTCCCCTTAGCTTTTCTTCATTTTATATCCTTGTTGAACTAATTGCACAACACTGTAAAAATCCATGTCATCCAAGATCAGGATGTGTTGGGATCACCAAATGTTTGTATTCCTCAGAGAATCCAAATAATGTATTAACCACAAGATGTAACAAAGAATAAACAATGTATTATAAGTCTCTCTAATTTATAAATTTATAAACCCCTATAAAACTACATTTATAATCTTTTATGAAACACTTAACATTATTGACCAAGACACAGATTGGATAATCACTTTTGGATTGTCTAGTGGTTATGTTCCAGCTTCATAAATCCTTGGAGGCAATCATGAAGATGTGCAAGATTCATTGCTGTCTAACTGCAAGACGAAATAAAAAGATGATGTTAACTTTTAATCGTGGTCTAAAGCTACCTTATCTAAGCATAATGTTCATGTATTTCGGTAACAGTCTTACAAATAACACAGCACAAGACTTCTCGAGTTCACACGTTTATATGTTGTTCTATAGACATATGATGAATTCTTGTTTAAGAACTTCTTTTATAAAACCTTGTAAATCGTTGAGCTGTACTATCAACAATATCCTAAAATACAGATTTATAAGGGGTTATAATTCCTTAATATGCAGTGTACTATCAGAAAATCTCTTTCTTAGCCGGAACTATTCAGATGACAAGTCCAAATCAACTGTATTCTATTTTTGGATAAACATAAGGAAGAAAATCCTAAAATTACTTGAAACCCAGATTTATAAAAGATTTTAAGTTGTCAAAAAACTCAATGTTCACTATCAAAACTGTTTCTCTTAAATCGACATGTTCAAATGAGAAGTCTAAAACAAAAATGATATGAAGTTAATAAAAGGATGATATGAACTTCTAATCATGGCTTAAACATACCTTATCCAAGCATAGGGTTCGTGTATTTCGACAACAGTCTTACAAATAATATAGAATAACACAACACAAGACTTCTTTAGTTCACACATTTATATGTTGCCCTATAAACATATGCGATGAACTCTTGTTAAAAAACATCTTTTATAAAATCTTGTAAATCGTTGAGTTGTATTATCAACAATATCCTAAAACTCATATTTATAAAGGGTTATAATTCCTTAATATACAATGTTCACTATCAAAAAATCTCTCTCTTAGCAGGGACCATTCAAATGACAAGTCCAAATTAACCGTATTTTATTTTTGGATAACATAAAGGAGAAACCCATAAAATTACTTGGAACCCAGATTTATAAAGTTTAAGTTGTCAAAACTCAATATTGTTCACTATGGAAATTGTTTCTCTTAGATCGACATGTTCAAATGAGAAGTCTAAAGCAAAATTTTTTGATTTTTTGATAAGAGAAAGAAAAAAATCAAATATTTACTTGAAACAAACAAAAGAATACAAGAATTAGAGACATACGAGTTGTGAATCTTGAACAGGAATCAACATTTGAAGGCTTTGAATCGCGATTCTCTGTAATCCGTTTTCGTCGCCGGTTGTGTGAGAGAGAGATGGCGGATCTCGACGGAGACGGCGGATCTCGACGGATCTCGACGGTAAGTCTGAGAGAAGATGGATCTCAAAAAGAGAGAGGAAGAGTCGATGATTGAGGAGAAGATAAGGTAAGGGTAATATTGTCTTTTGTTCATTAATGAAAGTGGTATTTATGAAAATGTCCCTAAATTGGTGGTAAAATTGAATAGTGGTATCAAACAAAGTGTAAAAGTAAAATTTTTCCATTTGAAAACCTTACCAATAAAATTGCTCTTACCTTTTAAACTGAAAATTATAGCATAAAGCCCCTAAAAATAAGCATTACATGGCCCAAGTGATGTAAAAAAACATTTTCTAGAGATTATGATTATTGTAACTTTTCTTTTTTATAAATAACAGGAAAATATTAGATAAAAATAAAAGATATATACGCAATATATAGACAAACACATTGCAAACATGATAAAATAATCAAGGGAAAATTGTTTTTTAGGCCAAAAAATGATAACTTTATCCCATTAGACTAATCTCAAATACTTTATGTTTCATGAGACTAATTATTTTCAAGATGGCAATAATGCCCTTAATTTCAAATACAAATTCGAAATTAAAATAAACAAAATAATTTTCAAATATTAAAATATAATAAATAATTAAAGTAATTAAAAAATATTAAAAATCCTCAAATAAAAAACTCTATCGCCACGATTATTACCTTTTTTCTTCTGAAAAATTGATTTTTTCATATATGGAAACTAAATATTTCTAAATATTTTATTCTCATATTTTTTTGAACTGATTATTCTTATCCGTAGAATATAATAAATCTGCAAAACTCGGTTTTTACATGTTTTTAGATTTATAGTAATGTGTAGATTTCGATTTCTATTGGTTTTAGATTTACTGTAGAACTCGGTTTCTACAAGTTTTTAGATATATAGTGATGTGTAGATTTTGATTTCTGCAGGTTTTAGATTTATAGTAATCTATAGATTTCGATTTCTACAAATTTTAGAGCGATAGGTTAAACGTGGAATGTGTATTTTAAATATTTTTAGAGTACTATTATTTACATAATCACATACTCTAAATATATTAAATTCAATAAAAAATTGGATTTCATTTTCTACTTCTTAGAATGTCAATTTTACTTTATGTAGAACAAAATATGAAAATATGATTTAAACATTTTTAGAACTGAAAAAATACCACTAAGTTCATATAGATATTTCATCAGTAGTTATTATTTCTCTAATTTTTTTTGTTTATAAAACTTTATTTAATTTATTTTCAAAAATACTAAAGGGCATTAGAGACAAAAGTGATACAAAATACAAATTAGTCTAATAGGATATAATTATTATTTTTTGGTCTAAAAAAAAACTTTTCCCAATAATAAAAGCACAATCAACACTTTTTTAAAATATGTATATATTTAGATAACTATTTTTTAATAAACAAATGTATTTTTAAAAGTTTTACTCAATTACTGCTTTTAGTTTCTTTCAAATCTATAATTTTACTGTTTTAACATGATTTAAAAAAAAATTTAAATAACAGATATGATCCACGTCCCATTTTAGATATGATTCCTAAAATATTTTGGATTAGTTCATAGTTGTAATAAATAACCAACTTGGTAATATATCAAAAATGTATTTAACAATAATAAGTAACATATCAAAACATTCCAACTATTGCTCCCTTAAGCCTTAAATTTATTAACCAGAGGCCCATTATAAAGCACAGTTTCTGTCATTTTCCTTTTTTTTTTTGGGAGAATAATAATGAAAATGAACATCAATTAGTCATAAATCTGGAATTTTTACAAATTTTTCTTTCTTAGCTTCGATCTTCAACCTCGACAACTCTCCTAAGAGTCGGTGCATCGTCCTTCGCAATATCGTCTTCTTTATAACCCCATGGGACTACTACTACTCTAATCACAATCTAATCGAAAGATGGATTCACTTCTCCTCGAAGATTTTGGTCAGAAGGTGGATTTGACGCGACGTATTCGGGAGGTTTTGTTGAACTACCCGGAAGGAACCACCGTGCTCAAGGAGCTCATACAGAACGCCGACGACGCGGGAGCTACACGTGTCCGTCTCTGCCTTGATCGCCGGGCTAACGGGACCGATTCTCTGTTGTCTGACTCTTTGGCTCAGTGGCAGGGTCCTTCTCTCTTGGCTTACAACGATGCTGTTTTCACTGAAGAGGATTTCGTTAGTATCTCGAGGATTGGTGGGAGTGGGAAGCATGGTCAGGCTTGGAAGACTGGTCGATTTGGGTAAAGTCTTTTTTTTCTTTTTTTCTTTTATTGAATAATTGGAGGTTCGAAGTCGAAATCCATAATAGTAAACCACAATATAAATAATAAAAAAAAAAAACTGTAAACCAAGCCAGGAAATGTTAAATCACTGGCCACAAGTGTAGTCGAATTCGAACTCAGCTCGCTTAGGAATGCTGGAACGCCACCACTAGCATGTGGGTCAATATAAATAATATTAGTGGGACCTAACTGACACAATGGCCAGAGTCCTTTTCCGTTGAGCTAATGAACTCTGTTGTTTACTCACTTTGATTGTGTAGGGTTGGGTTCAATTCGGTGTACCATTTAACGGATATACCTTCCTTTGTGAGTGGCAAGTACGTGGTGTTGTTTGATCCTCAGGGTGCTTATCTTCCCAATATCTCTGCAGCTAACCCAGGGAAGAGAATCGATTTCGTTGGCTCTTCAGCTCTCTCTCACTACGAGGATCAGTTTCTTCCTTACTGTGCCTTTGGATGCGACATGAAAACTCCTTTTCAGGGCACGTTGTTTCGTTTCCCTTTGAGGAGTCCCGAGCAGGCGGGTTCTAGTAGGCTTTCGAGGCAAGCGTATTTTGAAAACGACGTTTCTTTGATGTTTGATCAGCTCTTCGAGGAAGGGGTTTTCTCGCTGCTTTTTCTTAAATGTGTTTTGTCTATTGAGATGTACACGTGGGATGCTGGAGATCCAGAGCCTAAAAGGCTTTATTCAGTTTCGGTTAGCTCTCCCAAGGATGATACTGTGTGGCATCGGCAGGCGGTTCTTAGACTGTCGAAGACGTCGATTTCTGGAGATAGGGAGATGGATGCGTTTACTCTGGATTTCGTGAGTGAGTCTGAGAAGGGAAGCCAAAGTAAACGGAGAACAGACAAGTTTTACATAGTTCAGACAATGGCGTCAGCGTCTAGTAGAATTGGTTCTTTTGCTGCCACTGCATCCAAAGAATATGATATTCACTTGCTACCATGGGCTTCAGTTGCAGCTTGCATATCAGATGATTCATCAGAGGTACCGTGTCAGTTTGAATGTGCTTTTTTTTTTTTGCTATCTGTAGCTTAATAAGTATTTTTGTTCGTGTTTTTCACCTTCGTCTTTGTGTGTCTTCGCTGCCTATCATCCAGATAACTTGTTTTTCTCATGTTGCAACTTCGTGTATATTCTGACAGTACTGAATATGCAACTGCGTTTATTTATCTGCTTATAGTTATATTTATTCATCCTAACATTTGCTGGTATTCTATATATTTTCGCTGCGTGCTTTTCGATTATTTGTAACAGATTTTGATTGGATTTTCTCTTATCCCTTTTAGAGACATTGCATTTACTCTGTCTTTGTATGGTTTTGGCAGAATAATTCCTTAAAGCTTGGGCATGCTTTTTGCTTTCTTCCATTGCCTGTACGAACTGGATTGACGGTTCAAGTCAACGGATACTTTGAGGTGTCATCAAATCGCCGCGGAATTTGGTATGGAGAAGACATGGACAGGAGTGGTAAAGTTCGTTCAGCCTGGAATAGGCTTCTCCTGGAAGATGTGGTAGCACCCTCTTTTGCACGATTGCTTCTTTGTTTGCGAGAAGTGCTTGATCCCAGGGATTCGTACTTCTCCTTATGGCCTAGTGGATCTTTTGAAGCACCATGGAACATTTTAGTTGAGCAGATTTACAAAAATGTCTGCAATGCTCCTGTGCTGTTTTCGGATCTTGATGGGGGGAAATGGGTGTCCCCTGCCGATGCTTACCTTCATGATGAGGAATTCTCAAGGAGTAAAGAACTTGGTGATGCCTTGCTGCAGCTTGAAATGCCTATCGTGTGCCTCCCAGGACCAGTTTTTGATATGCTGTTGAAACACCCTTCCTTTTTTATTCCAAAAGTGGTTACTCCAGATAGGGTGCGCAGCTTTCTCAAAGGATGCAAAACGCTCTCAACTTTGAAGAAATCGTTGAAGCTAGTATTATTGGAGTATTGCCTGGATGATCTTACTGATGATGATGTTTGCACACAAGCCAGCAACCTGAAACTGCTTCCGTTAGCAAATGGTGACTTTGGTTTCTTTTCTGAAAGTGCAGAAGCTGTCGCCTATTTTATTTGTGACGAATTGGATCATATGCTTTTACAGAAAGCTTATGACAGAGTAATTGATAGGAACATACCTCCAGGTTTATATAGCAGACTTTTTGCCATTGCAGAGTCGCAAACAGCAAATCTTGCAATTTTCGGTATCCAAAATTTACTTCAGTTATTTCCGAGGCTTGTACCTGCTGAATGGAAATACAGAACCAAGATTTCCTGGAATCCAGACTCCAACCCAGACCATCCTTCGTCTTCATGGTTTGTTCTCTTCTGGCAGTATCTCGAGAAACAGTGTCCTAGCCTTTCTTTATTCCGTGATTGGCCAATCTTGCCATCTACATCTGGCTATTTGTATATACTCTCTGCACAGTCAAAATTGATCAACGCGGAGAAGCTTCCCGATGCTGTCAGAAATGTCTTGGAGAAGATTGGTAGCAAAATATTAAACAACAATTTCAAAGTTGTACATTCAGACTTGTCCTCCTTTGTTTCAGATGCTACTTACACCGGTGTCTTAGAATCCGTTTTTGATGCTGCTTCTTCAGATATGGATGGGGTACAAAATTTAATTTATAATTTGAATGTTGAAGAGAAGGATGAACTTCGTAGTTTTCTTTTGGATCCAAAATGGCACATGGGGAATCAGATTGGTGATCTATGTCTCAGAATCTGCAAGATTTTACCCATTTACCGTGTATATGGAGAAACTTGTACGCAAGGATCCGATTATTCTGATCTTGTTAATCCTCCTAAGTACTTACCTCCATCAGATGTGCCTGCCTGTCTTCTAGGATGTGAGTTTATTCTAAGCAGCAAAAGCAGCGAAGAAGATGTTTTGTCGAGGTACTATGGCATTGAGAGAATGAGGAAGAGTAATTTCTACAGACAGCATGTTTTCAACAGAATTGAAGTTCTGCAACCTGAGATTCGTGATCAGGTGATGCTTTCGATTTTGCAGAATCTTCCACAACTGTGTATTGAAGATAGATTCTTAAGGGAAGAATTGCAGAACCTAGAGTTCGTACCAACTGTAAATGGTCCTCTGAAACGCCCATCTCTTTTATACGATCCTCGTAATGAAGAGTTATATGCTTTGTTGGAAGATTCAGATTGTTTCCCTGGCAGTGGATTCCAGAAATCTGCGATCTTGGACATGCTTCAAGGTTTGGGCCTTAGAACAACTGTTTCTCCTGAGACGATTTTAGAGAGTGCACGATTGGTGGAGCGACTGATGAACATGGATCTGGAAAAGGCTCATTCACGAGGTAAAGTGCTTTTCTCATTTTTAGAAGTCAATGCTGTGAAGTGGCTGCCTGATCAGTCGAGTGAAGATGATGGAGCTATTAACAGGATATTCTCAAGAGCTGCGACGGCTTTCAGACCACGAAATCTGACATGTAACCTTGTTAAGTTCTGGAATGAACTTAAAATGATTTGCTGGTGCCCTGTTTTAGTCTCTGCTCCATTTCAGACTTTACCATGGCCAGTTGTCACATCTACTGTTGCGCCTCCGAAGCTTGTACGTCCGAAAACAGATATGTGGCTTGTGTCTGCATCCATGCGGATATTAGATGGTGAATGTTCTTCTACAGCTCTTGCATATAACTTGGGGTGGTTATCACATCCAGGAGGAAGTGCAATTGCGGCTCAATTGCTTGAACTTGGAAAGAACAATGAAATTCTGATTGATCAGGTTCTTCGGCAGGAACTAGCTTTGGCGATGCCGAAGATATATTCAATTCTTGCAGGATTACTTGGTTCAGATGAGATGGACATTGTTAAGGCTGTACTTGAAGGTAGTCGCTGGATCTGGGTAGGGGATGGATTTGCAACTTTGAGTGAGGTTGTTCTTGATGGCCCTCTTCATCTTGTTCCCTACGTTCGTGTCATCCCTACCGACTTGGCTGTTTTTAGGAAACTGTTCGTGGAGCTTGGTGTTCGAGAATTTTTAACTCCATCTGATTATGCTGATGTTTTATGTAGAATAGCTGAAAGGAAAGGTGATTCACCTCTTGATCCACAAGAAATCAGGGCAGCTGTTCTAATTGCGCAGCAGTTGGCTGAATCGCAATTTCTTGACAAAGTCACAATCTATTTACCTGATGTTTCTGGTCGTCTATTTCCTTCAAGTGACTTGGTCTACAATGACGCTCCGTGGCTGACTGCATCAGACAATCATAATAGCTCATTTAGTGCAGACTCTACAATGCTATTGAATGCGAAAAGAACAATGCAAAAGTTTGTTCACGGTAATCTTTCGAATGAGGTAGCTGAGAAACTTGGTGCTCGCTCTCTTCGTAGAGTCTTGCTAGCGGAAAGTGCTGACTCAATGAATTTTAGTTTATCTGGGGCGGCTGAGGCCTTTGGACAGCATGAGGCATTGACCACCAGACTTAAACACATACTAGAAATGTATGCTGATGGGCCTGGGATTCTTTTTGAGTTGGTTCAGAACGCTGAAGACGCCGGAGCTTCTGAGGTGACATTCCTTTTGGATAGGACTCACTATGGGACTTCTTCACTCCTCTCTCCTGAAATGGCAGATTGGCAAGGCCCTGCTCTGTATTGTTTCAACAACTCGGTTTTTACTCAACAAGATATGTATGCAATCTCACGCATTGGTCAAGGAAGCAAACTTGAAAAGCCTTTTGCGATTGGAAGATTTGGGCTGGGATTTAACTGTGTTTATCATTTCACAGATATCCCGGGTTTCGTTTCTGGAGAAAACATTGTTATGTTTGATCCCCATGCCAATCATTTGCCTGGCATCTCTCCAACTCACCCAGGCTTACGGATTAAATTTGCTGGAAGAAATATATTGGACCAGTTTCCTGATCAGTTTGCACCGTTCTTGCATTTTGGTTGTGACTTAGAGCATACTTTTCCTGGAACACTCTTTCGGTTTCCTCTTAGAAACGCCAATGTTGCTCCCAGAAGTCAAATAAAGAAAGAAATATATACTCCTGAAGATGTGTTATCCCTCTTCACTTCCTTTTCCGGTGTTGTTTCGGAGGCCTTAATATTCCTGAGGAATGTTAAATCAGTATCCATTTTTGTCAAGGAAGGAGCTGGTCAGGAAATGCAGTTACTGCATCGTGTTTGCAAAGATTACAATGTTGGGAAAGATACTGAACCAAAGCAAACAAATCAAGTGTTTAGTCTTCTTGATGAAAATCTTTCTGCTGGAATGAACAAGGATCAGTTACTAAAAAAACTAAGCAGCACTGTAGTTAAAGAACTTCCCTATAAATGTCAGAAGGTTGTGGTGACTGAGCAAGATTCGTCGGGCTGTACTTCACATGGGTGGATAACAGGTGAATGTCTGAATGCCGGGGTAAGTAAAAATCACTTAAATCTTCCAGAAATGTCCCATAAGTTAATACCATGGGCTAGTGTTGCCGTGCTTATAAATTCTGTCAAGACTGATAAAGCAGAGAACGTGGTTGCTAGCAATTCTGATATATTTGGGCCATCCACAATTTCGGTTCAGAATCGAAGAAATTTTGGGGGGCGTGCTTTTTGCTTTCTGCCTCTACCTATAACTACTGGCCTCCCTGCGCATATCAATGCATATTTTGAGTTGTCATCCAACAGGAGGGATCTTTGGTTTGGTAATGACATGGCAGGGGGTGGAAAAGTACGGTCGGATTGGAATCTTTACTTGATCGAGGAAGTTGTTGTACCAGCCTATGGTCATTTGCTCAAAAAAATTGCATCTGAACTTGGTCCATGTGATTTGTTCTTCTCTGTCTGGCCAGTGACTCTAGGAGCAGAACCGTGGGCATCCTTGGTTCGAAAGCTGTACAGTTTTATTGCGGATAATGGTCTTCGTGTGTTATATACTAAAGCAAGAGGGGGCCAATGGATTTCAACTAAGCAAGCAATTTACCCTGACTTCAGCTTTCCCAAGGCAGATGAGCTTGTTGATGTCCTTGCTGACGCTGGTCTCCCGGTCATTAATATCTCAAAGTTAGTTGCGGAAAGATTCGGAGAGGCTTGTTCATCTTTGCATATTTTGACACCCCAATTGTTAAGGACCTTGTTGACCCGGCGAAGACGTGAGTTTAGGGATAGAAGTGGCTTGGTCTTGGCACTAGAATACTGTCTTATTGATTTAGAAGTTCCTTTTACGGCTGATCTTCTTTTTGGTCTACCCCTGCTACCTCTTGCCGATGGTTCGTTTACAACATTTAGCAAGAGTGGGACTGCTGAGAGAATCTTTTTCGCAGAAGAGAATGGGTATGAACTTCTGAAGGATACACTTCCTCACCAGCTTGTGGATCGTGAAGTGCCGGAAGAAGTTTATAGTAAGCTGTTGTCTGTAGCACAAAGCGAAGAATCGTGCATATGTCTTCTCTCCTGCAGCTTGCTTGAGAAGCTCTTTTTTAAGCTACTACCAGCAGACTGGCATCTTGCTGAAAAGATACTCTGGACACCTGGCCAGCACGGACATCCGACAGTAGAGTGGATACGGGTACTGTGGAGCTATCTTAAGTTATCTTGTGATGACCTCTCAGTATTTTCTAAGTGGCCCATATTGCCAGTTGAAGATCGCTGTCTCATGCAACTAACTGTAAATTCAAACGTTATCCAAGATGATGGCTGGAGCGAGAACATGTCTTCATTATTGCTGAAATGTGGATGCCGGTTCTTAAATCGTGAGCTTCCAGTAGAGCACCCTCAGTTGGAAAGATTTGTTCAGCCGCCAACAGCAGCAGGCATACTGAACGCACTTCTTGGAGTTTCTGGCGGGCAAGAAAACATAAAAGGAATTTTCCTTAATGTTTCAGAAGGAGAACTGCATGAGCTACGGAATTTTATTCTTCAATCAAAGTGGTTTTCTGCCGGACAAATGAATGAGGTCCACTTTGAGACCATCAAACACCTGCCCATATTCGAGTCATACAGAAACAGAAAACTTGTGAGTTTGAATTGTCCAGTTAAGTGGCTAAAACCTGATGGCATCAGGGAGGATCTGTTGGATGATGATTTTGTACGCTTAGACTCAGAGAGGGAGAGAGCTATCTTCAAAAGATACTTACAAATAGAAGAACCCTCGAAAATAGAATTTTACAAAGCTTGTGTACTCAATCGTATGTCGGAGTTCCTTTCTCAGCAAGAAGCTTTGTTGGCCATTTTGCATGATTTAAATGATCTGGTCGCCGATGATGTTTCCCTTCAGTGTGCATTATCTACAACTCCTTTTGTTCTCGCAGCAAATGGATTATGGCAACAACCTTCCAGGTTTGTCTATCTTATTCCCGTTTTCCTATTCTGATACGTTGAATATGTTAATCACAGCCTACCGTTGCAACTTGATATTAGCTATATTTGTTGGCATTTACACTCTATACGGCAAATGGATATTTCTACGGCTATGTTCATTTTTTTGTCCTCTTTTCAGGCTTTACGATCCTCGTGTTCCTGGGCTACAAGAGCTTCTTCACAAAGAAGTCTACTTTCCTTGTGAGAAATTTTTAGATTCTAAGATCCTGGATGCATTGGTTGGTCTTGGACTTCGGACAACTCTGGATTGTTCTACCTATGTGGATGCTGCTAGAAGTGTGTCAATCCTACATGACTCGGGAGATCAAGAAGCATCGAGATATGGAAGAAGACTGTTCTTCCATGTCAAAAATCTTTCTGTCAAACTATCATCCAAGACGGGTGAAGCAAATGATGATGAATCACAAGATCTGATGTCCAAGACAAGTGAAGACTCGCCTGATGGAGAAACCTATCCTGAATATGAAGTCGGTAGTAATCTTGGGAGCTTACCCACTGAGCAATCGGAGCATGAGTTTTGGGATCAAATGAGATCTATCGCATGGTGTCCTATTTGTCTTGATCCACCAATAGAAGGAATTCCATGGCTTGAATCTAGTAATTTGGTGGCATCTCCAGATAGAGTAAGACCCAAGTCTCAGATGTTTTTGGTGTCTGCCACAATGCACTTGCTGGACGGCGAGTGCCATTCGCCATATCTACTTCAGAAACTTGGGTGGATGGACTGTTTAAGCATTGATGTCCTGTGCAGACAATTAATTGGGATATCAAAGTCTTACAAAGAACAGAAGTCTCGTTCAACAGTAAATCCTGATTTTGAGAGCATGTTACAGAGTCAAATTCCTCTACTGTATACGCGACTGCAAGAACATGCTAGGGACAATGACTTTCTTGCTCTTACATCAGCACTGAACGGTGTTCCTTGGGTGTGGCTTGGAGATGATTTTATCTCTGCAGATGTTCTTGCTTTTGATTCTCCCGTGAAGTTTACCCCTTATCTATATGCTGTCCCTTCAGAATTATCAGACTTTAAAGAACTGCTTCTGGAGTTGGGTGTGAGGCTTAGTTTTGATGCCGCAGATTATATGAGCACTCTGCAACACTTGCAGAATGATCTAAAAGGATCACCGTTAACAGAAGAACAGATATGTTTTGTCCTTTTAGTTCTTGAAGCCATTGCAGACTGTTTCTCTGAGGCGTCACAAGATTGTGATAGAAATTTAGTGCTAGTTCCTGATTCCGCTGGACTTTTGGTCCCCTTGGATGATCTTGTTTATAATGATGCACCATGGGTAGACAGCAGTTCTCTTTCTGGGAAAAGGTTTGTGCATCCTAGCATCAGCAATGACATGGCTAACAAGTTGGGGATACAATCTCTTCGCTGTATCTCCTTAGTGGATAATGATATTACCCAAGATCTTCCTTGTATGGAGTTCACAAAGTTGAATGAGCTTCTATCACTATACGGCAGCAAAGATTTCTTGTTGTTCGATCTTCTTGAGTTAGCCGATTGCTGCAAGGTTAAAAAGCTGCACATCATCTTTGACAAGAGAGAGCACTCTCGCAAGTCCTTGCTGCAGCATAATTTAGGTAATATTTTTTTTGTCGTTTGCTCTAACCTTGCTCTTTAAATCATGGAGGCGGATTTTTCTAAGGTGGATACCAGAAAAGATCTTTTGAGTTTATACGGGATACAGCTTTCTTTGTTGCTTGGTTTTAAATATTTTCTGAGTAATGGGTTTTGTAGATTTCTAGGGTTATCTGCCTTGATCCTCTTATTAATGCGCTCTCCTTCTTCAGGTGAATTCCAAGGACCTGCTCTACTTGCCATTTTAGAAGGGGCTACATTGACCAGAGAGGAGGTTTGTAGTCTTCAGCTTCTTTCACAATGGAGAGTTAAGGGTGAAACTCTCAACTATGGGCTGGGCCTTCTTAGTTGTTTCTTCATGTGTGATCTTCTGTCTATTGTTTCTGGTGGCAACTTTTACATGTTTGATCCCCAAGGAGCGACCCTCTCTGCCTCCACGACTCAGGCTCCTGCTGCAAAAATGTTCTCGTTGATAGGTATGAACGTCTAGTTTGGCTTTGCTCTGTGTAGAACCATCCTGCTTATGCTTCATTCATCCATGGTTTTATGTTTCAGCTCCGGTTTTGATAAATCAGTTTGATACTATTCAGTTGTCTTTATTTAAGTTCCCCTTTTATTAATTTCTACTGCTGTTTTAGGTACAAATTTGGTTGAGCGATTCAGTGATCAATTTAATCCGATGCTAATTGGTCAAGATAAGGCATGGTCATTGACAGATTCCACCATTATTCGGATGCCTTTATCATCGGAAATCTTGAAAGATGGACTTGAGGCGGGGTTAAATAGAGTGAAGCAAATATCTGACCAGTTTTTGGAGAATGCCTCCAGAATCCTCATTTTCTTGAAGTCAGTTTCACAGGTATTATAATGCATGTCTACACTGCTGTGAACGTCATTCAATTCTTTTTCTTATGGCAATAGAATGCTATTACATTGAAAACTTTAGTACAAAATGTAGCGTAGAAACTGATGGAATTTGGGCTTGAACACGGGCTACCATGCTGTTGCTAAATAACAGATAGTTACGAAGTAAAAATTTCTTAACTAGTTAGATTTCTGTTTAGTTATCGTATAGAAAAATGGTTCGTCTGGAGCGTTTGAAATTTGTAAAGCTAAATGTTTTTGGCATTCTTTCATCTGTTGGATTTTATTTTTTTATCTGTATTTTGACTTATGGATATTTTGGATATAGATATAAGTCAGTTGAAGTTCAAATATGAGGAATGAGTGAGATCTGAATTTTTTCCTTGATTGTATGGAACTCTGCATGTTTAATGTTAAATCACTTCAAGAATGTTGTGAAATGATTCATTTTATCATCCTGCATTTCGTTTTAATCATTTGATGTCTCTATGTTATGTACCAAACCTAAAAAACGTAGAGAATTTTCTAATTTCAGGTTTCATATTCCACATGGGAGCAAGGAAATGTAGAACCACACCAAGATTACGCTCTGCATATTGATTCAGCATCAGCTATCATGAGGAATCCCTTCTCGGAGAAAAAATGGAGAAAGTTTCAACTTTCGAGGTTGTTTAGTAGCTCAAACTCTGCTGTTAAATCACAAATAATAGAGGTCAACCTACATATAGGGGAAAACAAACTTCTGGATCGATGGCTTGTTGTTCTCAGCATGGGCTCTGGACAATCACGAAACATGGCTCTTGACAGGTATGTAGTCACTAACTATTATCGACATAAAATCTTCTGGCACCTATATGCTTGGATGTTTATACCATCTAAAAAAGCCATGTCAAAAATAAAGTGATATACATAATCTCTATAACATGTTTAAACCATCTTTTGAAATTTAAAATGTTACAAGTTAATATCAAAATCATGGCAGCAGACACATTCAGTTCACTGTGCGAGTATGTCACTTGTCATACTATAACACCATAATGTGTCTGGGCGTTGAATTGAAATAAAAA
This sequence comes from Brassica napus, assembly GCF_020379485.1. Classification (NCBI taxonomy): domain Eukaryota; kingdom Viridiplantae; phylum Streptophyta; class Magnoliopsida; order Brassicales; family Brassicaceae; genus Brassica; species Brassica napus. The sequence continues at coordinate 21,545,199 of NC_063436.1, read as the reverse complement.
TCTTTTATTTTATCAGTGAAAAAATGTAACGTATTCCATTTACTCATGTGTTTTCTCAAAACTAGTATATGGTGATGAGTGTACTAAAGGTTATCATGTCTCTATTGCTTGTTAAAATATTACTTATCTGCAGGAGGTATCTTGCGTACAATTTGACACCTGTTGCTGGGGTTGCGGCACATGTATCTCGAAATGGTCGTCCTGTTGATGTTCATCCAGCCAGCCCCATAATGTCTCCTTTGCCTTTGTCTGGTAGTGTGAATCTACCTGTCACCATCCTTGGATGCTTCCTCATTCGGAATAATTGTGGTCGTTTTCTCTTCAAAAATCAGAAAGGGAGAGATATGCTTGATGCTGGAGATAGATTGATTGATGCATGGAACAAAGAGTTAATGTCATGTGTTCGTGATTCGTACATAGAAATTGTGGTGGAGATGGAAAGGCTAAGGCGAGAGCATTCAAGCTCTTCAATTGAGTCAAGTACAGCACGTCAGCTGGCCCTTTCTCTTAAAGCATATGGTCATGAATTGTATTCTTTCTGGCCACGATCTAATCAACATGACGGTGCTCTAGTGACAGAAATGCCTAAGCCGGAGTGGGAATGCTTGGTTGAACAAGTTATAAGGCCGTTTTATGCTCGTGTTGCTGACCTTCCCTTGTGGCAGCTTTACTCAGGAAATTTGGTTAAGGCTGAAGAGGGTATGTTTCTAACACAGCCTGGTAGTGAGGTTGCTGTTAATTTACTTCCCGTTACAGTTTGCAGCTTTGTGAAGGAGCATCACCCTGTTTTTTCCGTGCCTTGGGAATTGTTGGCTGAAGTCCAGGCAGTAGGGATTCCTGTTCGAGAAGTTAAACCAAAGATGGTTCGCGACCTTCTAAAGAAGTCATCTGCATCTATCGATCTCCGATCTGTTGATACTTATATTGATGTGCTTGAATATTGTCTCTCAGATATTCAATTCACTGAAGCACTTAACCCGGAAGGGGCCAACTTGGATGAAGGAAACAGTACTTCTGGTTCGATGTCGATGCCTACTCAAGCTCAGGCTGGCTCAAGTGACGCTTTTGAAATGATGACAAGCCTAGGGAAGGCTTTGTTTGATTTTGGTAGAGTTGTTGTTGAAGATATTGGTCGTACTGGAAATAGTAATAATAGATATAGTAATCTTGACCCGAGGTTTCTATCTGCGGTTAATGAACTAAAAGGATTACCATGCCCGACTGCAACAAATCAGTTAACTCGTTTAGGTACTTCTGAACTATGGTTGGGCAACAAGGAGCAGCAGGCTTTGATGTTACCTGTGTCTAAACGATTTATCAATCCAAAGGTGTTTGACAGATCGAGCTTGTCTGATATATTTTTGAAGTCTTCAGTTCAAGCATTTTTAAAGTTAAGGAGCTGGTCACTTCCTTTACTGGCCAGTAATATGAAATATCTTTTTCATGACGATTGGGTTAATTATATCTCTGAATCAAATACTGTGCCATGGTTTTCATGGGAAAGTACATCCAGTTCTAGTGATGATAGTGGCCCCTCGCCTGAATGGATCAGGCTCTTTTGGAAGAATTTCAATGGATCAGCAGATGAGCTCTCACTCTTTTCGGACTGGCCTTTGATTCCTGCCTTCCTTGGCAGACCGATATTATGCCGTGTAAGGGAGAGACATTTGATCTTCTTTCCACCACCACCTTCGCAGCCAATCTCTGGAAGTGCTACTGATATGCCCACAACATCAGTAAGTGATGGTTCTTTATCTGAGTTAATACAGCACTATGCTTCAGGCTTCGACCTAGCACAAAGAAAGCATCCTTGGCTGATTTTACTGCTGAACCAATGCAATATACCTGTCTGTGATACTGCATATATTGATTGTGCCGAGAGATGCAAGTGTCTGCCTTCACCAAGCATGTCGCTTGGCCAAGCTATTGCCTCCAAGCTTGCTGAAGGCAAACGAGCTGGCTACATTACTGATATCTCTTCCTTCCCAACGTCTGGCCGTGATGAGCTTTTCACCCTTTTGGCTAATGATTTCTCTTCAAGTGGCTCAAGATATCAAGCATATGAACTTGAAGTACTAAGTTCACTTCCTATATTTAAGACTGTCACTGGGTCTTATACACATTTGCAAAGGCAGGGTTTGTGTATAATCGCTGGAAATTCCTTCCTCAAACCTCATGATGAATGTTGCTTTTGCTATTTTCTAGATTCAGTTGAATGTCACTTTCTCCAAGCCCTTGGGGTCGCTGTGTCGCATAATCATCAGACTTTAGTAAGGTTTGGGTTAACTGGGTTTGAAAGCAGATCTCAATCTGAACAAGAAGATATACTAATTTATCTGTATGGAAATTGGCGTGATTTAGAGGCCGATTCTACTGTGATTGAAGCTCTTAGGGAGGCTAAATTTGTCAGAAGCTCTGATGAATTCTCCTCTGAGCTGTCAACACCGAAGGACTTGTTTGACCCTTCTGATACATTACTAGTGTCAGTCTTTTTTGGTGAAAGAAAACGATTTCCAGGAGAAAGATTCTCATCACAAGGCTGGCTTCGCATTCTAAGAAAAGTTGGCCTCCGAACTGCAGCGGAAGCCGATGTCATACTTGAATGTGCCAAAAGGGTGGAATTTCTGGGTAGAGAGCGTGATAGACCCTCTGAAGAAGATTCTTTTGAAACGGATCTTGTGCATTCTGAGAAGGATATTTCAGTCGAGTTAGCTACATTAGCAGGATCTGTACTTGAAGCTATATTTTTAAACTTTGCTGGTTTTTATAGCACCGCCTTCTGCAACACTCTTGGTCAGATTGCATGCGTGCCTGCTGAATCAGGGTTCCCAAGTATTGGTGGCAGAAAAGGTGGCAAAAGAGTCCTTACAAGTTACAGTGAAGCTGTTCTTTTACGTGACTGGCCCCTGGCTTGGAGCTCCGTTCCTATTCTTTCCAGTCAGAGATTCATTCCACCTGACTTTTCATGGACAGCATTTCGCCTAAGAAGTCCTCCGATTTTCTCGACTGTTCTTAAACACTTGCAGGTAAGAACACTCTTCTTCTTATTTTGATTTATTTGTGTACTCTTGTCAAGGATATGGATGAAAAAGGCCTGATCAAATATGGCCAGGTTATCGGACGGAATGGTGGTGAAGACACTCTTGCTCATTGGCCGAATGATCCAGATGTGATGACCGTTGATGTTGCTTCTTGTGAAGTTTTAAAGTACCTGGAAAAGGTTTGGGGCTCCCTCACTTCTTCAGGTGCGTATACTACTTAATACAATACTCAATATTGGATACAAATATATCTACATTCAAGCTATTGCAACTGTAAATTCAGAATCTGGCAGAGGAATTTTGTTTTAATAACAAAATAAAGAGGTGCGAAGTATCCATGAAATTTCTGGAATTAGTATTTTACTCAATAAGTGGTGAAAATGAATGCAGTAAAAAACTAGTTGTCCACTGTGTTTTTCCAGCCTTGCAAGCTTCAGTAATAGATTATGCCCTGGACAACACCGAAAAGTAGGAAAAATTAGATTTGTGTTTACAGATGCATGCAGTTACTTAAACATAAATGATCGTAGGACTGCAGTATATGTTTTCTATTAGAATGTTGGAAAATGTCTGATTATATTATTCCCCGCTTTGTAATTTTTGTCATCCAGATATTTTGGAATTGCAAAAGGTGGCCTTTTTACCAGCTGCCAACGGAACACGCTTGGTGGGCGCCAGTTCCCTTTTTGTTCGCCTACCAATCAACCTATCGCCTTTTGCATTTGAACTTCCTAGTCTCTATCTACCCTTTCTGAAGATCCTTAAAGATTTGGGACTTAACGATGTGCTTTCAGTTGGAGCTGCAAAGGATATCCTCTCCAAGTTACAAAAACTTTGTGGTTATCGGCGCTTGAACCCCAATGAGCTTCGAGCTGTCATGGAAATTCTTCATTTTCTCTGCGATGAAATAAATGGAACAAAGGCACCTAATGATTCCACTATTAGTTCAGATGCGATAGTCCCAGATGATGGCGGCAGACTTGTCCATGCACGGTCTTGTGTTTATGTCGATTCCTTTGGGTCACGCTATGTGAAATACATAGACACTGCAAGGTTAAGACTTGTTCATCCACTTCTTCCGGAGAGGATCTGTCTAGATTTGGGTGTGAGAAAGCTTTCTGATGTGGTTATTGAGGTATGCATAGCATCCGTTGCTTTTTTTTCATGCCTTCTGTATCTCATAATACTTTCTTTTTAACATAGGAACTTGAAAGCTCTGAGCATATCCAAAGCTTAGACAACATAGGGTCCATATCACTGAAGGCTATTAGAAGGAAGTTACAGAGCGAATCGTTTCAAGCTGCTTTATGGACTGTGAGCCGCCAGATAACCACCGTGCATGACTTATCTTTTCAAGATGTCCAACATTCTCTTCAATCTGCTGCAGAGAAAATTGAATTCGTCAGAAATATATTTACTCGATTTCTTCTCCTGCCAAACTCCGTTGACGTTACCCTCGTGTCTAAGGAGTCCATGATTCCCGAATGGGAGAATGAGTCCCGTCATCGAACAATGTATTACATCAATCTCCACAGAACAACTATCCTAGTTGCTGAACCTCCTGGATACATTTCTTTACTGGATGTCATGGCAACAGTGGTGAGCGAGGTTCTAGGCTTTCCAACTTCCTTGCCTATAGCATCTTTATTTTCATGTCCTGCGGGATCTGAAACTGAAATTTCCGCTTGCCTAAGACTAAGCTCTCGTGCTCTTACCAACACCGGCACAGCTGTTGATAGTACTGTTGGCCAAGAGATTTTGCCGCAGGATGCTGTGCAAGTACAGCTTCACCCGTTGAGACCATTCTACAAAGGGGAGATTGTTGCTTGGAAAATCCAGCAAGGAGACAAACTGAGATACGGAAGAGTCCCAGAGGATGTTAGACCTTCCGCAGGCCAAGCTCTTTACAGATTTAAGGTTGAAATGACACCTGGAGAGACTGGTCTATTACTTTCATCTCAAGTTTTCTCCTTCCGAGGCACGTCGGTTGAAAATGAAGGTCCCTCGTCGTTGGCCGAGGTGCTCCCTGCAGTATCTGATAACAAGTCTCAAGGGAGTTCAGAAAGTTCCAGAACTAACAAAGCAAGTTCTTCTAGCCAGGTTTGTTACATATCTCGTGAACTATACTTGCTTCTTGCTTCATGTTTGTATGATCTATATATAATCTATGTGATACTAGGAGACAAAATGCCTACTGTTTTATACATCATCTTGTGATTGTTTGATCTTGTGTCATGTTCATGCTTAAGGTTAAAACGATATGTGGATTATTGATTGGATTTGTTCTTTGTGACCTGCAGCCTGTGAATGAAACGCAATATGGTCGAGTCACAGCTAAAGAATTAGTTGAGGCGGTCCACGAGATGCTCTCTGCAGCTGGAATCAACATGGAACTGGAGAATCAGTCTTTACTACAGAGAACCATAACCCTTCAAGAAGAACTCAAAGACTCTCAAGCAGCATATATACTTGAACAGGTTCGCTTACCAATAAAATCCTCAATACTCGAAAACTAATAATTAGAATCATAATGATGATAATAGCAAAAATATTTTCTTGCAGGAGAGAGCAGAGGCTTCCCTGAAAGAAGCAGAGACGGCGAAATCACAATGGATTTGTAAGATATGTCTGATCAAAGAAGTGGACATAACCATTGTACCATGCGGACATGTCTTGTGTCGGGAATGTTCAGCTTCAGTCGCTAGATGTCCCTTTTGTCGTCTTCAAGTCACAAGAACCATCCGAATTTTCCGACCGTAAACAAACCACCTAAATATCATATCTATGAGTCACTATTTATCAAAAGGTTTTTTGTCCTCTATTACAAACAGTTTCTGCTGATTCATTGGCAGCTTGTATATACGTATATAGGTATGTCTTCACTTGGTGTCTTTTTTTTAAGTAATGAAAATATTATTTCAAGCCGCTATCATCTTGCCGTCTCTTTGCAAACAAAATTATCACCCCATGTTGTAGGGGTGGGCGTTCGGGTACCCGTTCGGGTTCGGATCGGGTATTTCGGATTTTCGGGTATTTCGGTATAGAGGTCTAGAACCCGTTCGGGTATTTCTGTACTTCGGGTCGGGTTCGGGTATTTTTAGTTCGGATTCGGTTATTTCGGATCGGGTTCGGATATTTAGATTTTGAAAAAAAAAATTAAAATTTTCATTTCTCAAGTTTATTGTATTTAAAAATATAACTTTTAGTTAACTAATTTTTTATTTTTAATAGATTGAATGGTTAATAGATTTGGACATAACATTTTAAAACTAAAAAAACACTAATTTAGTTATTTTTTTTAATTTTGGATATAACTTTTTGTTAATTTTTGAAATAAAAAACTTGACATGCATTTTAAGTGAGTAGCAAATCATTTTTCCGTAATTGTATGTATATCATATGAACTTAAATTATGTGTAGTATCAATATAAATATTTTATATAAAATGAGAGATATAAACTAGAAACATAAGGTTAATTATACATATGTTCGGTTATATTCGGATATCCATTCGGGTTCGGGTATTATCCGTTCGGGTTCGGGTATCCAATCTCTCCTTATTCAATACCTGTTCGGGTATTTTGCTACTTCGGTTCGGATTTCGGTTCGGTTTTTTCGGATCGGGTTCGGGTGCCACTTCGGATATCGGGTAAAGTGCCCACCCCTACCATGTTGTCTCTCCAATTTTAATTTTATTTCGATTATTGACTCGAATCAAAAGCTTTCTTCCAACGAGTGTGGACTATTTGGGCTATTAATTATTCTATGGGCCTTAATCATTCATGTTGGGCTTAAAATTTCTGTAATGTTGACACCAAAAGGAAGGGAAGTGACTAATGAATCATATATCGACACGTGGTAGACTACGTAGACGTTAGATAACCACCACTCAGATAAGAAGGAGAGAGAGAGCAAAAAGGATATGTGGCGGGAGTAAAAGAAGGTCACACTTCAATGGCGTCTCTGCAACTCTGCGACGGTTATCTTCTCTCAAAGCCCTCTGTATCTCCTCGCAACCGTCTCCCTCAACGAATCTCTCATCGCCTCATCCCTAAAGCATCCGCTTCTCCTCCTCCGCCCCCACCACCATCGTCTTCTTCTTCTTCATTGTCTCTCACTCGGCGGGATCTTCTCTACCAATCGGCGGCAGTATCACTCTCCCTCTCCTCCATCGTCGGACCAGCTAAAGCTGATGAACAGTTATCCGAATGGGAACGAGTCTTCCTCCCAATCGATCCCGGCGTCGTTCTTCTCGACATTGCTTTCGTCCCCGACGAGCCTAGCCGCGGTACCTCCTTTTTTCTCTTACGAATCTTAAGGTTAAGATTATCACTTACTAATCAATCATGCTGATGAAATCAATTAGGGTTTCTACTGGGAACGAGGCAGACTCTGTTAGAGACCAAAGACGGCGGGAACACATGGGCTCCACGATCAATCCCTTCAGCTGAAGAAGAGGATTTCAATTACAGGTTCAATTCGATCAGCTTCAAAGGCAAAGAAGGATGGATCATTGGCAAGCCTGCGATCTTGCTGTACACTGCTGATGCTGGAGAGAATTGGGATAGAATTCCCCTTAGCTCTCAGCTTCCTGGTGATATGGTATTTTTACTAAAGCCTGTGGTTTCAGAGCTTATGGACAATGTTAAGCTTGTTGTTGCAATGGTGTTGTGTAGGTGTTTATAGAGGCGACTGGAGAGAAGAGTGCAGAGATGGTTACCGATGAAGGTGCTATCTATGTTACTTCCAACAAGGGATATAACTGGAAAGCTGCTATTCAGGAAACCGTTTCAGCTACTTTGAACAGGTTTTTGATTACTCTTACCTTTTGGTTTTCTGTTGATGGCAGAATCAAAATGTATTTGTGTTGGAAATTTGCAAAGTAAAAGTACCTGCCTGATTCTGTATGTTTCCAATGATTTTACAGGACAGTCTCGAGTGGAATCAGTGGTGCTAGTTACTACACGGGAACCTTCAGTGCTGTTAATCGTTCACCAGATGGAAGATATGTTGCTGTTTCGAGCCGTGGTAACTTCTTTTTGACATGGGAGCCTGGGCAGGTGAGCCTCACTTAATAATATGTTGTTTGTCCTTCCTAGGACATTTCTAAGTGAAGTTGTAGTGCTCAGTTTTCTCATGGCTGATTTCGTTTTAGCTGATTATTTAGCACGATTTAGATCAAATGTAAATAAGAGTATTAGCATGTATCCATCGACCCGACTTTTGAACTAAGTAACTAGTGATAAGAGTGAACTAATGTTTCTAGGTAAACCATATCATGCATCTTACAAGCGATATCCAATTCCTCTTCTTTGTTTTTGTGTGTGTGTGGGTGGCATGGTTGATCTTATGTCCGTCATTGACCATAATATTGGAACATTGCAGCCTTACTGGCAACCACACAATAGAGCAGTTGCAAGAAGAATTCAGAACATGGGATGGAGAGCTGATGGTGGTCTTTGGCTTCTTGTTCGAGGTGGAGGACTTTATCTTAGCAAAGGCACTGGGGTAAGTACTGCAATAAGACTCTCCTCACTTTTATCTTGTCTGAAAATTTCCGTTTCCTTCTCATACCTAACAAAACTCGTATTGAGGTTCATTTTTGTTATATGCCATTCCCTGGACCAAAAACAAGGAAAGGAAAGGAAACAAGTATTTTTCTTGTGATTTGAATTCTATTCCAATGTTCCAATCAGTTGTTTTATCCATTGTCTAGATTTCGGAGGAGTTTGATGAAGTTCCAGTACAGAGCCGTGGCTTTGGTATTCTAGATGTTGGTTATCGCTCAGAGGTACATGCTGAGTTTACACAATCATCCTTCAAATCTTTGAATGCCGCTCAGATTCTTACACTTTTTGTTGTTGTGTAATTGCAGGAAGAAGCATGGGCAGCAGGAGGTAGTGGGATTCTACTGAGAACAAGAAACGGAGGAAAGTCATGGAACCGTGACAAAGCTGCTGATAATATCGCCGCTAATCTATACGCGGTCAAGTAAGAGTCCTCTAATCAAACATCTAAACGCAATTCGAACGAACAAACGAATCAGCTTTCTTAAATCATATCTGTGTGTCTTGTAGATTTGTGGATGATAAGAAAGGATTCGTGCTTGGAAACGATGGAGTGTTGCTTCGATATGTCGGATGAAGAAAAGGTGAATTGAGAGAGATTCGTTTTGTTTTTGTTTGTTTCGGTGCATCTCTGTAAAGCTTGTGCTGTGTTTTGATACTACTCTGCATTACAAAGTACCTGTATACATTCCAACCAAGCATGAGATATAGATAAAGTTCTTTTTAAAATCTATTCCTCATTATTGTTTCTTGTGGGAATGCTTTCTTTGACTGTTAGGTGGATATAGATTGAATTTAATTATAAATCTAATCTATGCTTGCAATTTAATAAAACATTATTACAAATATCCATTTAATATTCTTAAAGGGATATTCTCATTTAATTCCCACGCCGACATTATACTGAGTCTGAAAAAAACACGGTCTAGAGAGATGCATACACTCTTTTGAAAGTTGGAACGCGGTTTTGTTTATATAATAACAATAATAAATTTGTTGGTTCGTTAGAAATTCAAAAGGGAAAAAATATAATTTTGTGGCGACGAGAGGGGCGGAGGAGCAGAGATCTCTCGTTCGTTTTTTTGTTTCCCGGAAAATCCGGAAAGGAAAAGCTAACAAGGAACGAACCTAAAGGAGAAAAATCGTTTCTTTCACTCCACGAGTTTTCACCTCTCTTTCCTTAACCTCTCTCAAAAGCGTCTCTTCTTCCTCGTTTCTCGTTTTCTCCTTTTTCTTCTGAACACATCTTAGAAACAGGTTGGTGGTGGTGGTAGAATCGGTATAGACTATAGATCAATCAAATGCTAACTGATCGAGGGAGGCGAGTGTCTATTTGCATTGGGACTCTCGAATATGGCAACAGAAAATTCCGTGGCGGCGGTGGTAATGGTTGTTACGGCGGTTTCGTTGATCGGTCGTCGGAGAGATGCCGCGACTGGAGTCCTTCGAAATCATCGACTTCGAGAATCCTGCGTATCTCCTCTCCCACCACGTCTCCTCCCTCGTCGGCGACTTCTCCCGTCTCCCTGAATTGCTCCTTCTCCAACGGCGCTGGCTATATCGAGCATCGTGTCTCCAAGTTCGATACTCTCGCCGGCATTGCCATCAAATACGGAGTCGAGGTATGGTTTCTTTGTGTATTTTGCTGTAATTGACGAGGAGATTGAGCTTACCATGAAAACGTAAACGCTTTTGTGCTCTGATTATTACGTTTCTAGAAAATTTTATTTAATAAAAGGAATTCACTTTCTTATTTTTTTTGAATCACACGACATTTAGTGGGGAAAGTTAAATAAAAAAAAGGCTGCACCTTTATAATCATATCCAGTCTCGTGACCCCTCACTATCGAAATTTCTGAGTGTTATATGCTTTTGATAGAGTTCTCAGAATTGCCTTTTTATTGTTTTTTTTTTGTATATTAAAAAAGATTTTGCTATTTTCAGGTAGCAGATATTACGAAGCTAAATGGGCTTGTAACTGACCTTCAGATGTTTGCTCTCAAGTCTCTCCGGATTCCATTACCTGGGAGGCATCCTCCTTCTCCCTGCTTATCCAACGCCTCCTTGAACCATGGGTACTTTTTAAGCCTCTCTCTCTTGATCCTTGTGTACTTTATTGGTTTTGCATAAAAGGGCATCCACATAACAAGTGATCATGTCTCCATGATTGATACTTGCAGAGAGGATTGTTCTGAGCCAGCAGCTTCATCATCATCAGCAAGCAATGGCAACCTCCAAGACGTGTTTGACCCCTTCCAGTCTTTGAAGCTGAAGCCTTCAGAGACGAAGATCTCTCCAGCCATGGACTCCTTGCAAGGTTACTATGGTCTGAAACCAACAAACGAGAGAGCTTCTTATCCCCAAGAAGACAATGGTCATCAGTACCTCACACCCACCAGTACACCCTTAAACCAGCACAGAAAATCCAGAAGCTTGGTAGATGCAGTTATCGCCGAGGTCAACCAATCATCCTACCACCAATCCAAGGAAGTTGATTCTGATAAACCAACGAGAAGACGCCAAAAATCTGAAGCTGATTTCAGTTCGAGAACCCCGGAACTGCTTCTGAAGAAGGAGAGCAGAAGCAGCTGTGGCGGGTTTTCAGCAATAGCCGGGAAAGGGTTAGCGCTGAGACCCAAAGCAGTTAGCAAAACTAACTTGTCAGCACCAGTACCAATCAATGCTCCAGTGGGAGACAGCTTCTCAAGCGTGAGGAAATCGTTTAGCGCCTCTGTTCTGCAAGAACCGGTCAGTAACAACAAGGGTTCATCATCATCGCTATGGCAAAGCTCGAAGTGGACCCTGAAAGCAGATTTGCTCCAACAAGCAGCCATGGCAAGGTCTATCTTTGACGGATTGCCTAAGCCTCTAACTGGTCGGAGAAACAAAAAGGCTATGGACTAAGAGAAGCTTCGTAGGTAAAAAATACAAGTAGAGTGTACATTTGCACTGCATTGCATTTATTTAAAAAAAAAACAATAATGCAACTTGTGTTGTGGATGAGTGAGTGTTAGATCAGGCACTAATGTATTTTTGTGTGTGTATGTTTGAATAAAAAAAAATCATTTTAATAAATTTTCGCAAAAAAAAAAAAAAAAGAATAAAAATCTGAAACGCCTCGTTCGATAAATCGAGCAGATCAACAAACAAACCCTAGAGTTCCGATGATGATGATGATGAGGGGCCTCTTATCAACTGCGACGAGCAGCGCAGGAGGTGGGAGAAGAAGCTACAGTCTGATTCCGATGGTGATTGAGCACTCGTCGCGAGGAGAGAGAGCTTACGACATCTTCTCTCGGCTGCTCAAGGAGCGTATCATCTGCATCAACGGCCCGATCAACGACGACACCTCCCACGTCGTCGTCGCCCAGCTTCTCTTCCTCGAGTCCGAGAATCCTTCCAAGCCGATCCATATGTATCTCAACTCACCCGGAGGCCACGTCACCGCCGGTAACGCTTTGCATTTCCATTAACCATTTATACAAATCAATCTCTAGTGAATCAACTTGATTTTGATGCAGGTCTTGCAATTTACGATACGATGCAGTACATTCGTTCTCCGATAAGCACAATCTGTCTAGGCCAGGCTGCATCAATGGCCTCTCTCCTCTTGGCAGCTGGTGCCAAGGGACAAAGGCGGTCGCTTCCTAACGCTACCGTTATGATTCATCAGCCTTCAGGTGGTTATAGCGGTCAGGCCAAGGATTTGACGATTCATACCAAGCAGATTGTTCGTGTGTGGGATGCGTTGAATGGTCTGTACTCGAAACACACGGGTCAGCCTGTCGACGTGGTTGCCGAGAACATGGATAGGGATAACTTCATGACTCCCCAAGAGGCTAAGGCGTTTGGGATCATCGATGAGGTGATTGATGAGAGACCCTTGGAGTTGGTGAAAGATGCAGTTGTTGGGGGTGAAAGCAAAGATAAGAGTTTGAGTTAAGGGAGTCACTCTGGTAATCAAAAGTATCTTCTTTTTTTTTTTCTTTGCTTCGGTTAGATCACACTATGGATGAAATTGATGCTCTGCAGGGGCGGGCTTAATCTCTTTAAAACTGTTTTTATTCTTTAATAAATCGTGTTCATGTTTCGGAACTCTTTTCCTTTTAGTTACACAGCTTCGTATCTGATTCGAGTAAATGAATAATTGGATTAAGTTTCATGGTATTGGTGAGTCTGATCCACTACATGCTTGTTTTGTTAATTGCACATTCATTTGAACTAACTAGAAAGTTATATAAGAACGGTGAGATTCTTGTTTAGTTTCAGAAATCATAATCTTAGATGATTTGCTTATGTGAAGAACTGATGCTGCCGTCTGTTGCTCGTCTTTAGTTTTTAATCAATAATACTTTTCGCTTTCCACTAGAAACGTTTGTGCGATTTTGTGTTATAGAACACACCATATAGTAATTATTGGACTTTGATTGTGCTCTGAGAAATTAGGGAGAGAGACTCTTTAAGATCTCCATGACAGAAGCAGGATTGCTATTTATGCTATACTAGCTGATAATCCAAGTAAATATCTAAAATAGTGACATGTTTGCACATTGAAATCAATTATGTATTTGCAAATTGTTTTTTAGAATTTTTCTATGTATGAGAACATGTTTCAAATTTAATTAATTATACATATGAAATGAAATATTAAATAATGTTTCTTGATTTTTTATTTTAGTATTTTGATAGTCGTTATTTGTTAAAAATTGACTTTTCTTTTTTCTTATTAAAAAAGTATTTACTTTCCGTATATAAAAGCATTATATAATGAACATACTTGTTATACAAAAAACACGGTTTTATTTATCAGGTTTATGTATTTATAGTTACAGTATATCGTAATTTAGGTTTATCACTAGATATTGTATTTATATACCATAAAAATCGAATTTGCAGTATTATCAGATTATTAAATGTTTATTTACGGTTTTATACTAACTATGAAAATAAATATTTTCTATATATTTTGCGTGGAAAAGAACTAAACTTTCTCTAGAAGTCTAAAAAAACCTAACTACTTGCAAATATTGGAAAGGAGAATCGGGTAATATGCACAATAACGTATTAAATATACAGTAACCATGTTAAGCAACTCATAAATTTGCAAGCAGATTTATTAAATGTATTTACTGAATATAGAAAATATCTAAATATTATGTTCAGTTTATAAATATAAATGTCGCCTTATAAATATAGTGTAATGTTTCATTATAGCATTTACGTGATTTCTCGTTGATACCTCGGGACTAAAATTTAAGTTACAACTTAAAAATATTTATCTTTTAATATATAGATGATAATATTTTGTTTCAATAATTAATGTATATATTTTTTTCTAAAAAATAAAATTAAAAATGTAAATTAAAACTAATTCAGTCAATCATAAAAATACTACGCCATAAAACATCATTAATGACATATTTTTTAGTTAATATAAAAATATCAAAACAGAAAGCATTTAGGAAACATCTTAAACTTCCAAGACATTATCTATTTTGGAACGGAAAGGGTATATTTGTGTTTTCCACTTGATGATTAGTTGATTACTCGTTTTTCAAAGTTCAAGCAGAATTCATGTATATTTGTTTATTTTGTTATGGTTTTGGTTTTATCCAACATGTTAAATCTATAATTTGTAAACGGAAGCGTGAAGGAAATAGCATTAAATACTAGTATGACTTAGGAGTAGGGAGATCAAAACATTAATTAATTAATTAAACAAAAAAAAAGGAAAATAAAAGAGAGAATTGTGTTGGATTTGGATTGGATCTGTCTTTTTTATGTAAAATAGAAAAAAAGGGAAAAGGGGAATAAAACGCCGACAAGAGTAACCAACCAACCAATAGGTAATCAGAAAAAAATCCATTGCAAAGTTTTCTTACAGCCCTAAGAAGCCCCCTCCCATCGTCCCGCGACCACCGCCTCAAGCAATCAAATCAAATCTCTGTCTGGATCAGAGCCCTCCCTTCCTTCTTGTTCCCTCTCTTTCGTTGTGCTCTACGTGATTGATCTCTACCTCGCTTCCTTCCTAGTTTCCGTATTGGAATCAGAGTCTGTTATTGGGTTTCTGGGATCGAATTGGGATTAAAAAATTTAGGGTTTATAGAGGAGGAAGCAATCGCCTATGGCTCCGGGGCGTAAAAGAGGAGCGAGCAAGGCTAACGCCAAGGGGCAGTTGATCCTCGGTGATCTCGTTCTTGCCAAAGTCAAAGGCTTCCCTGCTTGGCCTGCTAAGGTACCCCCATCCACCTTTCTATTTTTCTTCTTCTTTTTGTTTTCTTCTCTAATTCACTCCTTAACAACCTCCATAGTTTCTTCATTAATTGGCATCTGATGAACCGGACGGACACATTAGCTTTGTAGATTTGTATTTGTTGCATCTCTTTAGCATCTTCTTCCTGATATTGAGATTGTTTGATTATTTCTCTAGTTACTCGGTCAGTTTGAATTATGCAAATATATACTTGAGCATATATGTTACTTCTTTTGAGTTCTCGTCTATTCCCTCTGGTGAAGAAATTTGGTTTTCATTTTCCAGATTAGCCGGCCTGAAGAGTGGGATCGTGTGCCTGACCCAAAGAAGTACTTTGTTAAGTTCTTTGGAACTCAGGAAATGTAAGCATCTCTCTCTCTCTCCCTCTTCTTCTTATATATGTAGATAGATCTTTATCCTTGTTACCTTCTCAATATACCATGTTGCTAGAATTATGCAGTAGATCTTTGGTTATCAGGTGTTCTCTTACCCTAATTGGTTTTGTTTTTTTTTTGGCTTAGTATATCTTCTTTGGAGTTGATTTTGTCCTTTGTGTAGTTGATTTGACTGACCTAAGTTATGATCCTTTACTGCAGCGCTTTTGTTGCACCGCCTGATATCCAAGCCTTCACTAATGAGGCAAAGAGCAAACTATTAGCAAGATGTCAAGGTAAAACACTCAAGTATTTTGCGCAAGCTGTAACCGAAATATGCACCGCTTTTGAAGAGTTGCAGAACCGCAAGTCATTGGATCCTCTCGATTCAGCGGAGGCTGAGACATTGAGTGGAACAACAGATCATATAGTCCCTAAATTAGATAAGAACGATGGTGACGAGACAAACGCTGAGACTGTGAAGAAGGATTCATCCCCGGGTAGTTCATATGACCCTAAAATAAAGGAAGAAGATTTTGATAAAGGAGCTGGCGGTGATGGTTTCACTAATGGTCAAAAGAATGTTGCGAGAACAAAGAAGGTAGCTGGTGGCTCGGACAAAGAAGGTGATACAATTCATAGAGACAAAAGCAGTAACTCAAAAGCAGTAATTAAGAGTGGGGTTTCAGGCAAGAAAAGAAGGCTTGAAAGTGAACTAGGGAAGCCTGCACCAAAAAGACTAGATGAAAGCTCGCCTGCTGCTAAAAAACCACGAACTGAAGGTAAAAATGGCAGCATAAAGTGTGAAATTGATGATGAATCTGATCCTACTGGGACTGGATCAGATATTAAGCACGACCTTGTTGTTTTAGGAGGAAATTTAATGGTGGAGCATGATACCTCTCCTCCTTTTTCTGGGTCTCGTGGTAGATCCGGGAAAGTTCATCTGGAACAGAAAGACCGTTCCTCTCCTGTTAAGGTTCCAGTTGCACAGTCTCTGAAAAAACGGAGGGCTGTTTGCATCTATGACGAAGATGATGATGAAGATCCGAAAACCCCATTACATGGAAGTCGAGCTGCTGTTCCCAAAACATCAGAATTGACTGATGGTCCCAAAAGTGGCAATGCATCTACTAAAGCTAAGGTATCTGCTGGACCTACAGAGAGTACTCGAGTAAGGAAAGCACCTCTGCGTAAACATTGCGAGGATGCTTCACGCGTATTATCGGAAAATGTGGAGAAATCTGCTAATAGCTTACCCATAGTGAAACCCATCAGTGAGTTGCCGCCAAAGGAAGTCAAGCAGATCGTTAAATCTCCTATGCTGTCTCCTCAGCTGGGTTCATCTAACAAGCACGTTACAGCACCGCAAAAAGCTGCAAAGTCATCTGTAAAAGTTTCTGGTGTTGTGATGGCAAAGAAGCCTCAGAGTGATTCTTTTAAGGAGGCAGTTATGAAATCTGATAAAGTAAGCTCTTCTCTGTCTCAATCTGATCAGAGACACAAACCAGCTTCACTTAAAGATAGGCCAAGAGACACTTCTGAGGACTTGTCTGCTGTGATGTATGTCACATTCTCTCTGCAATTTTTTTTGTGTTTATGTCGTCTGCTGCTTATAATTTTTTTTTCTTATACAGGCTTGATGGCAACCGAGAAAATTGGAGTGCTCCATTTATCAGTGCGAAGACCCCAGATGCAGCTTCATCTATGAAGGATCTAATTGCAGCAGCACAGGCCAAAAGAAAACTAGCACATTCACACAATTCAGTTTTTGGGAATTTGAACCCTAGTTTCATGAGCATCAGCGATGCGCAGATGAGGAGCCAGAGCCCGTTTATGGTTCAGAGTGCTTCAGCTTCTGCTGCCATCGCAATGCCTTTAGTTGTTGAAGGACATGAACAGGATTCTTCTCCGTCAAATCATGGGCATCAGTCCTCATCAAGAAATCAAAATGAGGTTGATGATAATGAAGAGAGAAGACTTAGTTCAGGGCATAAGTCAGCTGGAGGTTCACTTAGTGGTGGTACTGAGGCGGCTGTTTCCCGAGATGCTTTTGAAGGGATGATAGAGACCTTATCAAGAACTAAGGAAAGTATTGGACGTGCAACACGCCTAGCAATTGATTGTGCTAAGTATGGGATTGCTAGTGAGGTAAGACGGTCACTTGGTTGTCAACAAACTTAGTGTGAGGCTGCACATAGAAAATCTATTTATAGTTGCACTTCTCTGGGCTTAATTTATTGGATGTTTAGCTTGCTACGTAAACTGCTTTAACAAAACTATTTGTTCGTGTTTATATCTAGGTGGTGGAACTTCTCATACGAAAGTTGGAAAGTGAACATCAATTGCATCGTAAAGTGGACTTGTTCTTTCTCGTTGACTCTATCACCCAGTGTTCGCACAACCAAAAAGGTTTTAACTTTTCTCTCGAATGGATACAACACCTGTTCTCAAATTTTCAGTTCCCTGAAATGCTTATAGTATTGTTTATTGTTTTGGACTGCATTCTATTATTATTTTTAATTATCATTATCTATCTATCTCTAATTAAAAACGTTAATTAATTTCTGAAGCTTGTGAAATCTATTTGTAGGTATTGCTGGTGCTTCATACGTTCCTACTGTGCAAGCTGCTTTGCCACGTCTTTTAGGTGCTGCTGCTCCTTCAGGGATCGATGCTCGTGACAATCGTCGTAAATGTCTGAAGGTACTTTTTCTATTTACTTGTTCGAGGTTAACCTTGTATTTTCGTTGGCTGACCTCCTCGCCTTTGTTTAGGTTCTGAGGTTGTGGCTTGATAGGAAAATTTTCCCTGAATCTCTTCTGCGTCGTTATATTGATGATATTGGAGCTTCTGGCGATGATGGAACCGTTGGGATTTCCCTGCGACGTCCTTCTAGATCTGAGCGTTCTGTAGATGATCCTATCAGAGAAATGGAAGGGATGCATGTTGATGAGTATGGCAGGTATACTAATTATATATATATATATTGCTGATGACAAATGAACATGCAGGTCAATAAATGAGTTTGGTGTCATTCTGTCGTGCCTTATAAATTTATTTGCCATTGTTTTTCTTCTGCAGCAATGCAACTATTCAGCTGCCTGGGTTTTTCTCTTCTCATACCTTTGAGGATGAAGAAGAAGAAGATGACGATCGTCCAATATCACAAAAAGCAAAAAGCACATCTTCTGGGGAACCTTTTGACTTGGAAACACGTGATACTTCAAGTGATAGAGACCATCGAGTTTTGGAGGATGTAGATCGTGATCTTGAAATGGCAGATGTATCTGGTGAGGGGAAAGATGTAGCACCTTCCGCTATCTGTGAGAATGAGTCACTGAATGTTAGTGAACCAGTTGCGGAAAAGTCAACTGGGGTGCCTCCTCTTTCAGAGGATTCTCCTCCGCTACCTCACGAATCACCTCCATCTCCCCCTCCTCTACCTCCTTCTCCACCACCTCCATCTCCACCTCCTCCGCCTTCATCTCCGCCTCCGTTGCTGCCACCACCACCTCCCACAGCGCAGACCCCACCTCTTCCTTCACCCTTGTCTCAGCCTCCACCACCACCTCCCACCGCGCAGATCCCACCTCTTCCTCCACCCTTGTCTCAGCCTCCACCACCACCGCCCCTTACACCTCCACCTTCACCTCCACCCCCACCTCCACCGCCTGCACAATCTATAGCTTTACCAACTCAACCATCCATAGCCAGCCATCATCAATTACCACCTCAGTTAGGATTTCCTCCGCCAGCATATCCATTATCGCATCAAACATACCCAGGATCTATACAGCAAGACCGCTGTAGCATTTTCACTGTAAGTTCGTTCATTTATGCAGTTTGATGTTAGTCATAGTTCCCAATGTTTCCTCTTATATGTTTAAATTCCTGGGCATTATATGCAGGGCGATCAAATTGTCCAAGGGCCTGGAAGTTGTTCTTCACGTGGAAGTCATCTGCAGCAGTCATATAATTTTAATCCTGAAGCTTCTTCACAGAACCAACGGTTTCAGCCGAACACCACTCTCTCCCAAAGACCTATGGTTAGGAATCCGCCTTTAGCACCGTCCAGTCATTTTCCGTATCCAAGCCATGTTCAATCTCAATCCCCGCATACCTACACTCATCCTTACTCTTTCCCACCTCAACGTGATGATGTACGGCGATATAGAGATGAGGAACCATGGCGGATGTCTTCAAGTGGGCGTAGTGCAGAAAACCAGAGTGGTGCCTGGATACGTGGAAGACATTCACATCCAGGCCTTCCTAGAGTCACAGACAGTATGTAGATACTTCAAACCCTCTTAATTGTTGAGGTTTATTAACTTACATGATTGCTTTTGAGCATTGTGATGCATTTGTTGATTATAAGTAGTCCAGCTTATATGTTTGTGTCATGGCTATCCTTGTGATTGATTGTCTTATTTGCAATTCACCAGATTTCTTTCGGCCACCTTCAGTGACAGTGAGCTATCAACCTTCTTCTGCTAGTAACTTACAAGCTATCCCGGCAATTCCAGGTGAGACTATGTCAGCCAATACTTCTGATTGTAGACTCTCAGAAAATTTATGCTTGCCTTACCATTTTAAATTACCTATTTAAGGTCATGCTGCTGCTTCCCAGATGCTACCGTCTCGGCCAGACCTGCCTGCCGGGAATTGCTGGCGGCCAGCTTGAAGTGAGGGTAGAATTTCGTTGGCCTGCTCCTGTTAGTATCAAGGATAAAGAAGCTGCTAATGTCTCATTAACAAGGCTAATCCTCTAGGTTTGAGTTTCTAAATTCTAAAGTTAAGTCAGTGTTGTCATCAAACAGTTATACTGCTTTCTCTTCCATGGAGGACTTTTTTCGGATATATCATCCACTTCCAGAGGCATCAAAACTACTACTGCCGACTTTTGTCAGGATTCTGTATATTGTATTTTTTCCTGACAAATGTATCTGGGGGATCATATTCTTCAAAGTATAGTTTTCTTTTAATTGGTTAGTACCTCCGCTTCTCAGTTCCTGTAATTATGCCAATTTGCACAAAGCTTTAACTGGTTAAATGAATTTTGAACTTCATAGTCAAATTAGAGTTTTTATGTTTCATTTTCTAAGCTCCGTAGTGAGTCTTTCGTAATTAACTTTGCTGGTCTCGGAGAAATCATATTCAAGGATTTTCGGTGCAAGCCTGAATTTGATCCCTTGGTTGTTCCCATACTAGAGAGACCTGTTGCTTAGTCTGTATCTTGTTGTTTGAATGAGTAGTGGCTCTTTAGGTCCTTGTATGTGGCACAGCTGTTTTTTTTTTGTTTTAGACGTCCCTATAACTACTTCTTCACCCTGGAGAAGTTACCTTCAAAATTTCCGTATTGTTTCTTGAAATTTTTTGTTCTCATGCCTTTTTCTTCTGGAGAAAAGCCATGTCTCGGTGCCTCGTATTTTAAGCAGGAACGAGAAGCATGTGTTTCTAAGCAGTTTTGAGTTTAGTCAGTCCATGTTACAAGAATATCCATATTGCTATTTGTGCACTGCTGATCTGAAGAAGTATGTAGAAGACTTGTGAGGTACTGGTTTTTATTTGTTTGTCTGCATGTATGTCCTCTCACTCAAGTCTTGTGTGTGTGTTACTGACATAATGAGGTTTTGCTGCATAATTATGGTTTGAAGAAGTATTTTCTACCAGTTGATTTCTTAGTCATTTGTTTTTCAGTTTTATGGAAGATTTTAGAAGATTGAAAGAAAGTGTTATTTTTTTTTTTTTTTTGCATAGTTTCAAATTATGTTGGCAACTTGCGATGGGTTTTGAGTTACATGGATGTGAGCTTATGTGATTCCTGGCTAGGCTTGAGACACCCATCTAATCTTATGTCAGTATGTTCAAAACAACAGCCTTCTTAGCTTGTTTTACTAGTACTAAACATGTGCTTGCAGCTGCCTGACACGCCTGTCATGTTTAATTGTCACGAACAAGCTTGCTTGACGGTCTCAAATAATTGTGCTATTTTTTTAGGCTTTCCTCGGTAGGATAATAATATTTGGTTTTGAACAAATGTGGTGTTTATGGGTTTGTGGCGCTGATGCGTCTTGTTTGTTCTCTGAAAATTGTCCCTGGGTTTCGATCCCTGCCTTCCAGTGTTATATTTTGTACTTTTCCCTAATCAATAGATATGGTCAAGATAAACATAAGCATACATATGCAGATAGCCTCTTCTTTAGCAATCCATGATTCAGTGCTTATTTTGCTCAATGGATGATGTCTCTGTGGATCCCTCTTAAATTAAGAAATAGATTGAGAGTCAGGGACTTGTCTCATCCTATGTTTCACGATGAACAGCAAGAATTATGCTCCAGAACAAAACAGTAGAGAGGGATTCTGCATTTCATGTTTAATCTTTGGTCTTTGACAGAGTCGACTGTTTTGAGGGTATTAAGAAGTAGCAGTATAGAGAAATTTCTTTTCTAAGAGCATCGCCTGTTGTTTTTGTGCTGACTTTCAGTTGCGAGAAAATATATTGTTGTCGTGCGACAGGCTTTTGATGCATAACTGAACCGCCTAGATCGATGGCAAGGCGGTCCTGATGAGACTATGCAAAAAGCTTGGTGTAAGAAACTTCTCTTGTGCTTATACTCTTTTATCTTCTGTGTAGTGTACATGGAACAACTACAAAGAAAATATATAATAGACATGGATTAGGGAGTTTTATCTCTCTCTATCTCTCTGTAAACATTGACATAGTGAATACTGTATGGTAGTCGACCTGGAAATGGCTACAAGCAACCTCTGGTTTATTGCTGGGTGATTTTTCAGGTGTGTGAGTTCTGAGTTTGGTTCGGGAGCTGAGAAGATTGTAGTTTCTCAAGTTGGGAGGTTAGTTTTGTCGTCACTGATAATCATTAATCAGGACCACCTCGTTGAGACTCTTGAGCATAGAGTAAGTAAGATAAGCCCAAATCACACTCTATAAACTATATATTTGTATATTATACGCTTTACCAAAAGTGAAAAAACTGTTCTTGTAACCAAAAGATCAAGTCTTGTTCTATTACAGATTGTTTTTACTCAACTATGAAAGTTAATTCAAAACTGCACAAAATCCAAACAAAAAAAAGTGGTTATATTGCAGATAACATATGATATACGAGTAATATATGTTTAATGTTCTTCAGGTTAAAACGCAAAAGGCCAAATAATATGCTTTGTTATATTCTGTGTTTCACCATCAAATCTTCTTCTGTTTGGATGGTTGTTTCTGTAATCATCCTCTCAAGCCCAGACCCGGCCCGATATTTGACCCGCCTTGTCTTTCACACAGCTTACCTAACGCGACAAGTTTGACCCGGCCACGTCATCCTCTCTCTCAACCGTTTTTTCCTGCGTTTCAGCTTAACAACCCCGCGAAAGAAGCTGACCCATAACGGCAAACTCCTCACAGGTTCAGTCAAACACGCCACCATCTCCGCCGCGATCTCCCCGGAAGACGGACGTGACTCCACGTCGGAGGACACGCAACGCGCCGCCATCCTTAGCAACCGAAGATTCGTTTCCATGAAAACACCCGATCCTCCTCCTCCTCCTCCTCCGCCGCCGCAGCAGATTTCTCCGATCTTCCCCTCTTCGATCAACGGAAGCGCCCAGTCTACAATCGAAGCCGGAGAGCGAGAGACATCAATCGCTTTTCTACAGCTAACGATCTCCAGCAAAACGACGCCGTAGCTGTACACGTCGGTCTTAGCGCTAAGATTCTCCGGAGACGTGTAACACGGATCAAGGTACCCGATGGTTCCCGCCGGCGCCGGCGCCGGCACCTTCTTCTCGGCTAAGTCCACGGCGAGTCCGAAGTCGGCGAGCTTCGGCTCCCAGTTGGAGTCGAATAAGATGTTATCGGATTTGATGTCACGGTGGAGGATGTCTTGCTCGTGAAGGAAGTGAACCGCACGTGCGATCTTGAGCGCGATCTCGATGCGTTTAAGCCACGTGGGAGGAGGAGTGGAGGACACGTGGTGGAGTAGCTGGTGTAATGATCCGTTTGGCATGAACTCGACGACCATGAGTCTTTTCTCGGCGTGGCCTAGGAAGGTCAAGACGTGTGGGTTATAAGGGAGAGACGACATGACGCTGATCTCGTCTTCTAGCTTCTTCATTTGTTCTGTTTTTGTTATAACTGAGGATGGTTGTGATCGTGATGATAACAAGGATGGTGTCTTGATCGCTACGACTCTTTGACGTTTGTGGTCGTCTTCTTCGTGGAGGAGCCCTTCGTAGACGTAACCATGGCTTCCTTTGCCGATGAGACGCGAAGGAGAGAATCCTTCGGTGGCGGAAACTAGCTTCTCGTAATCAAACTCCATGATAGGCTTGTGTGTGTTTGTGTGTGTTATTGTAAATAAGATCACTAGTGTGAAGAATACAAGTTTGTGGAAATAATAATGGGAAAATTATTGAGAAAAGCAAAAGAATGATACCGAGGGAAAAGCAAAAGGAATAAAGGGATACAGAGCTTTTTTTTTATTTTATAAAAGTAATGATGAAAACTAGTTCTTTGCCATATTCCTTCGGACATTTTTCATGCTTTTAAGACAGTTGGGGTTCAAACTTCAACGTTTATGGCTTAAAAGCTGAGTCACACTATGTTAAACAACTCATCAAAACACTCTTTCTTTTCTCTTTGCCATATGTTGTTGGCCTAACCTTTGAGACCAATACCTTAACCGATACGTTTAGCTAAGCTTTGAGAACAGTGGCTTGCAGAGATCAAGTAAAGCAATGCTACTACTTATTAAACAAATAAAGTGAATGAAACAGAAAGAGTCATTCAGTTTACATAGGAGTAAACCTTATTATGATATTACAAGCCCCATGCACCAACTATTTTCCCTAACAATAATAAGGTTTAAATATGACCAACCATATTAACCCATGAATCCTTATAAACAACACACATCATCGACTAACAAAATTAAAAAAAAAAAGAAAAAAAACTTCAAATGATCCAAAAATAAGTAAACAGTCTTCTTATGATCACCATCTTAATCATCAATAGATTTGGCATAGTACCGATCAACCTCGGAGTCACTCCTGTTGATCAAATTCACCACCAAACCATGTTTCATGTACATTGTAAGAGCTAGCTTTGGTTCCACTCTGTGACCCTCCACCACCTTCACCTTGTATCGGTAAACTATTGCAGCCGCGGTAGATTTCATCTGATAATAGGCAAAATCTTTGCCTAAACAAAGACGTGGACCACCGTTGAAGGCAGTGAATTTATAGGCCGACTCACTCATAAACCGTCCGTCTCTTAGCCACCTCTCTGGCCTAAACTCACGACAGTCTTTTCCCCAAATTGCTTCCATACGCCCCATTGCGTAGATGGCGTATATAACTTTCTCTCCTCTCTTCAGTACTGTTCCATCCGGAAATACATCATCTTCTTGGACCTGAACAATAATAATGGGTTAACAACAAGGTGACAGGTTTAACATCATAGAATAAACAACAAGGTGACAAATTTAACATCATAGAAACGTAATACGTACTCGCTATGGCTATGTTTCAAATTAAATGTTGTTGTAGATTAAAATTTCCGTTACAAAACATATGTTTTTCAGTGCAAATTTTACATTAATTTAATTGCTGTTTAATTTAATTTAATTTAATGTTGTTGTAGAAGAATGTTATGTTATGCTTTGTTTTTTTTGTTTCTAATTAAATTGAAAACAATAAATTTTATAATTTTTTAATAGTTAAATAAAAATAAAACTAGACATTTTATTATGTGTCAAAAATCCTAAAAATACATAATTTGAAACGAACGGAATATTAATGAGTTAGTGGTTAGGTTTCATGGGTGAAAGTGAAACAGCATAACATAACATTCTTATGTGTTACCAAGAAGTCAAACATGTAGTTTATTTATTTCTTCTTTGAAAACGACTTTTAAGATACCTACGTATTAATTAGCTTTCTTCCCAAGAATTTTCATAACTCTATCTTGTTACTGATTAGGTAACCTATAAGAAACCAAACAGAAATGTGACTTTTAAATTTTTTTTACATAATTGTTTTGGTTTTATAGGGGTTATCAGTCTAAAAGGGAAAATTAATTAAACATGCAATCAGTTTTACTGTTTTCAATTTCTATATCAAAACTGGCTAGCTTTCTTAGTAAGCAAATAATTGAAAATTGGGAAGGAAAATATATAAAATTTAGTCAAAATGTTACCTCTTTGTGATCAACAGGAACTGAAGGGTATAATCTAAGAGCTTCAGACAAAGCAGCTTGTAGATAATCCATCTTCTTGATCTCTTCTGGTCTGAAAACAGGAGCATAAATTATCTTCTCTCCATTTCCATTGTCATCTCTCTGCCTCAGAATCTTACACATCTCCAACATGATCTTCTCTTCCACTTCTGGATTCTTCTCTAGCAACCAGAAGAACCAGCTCAGAGCAACAGAAGAAGTATCTCTCCCAGCAAGTATGAAGTTCACACATATATCACGAAGAAACTTGTCTGAAAAACATTCTCCCTTCTCATCTCTCAGACCCATAAACACAGTTAACAGATCCGATCTCTTTGTGGTTTCACCCTCAAGAGATAGTTCTTTCTTCCTCGTCCTGATAACTTCATCAGCAAAATCATCCACACCTTTTATAGACTCCCTTAGCATCTTCTCTGTTCCTATATTAAGATACCTCATGAGCTTCCACACGCAAGTAGGCATGACGAATCTACAAACTGCGGCTTCTGTCGCGTCCTCAAAGGCTTTGGCAAAGGGTATAACCGGTTGGTCAGGACCAAGACACCCTGGATCGACTCCAAAGGCAATCATGCATACGTTATCAAACGTTAGCCTCAGCAAGACGTCTTGAAGATCAATGGGAGAAGAGCTTTTAACCGAAGTTTCAAGAACAGGCAAGAGCCTCTTGTGCACGAGCTCATACAACGAATGAGTGGTTAGTTGTCTGAACTTGGCTGAATGAAACTCGATGCTTGCTGTCTTCCTCTGCCTCTGCCAAGTCTCGTCATCCGCGTTGAAGATTCCGTCTCCTAGGAGGTCTCGAAGGTTGTCTCGGAAGTAAGAGCCTTTAGGAAAGACAGAGAAACGGTTCTTGAGGAGATGCTCGATGTTTCTTGGGTCGCAAGTTATAGTACTGTTGAGGCTGCTTAACCATGGGCCTCTGAAACGAAACGTACCGTTTTGACGACAGAGAACATCTGATAGCCACTCGTATATGTTTCCTTTGAGGGCGAAAGCTAGAGAAGGAAGCATCCCAAGAAACGGCCACACGGGAAGACCGTAGTGTTTCTTCTGACGCAAGGAATGTATGGCAACAAAGGCGAAAAGAGCGATTAAGAGCTCAAGAACTTGAACATTTCTCAAGAGAAACAGCCTCCGTGTAACCAGAGGGTCACTGGAGGAAGAAAAGGAAGAGAAGAGAACATCATTGAAGGTGAAATTGTAAGAAGAATTGGTATTCATTGTGACAAAATAAAACAAAAAAGAAGAGAATGATAATCTTTGAAAGGAAGAATGAAGAGAAATTAATAGAAATAGAGGTTGTTAGTTAGCAAGTGGGTGAAGAATATTGCATGAATTTCTTGTGTGGGGTGACAAAAAAAAAAAACTTAGGCTCTCAGGAGAAGATGGGTTTGGTTTGGTGAGCAGACAAATGTTTGTGTCTTAATATTTCTGCGGCTCTTTGATTCTCGTGTGTGTCTATTACTTTTCTTTTCGTACACTTAATGTAGGATTTCTTTTGGGTTTATGGCTCTGTGTTTTTGAGAATATCAATGGTCGAATCTTTTTAGAGGTTTAAATAGAAAAAAAAAACAATTTAGGGTTTTAGATTGTGTTATTGACCAGAATTGTGAACTAGTTTGGGCAACGATCAGATGAGAGGTAGTTGGCTATGGGTAACCTAAGCTAATAGCCTAGTACTTTATCTCCATTACATCGCCACGTTTGAATTTTTTTTTGATGAGGAAGTTAATGAGTTTTATATTCTCAATAAGCCAAATTAAATGCCAAATGATAACTCTTCGTTTTAGTTAGGCCATCTAATCACGTTATAATTAGCTAGGTAGTGATAATTTGGAAGATCTATTTACAAAATAATCAAATGGTTGTTCCAAAACTAACGAAACTAACTAAACAAAACTCCTAAGAACATTTCCAATATATAACTCCATTTTTTCCTCCAAAATAGAATAAAAGTAAAAATGAAGTAAAATTGTTTTAACCCTACTCTATTTTCCACTCCATAATGGAGTGATGAACAAAAAAAAATAAATTATTCTATTTATGGAATAAATTTCATTATGGAGTGAGATATGAAGTTGGGTTGGAGCATTCTTTACTCCATATTCATTTTTATTCTATTTTAGAGAAAAAAATGGAGTATGGATAGAGATGTCCTAAACTATTGTTACGTACAGGCAATACTTATATGACTTTTTTTTTGGGCAACACTATTTATTTATATAGTGCCTTACGGTAAAGATTACAACATTACATAAATAAATAAATAAATAAAGGTCGCATGTTTACTTTGTATTAAAAGGTTTATTTGGATTGGTGATAAAGAATTTGTAAGTTGATGTCGATAAATAAATAAATTGTAAGTTAACAGTCTGACACACAAAACAATTCTGTACAAATATATGAATGGCAAACTGTTACACACCTAACATTATGTCTGATTTTAATTCGAACCTCCGCCATTAACTCTGGCCTCTCACCATTGGCTTAATATCATTTCATCATGTCTAGAATACTCATGTCATAAATATAAATAATTTTGTTAAAAATATTTCATTTGTTTAAAATTTTGATCGGTGTATTAAAAATTTTATATTACAAATCAGTGGTTTAAATGGGTATTAATGTCGAAATTAATTCAAAACAGTTTATGTATTACACGTGTGATTCAATCATATCTAAAGCTTATCAAAAACAATCAATCAAACTAAAATAAGAAAATAATATTAATGATTATTCATACAAGTTGATTAAGTTGTTTGCTTATTTAAAATTTAAACGAATATATCTATTGCATCCTACTATATAAAAGGAGCTAAATCATTGATTCCTAAGCCTATTCACATATGCACAAATATTCTCCACCAACCAATATGCCAGGTCATCACGAAGTGGGCTTGCAATTAAAAAAATAATTCAACAATTTGCAGCCCATTAGACCCATTTCCTAGCCCACTCCCGAGCCACTCTCTCATAAGCATAATCCTGTGTTCTAAACATCCCGTGTTAAATTTTTTAAAACACTCATATCTTAGAAATAGTTTAGAAAATATATTTATATAAATATTTTTTTCTTGAATAATATTTAATTATAATTTTTTGTATCTTTTTAACTTTTATAATAAAAACATTATTTTTAGATAGCAACAAAATATATATAAGAATTATCTTATTTTTAAAAATTTTTATAATTTTATTATATTATTTTAGAATCAAATATTTAATATTAATATAACATATAAATTTTATATGATTAAAATAAAATTCGTTTTTAATTATATATAAAATTCATTAAGGGTAGTGTTTTAATTAACACATTAGCGAATCAGTTAGAAATTAATAATAAATCAATAACCTATCTAAAAGTCTAAAACCTAATAAAATATGATAAATAAGAAAAACTAACTAAATTTTAATATAAAATAGAAATTTAATATTATTAAAATAAAATTCATTTTTAATATATATATATAATATTAATTAAGGGTATTTTTTAAATTAATAAATTAGTGACTTAGCTAAAAATAAATAATAAATCAATAATTTAACTAAAACCTAATAAAAACATGACAAATAAGCAAATTTACTAAAATTATGGATAATATAAAATATGATTGATTCTTTAATACAAAATTAAAATAAGAGTTTTGTTAAATAAAACATAAGTTTGCCGTATCGGTCTTACAAAAAAAAAATCATTAATAGTGTCGTAGGAATTATGTCTTTCCCATTAACGAATAAAATTGAAGCAGTGTGTTGGAGGATAGCTCAACGTATAGACGAGATTATGGAGATTGATATGGGAGTTGAGGTAACGGACACAATTGTTCCTCCGTAAAAAAACGCTCCTGCTAGACATCTTGGATAAATGAAAGAGACATATCTGGACTTGGTTTTGTGTTAATGGATGGTGACTTTCCAATGTTGTTTGGAGCAAGGACCGATATACACGCACCAAATCACCACTGCAAGCGGAAGCTGAAGGTTTACTATGGGCAATGCAAGTGATACTGAAGTTTGGACACAGAGAGATGGTCTTTCAATCGACTGTGAACAACTGGTTATATCCATTCAAAAGGAGGAAGATTAGCATGCGTTAGACTCGGAGCTCGACGAAATACAGGCTGTATCCAAAGAATTTTCTGAACTTTCTATTGCTTATATTCCTAGATCTTTAAAATTCCGTACGAATAGCCTAGCAAAAGGTGTCCGATCACACGCATTTCGATCAGCTTTTGTAAACTCTTTTGCACCAAGTTGGCAAGCCCCACAAGCTAGCATGAGGGTGCAAAAAAAAGAAAATAAAGTTGAAAGTGAAACTAAATATCCCAATAAACAAATTTATCAGAAGTCCATATTTATGTGGATGTCTATATGAGACAAACAATTTTTTTAGACAATTATAGAATATAGTCACAAAAATCAATCTTAAAATATATAATTTAAAAAAACTATTTAAACAAACCATCAAAATTTTCAATATTACACCAAATAAGAATATAAAGACCAACTATATTCTCTTCGTGTATAATATGTTGTGGTAAGATTCGAAAAAATTAACTTACTTTACAGTAAGGAAAAATTAGATTTTTAATTCCAAATTTACAATAAAAACATAACATTTTATAAAACTAAACAATTGACATAATAGTACAAAATACTATCCGCGCGTAGCGCGGACAAGGACCTAGTTAAGATAAGAAATAATGTAATTTTTAAAATGTTTTTAATTTAAAAATGAGATAGAAGAAGGCCTTAATAAAGCAAATGTGGTGGGCCCATTAATAAGAAATAGGCCCAGACATGGTGATGCAGCCATGGAGGTGTGCTTCCAAGTACTAGATGCAGTCAGTCATCTTCCTCAACGGAGGTTTTTGACCCAAGCTCTTGCAACCGATTCCTTATGTTGTTCAGCTCTTTCTATCATTCCTCCTTATAACAGACGAGGTTAGAGAATCGTTTGTTGATAAAGAAAAATGGAGTCTCTTTTCAACAAATTTCAAAAGGTTAATGAATCTCTTGCTTCTGTGTGTTGATCTTGTATCTCTGCTACGATTTATAATACTGGGTACTGAGAAAGTTTGTGCCTTTGTTCGAATAAAAATAGATTAGAACAGACGAAGTGAGGTTGAAGAGGAATCTTACAGTTTCTCTCTCATTTGATCAATTTATTAATGCTGAGGATCATTTTAGATCTTAGGGGTATGTATGTATATACAGGGTTTTAGTAAGTGGTGATTGAGATTTTTGATGTATCTCCACTGCTCTTATAGAGTTATAGTTTGTTTCATTACGTTGCGTTGCGTTTTCTCCAGGCTGTTGGAGTTCTTGCCAAGAGTAGAACATTTGCTAAGAACCCAAGGCAGCTGCAATTTGAAGCAGACATTAACAAACTGTTTATGTATACAAGGTTGGTTTAGTTTTATTTAGCTCTCTAGCTGTTCTTGTAAGTTATCAGCTCATGAGAAACAAACAATTGTGTGCTAGCTTTAACCGGTTGGGAAGAGAAGCTCTGGAGACGGATGCAGAAGAGATAATTGAGATGGCTGGTAAAACCTCTTTGTCTGAGCAGCAGAAACAAGTCCAAGACAACATTCACTACCAAGTTGAAAACTTCTGCTCTTTGATGGATGGAATCCTTTGTCCTCATGTTAGCAAGAAGGAGCCCGGATCACAACCAGCAACCCCTCCTCCTCGTCAAAGCGGTCTTACTTTCGCCGTTGGTGGAAGTAATCATGCTTCTCCAGCAGCAGATAAGCCTTGTAAGTGTTTTACTTTCACTTGAGTTTCATCATTAGACTTGACTGATTCTTCTTCAGCACAGTTGTTCCGGAGACAAAGCCTTTGAAACTCGCTCAAGTCTCACAGAGATTAATGGAACAACTTGGCTATACCCTTGAGATCAAACCGTCAGTGATACCTCACAAGGACGCTGGTCAAGGTTGTTTCATCAAAGGCGAAGCGGATGCTGGAACCGTCTTAGCCTTTTACCCTGGAGTCATCTACTCCCCTGCGTTCTACAGGTACATCCCCGGGTACCCTAAGGTTGACTCACAGAACTCGTATCTCATCACGAGGTACGACGGAACCGTGATGAACGCTCAGCCTTGGGGTCTTGGAGGAGACTCTAGAGAAGTATGGACTGGCTCCTACACACCTGCGGTCAAAACCGACACCAAAACATCAGAAAACGGTTCGGACAGGCTATGGAAAGCGTTGAGCAAGCCACTCCAAGGCTCGGGTAAAGCCAAAGAGGTTCTCGAGAGGAGAAACCCTTTGGCTTTTGGTCACTTAGCTAACCACCCGGGGAAAGAAACCAACCCAAACGTTATGATATGTCCTTATGACTTCCCCTTGGTGGAGAAAGATCTGCGGCCTTACGTTCCCAATGTGTCTTTCGGAGATTCTGGAGAGGTGAAGATGAAGAGATTCGGAAGCTTTTGGTTTAAGACAGGTGGTAGCAACGGCGTGGAAGCTCCGGTTCTGAAGACGTTGGTTTTGGTGGCGACGAGGGCGTTGCGTGATGAGGAGCTTCTGCTGAATTACAGGCTGAGCAACTCTAAGAGACGACCGGATTGGTATACTCCGGTTAACGAAGAGGAGGATCGGAGAAGATGGAGCTAAAACTTGTCCACCTTCTCTTGTTATGTTCTTTTGTTTTGAAACACAAAATTGAGTTTTCTGTCCAATTAATAGACTCTAAATACAATTTTAAAATTGTTTTGTCAGGAATAAAATTCAATAAGCACTTTCTTGTTGTATATAGTAATAATAATATATTCACTGTTACATATAATTTATTAAAAAGGATATGCTGTACATATAATAGTTATCTATCAGGTCTATGCTTCTTTATCTTCTTGCTTGGATTGGATAGCTTCCACTAGCTGGAGTAACATTGCACCGATGAAGTACCAGGTAACTCCGGCTAACAAAATCTGCTGCCATGGGCTGTTAATTATAGACAGAGCCAACGAGCCACCTATATGGTCACTGAGCTCAGGGGCTGTGTAGCTAGCTTGGAACTGAACCAGGAACACTGCTATTGTTGCTGTTCCTATTGGGAACTTCTGTATCTTGAAGTTCTGCCTTCTGAACTCTCTTCTACTAGTAACGTTCTCTTCAGATGGAGTGTTCTTGTGAGTCACTTGCGGAGTTGAAGTAGCCTTTGAAGTGGTGTTTCTGGATGAGGGAAGAGCTAGGTTTGATGGAGTCCAGTAATCTTCTCCAACCATGGAAGCTGGTCGTTGTCGTCTTTCTTTGGTTTCACCGCTCTGTTCTGCTTGTTTCATTGCTGCCACAGCATCTTGAAGCTTTTTGATGTCTGGATCTGCCGCTTTCTTACGTTTGGTGAAAGTGAGACTCATGTTTGAATCAGGACTCAATGGTTTTGAGTAGGGTGATGATCTCCAGTATAGCCAGTTGGAGATAGACCTGATTGCTTCCACTGCACTCATTCTCACCTCTCTCTGCAAGTCACTCTCCTGCTCAAAAGACACACAACTACTTAGTACACAACCACTTGGTTTTGGTTGCAGCTTAAGACAATGTAAAAGACACACTCACCTGTGAGCTATCTCTTGTGGTTTTGCTCATGGCTTCTGCGTATCTTTGCTGGAACTTCTTGACGTCAACAAACACGTTGGAGACACGCTCACCAACCGTGTTTCCAACCCCTATCCTCACGTTGCCTCGAGGTTGTTTTGACATAAGGAACTCCAGCGG
This sequence comes from Brassica napus, assembly GCF_020379485.1. Taxonomy (NCBI): domain Eukaryota; kingdom Viridiplantae; phylum Streptophyta; class Magnoliopsida; order Brassicales; family Brassicaceae; genus Brassica; species Brassica napus. The sequence continues at coordinate 21,511,987 of NC_063436.1, read as the reverse complement.
CGCTAGGTCAGATCTCTCCACCATTCTGCACATCTCATAAAGACTCTAATCATATAGAGATCGAAAAATCTAGATCATTAACTACATGTATCATTCGTTTATGTGCCTTACGAGATGCAGTCTATTGGGCAAGCTTCGATGGCTTCTTTGATTTTAGATTCAGGATCAGCCCATTGAGCGACAACCCTAGCTCTACCATGAGCTGTTTCGATAGCAAATGTTCTCTCTGCACACAAAGCACACTTCAAGCAACCAACGCACTTGACCTCATCCACAAACACAGCTCGTTGCTCTGTCTCTGGTCCACACCAAACCGAGTACACCGGTTTCCCTGTGTAGCCTCTAAGCTCTTCCAGTTTCGCTTGCTCCTGCAAACAAGCAACCCTATTTACTTTAGCGTGACCTTCAAGAAAACTACAAAAATATCAAAGAAGCAATATATATACCTTCGTTTCAAATTAGATGTTGGTTAAGTTTTTTTCACAAAAAACAATGGTCAAATATACAGTTTTTATTTAATTATTTAAATTTATAGTATATATATATATATATTTTTTTTTTTTTTAAGTAAAAGACAAAAGAAAAATTAATGTAAAAGAAATTATATTGGAGTTAATATTTATTTTGTAAAGAAAAACTTTATTGTATAAGCACTTTAATTTGAACCTTATCATAGGCTTGGCGAGAGATGGGATCAGACAGAAGCTTGTAAGCCTCGTTAAGTATGATGGCCATGTCGTGGCCTGGAACTCCTGCGATGTCAGGATGACACCGTTTCTGCAGGTTACGATAAGCTGTTTTGATCTGAGACTTGTCGGAGCCCCGGTCGATACCTAAGAGGTCGTAAAGATCAAAGTCTGTAATGGAAGATGAGGATGATGAAGTAGCTCTACACTTGAGCTTGAGTGGTGATCTGATGCTTTTGAGCTTTTGAGATGTGTTACATGGCCATGTAGTAGTAGACGGAGGAAGAGTCGTCGGAGAAAGAATAGTCGGCGTCATGTTTTTCCTCTTCTCTTTGCTCCGGATGGAAGTTGAAAAATATCTATTGGTGAACTATTTTATTTTTCTGTCTCTCTTGGAAGATATTTAATTTGAGATGCAAAAAGAAAGTTCCAAATTGAATTGAAAATATCTACTGGAAAATTGAATAAAAGCGGACAAAATTTTTTGTTTGGTGGGCAATAAAAAGAGTTTGAACTTTTTGTGATGTTATCCATTCATAGGAATATAAGTTTACGGCTGAGGATCATCAATCATGGCATAATGTTTTATCCAATTGTTGCTGTTTTTTTTTTAAATGAATAATGAGGTTCTTAAAATGAGATATAAACCAAATGTTAATTTTTTTTTTATGGAAATAAAAAAATGTTCAGCTAAATTTATGTTACTAATTTCCAAAATCAATCAAAATCAAAACACTAGTTAAATTAGATAGAAACCAAAAAAAGAAGTAAAAGATTAAATACTTTCCAAAATATGGGCTTTGAAAAAAGAAAGTCTCAAATAGAAATGGGCTTTTTAATGGACCCATTCCATTAAGCCCACTTCGGACGGTTGATTCTGTTTCTTGAACAACGAAACGAAGACCGGCTCCTTTCCTTTCCAGCTTCGATTCATAGAGTTGGTTCTTCAGTACGAGATTCGGATCATCGTAAAAGCGATGTCTAGGCAAGTCGCGAAACTTGTCGGATCTCTGCCTTCCAAACTCCGCTCTTCCGTGGCCAGCTCAGAGCTATTATACCCATCATGCTCGTCTCTCACTTCGCTGACAAAGTCTCGCTCCTTCGGAACAACCCCTCCGCCTCCCGCCGCCGTCTTCGTCGACAAAAACACCCGCGTCATCTGCCAGGGTATTACCGGAAAGAACGGGACTTTCCACACTGAACAAGCCATTGAATACGGCACCAAAATGGTATAATCTCATTTAAAAATAAAAAAAGAAAAACTGTCTACTAAATTGAACTCTACGAGCTTAAAGCACGAGTCTTTACTGTTTCATCTGATTGATTGCATCATTCTGTGATGAGGGTTTACTTCTACGAGCTTACATTGATCGGAGCTATTCTCGTTTCTACTGTATAGACCATAAAGTTCGAGTCTTTACTGTTTCATCTCTTCTAATTAACTCGGTATCTGATGAATGCATCATTCTGTGATGAGGGTTTGCTTCTACGAACTTACATTTGATCGGAGCTATTCTCGTTTCAACTGTATAGACCATAAAGTTCGAGTCTTTACTGTTTTATATCCCAAATTGACTTGGAATCTGATTGCTTGCAACATTCTGTGATGAGGGTTTGGTTTTAAAAGCTTGTGGATGAGATGATTTTCAAGTTTTGTGTTGTTCGATGTATATATATATAGGTAGCGGGAGTGACACCAAAGAAGGGTGGAACAGAGCATTTGGGTCTTCCTGTTTTTAATACAGTTGCTGAAGCTAAGGCTGAGACTAAAGCCAATGCCTCTGTGATCTATGTGCCCGCGCCTTTTGCTGCTGCTGCGATCATGGAAGGTGTGGCTGCTGAGTTAGATCTTGTTGTCTGTATTACGGAAGGGATTCCACAACATGACATGGTAATTAATAAGAGTGGTTACTGGTTACTGATGATTATTCGATAGGTTAGTGGGTTTTACTGATTCTATTTGATTTTTTTTTGTAATGTAGGTTCGTGTAAAGGCTGCTCTTAACAGTCAGACTAAAACTAGGCTGATTGGTCCTAACTGCCCTGGGATTATCAAACCTGGCGAATGCAAGATTGGGATCATGCCGGGGTACATCCACAAGCCGGGGAAGATAGGGATTGTTTCTCGGTCTGGTACATTGACATATGAAGCTGTAACGCTCTCTTTGTCTCTCTGTCTTTTTTTTTTTCATTTATACTCTCTGAGCCACTTTCTGAAGTCATCTGCTTGATAATGGTTTGCTTTTTGGTTATCTTTCATGCAGGTTTTTCAGACTAGTGCAGTAGGCCTGGGACAGTCTACGTGTGTAGGAATTGGTGGGGATCCTTTTAACGGCACAAATTTTGTTGACTGCTTGGACAAGTTCTTTGTTGACCCTCAAACAGAAGGTCTCTCTCTCGGTTTCCATAATTGATCTTTAATTCATTTGAGTCACTTACCATTATTATGTAGTAGATAACCAATACTTAAACCTTATATCCCAAGAATACTTGTTCTTTAGTATGTGGAAAAAAGTATTTCATTTGGTGATTTACCAATCTAAGCTCTGTTTTGTAGATTAGTGATAGACTCCAGCTTTATTTTTTCTTTATCTAATAAAGGATTTTGACTTGTTTTCAGGTATCGTTCTCATTGGAGAAATCGGTGGTACTGCAGAAGAAGATGCAGCTGCTTTGATAAAGGTAACGAACGCAATGCATCTTTTTTAAAAAAGAAACAAGCGTTTCCATTTCTAGATGATGGAGAGTTAAATAAAAAAAAACATAAATGTTTGTCAATCAAACAGGAAAGTGGTACAGACAAGCCTGTGGTGGCTTTCATTGCTGGACTCACTGCACCACCTGGTCGTCGAATGGGTCATGCTGGAGGTAAATGAACTTTTAACTCGGCTCTTTCATTCATACACAGCCTTCTCATTCCCGGGATTAAGTCTTGTGTTTTCTCTTTGGATCCGATGAAGCCATTGTCTCCGGTGGTAAGGGAACTGCTCAAGACAAGATAAAGAGCCTAAGAGACGCTGGAGTTAAGGTGGTTGAGTCACCGGCTAAGATTGGTGCGGCAATGTTTGAGCTTTTCCAAGAAAGAGGTCTCTTGAAGTAGAAGTGAATATGAACAACAAATGATTTTTCAGACAAAAAAGATATTTTGCATAGAGGAAGAGGTTCTCTTTCTTTGGCCTTTGCTTTCATTATATTATTACTAAAAATGAGAATGAAATCAATTTCACGAGTTTCTTTTTCTTTTGAGCGCTAAAAGTCATTTACATTATGTGGTAATTTAGAAACTCTCATCTACTAGTGTCATACTGATAACTAACTCTTGGTTTGAACCAACGGGTATTAACAAAAACTTTTTGTAAGTTGTAAATAATTGTAAATATGTTTTAAGTATGTAATAAATTAACGATTCATAAAAGTTGTTTTATATTGGGAAACTAATTGACATGTGAGCGGCTTCTAATTAATAAAGAAGACAATACAAAAGAGAGGAGACCCACTAGGTCTTCCTAGTTATAATCAATGGTAATCCACGAGGTTCTCTTTAATTACCAGCGCTAGTCACTGACGTCAGATTTTGTAACATGTGATTTCATGTCATACGTCTTACTCTTTCTCTGTCTAGAGTTTACGTAAGCCTCAAAATAAAAAATAATCAGAACATTTATCATTTAATTAGGCATGTTAGTAAATAAATAAATAAAACTTTATAATTACATCTATGCTTGTATTCGTATGTGTACGTAGTAGACAAACAAGCCTGTAAGATAGAGGGATGCAGGAGAGTGGTGTAGCTGGAATGACGAAAATAGCCTTGGACCCAATTCCTCTCTTAATTATTAGTTTCCTAATTTGGAAACCATAACATGTTTCCTGCGAGTCTCTGACAGAACACAAGAGCTGCTTCCTTAAAAAAAAATCTGATGACCCAAAATTCAAAGGAAAAGACTTTTCATTTGAACTCCAACGACTGTTATTATTGTATTGCTCACGTCACATATATGTAAATTGTCTATGTATTATTTTTTTTTTGGTAAACAAAAAGGTGTTTTCACCTCTTTGCCGGGAACCCAAACATTGTAAATAGTCCCTTCCACCGTGAGTTGAACCCAAGTGGCGGAAGTTACAGCCGCAACCCCTTTACCACTAGGCCAACTCAACGTTGGTTGTCTATGTATTATTTTCGTTATGATAATCACTTTATTACTGTGTAAATTCGTTCGTAACTTTTATATATCGACATTTTGGCTTCTATTTGGCATATCTGTTACAAGCATGCCATTTAAATAGTAGTTCATCAGCTCATATTATCCGATTTTTCTTTAATTAAAAGCAACCTGATCTGAAATGCAGCCTGAATAATGTACATGCCACGAATTTATATATATGTTAGATATTTTGATAGCTAGAGAATCTATATGCCAATTTTGATTTTCAAAACTTCAACACTCCAGCTTCAGTATGTCATAAAGCTATAGTAAACCATCCAAACACACACACACACAATATTCAGATTCATTTCATAAACTGTATAATTTGCCACCACAATTTTTTATGTGCTTTGTGTGGTGATGTTGATGTCTAATTAAAAGACACATGTTCCTCTCTTGTTTTCCTCTCATTTAGTAACCAAATTATTATAAAATTCAAATCATACAAAAAGATTAACAATGATTTCTTATGAAACGAGCTGGGTAGCATGTCTTGTGCTTTGCCATCTCAGGTTTGAATTCGTTAGTGAATATTTGATTCAAATTGACAGAATAAAGAAGAAGATGATGATATAAACTACACAGATAATCTAGCTTAACTACACATATATTGGTTTTACTATTGAAATGAAAGAATCAAGGGCGCTTAGGAGGTGGGTATGAAAAATAATAAAAAGTCACTTTCAAATATTGTTACACTTTGTCCTTTCCCATTTGGCTACTTTCTCTTTTGCCTTTTGCCTTTTGTGGTAACTTCATTTCCTTATAACATTTTTTCATGAAATTTCCTTTTTGGAATCTTTATACGATTGCGTCATGCATGGCAGATCAAAGAAATTAATGGTTTAAATTTGACTGAAAAGGGACTGCTCAAGAAATTACCATAACTGCCATTAGAGATTACAACTAACTATTTAACTTTTTATTTTTTATTTACTTAATTTGAAGTTAAGTGTGTGGTATAATATCTTGAGTAATTCACTTTACAGATAAAATAAAAAGGGAGATATATAATGTTTTTAACGATATTAGCGCACAAACACATATAGAAATTTAAACCATATTATAGCACACACATATATATAGAGTTTATTTTTACGATATTAGCAGTAACATGTAAATTAACTAACCCTAAGAAGTTGTTGATGTTGAAATAGGTAAGCCTTATATAAACATTATTTTCACTCTCCAATTTATAGAGAAAAACTTATAAAATATATATATGTAAGAGAGGAGAAGAAAAAGACATGAAAATATTAGCATATAGAGAATTTTTTTTTTTAACAGGGATGTTCCGCAGCCCGTAACCACTTTCAAGGAGCTGTCCGCAACCCGTAGTCATCCCTGGCCCGGAGCCAGCCTGCGCTAATACCTTTAAGTGGCGTAAAGGACTCCGTGGCCACATAGGATTTAGGGGCGAGTCGAACCCAGGGACGCGCAGCCAAACGGCACGACGCTTAACTCAACTGGGTACCACTAGCCCACCGCTACGTGGTTATAGAATTGTAGATTTGACAAAAAAAAATAGAATTATAGTAAATGGTAAGATGGTCGATGAAACCACACGCTATAATTGATGCAATCTTGTAATCTTTAAGCTTAATAAAACCCAAAAAAAAACACACGGAGTTATAGAGAAAATAGAAAGAGTAATTAAGCATATTCTTCAGCATTAAGCCATTAACCTCTCTCCTCTTAGTGTCATCCAACCTCATATACTACTGATCTCCATTTCCAGATCCTTAGAAGAACACAACTCAACAAAAAGTACTTTAAAAGACTGTCTTCTCCTTTTTTGTTCTTCATTCTTTCACTCTCTATCTCTATATATTTCACACTATATAACCCACGCACACACATTCTCTCGCTTCTCTCTAGTTCACACATCAAGATTCAAGAATCAAACTATCATTGAAATGAATCCTGTAATTAACTCTAGGGTTTTATATTTTTGTTGTTTTTTTGTTCGTTTTCTAGTTAATTAGTTAGAGATTTCTTTTTAGTTGATCTAACTTTTGACCTCATAAAAACATTTGAATCAGGAGGAAGAGGAAGGAGTGAATAAGAGGAAGAGAGGAGAGATGGGAAGAGGGAAGATCGAAATAAAGAGGATAGAGAATCGGACATCAAGACAAGTGACCTTCTCCAAAAGAAGAAGTGGTCTTATCAAGAAGACTCATGAGCTCTCTGTTCTCTGCGATGCTCACATCGGTCTCATCGTCTTCTCCGCAACCGGAAAGCTCACCGAGTACTGCTCCGACCCTTCCAAGTTAGCTCCTTTTCTCTCTCAAATTAGGGTTTCTGAGATCTATTCATACATGTGTATGTATTGATATCTTTTTTTTTTTGTTTGGTCAACAGTATTTAATCTAATTAAATGAGGATATGATATCTCCTCGTGCTTGTGATGAACACAGACAGTTTTCATCATTAGTTTCTGAAGTAGCAGGTACCATGAAAATGTTTTAAGATTTTAATTTGGTCCAGAAGTTAAGAATCTCTCTGATGCTATATACTCCCTCCGTTTTTTAATATAAGTCGTTTTATAGCTATACACGTAGATTAAGAAAACCATTAATTTCTTATATTTTCTAAACAAAAACATCATTAATTATTTACCTAACCACAATTGAACCAATAGAAAAATAGAAGATATATTACCATTGGTCATACAACATTAATTATTAGTAAATTCTACATAGAAAATCGAAAACGACATATAATTTGGAACAAAAAAATTCCTCTAAAACGACTTATATTAAAAAACGGAGGGAGTATATTTTATTCTTGTAGTATTTATTTGTATATATGCGTACATGCATGTATATATATAATCATTAATGGTATAGATGGGTCAAATTCTATATTTTCCACACCTGATGAGCAAAGAGATCTGCAAAGATTTGACATTTCTTGAACAACCTTTCTCATAAAAAGATCTCAGTTTGTGTTTTGTAAAATACTGAGTAATAATTACAACGTATACAAACATACCTATATATAAGTCTTGTTTAATAATTCGATTCAAGTACAATTAATTATAAATATGTGCTAATTAGAAATTTTAGATCCAATTTCTAAACCAGACGACAAACTTATTCACATATTGCCCTACAATGTGAGAAGAAATGTATGCTACTAGTTTTAAGTTTTCTTTCACAAAACAAAGAGTGGAAAACACCTTTTAATTTTGTTTTCTTGTAACCGATATTCTTTTTGCCAGAATATATATTAATCATTTTGTCTTTGTTTGTCAAAGTATATATAATTTATATATCGATCATAATCTTGAGAGTTAGATTCGTTATTTGAGTTTTGTGTTCCTCCATTGATTATCGAAGTCTTGACGTTGTGAGATTGAATATACAAATTTGATCACATTTCATAATTACCAATATTATTGAACAGGATGCCTCAGCTCATTGAGCGATACCTGCAGACTAACGGATTGCGACTTCCTGACCCTAATGACGGCCAGGTAGAATATATATACGCACATTTATTCATTTGGTCTTTAGCAATTCAAAACAACAAAAATTAAAAAAAAAATTCACAAGAATCTAATTTAGTATGGAGTTTTTGTGTGTATATAGGAGGAACTGTACCAGGAGATTGAAGTACTAAGAAGAGAGACATGTAAGCTTGAGCTCCGTCAGCGTCCATACCATGGACATGACTTAGCCTCCATTCCTCCACACGAGCTCGATGCACTAGAGCAGCAGCTCGAACATTCTGTCCTTAAAGTCCGTGAGCGTAAGGTAACGTAACATATATGGCCATATCAATATATTCTCTTAAACCTATATTTCATTACCGTTTTTGTCTGATTTCTCTCTTTTCTATCTATAATGTTAATATATTGAAGAATGAGTTGCTGCAGCAACAGTTGGAGAATCTAAGCAGAAAGGTCGCTTCTCGAATCACTCATTTTATTACTACAGATTTCATCTAAAAATGATCTTCATAGAGCGGGATTAATACCATGTTTTATGCATGTTTTTAGAGGCGGATGCTAGAAGTTGATAACAGCAATATGTACCGTCGGGTAAGTTTGGTTATTATAAGCTAGAGAATGTTTAATTTGTTTGCAAGATTGAATGACAATATGTATATTATATTGCAGCTTCATGAGCATGGTACGGCGATGGAGTTTCAGCAAGCTGGGATAGAGACCAAACCAGGGGAATATCAACAGTTTCTAGAGCAGGTTCAGTACTATAATGAGCATCAGCAGCAGCAACCACCAAACAGTGTTCTTCAGCTAGCTACGCTTCCTTCCGAGATTGATCCTAATTACCACCTCCAGCTTGCCCAGCCTAATCTTCAAAACGATAATTAATCCTCGGCCATTTTTACTCTTACTATCAGGAGACAAATGAATGAATGAAGTATCATTTCTATCTCTTATTACCTATTTTAATTGGCCAGTTGATGTCTTATTTTGTGTCTGTTTTGGTGTGGTTATGGAACCTTGTTTGAAGTACAATTCACTTGAGAAGCACAATGAAACCTTATTTATATAATAAATCATCATTACATTTATATTTTTTTTGGTAATATTTGTTGGTCAATCATCATCATCACACATTTGCCAAATAGAGGTTAACTGTTTACATATCATGTTTCGCTGGATACAATAATGTTTATTAACATTGGCAAAAAGTTGTTGTTCTCTGATATTTCACAGTAAAGATTCTGTTAAAAATTTGATGTTGTCTTGAGAACAGTTGGCCAGCTGAAAAGCCCCCATGAGATTCCAAACACTAACGCGATTTTTAAATGGCCAGCTTAAACTCAAATTAACCTGTCAGGCTAAAGAAAGAGTGAATAACTCAAATTAGGTTATTGATTGCACATAAAGAAGGATCCAGATTAGTATATTTGTAATATCTGATGGGTTTATTAAGGATTTTCACTGAAAATAGATGTTTATGTATTTAGACAGAATGGGTAACAATCCCAAAATAGTCTTAATAAACTCATCCAAGATTGTGAATAAATATTCAGACAACTTTTACCAAGGAATTCAAGAACGATCAAGAAGCAAGAAAGGAGTTTTCGGAAGAACAATCTCTTTTTCTCTTCTATTTGTTTGTATTATAAAGACGAGAAAACTTGACTTCTTCTTGCCTTCTTGATCGCTCGAGCAACCATAATCATCTAGCTAGAGCCCCTAAAACGCTGCATTTTTTTGTTTGCTTAATCGTCCGCGTCCATGGGAGTGGGAGGAGGATTTTTTGTAGCTGATAGTGGCCATAGAGAAGAATATGAAGAAGGCCGTGTGACCTCTTTTGTCGTAATTGCCTGCATTGTGGCTGCAATGGGCGGTCTCCTCTTCGGTTACGATATCGGTATCTCAGGTTTGTTTCTTGCCTACCAAGAAACATATATATATATATATATATATTTTATTATGTTGATTGTTCTCATGGTGAATATGTTTGTAGGAGGAGTAACATCAATGGAGGAGTTTCTAACGAGATTCTTCCCAGACATGCTACGTCAAATGCAAAACGAAACAGGACGCGAAACAGAATACTGCAAATACGACAACGAGCTGCTCACCCTCTTCACCTCATCTCTCTACCTCGCTGCTCTATTCGCATCATTCCTCGCTTCATCCATCACAAGGCTCTTTGGTCGTAAGGTCTCGATGACCATAGGAGGCCTCGCGTTTCTCTCCGGAGCTCTTCTCAACGGTTTTGCTATCAGCCTCGAGATGCTGATCATCGGGAGGCTGCTTCTCGGTGTAGGCGTCGGATTCGTTAACCAAGCTGTTCCTCTCTACCTCTCTGAGATGGCTCCCGCTAAGATCAGAGGAGCTCTCAACATGGCTTTCCAGTTAGCAATCACGATGGGGATCTTAGCAGCCAACATCGTCAACTACATAACCCCGAACCTCAAGAACGGAGTGGGATGGAGATTATCTCTAGGCCTAGCCGCGGTTCCGGCCTCTATTTTGCTCGTGGGGTCGTTTTTCTTGCCGGAGACGCCGAACTCCATCCTCGAACGTGGGAACAAAGAAGAGGCTAAGAGGATGCTTCAGAAGATCAGAGGAACCATGGAGGTTGAGCATGAGTTTATGGATATTTGCGCGGCGTGTGAGTCTGCCAAGAGTGTTCAGCATCCGTGGACGAATATAGCGCAAACTAAGTATCGACCGCAGCTCGTGTTCTGCACCTTCATCCCGTTCTTCCAGCAGCTGACCGGGATCAATGTCATCATGTTCTATGCACCTGTCTTGTTTAGGACCATTGGTTTTGGGAAGGACGCCTCTCTTATCTCCGCGGTGATTACCGGTCTTGTCAATGTTGTTTCCACCCTCGTCTCCATCTACTCTGTCGACAAATTCGGACGCCGAGGTCTGTTTCTTGCTGGTGGTATCCAGATGATTGTGACTCAGGTAACAGGTCATGAAACCTTAATCTTTAAATAGTGTGTATAAGAATATAAACCAACGTTCAACAAAATGATTTATATGAGATTATTGATTAGATGGACACCTAAACCAATTTTTTAAACGCCTAGACCATTTTCTTAGAAAGGTGAAAAATCATTTTGTTTAAGTCAATTGATGATTAGGCATACGCCTAGACGCCGCATCGAAGCATTGATATTATAAACAGTTTCGATGTAATATGAATAATATATAGGAGATTTAGTTTGAAGTCCATGAAACTTGACAGACTTGTTTTGCTTTGGTTTCAGGTCGCAGTTGGTTCGATAATTGGTTGGAAATTCGGAGTAAACGGGGAAGGGTCATTATCGCCAGTCGATACACAGATACTCTTGGCGTTGATATGTCTCTACGTGGCGGGTTTTGCATGGTCGTGGGGACCATTGGGATGGTTAGTGCCGAGTGAGATATGTCCATTGGAAATAAGATCGGCAGGACAATCGTTGAACGTGTCCGTGAACATGTTCTTCACTTTCCTCATTGGACAGTTCTTCGTGACGATGCTTTGCCACATGAAGTTTGGTCTTTTCTACTTCTTCGCCGTCTTGGTCTTGATCATGACGATTTTCATTCACTTCTTGTTGCCAGAGACGAAAGGAGTTCCTATTGAGGAGATGGCCAGAGTGTGGAAGGATCATAGTTTCTGGGGCAAGTATGCTCGTGTTGTTGATGGTGGTGATAATGATGATGGTGACGATGTTTATGTTTTTAGTGTAAAAGCTTAAGATTAATAATGGTGTTTTAGGATGTGATTAATTTTATTCAGAAAACGGTTCATCTAATATAATATTACATATTAACAAACTCTTATCATCTTTTCTTAGACATTAAGAAGCTTATTACTTACATTCAAAGCCATGATCTTCCCCCAACATGATCGTTGTTGTTAAATATAGAATTACACATTACCGTTCTGATAAGTGGAGTATCGTGACATAAAACATAGGTCATGAAATAAATTATTGTCACGATATAATGCAAAAGAAAATATCGATGAGACAATTAAATTTGGACAGTCTTAAATGCATGAATAAGAAGGTAGATATCCCGTAGAATGCCAAATATCTCTAATTTCATTTCTTGTCGGTTGATGATGGTGATGAGAGCTTGAGAGTCCGATCGGATTGAGATGGCATCCATTCCACCGGAGAGGGCAAAGTTTATGGGTTCCCGACGAGAGACGGGTTCTTAGCATTTTTAGTTAAAATTTAAGAGACGGGCTCTTATATTCTGGTAAGAATCCCATCTTAATAACCCCCAATAATCATGCTCTTAGGCTTAGCTTAACACTTGCAGCCTAGTTATATACATATTTAAGCAGCCTATTTTTATTTTGGTATACATACAGTTTTAAATAGATTTACTGATGGCCAAACAATTTGGAATCTTTGAAATTTTGTGGACCTATTATTCAGAGATAAATTTAAATTAAACTGACTGTATTTTTTTTATTCTGTTTTATACTAAACAAGAGGATTATTCGCGAATGCTAAAAAAAAATTATATATATGATAATTGGAAATATTTTCCTTTGTCATATCATGTTTTTGACCAATAAAAAAAATATTTGTAGCTTTCTCATTGTAGGCTATCATATTGTGAATAGATTATGGTTTCACCCATAATGATCATTTAACTTTCGAATATGCGTCCATCTCAAAACATGATCTTGGATAGAGAAATGTCTTCATAGTGATATAGGGAAGGCAGTAGCACTCTAAGCTTTCATGATTTCGAAAAATACATATGTTTTTTTAAATTAGATTCGTCAAAGCATTCCCTCAATTTGATATTTAATAGGTTTCTTATTTTATCTTCTTAATTAGTATATGTAATTGGTGTTTATCAAACACTTATCCAAAGCCATTTTTGAGTTGTTACTGTTTTATTTATAACTAAACGTTTTGATGTTTATAAATGGCTTCCACTAGAGACTGAGTAGATTATCTTTATAGTCAATTTCAGTTCGAATAAAAAAGAAGAAGGGGTGTTTGGCAACTAATAAAATAATTTAATAACCGAAAAGAGCAAAGATCTCTACATAACTTAAAAATATCGTTGATATGCCAGAGCACATGCAAAAAGGTTAATAGTCAAAAGCGAATACAAACAAAGAGGCAGCAGATTAAACTTTGTGTTGTTGACTTGTTGTAATAAAATGATACAGCATGATGTCTTCCCGGGTAGATCATCTCACAAAAACTAAATAACCACTGACCAGAACTGAGGAAAACAATTGGCATTCTCAGAGCTGGAGAAGCTTTATAAAGAAATCAAAAGTAAGGTAATTGCACTCTACGTCCACCAGCTGCAATGTGGCTTTCTTACTTCTCTCCCGCATTCTTTTCCAACAACGCTATGGCCCTGTTTGTCACATCAATTGGTGTGTAACAATGGACCAAAGTAAATTAGTTCTAGGAGATAGTATATATTACTAACAGAAACAGAGAACATACCACTGTATCAATCAACTCAATACCTTCAAAAAGATCGCATGATAATATAAATATTAGAACCACACAAAGGAAAGAAAACGAGACATGATTACTGCATGTTTTTGTTAGGTAGCTGATTTATTTATATTAGAGATGCAAGTTAGATTTGGCTCAATGTCAACAGATTCCTCAGCAGGGGCCGGATGGATACAATAGAAGACTCGATGAGACAATGGTAAAACATGAAATCCACCATAGAAAGATTGCTTCTCTCTGCTTAACTATCACAAAACCTAGGCGAACTGGTGGATCAAAGAGTTGCTAGCTTAAGTTTTCCACATCAAAAACTTGACTCTACAATGGTATCATATATGTCTTAATGCGCAGCAACTATGGCTATTAATATTGCTGCTCTGTTTTATTTGTTACGGTTTTTGGTATTAAATATGATGACATAGGAGAACCAAAAATAGGTGGTGAGATGTAATCAAATATTGTTTCAGTGTAACTTCTCTTGCAAGAAGTAATCAAAGCAAAAGCATTGTCAAAGGTTCAGTTTCAAACGGAGATAATTTCTTTTTTCTGACATCTCTTAACTAATATTGAGAACTGGTATGATGAAGGTGTACTAAACCAGTATTGAAACCAGCATTGAAAACAAACAAAGCTCACCTCCAACAAATTTTGGGTTTATGTCCGTAGAAACAATGACTTTAGGCTCCACGCACAATGTCTCGAACTTATGATGAAGCTTATTTGCAACCATATCAAACACACTAACGCATACGGCTGTCTACCTGTAGAATAAGTTGAGGTTTTGCATGAAGATCACGGCATTAGCTAACCCAAACAGAAGTAACTATTCACTTCAAAACAATAAGTTCGCTTGTGCACATGTCAACACGGATTATAACATAACACGCTGATTTTCCTTACTTTTGTCACTGTATGTGGCCTTGAATCTCTTGATGCCACAAGCATCACCAAAAACGTCTGCATGGAACGATGATAACAAACAGTGAATACGGTTGCGGGAAGTTACAGCCAAACATTGTTAAGAGAATAGGAGAATAGTGAGTTCGTAAACTAACCCGAAAAATCGATGTTCGTATTAGCCAAAACCATAAGCTGTTTATATTTCCGAAATCTATACTTCTCTGTCGGGATAAGAGCAGTCGTATCCGTCATATCAACAATCGTGTTCTGGTCGTTGATGTGTATGGCAACAGGTGAGTTGGTGAGCTTGAAGTGGCTGTTGCTTCTGGTGACATGGAATAAGCTTAACTCATATGTCAGCAGTTGCTTGAAACTAAGGGTTCAGTCTATGAAACCCAATAGACCCTTTGATCAACGTCGACTGAAAAGACCAAGGTGATAGTTAGGTGCCTTATTTTTAGCAAGATGAATCGAATATGTAAATTTAACTAATGGAAGGAAGTTGGAAGATGATTTTTACCTTTTCGTCAACAAAAACCAGGTCCACACCCAGAAGCTCACATGCTTTCTAAACGTTCAATATCGAAGAATACATGTTACGACTGTCTCCTTGCAACGTCCTACTTAAAATTGGAAAAGTGGAAATATTTTAGGGGACATCTATAGATACTCCCTTCGGGTTGTGAGAATGTGGGATGAAATTGATTGCTCACCATTGATGTATGTGAGTTACTTTGTCAGATGAATGGAGGGGAAGACGATCTGACGGAGGTTACGATACATATATCAAAGTAGATAGGATTCGTATCGTCAAGAATATATGCTTGTGGGCCTCGATTCAATGATATTAGCTGGGTGAAGCTCGTTAACAAAGCTTTACATAAAACTCGATAACCAAATGAAAACACAATTTGGAAGGTTTTTAGAGCACCTCCATTGAGGGTATCTAGCTCAAAGTATCTAAAAATATATTTGTGTATGTGGGGGGGGGGGGGGGGGTTTAAGCATTATGGAAAACTTAATCCAAAGTATTCTAGCTCATATACATATACGAAGAGGAGACACGTGTCCAATTTTAGAATATGGTATGCTGAGGTGACTTAAGGAGAAGTGACAAAATTTAACTTTATTGTAATAGATTTCATGCACGGACATAAATATTTATAAAATAAATATAATATAATATAATAATTAATTGATATTTATTTTAAGTCTTAAATTAATTTATAATTAGTATGTATAATTCACCACCATGCGGAGTATCCAATACGGAAACTATCTAATGCTTTTCGATCCAAAGTAGGTCAAAGTTGACTCATAACTTCATAAGACTATTTATGACGGAGGTGTTGAATACAAATCCAACGGTTGAATTAGCGCAGTGGAAGTATTGAATCTAGATGTTAAATGAGGTGAATTAATTAGTGTTGAAAGTATTCAACAAGTACAAATGATTATGATGGAGGCACTTAACACATGCTGTATTCTCATTTATTGTTTAATTTTTTTTGTGCATATTTTGTGTTTATTCTTATTGTTTAAAATCGTTTAGTTTATAAAAAAACTGTTAAACCAAAATTTATATTTCTTTATTTTACAAAATAAATCTAAGTTTTGAAAAATAACCGCAACATCTTTTCAAAGTTTTCACTCGTTAAATTCTTTTTGTTGTAACATAACACGTATTTTGATATAAAATATCAAACTATTTAAAAAAATATTCACAACAAAATGCATCGCAGATTTACAACAACAAAAAAAAAGATAACGTGTTCCAAAAATATATTTTTAACAAAGAAAAAATTAAAAGGTGAAAAAGAACTAGAAGGCATATGGTGAAAATAAGATAGCACGTCTTCTATTTTGGCACTAAAATGACATTGTTTGTTTTTGCAATAAAATCAAACCGTTGTCATGGTAATAAAGACACCCTAAGCCTCAACAAAGAGACACCAAGCCTCAGACTCAAAGAACAACCAAATAAAATAAAAATCCAATTTCTTACAGTATTCTCATAAATCAATAAACAAGGAATACTTTTATAGGATATCTAAGAAATTAAAGAGTATAAGTAAATAGCCAAACTGCAAAAGGGTAACCTTTTTTAACAAAAAAAAAAACATCAGACAAACTTTGAAAACAAATTCAAGTGGGATAAAATCAACCTATTAAAACAAAATTCACCGTAATATCATTGTATATTTACGAAAATGCTAACACAATTTTGGCTGTACGAATATCTTTCAAATGATCAAAAAAAAGACAAAATATGTTAATAAGCCCTTGAAATGTATTGGTAACAAAGAGACACTATAAGCCTCAACAAACACCATTAGATAAAAAAAAAAATCCAAAGAGACACCAAGCCTCAGAGTCAAACCCATTTTTACAGTGCATCAATAAAAAAGGAATACTTTTAAAACTCTTGTTTTGCCCGCTGAAAAATCATGGGCTGTTGCAACTCATCGCCTTCCATGGAAGATCCTCCTCCACAGAATGTTCATCAAAACCATGGAGGAAGTGATTCACAAATAACAAAGTTTTCCTTCTCCGATCTAAACAAGGCCACCGAAAATTTTTATTTGAAAAATATCGTTTCAGAGAACGGAGGGGAAACCTCTGATACCGTCTACAAGGGGCGTTTGCATAACGGTGGCTTCATTGCTGTTAAGAAATTTATGAATATGGCTTGGTCTGATTCTAACCAATTTGTGGTACACTTTCTTTGTGTGAAAAGTTTTTTAATGTTGAGACGGTTATTGATTGGTTTTAGCGGGTTTGATTCTGGTTATTCCTTTGTCATTTTCAGGAGGAGGCACATAGAGTTGGGAAGTTAAGGCACAACAGTGTAGTAAATTTGATTGGATATTGCTGTGATGGAAATGAAAGGCTTCTTGTGGCAGCCTTCATGCCAAATGATACTCTTGCTAAGCGTTTGTTCCATCGTATGAGTCAATATCTTCATTTCTTCTTTTACTCGCACGTATAACATTGGTGGTTTATGTGACATAATTATGATTTAGATGGTTCTAAAGACAGATAAATGCTGTGACTAGAGCACATGGAACTAACATTTATCATTCTATGTTTTTACAATTGGTTGAATCGGAACTTGTTAACATTTTCTGGTCTGAACTTTTTTCTATTGCGAATTACAGGGAAAAATCAAACCATGGAGTGGGAAATGCGGCTGAGAGTAGCGTTTTGCGTAGCTCAAGCATTGGATTTCTGTAGTGGTGGAGGCTTTACATCTTACAATAATTTAAATGCTTACTCGGTTCTGTTTAATGAGGTATATATAATAGTTCTTCCCAATAACATTTTCATGACTAAGCCTTCTTGTTGGCTAAAGAATTTTTTTTTAATGGATATGGAAGGATGGTGATGCTTGTCTATCCTGTTTTGGGTTGATGAAGGAGTTCAAAGATGATCAAAGAGCAACCGGTAACAATTTGTACTTTCTATTCAGTTTGTTGTTTTTATCAGAATATGATGGTAAGTTGTCCTTGTAGGATGTGTGAACTCTGAAAGTTTGATATTTGGATTTGGTACTCTCCTTATGAATTTGCTAAGTGGAAAGCAGATTCCTCCAAGCCATGTAAGTGATTCTGTTCAAGTCCTCTCTCGCGTACTTGCTACTCAAGTAGGCCGATATGGGGAAGCATGCCATTTTGTCTTATTTTTGTGAACTTTTCATTAGACGTGATCCATGTACAAGACTATAAATAGTATTTAACATTAACTGGTTATTATTTTCTGATTCTAGGCTCCTGAAATGATACATGGCAAGAGTGTTGTTGAGCTGATTGATCCAAACTTGAAAGGAAAGTTCTCTGCCGAAGAAGCCACCATAATTTTCAAACTCGCTTCTCAATGTTTGCAGTACGAGGATATAGAGAGCCTAAATACAAAAGACCTTGTTACAACTCTTGAAACATTGCACACTAAAACAAACGTAAGGGTATTATTGTGATAGTAGTTGCATTCTTGATTTTTTTTAATCTAAAACAGTCTTATTGCTTGCAGGCCTTATCTTATGGAATGCTTGAAATGGCAAAGCGTCAAGATGTATCTTTGAATCAACTTTCGACACTAGGAGATGCCTGTTTGAAAATGGACCTCAAAGCTATTCATAAAATCTTGGTGATGGCAGAAGATGACAAGGAACTCGTCGAGGTAACCAAACTCACCAACTTAAAACAAGATTCTGCTGGCATCAAAGAGTCTTACTATTCTATTTCTTGGTTTTGTTCATGAGCTAAGTTCTCTTTCGAAGAATGGTTAGAAGAGGTAAAAGATATTCAAGAAGTTCGAAAGCACGGTGATCAAGCCTTCCTAGAGCAAGACTTCGAAACTGCCATTGACTGTTATTCCCAGGTAGCTAATAGTATCAACCATATTGCCTCTTCCTTTGTATATTAGTAAGAAATGTATTTCTAAATCTGTTTCTGTTTGCTGTCCACAGTTAATTGAATCTAGAAGAATGGTGTACCCAAGTGTTTATGCTAGGCGTTGTCTATGCTATTTATTCTGCAATCAACCAGATCGAGCACTTAAAGATGGGATGGTTGCTCAACAACTATTCCCTGATTGGCCAACTGCCTTCTATTTGCAGTCTGTGGCACTATCCCAATTAAACATGATCACTGACTCTGCTGATACTTTGAAAGAAGCAACTCTTCTTGAAGCAAAGAGACAGCACCAGGAGAAAGAATCTTGATTTTTCAGATTTTTATACTTTCGTTTTTTATTAATTGAGGCATTTTTTTAACACAAATCATGCTTTTTATTAATTTTATTAAGGAAAACTGATTGTTGACTACAATATTGGCCATCACATGGCTAACCATGCAAACTAAACTATTGTATACCCACACAAAGTATATGTTATGCATGACAATATCCTTCAACTTTACGATGTTATGTAGTTAACATCACGAGTTTAGTTTCATTCATCTGAAAACTGATATGGATATTAGAGATCGTTTAAATACCTTGTTTCAATAGTTAAAATATGACCGACCCGACTATAATTTAACACACGAAGTATATGTGCAGGACAATATCTTTCAACTTTACAATGTTATGTAGTTAACATCACGAGTTTAATTTCATTCATCCGAAAACTGATATGGATATTAGAGATCATTTAAATATTTTGTTTCAACAATTAAAATACGACCGACCCGACTATAATTTAACTAAAATTAGATTTTGACCCACATTTTAAAAGCGTAAAATTAGTGTTTTAACATTTTTATTTTAGTATTTTAACGATTTAATTTTAGTATTTTAACATTTTTATTTTAGTGTATTTTAAAACTATATAATTGAATTATTTTTATTTTTCTTAATCTGTTTTTTTTTTTAATTATTTTAATATGTTTAGTTATGAACTTTTAATAAAAAATTTGTAATTCGTTTGATTAATTATGTGATATATACTTCTTTGATAATTTTTAATTATAAAACTTATTTGCTGTCAATTTATTAACTCTAACATTTTATTTGTATAAAACTTATGTGATGTCAACTTAAGCCAAACATAATTTTGCGTATATAATTATAAATATATACTTTTTAGGCAAAAATAATCAAAGAATAAGAATCTAATATGGAAATTTTACTAAGTTTAAATGAATTTAATTTTCTTTAATGAAAAATATATAAAATAATTCATTAACTTAATAATTTCATATCAAACAAATAAATTTTTAGTCAATAAATTGACATCAAAGAAGTTTTATATTACTTTTTTTGTCTAATAAGTATATATCACAAAATTAATCAAACGAATTACAGAAATTTTATTAAAACTTCATACCAAAACAGATTAAAAGAATTAAAAACTAAATTAAATAATATCTTATATAACTTTTATATGTAATAAAAATAATATAATTATATTGCTTTAAAATAAACTAAAATAAAAATGTTAAAACACTACTTATCAAAATTTATAAAACATATTGATTTTGTAAATTAGATATTGTAAATTAAATTTCTACGCTTCTAAAACACGAGTCAAAATCTAATTTAGGTAAAATTACTGTTAGTTATGTCACATTTTAATTGATGAAACGAGAGATTTAAACGGTCTTTAACATACTTATTATTTTTTTGGATGAATGAAATTAAACTCGTGATGTTCACTACATAACATCATAAAGTTGATGGATGTTTCCATACATAATATATACTTCAATTTGTTTAGTTTGCATGGTTAGCCATGTGATGGTCAATACTTCATGTAGTCAACAATCATTTTTCTTTTATTAACTGAGGCATTAATGTGTAAATTCTGATATAAGAAACTTAAAAAATAGTTTTGCTTACTCTCTAACAAAGATAGCTTTTGTGAAAATGGAGAAATTAAATTCTTGTCTTTTAGTCTAGTTTCTACTTTGTGTGAAGATTTAATGTTTTGCAATGGAGGTTGCATAGAAACTGATTTGCTTACTCTCTAACAAAGGTTAAGTGTATATGTATTATGCATTAAACTAGAACATAGACAACTACAATTTTAGCGACCCTCTTGTCTATGATCTACATTATCTCCATCCATAAAAATCAAGAACATGAATACCTAAGTGTCGCAAGAAATGGATGTGTCGAAGTTTGTCACATAATTTAGTGAGACAAGATCCGAGGTTTGCAATACGGAGGTTTGTACTTGTGTACATGTAATTATGAGAGTTATTATTATTTTCCAACAATCCTTACAGCTCATTGTTGTACTCCATAAACAACCGTTTTGGTTCGGACACATCATCGACATGTCTTATTGTCACTCGTGCAAATATGCAATAAGGAACATGATTTTAATGGAGAACTGAGCTGTGAGGATGGTTAGAGAGAGACAGCAGATAATAAGGAGATCTTGATCCATTACTTTTATATTACATGAGATGCCTTTTGTAACCAGGTAAAAGACACATTACACAAACATTTTATTAATGATTTGAATATTTTAAGCACCAATAGATTCCTCTTGTCTCTCTTCCCTTGCTGTATATATAGGCATGGGCACGGATCGGATATCCAGGTTTTTTGAAGGTATTTGTGATTTGATTCGTATGTCACGGATATTTAATTTTTCGATTTGCTTTGCTTCGGAAAAATACGGATATTCGGAAAAACGGATATCCGAAAAATAATTTGCGGATATTTACGAATACTTACGGATATCTCAAAAGTTTTGATTAATACAAATAATCTTATAAATTTACGAATACTTACGGATATCTCAATATTAATTATAACATGCATTAATCTTATAAATAAATGTATTTATCTAAAATACTATTAGTTAAATAAATGACATTAATGGAACATAAATGCATTTTAATAAATTTTTTAATATATGTAAAAAATGTCTAAGTAACACTGTTTATGAAACCAGATAGTAACATTTATTATATTTTTCATACAACTTTTGTTAAGTTGACCCAACAACATTTATTTTGCATTATTTATTTATTTATTTATTTTTATGTATGATTTATTATTCTCCCATTGATCAATTAAGAGGAGCTGCTTTCTCCTTTCTGACTTGCTTCCGTTGGGCTGTCAAAATTTCAAACCATTACTACAAATGCTTACATCTACTTGATATATTTTATATTCTACAAAACAAAAATGTTGTATAGCTACAATATAATAACTTGTTTTCATATGGCTTTTAGGGTCATATAAATTCCATAATATAGATGACAATGCAAATTGCATAGGACTATTTTTATGATACGTATATAAAACCCGTACAAAATATAATAAGTTAGCACATAAGACATTAGTAAATATATATACCGACCATACAAATGCTCTTAAAATTGTTCAGTATATATATATATATATATATATATATATCAACCAAAAAAATGTATAACCAATGAGAGATAATATTTTGAAAAGCAAAAAAAAAGTTTAAACAAAAGAAGACGCACCACATAGAGAAAATGAATTTTGTATCTTTCCAATATAATTGGATGACATCCCCTGTTTTGAGATCTCTTTCATCTCTGAATTTTTTCCACCCTTCTCCGATATAATAACCAGCTTTGTTTTTATTAAGGTTTACCCAATAGGACTTGTCATTGTCCAGAATTTCCACCTGAGCACCATTTCGGGGTAACGTAAATCCCAGGTTCTTTTCTATGTTCTCGATCTTCTGTGTTGGTAAAATCAACCAACCTTGTGTGGAAAGATCGGTGTCTGTTAACACCCTTTTTGTCATCATATCGGGATCCATTTTACTAGACTAGTAACACTTGAACTTTATAACTAAGAATCTTTCAGAAAATGAAATGTTTGAGGAGATAAGAGCTCAACACATCTATATATATATAGTTCTCGGCAAAACAATGTTCCTTGTCTTCAATGTTTATAATGTTAACAGTATTAATGATCTTAAAATCAATTATCTAATTTAAGAAACTTATATGGAAGCATTTTCTAAGCCATCATATTCTAATTAAAAAATTTATAGGTTAAACTAATCATTTATTCTAGTTATGCTACTGCAAAAACCTTGATTTTTTAATCCTTACAACACATACTCCCATATGTACAAGCTAAATATATTGCAATATCTCAGAATCATTAAAAGATATTGATATTATAATTTTTTTAATTCTAAACCCAATGTAATTGCGCATTTTGAGATATATTTAGATTTTACAGTTAATCCAATTATTCTTTTAACATTTATTATTGAAACTTCAAATTACTATTAACAATAATAAATCTAGAGATTATCACACAAGCGTGATTACAAGCATTTATTTTTTAGAACTAAGTTTTATGTCCGTTCTACGCGTGGATCTATATTAATGATTTGATTTATTCATTTTCATTACTTTTAAATTACCAAAAGTATAATAAATTTACAACACTATTTTATTAAAATATTTAAAATATGGTGTCTTATTTTCTTATATTTATGTATGTAAGAATATAGATTTTAATAAAAATAAGCATTTGGTTTGTATTTCATTAATTAACTAATTTCTCATAAATATTTATATTTTAAAAAAATTGGACTATATAATACATAGGCATAAATCAGGTTTTAAGAAAAAGTAAAACGTATTCAATATTCTATATGTTTATGGCTACCATGATTACCTACATAGTTTCTTTCTATAATTTGATATTTTGATGGGAAATAAGCATCAGCTAGCTTGGAGTCGATGCATCCGCCGTAATATAGAGGACTCTTCGCTCCCATTGCACTCATTTACCTCTTGCGTTCAGTGGGTACACAAAAGTGCAAAGTTGCTTTGAATACAAAACCATCCATTTCTCTGAAGTCAAGTCTTTTCCGCTATTCTAACTCAAAGAGCTGTTAGTTTACTCATTGGGAGGCATTCCACAAGAACAGAACTAGATAGCTAGTATGTCTAGTTAAGTGTAGATCACGATGGATGAACACATCATGGAAGTTTGAGTTGGGACTGAGCCTTCCAGATTCTTTTCTTTTGATGTTCATTTAAAGGGAAGATTACTAAATAAAACCAAATCATGTTATTATTACTAGAATAACTTATAACTTTTTTTATTTACTAGATTGTTTTGTATATCCAGACTGGCCTTATTTCTTTAGTTAAGAAAAACATATTTACAGAAATGCAATTAATATTTTATTAATCTGGCATATTTATTTCTTCACACATGCTTATTGCGGCAGATTTCATACCCTAACAGACTTTCAGAAAATGTCTACCATATATGATGGTTGATTTAATTATGTTCGCAGATTTGTTTTCTGTTGGCAGATTTGTTTTGGGAGGGTTTTGTCTTATTATAGCAAGTTTATAATTTGTCATAGATTTTTATACTCGCTGCAGATTTTTTCCGTAGACTTTTTATAGTTTGCCAGGTTTTTCCGATCCTGAGATAACAGAGTAAAAAAATTTAAAATAATTATTATATTTATTGCACTTAATTTTTATAAATAAAATAATAACTTAAATATAAAAATGTATTACATTATTGTACTTAATTTTTCACTCCATATAACTATTTTACTAAATAACAAACTCTTTCTATTTCACTTAATCTATCCAAACACATAGAAATAATTTTTTTATTAGTTTATAAAATCAGTTAGGCATGAACATTGACTATCCATTTAAGTACGGGTTATTCTTTTTGGGTATCATTTTTTTTTTAAATTAGATCCCACTGGAGTTATAAATTTATGTGTGAATTTTGAGTTGGGTCTTTATGGGTCTGGATGAGTTTGGTTCTGATGTATAGGAATCAAAAATATATAAATAACAAATGTATCTGAAACGTGTTCGGATATTTGTACCAAAAATAAATATTTTATCTAATTTGGTCCAGGTCTTTTGAATATAATTATTTATATTACGACACCTCTAAAATATATAACACTAATTATGAAAAATAAATATCAATGTATAAAAATGTAAAAACTAATATCTACACGGGTGCGCAGATCAATCTATAGAAGTTATTAAAACTGATTACATATAATTGAATTCTTAAAGAAAACACACCAATCAATTCAATAAATTGAACCAAATATGTTTCTTTAGAAAACCATAAACTTTTGAAAAAAAATTATTGCAGTTAATATTTATGAAGTTAGTCATGTACATGTATATATATCTAACACTACTAAAAGCAGCATATGCTGAAAATCTGTGCTGCCACGTCACTAAAAATAATCCTTCAATCAGAACATTTCTTTTTGCCACATGAGATAGGCTTGACTCTAATATGTTACATTTGGGCCTCCGTTGCTTAATTTTATTTGTCTGGGCTTCGTCTGTTTTAGGCTTGGGCCTCGGTCTATTGTGTTATGTCGACAAACCTAACAAAAAAAAAAGAGAATGGCCTAAATAACACGTAGATCGCGATGAAACCTAAAGCAGACGGAGGTCTCGAGGATCTACACCTCTGCCTCTTCGTCTTCTCCGATTCAAAGCGTAGAGAGCTCTGATCGATCAACTTCTCCACAAACGAAACTCCTCTTTCATGATAAGTCTCGCAGCTTTCTCTCATAACAATTTTGGTGAGTTCTTTCTTCTGTCAATGATGATTTTCATTCTTTCTATGATGTGTACTCACTCACACCTTTTTACGCAGTGACTTGTGTGGCATTTAACCCTGTGGATGATAATTACTTATTAAGCGGATCAATTGATGGGAAAGTTCGAATATGGGATGTGTCCTGTTGACTACACTGATATAAGAGAGTTTCTGGTTTTGTTCGTATCGATTAGAATCAATTAGGGCAAGATTAAAGTCGATTACTTTGTAGAAGATGCAACAAAACCAAGTGAAGAAGGTTACTCTCTCTCTCTCTCTCTATCTCTCTCTCTCTTCCCTCTCTCTCTCACTCTCCCTGTCTCATTTTGTCCTAATTTGATTATCGGCGACTCCAACCGATAAAGGATCCTCAAAGTTATCGGCAAAGGAAGCTACGGAGTCGTGTGCGCAGCCGTAGACACGCACACGGGAGAGAAATTCGCCATCCAGAAGATCAACAACATCTTCGAACACATGTCCGACACGCTCCGTATGCTCCGCGAGGTGAAGCTTCTTAGGCTCCTGAGGCATCTGGATATAGTGGAGATCAAAAGCATCATGCTCCCGCCTCCCAAGAGAGAGTTCAGAGACATCTACATCGTGTCCGACCTCATGGAGTCTGATCTTCATCAGGTTATCAAAGCTAATGATGATTTGACCAAAGAGCATCATCAGTTTTTTCTGTATCAGATGCTTCGTACCTTGAAGTTCATGCATAAGAAGTTCAATTCTTTTGTCAGACATGTTTTGTTTTTTAAATATATGGTTTGTAATTAAATTTTGGTTTGTTTGGGGTGCAGCTAATGTGTATCATCGTGATCTTAAGCCAAAGAATATACTGGCAAATGCGAACTGCAAGTTGAAAGTTTGTGACTTTGGATTGGCTAGAGTAGCGTTCGATGATACTCCCACCACAGTCTTTTGGACGGTTTGTGACACTTTGTGTGTTTGTAGCTTTCTCCTGTTCTGTGTTTTGAGTTTTTCCCTTTTGCTTCATGGCAGGATTATGTTGCAACGAGATGGTACAGAGCGCCTGAGCTCTGTGGATCATTCTTTCTATGGTACTAGATTCGCCTATATACTTATCTTGTGTAATGGATATGTTCAGTGTAGAAAAATTCTGTTAATAGTATTGGAGTTGTAAAGAGTATTGAAAATAGTTATTGTTCAGGGATGACATTGAACTCTCCCGGAAGTTAAAAAACCTGTGAATCAGGTAACCTTCTCCTGCAAAATAAACACTTCATATTTTCTGAACTTTTTCAAAACTAATTTTGGCATTAGTCAATTTAGAGTTACTATCTTTATTTTTGCAGTACACTCCAGCTATAGATATTTGGAGCATTGGCTGCATCTTTGCAGAGGTGCTAACATGGAAGCCATTGTTCCCGGGGAAAAGCGTTGCTCATCAGTTGGAGTTGATTACTGATCTTCTTGGCACACTCAAATCAGAGACCATCTCTGGAGTATGATTAACTTTTCTCAGCTTTAACTGTTTATTTTCAGCTGTATGTCTAAAACATCTATACTCTCTGTTACAGGTTAGAAATGATAACGCTAGAAAATACTTGAGTGAAATGAGGAAGAAAGATCCAGTCACCTTTCTCTCAAAAATTCTCCAAAGCAGATCCTTCAGCAGTCAGACTTTTGCAGTACACTCCAGCTATAGATATTTGGAGCATTGGCTGCATCTTTGCAGAGGTGCTAACATGGAAGCCATTGTTCCCGGGGAAAAGCGTTGCTCATCAGTTGGAGTTGATTACTGATCTTCTTGGCACACTCAAATCAGAGACCATCTCTGGAGTATGATTAACTTTTCTCAGCTTTAACTGTTTATTTTCAGCTGTATGTCTAAAACATCTATACTCTCTGTTACAGGTTAGAAATGATAACGCTAGAAAATACTTGAGTGAAATGAGGAAGAAAGATCCAGTCACCTTTCTCTCAAAAATTCTCCAAAGCAGATCCTTCAGCAGTCAGACTTTTGCAGTGGCTGTTGGCTTTTGATCCAAAGGATAGACCCACTGCTGCAGAGGTCTCTTTCATCCTCCTTCCTATTGCTTCTTGCGT
Organism: Brassica napus; assembly: GCF_020379485.1. Classification (NCBI taxonomy): domain Eukaryota; kingdom Viridiplantae; phylum Streptophyta; class Magnoliopsida; order Brassicales; family Brassicaceae; genus Brassica; species Brassica napus. The sequence goes on along the minus strand of NC_063436.1, from coordinate 21,484,137 downwards.
GTATCTCTCTGCTGCTTAAATTGGCTATCTTCCTTTTTATTTCCTGATAGGCTTTTGCTGATCCTTACTTTAAGGGTCTCTCTAAGGTTGAATGAAAATTATCGTGTCAGCCAACCTCGAAGATGGAGTTTGAATTTGAAAGAAGAAGGTTGATAAAGGAAGACAGTAGAGAACTTATTACAGGGAGATACTGGAGTACCATCCTCAGTTTCACAAGGACTACATGGCGAATCTGAGGGTTCAAGTTTCATCGTGTTGTTTACTCCATCCTTTAAAACATGTTAACAAAGAAACGCATGATGCGTTAACACAACATCATCATGCGGGAACTTATGATTTATAACTAGCTAGCGAAACTGAGAACATTCTCACATTTATTTGAAAATGAATACACACAAGTTTCCGGCTTTAATCACTATGATATCTGGTAGACCCACACGTTCCATAATATATATTGTACTAAGAATTTTACCGAAAAGATAGATCCTCCAGTAAGTAAATTATCATTATCAGACAATTTAGAGCTACGAAAAGGTAGAGCGGTAAATTAGATTAGTCTACGTCCATTAGCTCTTATCCATGTCTATTAGCTCTTCTCCATTTATTTTTTTGTGAACAAAGAATGATCATGTTTATTAGAAACCATGTCCATTAAGGACCAGATCCACTAACATCCATGAACATGGACTGCCATGGAGTCCATAATAGACCATATAAGAAAATTTTAAATTTTAATCTATAAGCCTACAAATTTTACAGTTTTGGCGGAAAACTCGATTTTGCGTTTCGGCAGAAAAAACGATTTTGCGGTTTTGCTGGAAAAATTTGGTTTTGACGGACAAACTCGATTTTGCGGTTTTTGCAGAAAAACTCGATTTTCCAATCTTCCAAGGAAAACTTGATTTTCCGGTTTTGGCGGGAAAACTCGATTTTTCGGTTTTGGTAGCAAACACGATTTTCCGGTTTTGGCGGAAAAACTCGATTTTACGGTTTTGACAGAAAAACTCAATTTTGCGATTTTGGCGGAAAAAATCAGTTTCAATCGTTGAAATTGCCAAAGGAGTCGCATAAACTCTCTTACACGATGAAATGAAATTTTCCAATTTTCCCTTAAATTTTGGAAACCCTAGAATTTTTTTTTAATTGGGCCGTCTATGTCTATATTTATCAAATCCACAAACACCTATAAATTAATTAGTTTCTCAATTTTGACAATTTAAAATCTATCTAAAAATATGAGTATAATTAATGGAAGTCCAAATATATTTGGACATAGACGTTCATTGGAGAACCCACCCATTTTACAGCTCTACAAAAAGGCGGCAAGTTAGACCACAAAATATTCACTGTCATTTTCTTATTCATTGGACTAACAGGCCCAACAAAATTAGAAAAAAAAGTTCAAATGTTAACAAAATAAATATATAATATGATCTTAGAAAATAAATATTTATATATTAAATTTAAAGTATTTTCAAATATTTTATAAAATTAAAATATGTTTCATATAAATTAATTTTGTTGTAAATTTACCCGCCCGTAGGGCGGGACAGCCCCTAGTATATAGTAAAACACACTGAGGACTGATCATATACAGAGAGAACGTCATTTCATTTAGAACTTTAGAATAATTAACTGTAGCATCATTTACAATGTTTGAATTTTTAAAAAAGTTATTGATTTGACTCTTTGCATTCACAATTTTTTCTTGGATGTTTGTCAATAAAATTGGTTATCACACATTTTTAAGAAATTAGTAATTATTTTTTTATCCTTATTAATATGGACATTACATCTTAATCTCAAATCTCTGTCTTTATAAGAAACCATTGAATTAACCTTAAATTATGCAGCTTCTGCTTTAGCATAAATCTACAAGCGAGAAGCCTTTAAACGGGACATAAAAGTTCAAAAACAGAGAAATTGTAAACCAAAAAATGAAACACAATTATATCAAAAGGAGATTTGAGAATGCAGCAGCAACACCAAACTAAAAATTTTAAAGATAGACATAAACTTATTGGCTTTAGATAATAAACAAAAATATGGAAAGAAATTCAGCAGAAACGTCATAGTTCACGCACTCTACGGTAGAAATGCAGCAGAAACGTCTCTACTTTATCTGCCTCTCTTCAAGACAATTCACAAATGGCTCTAGGCATTTTACAAAGGTGTGCCTACAACTTTCACCACAAGACTTTTTAAAAAATCAGATCAAATGACCGAGATCGGATAATTATTGTTTGGGCCGAGATCGGATAATTATTGTTTGGGATACCAACTTTCCATATGCTGTGGAACTAACATGTCCTTTGAGTTGGTTCCTTTATGGAACCAGTGAAGGATGATGTCTTCGGAGAGGACATTAGGTTCATAGACTTATCTCACTACTTATGAGAAAACTTCCATAAGCTTTACATTTGGACTTTTTACATCAGCTCCAGTTGTAATTTTCGCTGCTATTGAACGTGTTCAAGTGGATTCCATGTTTCACCAAGTTTGTGTTTGATCTTCAATGCCTGTTTTTTTCTTGCAGCAACTGAGTTAATTGATTCGGGGAAGCGTGCATTCACATCAGAAGCATCCATCCAACCTGATTCGCTAATGGAACCCACCACAAAAAAAATAATCAAAAGGCTAACGACGTCGCATTCGTGTTAATTCTTCATTTCGTGCAATTACTTTTTAAAAATATTAAATTTTTATAATATTTTTATTAAATTTTAATAAATTTAAAATTTAAAATTTAAATATTTTAAAATATGATACAAAACAAGAAATATTAATAAAACAGAAAATTTAAACTAAAAGTCTAACGTTATATATCCTGGAAAAGTTTTGTGTTGGTCACATCGGTTCTTCGCTCCAATTCAGCATACCTTTCCGTGATGCGTTGTTGTAGATCTGAAATTTCGCGGTTCAGCGCTTAAATTTAATGATTAAAGTGTACGATTTAATTACTTTAGACTTTTTCTTTGTTGGATGAATGATATATATATATATATATATTCCGTCTGGGAGATCATAAAGGTTTTTTAAGCTTAATGACTAATCACATAAGATAAATGATATTTTGAAGATTTTTTAGGTGTTATTTTGTGATAAATATTTTTAATACTATCTATGTGATTTTTTCAATAAATAAAAGATATGACATCTTTCTTCAATCACAAAAATTTTCTTTAATAAAAAGAGAAAATTAAAAAAAAAAAAAATTACACGACCGTTTCAAAAGAAATGAGACAAGATCCTTATTCGGCGATTTTGACATGTGCATGCACACGGAGCTCAAAAGTTCTTAATTTCTTTTTGCATCATTTACGTTGCTTCCCGCAACACAAACACAAGAACGAGTTATTAGCAGCAGAAAACGTGTGGATTTAAGATATCAGATGGGCATGATCCGTATTCGTCGTTCCAACATGCGAAAGCACCAGCTACCCAAAAAAAAACATGTGAAAGTACACAAATTACACTACAAATGTTTCCCACCATACAGACATTACATTTTTTTTTTTTTTTTTACAGACATTACATTTATATTACAGAGAACGTTTGAAACTTACTAATCTCAATAATCAGTGATCTTATTTAAATAAATAATAATCGAGACAACGTCATTTAGGTGGATAACCTAATCGTTAACCATGAGGTGAAAAGTTGAAAGTTAAAACTGAGAACTTCTTGTTTTTAGAATGATCTTGTTCTTTGATTGGTTAAACAGTCCGAGATCAAATAAATAAGATGTACAGAACTGAGACTTGAATAAGTTTCTATTATCTTTTCTCTTATGTACAAAATTGTAGCCTTTAGTGGCCTAATGTGTTAAGAATTGAAACTCTATATTTGATCAATGACTTTGAAAGAGATTCAACTCCATCTTCAAGATCTTGAATACATGACACTAGGATCTGAACATCTTCTATCTTCAAGGTCTTTCCAGACTGAAATTCAGAATCAGCCCTAGTGAATTCGTTTACTTGAGCTTCAGCTGTAACTTTCTTCTTGCTCATTAGCTTTGAGACGACTGACCATTTTCCACAAGTCTTTGATCCAAACATGTAGCTAAAGAGAGACTCAAACAAAGAAACTGCGATAGCCTCTGCTTCTCCAAAGACAGCCAAAGACTCTCCTTCACGTGCAACAACATTGAGAGACTTTTGTATTTTAGGGAATGTCTTCTTGAGTGACTTTCTTGAGGCTAAGTATTTCGTGACCTCTCCTGATAGGTCACCTCGCTTTCTTCGTAGAATAGATTGGATCTCGATGAGACCCTCTTTCATCTGCGACAAAACATCCTTGGAAATGTTGCAATAGTCCAAGCTCCTGAGAGATCCATCAAGAAGCTGCTCGACGAATATCTTGTTTTGTACTTGTGCTAGTGCCTGTTGGGTAAAGGGTAAACGAATGAGCCTGTCAAGAGACTCGTGTAGTTCTTGAAGGTTGTCAACTCTTTTGCAGATAGAAGATGTTGAGGCTTCCTCAGAAGATCTCAAACAGGCCAGCTGCTCATCGACATGAGCGGCTTGTGGGTGAGATCTAGAAGGTAAACTTTTAGAGCGAATATGGAAAGAGACTGCCATTGTTTTGAATCTTAAGATCTTTGTTATTGATCAAAGAGAAGTTTTGAGAGAGCCAAAGATGTTTGTTATGCTTTCGCATTGCCTCAAAGGTCAGTACATATATATAGGCAAGAGGAATCTCATGGTGATTAAAATATTAACACCATTAATACAATGTTCCCCTTTCAAGATGGCATAAGGCATCTTTTTCTCACATAACACAAATAATGGTAAAGATCTCCACCATGTAAGCTCAGTGTCTCCCTCCAACTATATCTCCATTTACTTAATGCATTGAGATCTGTTTCGTTGCAATGAGATATATTCCAGGCTGGCTTGTTTGCTATTGAATGCAATGCCACTCGTGCAAGTCTTATGCCTATCTTCTAGGAGTTAAATACTAATATTTTTGGTTTGTGAAGTTTGGGATTAGTGTGCCATACGACAAGCAAAAGACAATGCTGATCAAAAGTCAGATCTTAATCACGTTGAAGGTGCTGAAATATGTCCATAAGACAATAAATGTAAGCTTTTATTATCTTATAAAATGCGTAACCGCACGAGCACTCTTAATAGCTTCTGCCAATTCCAGCTTGGCTTTGTCTCCCACGTCTGAATATTTTGTGAATATTTATAATCTTTCCGTGTACACACGTTTGCATTAAGAAGTTGTGATTATACTAATCAGAAGAAAGCATATTTAGACAACTGTGATAATGCTGGCAAGATCCGTATCCACAGATCATGGCATGTTAACAAATAGATAATGGATTACTTAACACTTTTTGGATTATGTTTAATATCAAACAACCGTGTAGAGGTTAAGAGATGCCACATGACATGTTGAACAAGTAAACGTTGTTTAATTTACTCAGTCATAAAACAAAATGATTAAACAGTGAAATTTGAGGTAAGAAACTGAATGAAGTTTCTGAAAATCGAGAAAGGGTTTAGTTCTTTGATGATCATTCGTGAAAAAAATAAGAGATATCACAAGAACAGTTATATATGATAAAGATTTTGTATTCATTGTTTTTGTGTTCCTTTTTACAAGTAATTATATTTACATTTTTATACAAAATTTGTAGGCTTCAATGGCCTAAGGTGTTAAGAATCGAGACTCGGTATTTAATCAAGGACTTGGAAAGAGATTCAAGTCCATCTTCAAGATCTTGAATGCATGACTCTAGGATCTGCACATCCTCCATTTTCAAAGTCTTCTCTGATTCGCATTCAGAGTCAACTCTTGTGAATTCATTTGCTTGTGCTTCACATGTAACCTTCTTCTGGTTCATTAGCTTTGAGACGAGTGACCATTTGCTGCATGTTTTTGATCCAGACATGAAGCAAAACAAAGAATCAAACAGAGAAACTGTAATAGCTTCTGCTTCTCCAAACACCGCCAGAGACTCTTCGTTGCACTCTTGGTCTTGTTTCACCTTCAAACTCTTAAGGGCCTTTTGCAATGACTTCTTGATGGATTTTCTTGAGGCTAAGTACTTCTTAACCTCTCCCGATAGATCTCCACGCTTTCTTCTCAGCATCGACTGGATCTCCATGAGACCTTCCTTCATCTGTGACAAAGCATCCTTGGAGATGTTGCATAAATCCAAGATCCTGAGAGATCCATCAAGAATCTGCTCGACGGCTTTCTTGTTCTGCTCTAGAGGTAAAGCATGTTGTGTGAAAGGTAGGCGAATAAGTTTGTCAAGAGACTCGTGAAGATCTTGAAGGTTGTCAAGTCTTTGACATATAGAAGAGCTTGAAGATGTCGAGGTTTCATCAGAAGATCTCAAACGAGTCAACTGCTCATCAACATGAGCAGCTTGTGGGTGAAGTCTAGAGGGGTAACTGTTAGATCGAACGTGGAAGGAGACAGGCATTTTTGTTTTCTCCTTTGGTAATGAGCAATGAGAAGATGTTGAGAAGGCTAAATTGTTTGTTCTGCTTCTCAATGTCTCTCCAGGTAATATTTATATACACCACCAGGAAAGAGAGGCAATGAGGAATCTATTGGTCATAAACTTATAATATTGAACCATGAATGTCTATGTCTGCCCAATGTTCCCTTCCACAGCTCATTTCCCATATTCAATAAAGATAAGATTCAGATCTCAAGAAAATGAATGTGCACGGCCGAATCTGCAACGCGTTGGTATAGTTTATGAAATATCCAGCATGGCTTGTGTCCTTAGAGAAGATGATAACTGCACCATTCTTGCATATATATTCACTTCCGGATCTTGTCTGCATTTTGGACAAAACCACACATTATTTATTACACATTAGTTGCTGAGTTTAGGAGAAAACCCAAATATGAAGGCAACTCCATACCATAAAATATAAAAGAGGACCATGTTTTTGGCTCACTACGGACTCCATAAACTGTTTCATTCTTCTCTTGTTGTTCTGACAGGTCAGATCCGTAGAAGCCTTACTGATATACTCTGGTTTTTACAAACCTTTGACGTGGTTTTTACGTTTTAGGGCAGTTTTTCCGCTACCGTTTGCAAACGCAATTTTTGCGGTTGATTGCGGTTGTTGGCATTTTGCATCAATCACTCTGCATCAATCACTCAAACCGGTTTAAACCGTTTTAAACCACACTAAACCAATCTAACCTTCTTAAATTCAAAAGTTAGTTCCAGCTAACTTTTGCAGTTGCGGACGGTTTGTACAAAGGTAATTTTTTTTTCTTTAAAAAAAAACAACATAAATACAAAAATAAAAATAAAAAAAAAAATTTTAAATTGAAATAATAGAAATACTAAAATTTATCTATTATATTTTGATTTATATTATAAATTTTTAAAATAAAAATACTTTTTATAATTTTTTAATTTAAAAATATAATTTTATAAATGTAATTTTTATATTTATTATAATATTATATTATTTAATATTTTTATAATTATATAAAATATAAATATTGTTAATTTATTATTTAATCGTTGTTGTATTTAATGTTTACCAGTCAAGTATCTCGCAAACGCACCAATTTCTAACCGCAGTACTAGTCATACAAATTTCTTAAAACCGCTTAAAACCGCAACCACCCGCATCTGCAAACTCCCAACAACAACTGCAGTTACACCAGTCAGTCTGTTTTAGGTTTTCTGGAGTTTTTTAATCTATGTTTTCAGGTGCTTTAGGTGATTAAGAGCTTTTAATGAATGTGGTGAGTTTTACAAGAATTTAAATGAATTTTGAGATGATTTGAAGAAGTTAAAATGAAGAATAAGAACTGGTGAATTAATTACATAAACGGATCGAGCGAAGGGCGACGGACAGATATAGTGATCAATCAACGTGACATCATGATCGACGAAAACGTTCCTCGACCAGAAAGGACTGATCGATCTCATTTTCTGATCGTTTGATCCGATGCACACGACCCGTCTAAAGTTTTGCTTTCTCCTGTTTGATTTTTTCCATTTTCAAGAGAGTCAGTGGTCCATTGTCTCTGAATTTACCATTTATGATGAAAATTAGGAGTTTACGTTTTATTCTTACAGACTTTAAGAGCTTTCGAGAATGTCAGCTTTGGAAAGGCCATTCTTTGACTATGTACTTTTTTGGACAAGTTTTCTAAACCTCTTTAATTATGCAATTTTATTCTTCTTTGTTTTTGTGTTCTTTAATTATGTCTGATTAATATCACAGTTAGGTGTCAGGTAGGGTTCAGTGAAGTGAAGAAACTGAATGTTTAGGGTTCTTAGACTAGATAGTTATCATTAAAGTACTTCACTTGTATTGTGCTTAATGCTTCAACTTTATTAACTACCTACTTCATGATCATAAGTTAACTGAATACAACTAGAGTTGATTTAATTACTTAAAAATAATTCATGTGAGCAAAGTGTCATGTTGATGTTATTGTTATTTGTGAACATATCAAAACTCGAACTTTATGCAACTATAATATACTTCATTCATCCGTTCTTAAAAGATTTATATTATAGAAGAAAAAAAATTTGTTTCAAAAAGATGCATATTTTATATTTTCAATGTAATTTTTATCAACTAATAATGAGAAATTATGAAGTTCAAGAATATTAATTGCATTTCTTAAAATCTTATTGGTTTAAAAAAATAAGAAATATAAAATTACCAAAATTTAAATGATAAGATCAGAGACTAAATGTAATATGACTTTCTAGAAATAGGTCAATTAGGTCCATTTTTAAAAAAATCACACATGAATTAAAGTTGTGAGTTTTGTTTTAATATATAAGAAGTAGTTTTTAATTGATTTTTTAACTAACTATTCATAATCATGATCTGATTTCTTGCGTAGACGTCTATGCTGTCATAGCCAGAAGCATTTATTTCTCAGAGATGAATTTGCAAGGTCTGTTGACTTATTTACTTTTGCCGCCTGCTAACTTGATGGAACTCATTCTCTGAGAGATATAATCATCAAACGTGAATCCTCCATTGTAATGAGTGAACGCTTTTGCCTCTAGGGTGTATCTTCCCCTGTTTCTCGGAGTCAGAGAATTGGAAATAATGGGTCACCAGCAGTGAGTGGATTACGAAGGAGAATAAACTAATGGGTCTACGGTCAATGATGGGATTCATCACTTCTAAGGTCCCACAAACTGAAAAAAAAAAGTCATTGAAAGGCCACAAAGCAAGATTTGTAACCGATCAAGATAATAGCAACATCGATTGATTCAACATGGGTATGACTTCTATCGTTATTACTGTAGTTTTCTTCTCGTATATTGATAAATTTCTTGGGCTTCCAACTTAAAATCAATTGGCAATTATTGGATTGGCCCAAGTCCCTTATATATTACTCAAGTTCCTTTCATATATATCCGATGTGGGATCTTCTCTCCAATACTCTTCCTCGAGATAATGGTGCGTATAACCATTAATCTCGCAGAATCCATCGTATCCCCTCCGAAATCATATTTTATTTTCTAGCGATCTCGGCGGAACTGAGCCTTCTATGGGCCATCAGCTAATGGGATGATCGGGCCACTGTCCGGGTCGGATTAATGGGTCAGGGTATTAGGCCCGCTCTGATACCATGATAAGTTTTCTGGGCTTCCAACTTAAAACCAATTGGCAATTAGTGGATTAGCCCAAGTTCCTTATATATTACTCAAGTCTCTTTCATATATCCGATGTGGGATCTTCTCTCCAATATAGGAATCTAAAACTTGGTACGGTCGAGAGAAATTATCATACATGGGAAGTCCATGATTCAAAGTATAGCACTTTTGTTTTACTGAATTGAATTGTACAGTCAAGATTCTGACTTGTACACATTATTTTTTTCTTACGTTACAAACTTACACAAGATACATTTATCTCAGTAAATAAAAATACAATAGGTAACTCTTAAGCTAAAGACAAACATCTTACATCTTAAAGTGTCTTACAAGTTCTGTTTTTCCAGGTGAAGAATAGTTAAACTTGTCGTGAGATTTTCTCTTTACATAGCCTAAAAATTTAATAGGTTAACTATAGGTGTAAGATTCTGGAGCCATGGGCTTATACTCAAGAACTGGTCTTGTCCCCATTCGAATCCTTGTTTAGGTAACTGCAGCTCCGATAGTGGTAAGACTCCACACGGCAGCTTCAGTGATGAAGAAGGTTCTTTCATCTCTGTTTCCCTCTGTTTCTCTTCGGTATGCCCTTGAAGCATGAAGTTGTTGTTGTTTGCTTCTTTCATGGCTGCTTCTTGAGGAAAAGGGAAAGAAGTCATCATCATGTCTTCTTCTTTTCCGACGAAAGATATGGTGTCGGAAGATGAGAGAGGAGAGTTTGGGCATGTTTGGTTCATCTTAGCTCCCATCTCTGCTCTTTGCTCCAATACTTTAAGTGAAGTGGCTTTTCTATATACCTTACAAAGCACAACGTCCTGCGATCAAAAGATAACATAAGATTAATAACAAAGCTGTTACTTGATCAAATAACTGATTCATAACTTAAAAAGGTACCTTTGGTAAGGTGCAATTGTCAGGCATCCGGAACTCGTTCATGACCCAATCAGTCTTGCTTCCTCCAGGTGCTCTTCCGCTGTAGAACACAAGAGTCTTCTTGAGCCCAATCATACGTTTTGGTTCAGACAAGCTTATGATCTTACGATCGGAACCAGTTGCTTTCCAATATCCTTTCTCGGTTGTCCTGCTTGGTCTACCTCCGTTGCCATGCTTCCTTTCCCTTGGCACAAAGAAATACCATTCCCTCTCCCCAATTGTCGATAAGTCTGTAATCAAAAAAATTCAAACTTATTAATACCAATTTGAGAATAATGGATTTTATAGAAATGAAGAAAGCTAGATATACGTACGAGGTAAGTCCCATGGATCATGACGATAGATGTTGAGAAAACCAATGACTTCAACTTTGGATATGTTGCCGTAAACCATGTTCTTGAGGTAGTAATTAAGAAGCTCCTCCTCGGTCGGGTGGAATCTGAAACCTGGCAGCTCAATCTCTTTTGACATGATCTCTCACTGTCCCTCAAAAACACTTACCAAGTTTAGGTTGTCTTAAAAGCTGTGCAAGTGGAAAAGGTTGTTGCTGGTGATATCACTTAGTTGATTCTATGCACCTTTATATACAACACTAGGACATAATGCGTTAATAGAGGGGATTTTTTTTTTCTCTGGTTGATGTGGAAGCAGACCAAGTCAATAAGAAGTTGTGGAAGCATGATTTAACATATAGTAGAATTTTGCGTCCTTTGTGTATTTTTTTCTAATGTCTATACTTTAAGCGGTTTGTGATGTTTACTGAGAAATAAGGGTCTTGATCAAAGTGGATGGAGCCCACGCGCTTTTATCTTAGAAAGAGTCTTGAGAGTTTGGACCAGAGCTTTGCTGCCTTTGTTTTTGCTTGAGAAAGGATTTTGCCTTTGTGTTTCTTCTCTGTTTTTTCTTTTAAACAATTTTTTTTTTTTGAATTATACAGAGATATCCTGGCCCCACATAAGTGATCCAGACTAGTCACGTGTTGCCACGTGTTGGTCTTCTGTCCCTGGCGATGCCGAAATGTTAATTCCCCAGTGGCCGGGATTCGAACCCAGGTGGCGGTATTCACTTTGGAAAAAGAATCAAACATGTTGATCGTGGGACTTCCACCATTTGTTTTATCTTAAGCTTGACTTTGGAAGTCTCCTCCAAAGACTGAAAGTCTTGCCTCTGTGGGACAGAACCTTGAACCTCCATTTTCTGTTTTTCTTTTACCAGCCGAATTTTTGATTGAGATTTGTTTAACTATTTTCACTTGAGGTTAATTGCTCTTCTTCTGATAATAAAATTACTCTTTTTATATAAAAAATGCTTTCTTCCTCTAAATATATTACCAATATGTGAGTTTTCGGTTAGTTTAAATGTAATCAACAAAAACCAATATGATATACAACAAAAACAGAAAACCAAGAATCAATCATTTTGATAATATATTTTGTGAAAAAAAGAAAACCAAGAATTAATCATTAATAATATAAAAGTACATAAATTTACGTTAACATATAATAGAACGAAAGCATTTGTTAGAACATTTTGGTGAAATGTCATTAGATTTATATAAAAAGAATTGATTATAAGACATAACTAAATAAGTAAAAAAAATGTTACTCTTTATTAGTAATCACTTAACAAAATCTTAGAAGTTTTTCAATCCAATTTATACTTCACACACGTGATTCAATATAGGCCTCGCCAAAGCATAAACTATTGAGACAAAAGAGAGTATTTTTAGTTAGCTTTTTCATATGGAGCTTTTTATTAATGTTTATATGTAACTTAGTTTATATATTTTTAATAATAGTCATATGTGTATATACAGTATAGTTGTAGTATTGTTTATAAAAAAAAATATTGACAAATATATAGACATGGCCAAGGAATCGATTAGAGCATATTTAGTTTGAGGGGCATATTTTAATTTATTCTATTCATATTTAAAAAATAGTATTTATATGTAAATAGAATTTATAATTTGTTAAATAATAATATCTATAAGACTTTTTAGCATTTTTATGAAATTTTTATTAATAACTATTTCGAATAAGTGTATTGTTAGATAATAATTATTGTAATTGTAAATTTTTTTATTAACAAATAATTTTAATGAAGTTATAATTGACTATAGTAAAACAATTATGGTAACATAGAGAAACATTACTATATATTTAAATCAGTTTATAATTTTTCAGCAATCATTAATATAATTAAATTTGTTTATAAAAAATTAAGAGACTTCTATTATGAGTGTATATATATATATATATGTGATGTAAAACATCAAATATGATATTAGAGGGTTATTTTTTAAATCAGAATATCTAAAATCTGATTTAAGTATTGGATCTTAACAAAAAAAACATTAAAAATATACTGTTAAAATTCTGTTTAGGCTATCTAAAATTGTTTGAAGGCACTGGATAAGTCGATATATATAGATTAAATATAATGTCAAAACTTATAATTTTCAGTAGAATTATCTTTTAGAATGAAAAATAAAACAGACGTCAAAAAAAAAAAAAAAAAATGAAAAATAAAACTATGAATGACGTGGAAGAGGTTTAGTTCTTCTCCTGCTTTGATGGATTTGATTTTTCTTATTCACCTACAGTCTTCTTTTTATTATTGTCATTGTCATATATATATATATATATATATATATATATATATATGTATGTGTATGTATATATATATGTATGTGTATGTATACATATATGTATGTGTATGTATATATATATATATATTTGTCAAAAATGTATGAGCTCTTTTTTAAACTACTTAAGTAGAAACCATACATTTTATATTATATAGGATAATAAGATTCGTGATGGTCAGCTGTTCTTTATGATAAGATACATTAAGTACTTTTTGGTTAATTTAGTGAAGTTATCTTCAAAATATTTATGAAGTTATATTGTAAAATTTAAATATGTTCTCTTATTCTCTAATCTATACTATTAATTAAAAAATATATTAATACATATTTTATAGAAATTTGCATGAAGCATTCAAAAATTTTAGAGCATGTCCATCCATAAAATTTCTTAAGTAGTATATCAAAACAAAAATATCATATTTGAATACAACTTATTTATGTAATTTTAAACATTAAAATAGATCACTTAAAAAGTGATATCTGTATTAAGGGAATTACGTTGATCAAAAAAAAAATATTAAGGGAATTACTTCATGAATATATTGAGTTCTCAAATGAAATATTTTTTCTTCTTTTTCATCCTTCTATATTTTGTTCGTTTTGTGAGAAACTCAATCAATTTTTTTCACAGAAGGTGCTCTTAGACCGATTGATTCAGTACTCACAAATCTTTAGAGTTACCTAGAGGCTAAAACCTTACCGCACACCAACAATTTCACTTTTTGCTCAAAAGATTAATAACTACGGCAATTTTTTCTTTGTTCAATCACCTGAACCTAATCTAATCTCTCTTAGTTCGTCTGATGCTCCACTCTTTTTCTCTTAAAGCCGCAACTCTCTTATGTCAAGTTTCTCAGTTATTTACCACAGCCTTCTGCTTTCCTTATTCTTGAATCTCCACATGCAAACCAGAATATATTTACGAATATCTCTCTTGCATGCATATCACGTATATAGCAGAGGTTTGCAGTATGCGCCACATCATTGTTATCTTGGCATGTGACACAGGCTCGTAGCTCGTCTAAGGATTCACTTCCTGGTCATACAAAAAAAAAAATCATTGAAACGAATCATCTAGGTTTATGAGTAAGATAGTTTAGATAAATCTTTTTTTTTTTGAAAGAAAAATATATACAAATTTAAATTCTGACCTGCCCGCGGAAACGAACCAGCAGTTTAGATAAATCTTGAAAAGTCACATATGCTACATTTAGGCAATATATGTGTGTTTATCACGAGTTCATGTGGTTGGTTTTAAAGATGTTCAAGTGTGCAATTCTATAACGATATTTGGCTGTGACAATTGTTTGAAAATTGTGGGATCGAAAGAGAAGTTTGAGATTTTCTGATTGTGAATTAAGAAAATAAAATAGTTTTCCATATTTTAACAAAAGAACAGACAACAATTAATGGTAATGAGAGCGACTAGTGCGTCGAGGTATATGTGTTAGCATATGAAAGTTTCTCGGCAATTGCAGAAAAGGATACTTTAATTCAATCGTTGTCTTTACATATGCCCAACAAGCAACATCAATACACTATTCAGTTCAATATCGACGAAACTACCCAAATAACAAGTAGGGTCCTAAGAAGATTTCCCTTATCTAATAGTACGCCGAAAGCAAAAACAAAGTTTTGTAAACTGTAACGAAGAATCTTATCAACCATAAATAAATGATTGATGTTTTATTTTGTATTTTCTTAGCATGGTTGATGATTTTTATTTTGTATTTCTTGACATGATTGATGATTTCTTTTAAAACCAAATGTATGGCCGCGTGATTGATGATTATTCAGAAAGAAATATCAAATAACCATATGCACTTTCTCAAAAAAAAAAAAAAAAACCATATACATCTCTTTCAAAAAAAAAATATAACCCATATGTATAATTGAGACTCACTTTCTCAATTAATGGTATATTGTGTGTTTACTTATTTATACGATTTATAACGTTTCTGTATTTTATTTTATCGAGTTAAATTGTGTGTTTTAAGTATATTTTGAAGATTTTAGTAGTTTATCAATTTTTACAAATTTTAAGCTTTTTTAAAAGAAAAAAATTAGTTAACTTTGATGCAAAGAAACATTTTTGAAATGCAACATTGTGCAGGAACGTGAGAAAAAAATAAGATTCCCTTTCTTAATTAATGATAATTATGGTTTTTATAGAGTTAGCATGTGTGTTTTAAGTATATTTTAAAGTTTTTAGTAATTTGTCGAATTGTTTTTCAAGTTTAAAGTTGTTTTGGAAGAAAACTGAATAAAGAACATTTGAAAATTGCAAAACCGTGCAGAAACTTGATAAGTTTGGCATTTCAATTGTTTTACACAGATATATCTATCAGTTAACACATGTACTCTACGTATTTTGTATAAATGTACTGCAATGTATTTGTCATTACAACAAGAAACCATTCAGTCTTGAAACAAAAACTCACTGATTACAAAAACTGCTAAAGAGTCACATCCATTAGCACATTATTGTGCTCTGTGTACTGTTTAAAATACTATTAAAACTTGTGAACCCAATGATTAAACTCACAGTTAAAATAATTTCATTGGCAAAGCCATTCTTTAACTGTTTTCCCCTTAGCAATAAAACAACCAACGTTCTTCCTGTCGATTCTCATAGGGCTTCCGGTACGAACCATCATCTTTTTAACCAATGCTTTAACCGGTGACTCTCCTCTCACGCTACTGTGCTTTCCAGAGCCAGAAACAACTATAATCTCTGCAGGAACCACACACTTGTCTCCACTAAACCTAACCTTGATCTCATCCATCCACTGCATCATTATCAAATACGCCGAGCTCAAGTGCATACCATGCAAATCCAGCTTGCCTTCTAACGAACTCCACTCCATGGCTTCATGTAAAACCGAGGACTGAGTCAATACGCGTACCAGAACCACCTCGTCTTCATTGAGAAAAGTAAGCAGTTCGGAAACAGAGAGCGGACAGCTATTCAAGTCTTTTAACAGTGATGTGATGTTAGGACAAGAATTCAAGACCGTGTTGTACGTTCTTAAGGACAAAGGAACGTTGAAGTCCTTCAGTCTCTGTAGCCAAGAACCCATTTGGGGAAGAGCGTCATGAGCTCCGTAGGAAGACAGAACCATGTTTGAACAAACCGTGTCGACTCTGTGACCTTCTGTCTCCATCCTATGCACTATTCTGTTCATGTCATCAAACAATCCTAACCTTCCGTAACCGTATAGAACAGACTTATATTCAAACACACCCGGCTTTAGTTTTTCGAGTCTCATCTCTTCGATAACGGTTTCAGCATCGTTAGGCTGGTCCATGTTGCATAGTCCAGAAACCATAGACTTGTAAGCTTGGGTTTTGAGGTAAA
This sequence comes from Brassica napus, assembly GCF_020379485.1. NCBI lineage: Eukaryota > Viridiplantae > Streptophyta > Magnoliopsida > Brassicales > Brassicaceae > Brassica > Brassica napus. The sequence continues at coordinate 21,467,574 of NC_063436.1, read as the reverse complement.
CTGATGACGATGTTTGGAGTATCTCTCTCAAACGAAGGCAGGCTTGGTTGAACCCCTGTGCTGAGCCTTGTTTGGAGTTTGATTCAGCCAAACTGCAGAGGAAGAGAGCCAAGTCTCGTTCGTTTGACTTGAGGTTTGTAAGGGTAGTGGAGAGTAGAGTTTCTGATTCTTGGAGTCTTTCTAGTTTATTGAGCAGAGCAACAAGATCAGCAATGAGCTTCGGGTTCCAATCAAACCACGAAGCTTGAGTAATTTCTGAATATAACTTGAGATATAAAACAAGAAAAATAAATCAAAAACCCAATTTCGAATAATTGACTGAGAGAGAGAGAGAGAGGAAAAAAAGAAGAAGTAAGACTCACATAGAGAGCAAAGAAGGAGAGATGGGGAAGTGAAGTGTGAGGTGAGAGGAGATGAGAGAGGACATTGAGAGACACTGACTTTGGGGAAGCAGCTACGAACTTCTTAATGTGGCGGTTAGTAGCTGATGGATCTCCAGCCAAGGCTGGGGAAGAGAGGGACGAGAGAAACTTGTGGCTTTGCTTCATCAAAGGCACTGCTCCTGCCTTGCACCGAACCTCCATTAGCTTTTCTCTCCTACCTTGGCTCAGGCTCTGAGGCGGCGGAGTGAAAAGGAAGCGTTGCAAAGCGATGCTACAGGTGCTTATCGTCATCTGGGTTATGAACAGCAGTGTTAGAGGATAAACAAGAGTCGAGGTTCTGGTAACAACCACACCTGCATAGAATAGTGTAAGTAACCAAGTACATAACAATAAAATCAACGAAGTGAGATCCAATTTTTCTAAAATTACATACTTCATTCATTCATCAGAATCAAAACCCAGACTTCGATTTCATCAGTTGCAGCAATTCAAGATTAAACGACAGATTCTCTAGTAAGACTACCCAATTCGTAATCAGAAAAAGGAAAGACCTTTGTAATTAATATGCTTTTAGGGGATGAAGATGAGGCAATTCGGGTTAGGCCGGTTGGCAGTTACAAAACCGACATTTTTCTTGACCGGACAGAGTTCAACAACGACTATCTTTCTGTTTGGTCGTAAAATCTGTTACCAACCTCACTCGCTCTCCATACGTTTTCACTCATCCACTGCATCGCCGAATACCGAACATCGGTTTAGAAATTTGAAACCGGTTTATGCCATGTCTTCTATTCGATATTTAACATTTTCTGTATTAAATCATCAACATCTAATTGAGTTCCAGAATTATTAAAATCCATGTGTTACTGTTTTTTCACATAAAAATCATTACTTGGCTGGCTCTTGCAGGGTGTAACAAAATATTTTGGAAGAAAACATGGGTTTGGTTCTTCAACAAATATCATCCATCATCTTTGAGAAAAAAAAAACAAAGAGAGAGTTTATCTATGTACAAATGCAAAGTTACTGAAAACATGGAAAGGGTGGGTAAACGTAAAAGAACAGACATAAACATGTGATATAAGTAAGAGCCTGCCTCTATTGGTTCTTAATCTCACAAATATCAGAGAGAGATAATTAACCTCCGTATCTGTTGAATCTCCAAGGCCGTAAACTCCAAATTACACATTTAACATTTTGATGATGTTTCTCCCGGATGATCTTCAGCGCGCTGAGACAAGTAAAGGGTTTCACATATTAGCAATGAGCAGACATTTAGCGAGACTAATGGTAAATGAGAGCATCATTGATAGTAGAGATAAAAAAAATGATGTTCAGAGACTACTAACTAGCTCAAAAAAGGACGGACGGAGATAGAGGATAATGCCATAGAGTCTCCGTAGCTACAATACACAACTAACTAACTAACTAAAAGCAAAGGATCCTAGAGACAAACAGTACTTCAGGTGTTCCACTGACCTCATGAGAAGTAATCCAAGGAGGTGGAGGCCAGAACAGCTTAGCATACTCAGGCAGTTTATGCACCAGCTCTATCTTCCCACTCCTGAAATCAAACACTCCCAAATCTCGATCCTGCATTGCATCCACATTATCCTCGTTGAAGACATTGCCGTTAAAGAACACACAACTCCCACCACAGGAAGGCAACAAATCAGAAGCTGACGCGGTGAAGTTACAGTCATCCCCAAGGAACAACATCTTACCCCCAAGATCCTTAACCTCAACCCAACTCTTCTCCCTTTCCAAAAACTTAAAAACCTTAAACTTCACGGTCCTCTCATTCATAAAAACCGCATGATGCTCAAAAACCTCCTCGCCGAACCCAGGATCCCCATCCACCTCCTCCATGCTCAAATACATATCCACCATCAACATCTCGCCACACGACTCAATCAAGAACTTCTTGTCGCCGCCATACACAGGACTCGCAACCAACTCAAGCTTCAAAGATTCAAAATCCACAACCACAGTCCTCCCATTGTTGTCAACACCGAAGAAACGCCCGTCGAACACAATCACATCATCGTAAGGAGACGGCATGTCGTTGATCACAGTCCAAGCCCGATCCCACGAGGTGAACACAGCTAACTTCCCGGAAACATGAATCGTAAGCAACACGAACTTGCTGCAACTATCTAAGTACCTAACAACGGCCTTCTCCAAGTACAAACTGTTGACGATATCACCCACTGTGTTGAAGTAATGAAGCTTGAACTCGCGGCCTAGCTCTCGAATCTTGAAACTGGACACATCGAGAGATCGAGGGAAATGCTCAGGGAGAGAGCGTCTCGTCTCGCTCATCGGATCGAGAAGCGTCGTCACCTTACGAGGGGCGTTGAGGTCTTCCTCGACCTTGACGAGCCATCCGAACAGATCGGACTCGCTGATCGGCGGTTTGTGAGGTTTGACGAGGAGGATGCTACGCTGCGAGAGGCGGAACCCCACGGCGGAGTCCGGGAAGAGGCTTGTGCCGTTATCGGGGAGGATCGGGAGGTGGTGAGTCGGGAGAGGAGGCTTGGGGTCGGCGGAGGAGCGCCATGAGGAGCAGACGGAGCGGAAGTGGAGGAGATCGAAGGAGGAATCGAGGGATTTGGAGATTAGGTTTAGGAGATCCTTCGGGAGTATTGCCCAATCGACCATGGATGGATGAATTTGAGGGGACCTTACAAATCTCTCTCTCACCAGAGGGACGATAATATCTCAGAGATCAATTCTGACCCGACTGGATACGAATTTTTAACGGGTCGATTTTAGACCTCCTTGGATCCTGGTATACTTCGAAGATATCAATCACAACTCACAAGGTTCCACGATTCCCTCTTAAACGCTGCCGTTTTCAATCGTATAGAATCTCGCTTCCAAAACGCAGAATTAATATGTAGAATTAAAATTGTAAAATTAATATGTGCATATATTTAAATTGCAGAATTAATATGTAGTATTAAAATTACGAAAACATTTTTTTGAACAATTGGAATTTTTTTACAAAATTATGAGTTGCACGAAAGTTTGAAAGTAGAGTCGAAATCTTGTGGAATCCTACAGTTGAAAGCTTACGATTCTGATTTAGAATCACGATTTCGTCTAAAAAATCACAATGTCATAGATAAATCAAAAATATAAAATCATGTTTTGTTTCTATATAAAATCTAAAATTTAATAGTAATGAAATTGAGAGAATAGAAATATATAGAATTAGTACGATAATTATCTTTATGCGTTGAGATTTTTTATTAGAGATAAAGTATATGTATTTAAATACATTATGTCAATTATTTATGAAATGTTAAAAATAATTAATATAATAATTTTCAATTAATTTATGTGTATTTTCTCACAGCTGAAACGGTGAAACCTATTACATGTGTCACAACTGACTCACACGTTGACACTTCGTCAAGAAGAAGACCATCCAAACTTGAATGTAATTGCCCCAAATTATGTCAGTTTTTTTGCTATAATTAGTTGCTATATTGTATCTTCCCTTATTATCATTTCACGAATTAAATCTGTTCCACAAATTTTTCTTAATAATAAAAAAACTTGAAGAATCGCATATTTTAAGGTAATTCAGTCAATCTAAAGCTTTCCAAATTTCAATCAAAGTCTACGTCCCATGAAATTACACGTAAAGCTTCTTTCCAAACAATGTAAAGTTTTGTGCCATGCATCATAACAAGCGCCGAAGTTTATGTTTCCTTGTCTAAACATTTGTAATTTTGTTTTTTTTTTTTCCGATGAGTTTCAGAAACTCTTTCAAATCTCACAGCACGTACAAACAGATACGAAGCCCCGGTAATCAAAGCGAAGCAAACCCTGAGAACCGTCCGATTCTCCATGACCACGATCACCACCTTGGCATGGCCCACCGCAAAACAGAGAGCTCTCGTTCTAGCCTCGACGACGGCCGAAACGCACCCCTGGAACGAGATTCCAGCTACAAGTTCTGGCAAGAAAACACTGGAACTTCCGAGGAGCCGGCACGAACCAGCCTTAAAGATCCGACCACTATTAATCGACAGAGCGGGACACTGAGCGACAGCTTCAACTTCGGATCAGGGAAGCCGCAGCCGCCTATGGAGGAGCCAAAGTCTGGAGGAGAACATCGACAATGGGGAGGTAGAGGAGAGATCACACTCGACGTGGATCATGACAACGTTGACGTAAGTCACCAGACACAACCAACCCCTACATCAACGGCTCGTTCATCATTCGACCCGGCGAGGGACTTACGAGTCTCTTTCAACGTTCAAAAAGCTGGTATAAACTTCGTCGGCTCGGTTCCATCTTCGTCCACTACTCCAAGGTCCACTACTCCTTCGTCTTGTTGTTCGCCCAGAACAATGAGGACGAATCAAGAGTCCCATCAGCAGGAAGAAGAGGTTGTGAGATGCACATCAAACAGGTCGTTTCAAAAGTACTAATTAACTAAGTATTACATGTTGTAAAAAAGTTTTTTTGAGTGAATAAATTTAACATTCTTTCAAAAAAAAAAAACAGGTCGTTTCAGAGGAAAGCAGAGCTTGTTTCAAGAACCAAGACAAGATCCAGGCTTCAAGATCCGCCACCCGAGGAAGACTCATCGTACTCTGGATGGCGATCGGGTCAGTTAAAATCCGGTTTACTCGGGGATATCGATGAAGAGGATGATCCGTTAGCGGAGGAAGATATACCTGACGAGTATAAGAAAGGGAAACTCGACGCTATAACCTTGCTCGAGTGGCTTAGCTTAGTGGCTATAATAGCTGCATTAGCGTGCAGTTTATCGATTCCTTCTTGGAAGAAAGTGAGAGTTTGGAACCTTCATTTGTGGAAATGGGAAGTGTTCCTGCTTGTTCTTATATGCGGGAGGCTGGTCTCTGGATGGGGAATCAGAATCGTCGTCTTCTTCATCGAGAGAAACTTTCTTTTGCGGAAACGAGTTCTTTACTTTGTCTACGGTGTCCGGAGAGCTGTGCAGAACTGTCTCTGGCTCAGTATGGTTCTTATCGCTTGGCGTTACTTGTTCGACAAGAAAGTACAGCGAGAGACGGATAGCAAGTTTCTTCCTTACGTAACCAAGATCTTGGTGTGTTTCTTGTTGAGCACTATCTTGTGGTTGATCAAGACACTAGTGGTCAAAGTTCTCGCTTCTTCGTTCCACGTCAGTACTTACTTTGACCGGATTCAAGAAGCTTTGTTTAACCAGTACGTGATTGAGACGTTGTCGGGTCCTCCCATGATTGAGCTGAGCAGGATCGAGGAAGAGGAAGAGAGGGCGCAACAAGAGATTTTCAAGCTGCAGAACGCAGGTGCTAAGTTACCGCCTGATCTCTGTGCGGCTGCGTTCCCGCCGAGAAAGAGCGGGAGAGTGCTGAATCCGAAACTCTCAACGGTCATCTCGAAATCAGCAGCTGATGGTGGAATCAGCGTGAAGCACCTTCAGAGTATGAATCACAAGAACATCTCAGCTTGGAACATGAAGAGGCTAATGAAGATTGTGAGGCATGTTTCGCTCACCACGTTGGACGAGCAGATGCAAGAAACCACGAACGAAGATGAATCCACCCGACAGATACGGAGCGAAAAAGAAGCTAAAGCAGCTGCAAGGAAGATTTTCACGAACGTGGCTCGACGCGGTTCAAAGTCTGTCCAAAGTTTCCTCTTTTTCTTACAAAGTTATCCGCACTGAGGATCTATCAACTAGAGAAACTCTGAAATGAGTCTCTCTAGTTTTTCTAGAGACTCTACTATTAAAATATTATTATTTTTAGTGAGAAACTCTAGTTGAGAGATATTCAGTATGGATGACCTGCATTTTTTAATTTATAATCAATGTTGAGCTTCCTAATAATCTTCTATATTTGAATGAAAAATTAGGCACATTTACTTGGATGATTTGATGAGATTTTTGCGTGAAGACGAGGCGGTGAAGACAATGTACCTCTTCGAAGGTGCACCAGAGACAAGAAAGATCAGCAAATCAGCTTTGAAGAATTGGCTGGTAATTTTTAATTTCTGCAAAGAACTTTATGTCCTCCTAGATTCTCTCTATATATATATACATATCTGTTTGTTGACTTTGAGTAGGTCAATGCTTTCAGAGAGCGAAGAGCTCTTACCCTGACACTCAACGACACCAAAACAGCTGTGAACAAGCTTCATCACATGATCAATATTGTCACTGCCATTGTCATAGCTGTAATATCGCTTGTACTTCTGGAAATCGCATCCTCCAAAATACTTCTCTTTGTAAGTTCACAAGTTGTACTACTGGCCTTCATCTTTGGGAACACGGTCAAGACTGTCTTCGAGTCAATCATCTTCTTGTTCATCGTGCATCCTTACGATGTTGGTGATCGCTGTGAGATTGACGATGTACAGGTAAAACCAACAAAACGTGACACATTTTAAAGTGTGCAGGTAGCTAACGAAATGTTGATTAAATACAGTTGGTGGTGGAGGAGATGAACATACTTACCACAGTGTTCTTGAGATATGACAATCTGAAGATTATGTATCCGAATAGTCTTTTATGGCAGAAATCAATCAGCAATTACTACCGCAGTCCAGACATGACTGATACAATCGAGTTTTGTGTCCACATTACTACTCCTCATGAAAAGATTGCAACGATCAGGCAAAGAATATCAAAGTAAAAAAAAAACAAACATTTGGTCTTTTAATGCTTATTATACTTTTGAAAATACATTGTGCTGATCCTTCTTTTTAATGGAAATGCATAGCTACATTGACAACAAGCCAGAGTATTGGCACCCATCAGCTAAGATCGTTGTAAAGAACGTGGAACAGTTGAACATGGTAAGGTTAGTAATTTGGCCAGATCACAGGTTTAATTTCCAAGACATACTTGAGAGATGGGCAAGAAGATCCGTCTTGGTCGAAGAAATAATTAAGATCCTCCTCGAACTCGACATTGAGTACCGGTTTTATCCAATGGGTATCAATGTCAAAGCAATGCCTACAGTTGTCTCCAGCAGAGTTCCACAAGGCTGGTCGCAAACCCCTGCTTGAACTTCATGAAGAGACCCTACTGCTTTTCTTTTTGCCTAAATGTAAGCAAAAGCAGTAAACAAATTTTGTAACCAAGATACAGTAGTTAGTTTCTAAATACCAATCATTAACCATCTATGACTCTACTCTTACATGTGTAAGGAAACAATTGTATACTATTTTGCACAGTTAAGGCTAATTTCATTTCCATCCACTGAATCATTACAGTTTAATTTGACATTTTGAAGATTAATATTTCACCTTTTGGCATGTGATACCACAAACACCAACCCATGAATCAAATCTTGCATGTGCTTTTAGGATGAAGGAAAATCTATAACCTCTTGACTAATCACACACTTAAGCCTAATCTCATCCAACCATTTAATAATTACTAATAACAAGAAATTGTGTCAAATTTTGTTACCTTCTGCTTCTAATCTATGAATTACTGTATTCATATCTAACATGCATTATAGTTTCTTACTGAGTAGAGCCCTGAAGATCCAATCAGCTATGGATTCTAAGATCATATCATGGTGATTTATTTCTGAGTATAACTGGAGAAAAAATAAACCACCGAAGTCTAAGGTTTTTTATCTCCTCCTTAATGACGTGACGAACAAGGGAAACATGAATAAAATGTCGCAGGTACTCAAGGTATTCAATGAATGACTAAGAGAAGGTGTTGTGTTTAGGTGCTAAATCTTATTAAATGTGCCAACCCTAATACTACAAAAATCATCATCATACCAAAATAGAACGTGATATGTGCAAAAACATTGTATTAAATTTAGTGATCGTTAGTCAAAACACGAATTAATTGCTATATTAAGATTAATCCAACTCATGGAGGTTTAAAAACTCGTAAACACATCACAATTGTTAATACAGTTGAGTAACAGAGAATCAAAAAAGATCATAATGCGATTAAATACAAATAAAAACTCGTAACTCTTCTTTCAAACTATAACGTAAGAAAACAAAACAATGCATCATCACAGATTCAGAAAGCTTCCAAGTTTATGTTTCTAAAACATTCTTGATATGTTCATGTCTTTTCTCTTTCTTTCACCTTGTTTTGTTATGGTTTTGCGATGGATTTGCGAAAACCCTTTAGCTCTTATAGGTCTTACAAAAAGATTATAAGCACACAGAGCGCAGGCTCCAGCCTCGACGGCAACAAAGCAGACATGGAACGTGACTCCAGCTACACGTTCTGGCAAGACATTGGAACCGATGACCACACGCAAGGCCAGAAGAGCGGTAGTTTCGATTTCCCGCAATACCGCGATGAGATTACACTCGATGTGGACGACGAGGAAGCAGCGGAGGATATCACCAACACACCAGCCTCGGCGTTAGACGCGTCGAAAGTCTCTTTCAAAATCAATGATTCTTCAGGTTCGGTCCGTTCTCGTACGTCTTCCACTTCTTTTTCCTCGGCGACAATGCGGATGAACTTAGACCCGCAAGACCAGGACGAAGAAGTAGTTGTGAGATGCTCATCGATGAGGAAGACAGAGCTCGTCTCTAGGGCGAAAGCAAGATCAAGGCTGATAGATCCTCCACAAGAAGAGGAGCAGCAGTATTCGAGTTGGATGGGGACATCAGAACAGCTAAGATCCGGTTTACTTGCGAGACAATCAAGTCTCGAGGAAGAAGATGATCATTCATTAGCTGAGGAAGATGTTCCTGAAGAATATAGAAGGACAAAGATGGACGCTATCACGCTGCTTCAATGGCTGAGCTTGGTAGCAGTGGTGATACTACTAGTGTTGAGCTTAGGGCTTCATTCATGGAGAGACACGACGCTTTGGAAGCTTCACTTGTGGAAATGGGAAGTGGTGTTTCTTGTTCTCATCTGCGGGAGGCTTGTCTCCGGGATGGGAATCCGAATCATCGTCTTCTTTATCGAGAGAAACTTCCTTTTGAGAAAGAGGGTTCTTTACTTTGTCTACGGCGTGAAGACGGCTGTTCAGAACTGTCTCTGGCTAGGGCTGGTTCTCATCGCGTGGCATTTCTTGTTCGACAAGAAAGTAGAAAGAGAAACTCAGAGCGACGTTCTGCTTTTGGTGACCAAGATCTTGACGTGTTTCTTGTTGAGCACCATCTTGTGGTTGATCAAGACGTTGGTGGTTAAAGTTCTCGCCTCTTCGTTCCACGTCAGCACCTACTTTGATCGGATTCAAGAAGCGCTGTTTCATCATTACTTGATAGAGACGTTATCCGGACCGCCGATGCTTGAGCTGAGCAGGATCGAAGAAGAGGAAGAGCGAGCGCAAGAAGAGATCTTCAAGATGCAGAAAGGAGGTGCTGATCTATCGCCTGACCTATACTCAGCTGCGTTTCCGCCGGAAAAGAACGGGAGTGTGTCGAACAGCGTGAAGACTCCGATCATCCCAAAGACAGGAACTGATAGTGGAATCACGATGAATGATTTGAATAGGATGAATCAGAAGAATGTATCGGCTTGGAACATGAAGAGACTGATCAAGATTGTGAGACATGTCTCCTTGACGACATTGGATGAGCAAGCGCTTCAAAACACATCTGAAGATGAGTCTATCAGACAGATACGGAGCGAAAAAGAAGCTAAAGCAGCTGCAAGAAAGATTTTCAAGAATGTGGCTCAACGTGGAACAAAGTGAGAGAGAGTCTATAACATTTTTATCTTCTTTCTTTAACGAAGGATTCCTTTTTAAAACCTCTAACGAACTCATATATATATGTGCATGGAAACTAAAAAGGCACATTTACTTGGAGGATTTGATGAGATTTTTACGAGCAGACGAGGCGATTAAGACAATGAGTCTCTTTGAAGGTGCATTAGTGACCAAAAAGATTACCAAATCAGCCTTGAAGAACTGGCTGGTAAATTATTACAACAAGTTTTGTTGTTCAGTTTATGCATTCTGTAATTATGTTCTTGACTTTGGCCTTATTAGGTGAATGCTTTCAGAGAGAGAAGAGCTCTTGCCCTGACACTCAACGATACCAAAACAGCAGTGAACAAACTCCATCACATGATTAATTTTCTCACTGCAATTGTCATAGTGATCATATGGCTAGTCCTTCTTGAGATTGCCACTTCAAAGTCTCTTCTCTTTTTAACTTCACAAGTTGTACTCTTAGCCTTTATGTTTGGAAACTCTCTCAAGACCGTCTTTGAATCAATCATTTTCCTCTTCATTATTCACCCTTATGATGTTGGTGATCGGTTGGTGATTGATACTGTAGAGGTAATTTACAAAAGAAAAAACTAAAATATGAAATGTGGTTTTGAGTCTATTTACTGAATCTTAAATGATCAAACTTGCAGATGGTGGTGGAGGAAATGAACATTCTCACAACAGTGTTCTTGAGGGCTGATAATCTGAAGATTGTGTATCCGAATATTCTTCTATGGCAGAAAGCTATCCACAATTACAACCGTAGTCCGGACATGGGAGATGAAGTGCAGTGTTGTGTCCACATTACTACTCCACCTGAAAAGATTGTTGCAATCAAACAGCGAATCTCAAGGTAAAAAAACACATTATACCTAAATGTTATAGACAGCATAATGACAATGATGATGATCTCTTTTTTTCTTTTTGGAAAACTGCAGCTACATCGATAGCAAGCCAGAGTATTGGTATCCGAAAGCTGATATAATTGTAAAGGATGTGGAAGATTTGAACATTGTGAGGTTAGCAATATGGCCACGACATAAGATTAACCACCAAAACATGGGAGAGAAATTCACAAGAAGGGCCTTGTTGGTTGAGGAGGTGATCAAAATCCTGCTTGAGCTTGACATTCAGTATCGTTTTCACCCGCTTGACATCAATGTCAAGACAATGCCTACGGTTGTCTCAAGTAGAGTTCCACCTGGTTGGTCACAAAACCCTGATATACAGGGTAGTAACTAGATGAGTTGGTTTTATGCCTAAGTGGATAACCATACTATATGGGTGTTAAAGTAACAGTGGTATCTGAAAGAGAATGAGAGACATTAAACTATATTTTAGTAATGAGGGTGTTGTATATATTAGATATATATGAAATGCTAATATTTTATGTAGCTTGATTACTTCCATGGTGTTTTTTATCAATATAAGATAACAATAAAAATAGAGATTTTCATAAGATTAGACACACAGAAAACCTCTGGCTTTTAGACAAAATTATATACGGTTCTCTCTTGTGTTCCTAGTCATCGATGAAAACCCCAAAGAAAGGCTGCAACAAAATAAAGCTTGTATTGCTGACATCATGCTCTCTTGTTTCCTGAAATCATTTACTTGTTTGCTACACAATCAAGAACACTCTCTTTATATACTTAATTAGTGAGTTCCTGTAATCACACTTCCTCCCTCGAGCAGTTGTTGATTTCTTTGTTCAATTGTTGAGGAGGTACATCTTTTATCATTAGGCTCTGCAAGAAACCAATCATCTGCACATGGATGAAAAGTTTGGGTCATCATAATTCATAGTCAATGGAATCAAAGTACTCATGAAGGATGAAATGGTCACACCGAAGACAAGGCGATGCACAGAAGGCTGAATCCAGGGAAATAAAATGGTGCATTGTTGGAGAGGAACAACGCTGTACAAATTAAACCAATATATATCAATAGACTAAATGAAACTTAGCAGTAAGTTGTGTACTTGCGGCTTCACAAACCTGTCAGTGGACTGAAAACAAATGGTGCCACAACTTTCCCAAAAGATTTCACTCCAGATATGCATCCTTGCACTTTTCCCTTCATCAACTCAAAAACATAATTCACAAAACCAACACTCAATCCTTACAACAATATATACTAGTTCTTACCTGTTCACCGGGTCCGGCTTGTCTTGAAGCAATACCACAAACCTATAACCAAATTGTTTAGACTCAGTTAAGTAGAAAAAAACACCACTGTTAAGGACTAATGATAATGTCAACATTCTTACTGATGGCATCACAATTATGGCTCCAGGTACAAACACAGTGGTGAGATACGGAACCTGATGAGACATTAGAAACAAAAAATCAAAACAAAACATAAAATCATACTGAAATTTGAACATTGACTCAAGTCACTTAGTTTCGACCCACTCACCCATGGTGCCCAAGAAATGCTGACAATGGCCATCTGCATCAGAAACACATGCACACGTCTAATTACATGCCAATATCAATTATTTAGGATTTCACGAGAAATTAAATAAAGAAAAAAACATGCTTACATTCATGAATTCCATAAAAAGACCCGTAGATAAAAGTTTGCGTTCTCCAATGCTAGAAGCAAATCTTGGCAATACAAAAAGCTGATAAAAATACATTTATTTAAATCATGTTGTACAAAAAATATTGAAGTGTTATTTACTCATAATATCACTCGTAACTAATTACTTGAGAGATAGACCCAACGATGGTAATCAACAACAGGAGATCAGCAAACTGATTCTTGTCAAAGCCAAAACGCGCTTTCAGAAAATACTGCATAGTTAAAAAAAAATTCATATGTTTTTATTAACTAGTTGCTAATAATAAATAGTAAAAAAATAAAAAATAAAATGATATATATATGAGCTAGACCAAGAAAGCAGACTGCATTCCACTATCTGAGAAACTGCTGAAGAATGTAACAACCAATGCTTGCACGAATATGGTACTGCAATACAAATTCAGATCCATCAATATATCTAGAGTGATATATACACACAAATGCATGCATTTAAATATACCTAGTTTTCATCAAGAATATCATATCTTTCAATGAAGATTGCTTCTTGTTAAAGACACTTGTTTTAATAGTTGTGTCATTCAGAATCGGCTCTTCTAACATCGTAACCTCACTGCTAGCGTGGTCATCTTGATGATGATCACCAACTTCATCATTGTTTATCCTTTCCTTTAGGAAAATTCTCATGTACAACAGACCAACAAGAAACGATATAGCTGAAACCTAATTTATCCACACAAAAGCATGTCTCTTATATTTTCTAGAAAAAGTTCGATTGATTAGATTTTGAAGCACATGAGGGTTTGACCCTAAAGAAGACACCATACCTTAAAAATCAATGCTACAGGTAGAAATCGAGCAACTAATGTTCCGCAAAGTCCAGAGATCACTTTGATACCAGCTAAAATGCTAAATGCTGATATTCTTGTTCTGTCGTGAATATTTTCTCCCTGAAAGTTAAAAATGAAATGAAGTAGAATGACACAATTGATATAATTATTATACTAACAAGTAACAATAATATTACAACTTAAAATAAATCATAGGAAAAACAGAGAAAAATTACCACATAAGCAAAGGCGAGGCAGTCAACGGCACCTTCGCATACCAAAGCGGTCAGAATTTTGATTATGTAAAACAGGTAGAAAAAATGCGTATCCCTTCTGTAGCCTAATATTACTGAGAAAAAAAATATTTTCAGCCGCATAATCTTGATTTTATCGTCATATCATGAACTATTCAAAAATAATAAATACGAAAAACCGGTTCAAGTTGGGTACAGTTTTTGTTAAATACCCAAATAATCTTTCATTGTGGGTTATTTTGGATATCAGTTTGGGTCAGATGGTACCCAAGAACGAAACTAGTAACCAAAGTATCCATACATCTAATCAGAGTTTTACCTACATATACATACTTAGCTTTTCATACATGTAACAACGATATATAAATTTTCTTTGAGTTTATAAAAAACATTAATTTGGATTATTCTAACAAATTAAAATTATATGAAAAGAAAAAAACCAGAACTGTTGTTTACAGTTTTTTTTTTGTTTGGGCCTTGGAATCAAAATGTTTATTATATACCTTCTTCTACCTTCACGAGGCTTGATTCCGCTTCAGTGAGCCAATTATTTCTTGATTTTACTATGTTCGTGGGTTTTGCAAATCGTTTGTAGCCCTTGGATATATCTGGCTAGTGTCTACATGCATTGTTATTTGTTGGTATTTTAGTGTAGAAAGAAAAATCTTTCAATTTGTTTAATCCTTAAAGGTAGCAATTGTGACAGTTTCACTTTGATTTCAGTAGTTGTGACAATTTCTTGGAAGCTACTATTTTGTGTTCAAAACTACCAAACACTTTTCTCTTGCATGTTAGTCATTTTTAGTCGCATTTCAAGTGAATATTAAGATGGTTACTAGGTTGGCAGGGTGACAAAGCAGTGCTACTTAGAATTGCTGTTTATAGCTAATTGTTCATAGTTGTTCCTTCCTTTAATATACTCCATTCTCATGCTTTTTTTACAGGAGGCGTTTAGGATTGCTGTCTCAACAACATTGAAGAAACTGTACATGAGTGAAGAGGCTATTGTTACTCCAGCTAATAGTGTTATTAGCCAAGTTTTATATTAAAATTGTTGATATGTTCATTTATGAAATATAAGTTTGAAGTTAGATCTTTTTTCATGATTGAACATATAGCATAATTATAAAGTATAAAACATTTGAGTAGTCTAAGTATGTGTAAATATGTGAACAAAAATAATTAATGAAATTGGTTTGTGAAAATCGGTTTTGGCTAATACACACGAAATGAATTATATAAAAAAATGAAGTATAAACCACTTGGATTAGTATAAGTTTTTGTAAATATGTTAAACAAAAATAAAATATGCAATTTGTAAATGTATTGTGATAAAATATGAAATTCGTAACTGTTTTTGCGCAAATCTGTGTTGGTTTATACATACAAAATTAATTATAAAAACTGATGGAATTTGCAATCCGGTTTGTGCAAGTCATTTGCGGTTTACTCCCATGAGTCAATTGACTTGCTTTATTATAAAGCATATAAGAGTATACTCGTATAAATATTTAGATTTTGAACTATTCAAAAATAATAAATACGAAAACCGGTTCAAGTTGGGTACAGTTTTAGTGTCAAAATATCATTCTAAATTAATAAAATAGATGTACTGTTCAGTGGAATACCAACATTGGATTACTAAAATTCAAAATCAGAGAAAATGGGTAATGGTCCAATTAGTTTTGTTTTTATTACAGAAAAGGAAGATGGTCAAGTTTTTGGTATCTGTCTTTTAATTAAATAAAAATGATGGTCCAGCTGGAGTATATTCGTATCACGTTCAGAATTTTTTTGATGTACCTGTAGAGTTTCGGTTTGATTCTTTACGATTCGGTTTTCAATTTTTCAAAATTGATAAATATCTAAAAAATTAGATAGAGATTCGCATATTTATTATCCAAAATACATAAATATCTAAAACTCGTAAGTATCTAAAAAAAAACTATAAATCTGAAATATAAATAATATATTTGAAATACTAAAAATATACTTGAAAATTCATAAGAAACAAAATATACATTTCAATTATTTTTGTAATATCTAGAACCGAACTGACACTTACAGATAAGGACATATATGAACCATCAAGAATTTTTTTATAATTTATATATAAAAAATTATCTTTTTATTTTTTTGACAGTGAAAAAGAGGTTTGATAACATTTTTTTTCATTTTAAGTATTTTTTCTATTAGATTATTGTAATTTGACCAAATATTTTAATTATACACTATTTAATTATTCTCACGCTAATATAAAATTGATAATTTATTTTATTGTTTACCAAAATTCAAGATTATAAAGAAATAAAAAAATAATAGAAATATATTTTAAATATTTAATTTATTCACAACTAAAAATAACATAATTTTTTGTTGTTTTATTATTTTTTTACCATTTATTATTATTTTATTTATAAATTATATATTTATTTAAATTTTAAAAATATAAAATGACCAAATTAATAAGAAGAAACTGGAGTACAATATATATTCTACTTAAAACCTTTCACAATCACAGAAAAACACAAAATATTGTAGTAACACTAATTTAATAAATATTTGGAACTGAAAATAGATCAAGATTAACTTATTTCATTTCACCATAGAATATTTTGTTAGAACAAACAGATGTTAGAAAAAAAACTAAAAAAAAATTATGAGACAAAACAATCATTCGAACATAAATGATCGCTATCAAGTATTATCACAAAAAGCCAAAAAAGGAATTAGAGAAAGAATAATCATTGGAAGAATAAAGTCACCATGAAACAAAAAGACACGTGCATAAAATATTGGAAGGACAACCACCATCTAAAAAGTAAAAAGCACCTCACAAATTAACAAGCATATACAAAGCATCTATGCTAGCAAAGAAACCAAAGCTCCAAAAGACTAACTTCACACATCTACACCAAAAAACGCAGAAAAAGAAAAAAAATAAACTGAGTAAAGGAGAAACCTGAAGTAGCAAATATGGCAAAAATAAAGAGAACCACCAGAAACGTGATCAGCGATGAAAGGTGCAACGAGATGAGAGAACAAAAAAAGACAAAATGAAATCAACAAATCATAGAGCCATCCTCGAGTTATGAAAAAAAGCATAGAGGTCAAATCACCAAAAATCAGATCTTTATTACCATGATGAGGAGAGATTATCGGCGGTAAACCAACGACGAAGAAGACAACATCAAAGACAACTAAACTCTGACCCAACCCAATGAGATATAGTTTCTATCATTAGCCAAAATCTAAGGAAGATACCAAAATAACCTACAATGCCATAAGAAATAAATGCACAACTGGGAACTCATAAGCATGATCTATAACAAATATCAGATAATTTCACAGAAAAAGAATGTGAAGAAAAATAAGAGCACGGAGGTGAGTCTTTTTCCAGTGATGGTGAGAAGTACTGCACACCAGAAAAATAAACGAAATACATAGATGGTGACGGCTCAAAATCAAAATATTAGGAGAGTGCAAAAAAATCTGAAAAGAGTAATATTCAAAAATGTGAAAAAATTAAAATACAACTTTGTCGCTGAAACCGTTAATCTTAGAATCAGCAAATGCCTAAATGCAAAGTTATTGAAATACACACAACATCACATTATTAAAAAGACACATAATATATTAATTTATTACCTAGTACTACATAACACAATAAAACACCAAATAATGGTCTTCACAAATAAAGACTGGCCACATAATCACATCATCCAAAAAAATATATTTAACAGCTATAAAACAATATTCGCACGGATACCCCCTAGTATATTATATAATCAATCTAAAATGGAAATAAGATTCCAAGTACAAGCTGACTAGAATAAAACTACCCAGTTTCTTAATTCTCTTAAACTAGCTTTGTTCAACCCATCACCTCGGCATATATCCCTGGTCTGGATCCAAAATCACCGAGCATCGGTTACCATTCTAAACTATCATTGATAACCACAGAAACATGAGATTCACCTCGTTGACTCGGGTGCTGAGAATTCCCATGTTGTCTCTGTAGTAGCTGGATCCCGATGAACTTGTCTAAACTTGTAATCTTCACTGTCATTTAAGTGCAAGATGATCAAAAAGAGATAACGGGTGAAGGACAATAACCATGAGTGGCCGTAGACCCGACGGAAACACACACTTTTGCCTCCCAAAAGCAGGCCTCACCTCTAAGCTATACATCGACCGGACATAACTCTAACGACCTGCAGAAAATGTCACCCAAGCAACATTATTGATAGCAAGTCAAACAACCCACTATTGAAACTTGGAATTGAGCAAGACACAAATGTGACACCGCCACGACAGTGACGAGATCATGACGCCATTTACCGGCTTTGAGAAACAGATAAATGTGATTCGTAGAAGCTAACCACCAGTGGCGACGGGAAAATCTGAATGAGGGCCCGAGATTTAACCCTCTTAAAGAAAAGATGCTGCTTTCTTCTGCATATACCAGTCAGTGACGGAAGTAGGATATCCAATTACAGAGGATTACTGAAAAACAGTCATAACGACCATATTATAACATAAGATTATACATTGAACCTCATATTATAACTAAACCAACCTGAGTTAGCTCAAGAAAGATCCGAGTTCACTGTGATCTGATTTGAGCTGAGGGAGTCACGTCATTTTGACACCCCTAACCATCATAGAAGTCCGTCAACCTATCCCCATTGGAAGTGCTCTAATTTCCCAGCCCCAACAAATACTGTCTATCACTATGTCATTTAATCCAATGAGAGAACCATGTTTCTGTTATGTTTGTATGTACTATTTAATTTATTAATTTATGGTAATTTATTTGCGTTATTTAAATGTGATAAATACTTTTCATTTAAGGCAATTTTTAACGGGGTCTCTCTTTAGTCCCCCATAATCTTCAACCTCCTTTCCTCTGCGTTTCTACTGTTGACCGGTGTGTGGCGGCTCTCTTAGCGCCAGTGTCGGTTCTAATCGGTTTCATTTCATTATTTTCATGTTTGGCTCTTCAGGTTGTGGTTGTGTCTTGTTTTTGTGAGGACAGGTTTTTCCCCAAATTGATTTCAAAGTCAGATCTAGAATGGGTTTTGAAGATAAAAATTTTGGATCTGCGGATTCACGGTGTGGCTTTGTCAATAAAGTTTTTATCTTTGTTTTTCTAAACTAGTTCCTGGTAGATTTGTCGATTTTGCAGTTTTCCTTTGCTGTTGGTATGCTTTCTTTTTACAGGTTTCTTTTTTCTTTTTGGAGATGACTGTGGATTCTTTTCTAATCTGTCTTATGCCATTGATGGCCCGCGCTTATTGTGACATGGATTGGAAGGGATTGGCTTCTAGATGTTTTAGCAGATCTTGCAGAGATTTGGTTCTTGAAAAACTTCATACGTAGGCGTTCAACAGTCGTGATCGACTCAGCCACTTCCGAGATGTGTGGTATCTATAGATGATTCTTATTTGTCGGTAGTTGAAGTTATGGTTACTCGGTTCTTGAGGTGTTTTTCTCTTTGGTCTAGAAGGAAGCGAGTTGCGGTGGTTTGGCCGAGGGCATTCCCGTTAAACATAGTTCATATGTTCTCCATAAGTTCAAGATAAATTTAAGGTTGAGACTATTGCTGATAGTTTGAGATTCTAGTCATTTTAGTTCAAGGTCTAAATGTTTAAGTTTTTCATATGGTTTCTATGGTTGGGATTTGCTGCATGTATGTTGGGTTTTAGTTTCTGGAGATATTTATGTTTCTGCAGGCTTAGGTAACTGAGGTTGTTCAGTTCTTTATTTCTAATAATATCAGATGATAAAATAAAAATACCTTTCATTTTTAGTCAATTTCAGATGAAACTGTAAAAGACTGATTTTCTTCTTTTTTTTAGAGAAAGGTTTATTGATTTTTTTTGTGTTTTTTTTTTAATTTTGTAGAAAAAAAGGGTTAAACCCGGATCTATTAAAAACACAGACCTAATCTCCAGGTGGGAGGTGCAACCCACAGATGGATCCTCTCCCGGGTATTCAAATGGGCCGTAAGCATGGATCCATATCCGCGTGGCCACATGTGGAGCTAATAATTTTGCACTAGAGGAGAATCGATCCCTGGTCTGGACCAACAGGGCAACTCTTCCTCTAGTGGAAACCACTAGGCCACCACAATGTGGTTTTTTTTTTAATTTTTCTGTTGTGTTGTCATTAAACTAAAGGAAGGAACGATGATGAACAGGCGTGCCAATCGTTGTAGTGGAGCAAAGCTTTTGTTTCTTCCACGCGTTTGTTTCCTAATAAATTACACATATCATATTCGTCGTGTGTTTTGTTATAGTGAAAACAGACATCGAATTATTATTATTTTTCTCTGTCAGTTTGTTAATGCGTCTAAAGCATCATTATCGATACATAAAAACTTTCTTAAAAGTATCTTACATAGTTACATATATATCGTCTAAAGCATCATTATCAATACATAAAAACTTTCTTAAAAGTATCTTACATAGTTACATATATATCAGTTGTTGAAATTTACTTATAAAATGTTGAATCAATTAGAAATTGACATATATTATAGAATTTTTAAAAAGGTTAAAAATTTCCTGAGAAAGGTAACGTATCCTTTTTTTTCTCCTTTTTTTTTTAATTTCATTATATTAATGTGGAAAAAGCGGTCAATGTGATCCTCTAAAATGTCTAACAAAAGAAACGTAAAAGGAAGTGTGAAAACTGACCAGGAGGAAGAATGGAGAGACACATGGGAAGAGTTAGAATTGCTTTAGTCCCATATCTGTCTGATAGATTCCCAATTACTGGCATCATTACCATAGTCCCCAAACCTATTGCCTTCATCAATAGCCACCCATCATCACTCAAATACTACTACTTATCTGTTTATTAAATCGCTTAAACATATTCGAATTATATGGCCGAAACAATATAATAAAAAATAAAAATTAAAAATTATATGATATTTTCTTAGGAAAATCATAATTTAAACCAAGTCTATCAAAGAGACAACAAATATTTTAAAAATCATTTGCTTTTAAAACAAATTCAATTATATGAGTAATATGTTCTCATTTTCAAGTTTAGAGACATCCTAAAGAGACACATAAATATATATATATATATGGAAGAATCTGACATTTTGAGTTTACGCAAAGATTTTAACAGAAAAAAGAGAAAGAAAAAAAAACTTTAAGAATCAAGAAATTTAGATGATTTTACCAAAAAGAAAATCAGATTAAGAGAAAGTAAAGGTAGTAACTAATATATGTTAGCGAAGGTGTGTACCACTTGTTGGAAACCGGTGAGGTAGACAGCGAGAGAACATGAGTCGTCTGGTCTGGAGCAAACGGCGGCGACGGTTACGTCAGTAATCACAGGTGCTTCCATGAATCCGGCGAACCCAGAGAGGAACACAATCGTCAACATGTGTCTCAACCCTACAAACCCATCCTCCATCACCACCAATAAACCAAGTAAAGTGTTTAAGATTTGTTTCGATTTTCCAAAAGGAAAAGAGCTTGTTTAGTGAGAACTAGAGAAGATATGTTTTCACAAGTCGGCAGATACTTTTTTGAGTTTTTTTCATTCTATTCTTTACTTAAACAATTCGAGTGAAGCATGATCACAGCAGATTGGTAAGGACATTTTGGTATTTTGCGGACTCCAGCCAATCAGTCACTATCTCGTGTTCATTTACGTTACGCATTGCTAATTATGTGACATGGTGTAAGAACTATGATCGACATGAAGTTAAGACAAATGGAAAAGATTTATAGTACCTGTTTCAATCAGTTTAGAGAAAGAAAAAAACTTAGATTTGATTATCTTGCAATACTAAAAGGGGAATATGGTGAACAGAGAGTATGTCCACATCAGCATGGAAATTATAACCAATAAAAAAGTGTTATTTTGCCATGTCACTATAAATGCTTTCTCAACTAAAAAATCAAAACTAGGCTTTTCATGTAGTTTCAAAAAATTAACTCTTCGTCTTCTTCGCCTCTCCATTCACGTTGGCTTAACTCTCTCCTTTTCACCTCCTCTGAACCTCATTTGAAACGTCACCTTTCCACATTCATGAATCATAATGCTCATTATTAGCTGCAACAATAATGGCTATTCAATTCTTGCCCTTCCCTAAAACTTATAGCTTCATATACCTCTTCTCCAAATCTCTTCGCTTAGACTAATTCTCCACCTCAAAATAATCATCAATTGAGAAGGGAGTGGAAATCAATTGCGATTTACAATGTTAGATTCTATGGTTTTCATATATTAACTTGGAAACTTAACAAAATGGTTTTTTTCTTCCGGATAAGAATCAAGCGTTTCTTTTTTCGGGATAGTACCACGAGAATGGAGACTCAGTTTAATTTAACGACGTCAAATTGCTGAAGATGCAGCCTGAGGTCTGGTGAACCTTATTCAGTAATGATCTTCTTGCTAAGCCAATATCCATATTATAATTTTGTTTTAGTTTGGGTTATCTCTGTAATGTGACACGCTGTAAAGAGATCATCTTCTACTCAATAGTAACTTAGTATCAATGTTTTTAAAACCGGACCGGATACCGACTCGATAAAGCTACTGGTTAGGTGGTCGGACCGGTTCAACCGGTCGAACCGGATTTTCTATTTAAAAATAAATAAATCTAAATAATCATATATTTACACTATATAGATCTAAAATGTAGTTCTAGATATAATATGTTCTATGTTCCCTTTTATTAATTAGATAATAAACAATGACCATAAGTTTAGTTATATATACAAATGAATACTATATCAACTAAAACTGATTAAAAAAAATGAATGACCGTTTAAATTACATATTTATTTATTTTTACAACTAAAAGTCTTAAATTTTATGAATATAGAAAAATGAGAATAAAATATGAGAGTCAAAAAAATTTTTTTTTTTTAAAAATTCTTAAAAAAAGAATCAAGAGAAAACTAATTAAATAGCGTAAATAAAAATTAATTATGAAATATTATATTTTAATAAAAATTGCAAATACATTAATTATATGTTTATTTCTATTGAACCGGGTTTTAAAATTGAACCGGGTCACCGGCTTTACCGGTTTTTAGCCGGTTTCACCGGTTTATCTCAAATCCGGGTTTTAAACCGAACCGGACTCGGCTTCTTTAACGAGTCACGGTCGGACCAGTTCGACCGGCCGGTCCGGTCCGGTTTTCAAAACCTTGCTTAGTATAGATTAGTGTGTAAACTGATTTTTAGAAGAAGACCCATAGAGTTGAGTTCCAAAAAAAAAAAAGAAAAAAAAAGAAGACTCATTGAGAGATTTAAATATAAATGCAATAGAACATTTGTAATGAATATTTGTCGTAATACTAGTGTCAAATAGAGTAACCAAACTCAGATGAGCATGATGGCAGAAGACAAAACACATTCTTTTATTGGTATCCACTAATCCACATGTCCAATAGTTCACCAAGTTGATGCACAATGAATATTGAATCTTCCTTAAGCTCCATCGGTTTAGAAATCTGATAGCCAAAACTGCTTTAACCTTCCATAAAACGTTGCCCACCAAAGATAAAGGACGAAGAGTTGATGTAGTAACAGAAAGTATATATATATATATATTTTTTTTTTGATCGAGTAATAGGAAGTATAGAAGACGTTAAAACCATGTTATCTGAAGAGCCCCACCCACACATACCAAACTCTGTACTGTTTCTTTTCTCTTGTGACCTTTCTGCCCTTCCATCTTAATTGTGTGTCAAAAGCGCCTTCTGCTCATCAAGCTCAGTGAATCTATTTGTTGTTTGCAATGAATAAGATAGATCAGATCTTTCTCATATTTGAGAGTAACCGGTGTACAATCATTATTACACTTGGTATCTCGAAAGCCTTTCTTTTACAGGAGGTTCCAAAGCAGACCAACATTCCGCCCATGAGTTTCCAAGCATCTGAAACCAAAAGACGTTATTAATCATCATCAGATTAGGAGCATAGTTTACGAGTTTATACTGAGCACAGCTTACGTGTTTATAGCCGTTCAGAACTTGGGAGACTTCGTTTTTGACGTCCTCGTTTCTTATTTCCTGTGATAAAAAAGTTGTCAACCAATTGTTCCAACGAAATTGACTTTCTGTTTACTTACATGCCAGCTTGCAATGGCTTTGCATATGAAAACAAGTGAGCTGACACCTCCTGATGGATTCACTTTAACCTGAAATGTAAGGAGAACACTCGGTAAATATCAAACTTGATTTACACGTTCCAAATAGAAAGTAAAGGGTAGAGAGAGAGAGAGAAATACCACTGCACATAATCCTCTAAATGCCTCTTCTTTCTCAATGTCATCACGTACCCTAAAAATAAAGTATAATACGAAGAAACTGTTATATGGAGCAGACGTTGGGAGTTGTACAGAAAGGTTTACTAACATTGACAATGCCAAGCACCATGGCTTCATGAAGTGCTCCATGTGAGGTGCAACGAGGTCTGGACGAATCCATGCTAGTCTCCCCAAAGTAATTGCACTGTTCTCAACTAGTGACTTATTAACAGCCTATTTTTACAAGAAAGGGTTCGTCAGATACCACAGTTGATAGAGTCGGAAACGGCCAAGAGGCTCTGGAAGTACCTCTCCATGCTGAAGAATCAGGCCCAGGGAAGAGACAACGTTGGTCACAATTGGTGAGACTTCTTGACGAACCTGAAACATTCGAGTTCATATTATCATTCACGAGTTTGCCCTTAACCCAAAAACTTCAAGCTTTCATAGCAAACATAGTATTACCTTGACTGCTAATTCTCCAATGGCCCAACAAGCATTATTTGCGACAGAAAGGTTTTCTCTACTGAGGTTTGCATTCTGTTACAAAGCATATAGATATATGATCAAATACAAAAACAAGAAGAGATAGTCGGAGTAAGACTTGGATACCAACCAGTTGCTGGCTTGCAATTTCAAGGAACTCAAGCAGACGAGGTTGTAGGTAGGCCGGGAATACCTGTCAGAGGTAGCCAAAACTGCATTATTACACTCATATAAATAGCAGAACGCCATCGAAATTATAGCATATGATAACCACATAACTATGGAATAAGCAAGCTTACTCTTGCAAGATCACCCATGAGGGCAAAAGCACTTTGTCTGACATCAGAGGTTTCATCCATGCAACACTTAAGAAGCACATCTCTTAGGTTACTTTGTGAAATCTGGGAAAAAAAATGGCAATGAAATGAGATATTATGAACAGAAAACTGAGCGAGTAAAATATTGTGAAAAGGGAATAACCAGAGACTCTATCCCACTGCCAAGTCCTTCAGCAAGTCCAGAAAGTAAATCAAGAGAGCAAACAATGAATTCTCTATCGTACTGAGCCCCAGCAGAAGCAGGATCAACCTACAAACAACACAACCAAGCTTTCATCAGAGAAAAAAAATACACATGCGTCCAATTTGAAGAACTGTTCCTATACGCACGCCTGTGATGCTTATAATGGGTAAGGAAAACTGGAAAAGAACGTTCTATTTCTCCAATGAGATGAAAACATCAAAAGTTCTGAATGAAACCTTAGCCAGTTGTTGTAGCTGGATGATATCCATACATCTCTGGAAAACAGGCTGAGCAAATGGAGCGAACCCAACACCCAAAGCCTGAGAGATTGACAACATAATTTGTTATAGACTAGACATAGACAGTTCATGCTGCATACTGTCTTAGATTCCCTCAAGATAAACTTGTCTGAAGTTAAATGTTATCTCCTACTACTCCTAGTAATTTCAGGCTCAACTAATCTTATGCCAATGAAAGAAATTTTGGCCTTTTTTAGCCGACCAACAACCGACAAGACTTTACAGATATTATTAGGAAGGCCTTGACAAATAGCACATACCTGCGAAATAGACGTGAAGCATTCCAGCAATGGAAATAGATCTTTGTCTGAATTTGAAAGTTGTTGCCACTTTGCGACCAGTGGAGGCATCAGAATTTCAAGATAAGCAGGCTGCAGTATATGGAATAAAAATACAATATTTAAGGAGCTAAAAATTTATTAGAACAAACTAAACTTAGTCAAACCCAATCGTCGTCATACCTTATTCAACTCTTCTCTAACCGAATCTGCCAGTGTTCCAATAGCATCATAAACAATTCTTAAGTTCCGCCTCTGTACATGAAAATAGTGTATAGAAACAGTTGTTTGAAGTAGTAAATAATAGCCTGTCACAGAGATTTATTCTGGCAAAGAAAGGATATATAACTACCTGATACTTTCCAAAAGCGCACATTAGATGCTGCAGTATTACTCCTAGGTGTGGCACTAACTCTTCAGCGGCATCCTCTTCAACAGTTGCAAAAGCTGAACAGGCAGCCTCCTGGACCCGCTTGTTCGTATCCAAGAGTCTGCGGAGAAGACCCATAAGAACTTTCTCAAACTGTTCGTAACCCTTTGGATTGCCAGTTTCCTAGAAAACAAAAAGAAGTAAGTCATCTTAAGACCGTTTTGAAGCATGGAATCTTCTGTTTCAAATCATACCTGGATAAGATACTTGCCAAATCGAGAAAGCGTCCAGCAAGATATGCTCCGTATGAGAGGGAACTTGTCATCTAAAAGAGGAAGAAGAAATGCTACGATCTGCAAAAATAAGGCACTAGAACATCAACGTACTTGAACTGAGCGATAATGCAGAACAAAAACGAACTTGCCTCAGACAAGTGAGGGTAAAGACCGTTAAAGCAGCCTTCAGCAATAGCCCCAAGGGTCAAAACAGCAGCTTCCCTTTCTTTCCAGGTCTCATCACCAGAAGTTGATATTTTCGCCTGCAGCTTGGAAGAACATGGTTTAGCTAATTGTATTCATTTTCAAAGAGCGAGAGACAAAAGCATATACCTGAATAAGAGGCATGAGTGCTGGAAGGATTTCATCTCCAAATACATTAGAGAGAACGTCAATAGCTGCTGCACTGCACTTTCTTAAATTCCAGACGTTAAACGAGTCATCATCCTATACCCAGAGATAGTCATTAATTAATTGTACACACATACTCAACATCTATATATCAAATAATACTAAAAGAAGTAGCTTACGTACATCGTCATCAAAATACTCTGATCCATGAAGCCTTGATGTATGAAATCGAGGTTTCAAATCCTGTAGGGGAAACCAAAATTCGTGAAAATAACTTTCTTAAGAAAAATTAAAGTGCAGGGAACAAACAAGTGCACCTGATCTCTGTCTGGTTGAGACTCATCTTCCTGCAAAAGTTAACAGCTTCTATAAGATTTTATAATTCACATTTATACAAAGTGTGACAAAACATATAATATCAACAGAAAACAACCTCCGCATCCAAAAGCGACTCGTCGTCATCTGCATAAGCCATGTTTGAGAGCAACACCTGAAACCGATAAAAAAAATTACATAAATTTCAAACTACACCTGCAAGTGCCCAAAAATTACAGAAGAAAAAGGAGAAGGTATCACTATACTGGAATAAGTCGTGGTAGTAACTCTTTTAAATTGTCCGGCGGAAGCTGAGCGTCACAGTACGCAGACCTGCGAAATAACAATATAGCTTTTTTTTTAAACTGAGGACAATGATGGAAAATAAAGACAAATAAAATTTTACCAAATGAGAGAAAAAGGTATAATAAAACAGTCATCCATAGAGCAAACAAAAAAAAAAGACAATAACACTACCAAAATTCACATGCTTCAAGAGCGACTTCTTCGTCAGGGTATTTGTTGACTTGTAGCATGTATTCCATTACATTCCTGAGATGTGGCTGAAATAGACAAAAACGGTAGAAGAAAGGCACGAACTAAGCATAAGAAGTGACGCTTAAGAGTAGATTTGAAATAATGTGTATGTTAAAACCAAAATGAAATATACCTCTATAGACGAGGGGAGAACTTCCGTGAGCTGCACAAATGCTGCGCATACCTTTTAAACAGAAGAAGAGTTATTATACATTATTAGCAAAAGAACTTCGAAATGAGATAAAAAAAAAAATCTGATAGAATCATGTATAATCAACATAAGATTAAATAAGTGACTTACTAATTTTCTGACTTCTGCTACAGGATCATTGGCAAGGACAAACAGGCCCTGGAGGTACTTATCCATGGAATTGTACAAAGCCTGCAAAACATAATCCACCGTACTTCATAAAACGAAAAAATAAAAAAAAAGAATTATTGTAAATGGTCTTCTCAATACTTACAGCAGGCATAATTATGACATATTGGTTCACACACCCTAGGGAAAGCTTCCTCAGCGAAGCATGTGGCGATTGGAAAAACTGCTCAAACAAATGGTAATCAATCTCACAGAAACCAATCCATCAATAAGAGAATAAATTTAGCAAGTACGAATATGAGAGATGTTCACCTGAAATAGCCTAGGCAAGAAAATGTTGATAGGGGTGGTTTCTGCTAAACCAGGCACTTCTGAATCCAATACATGTGGGATATCCTCACAAATCTGATCGATAAAACATGTTTAATATTACAAAAACTCTGAAAACCAAAAAAAAATAAAAATAAATACCTTTGACAATGCATCCATTGCACCATCCATGTGATTCAGATCATTGCTGTCTAAACAAGTTACAAGAGCTGGCAAAAGCTCAAGCCATCCAGAAACACCATCTATATTAACAATTTCACTGATGATAGTTCCAACCGTTGTCCGGATATGTCTGTCCACTGCTCCCAGACAAGGCAGCAGCTCCGACTTGATGTACTTTCGGTTCTCTTGAGCCATGGATGAATATCCACCTTTCAAATTGTTTTTCAGCAGCAATCCAGCAGCTTGGCGAATCTCTACTGACTTACCCTGATGCATCATAACATTACACATCAACAGAGATATATAAAAACCTCAGGCTAGCCTTTTGTCATTAATTACAAAACAACCAAACTAAAGTTCAAAACATCAACTATTAATATAAAAACCTAAGGCTAGCCTTTTGTTCCATTACAGAACACCAAAAAAGTTCTCTAACGACAAAGACAATCCGACAGGCAAATAAAAGTCTCAGGCTAGACATGTCTCTAAAGAAAGTCAAGTCGTCTCGGACAAGAAGAGACAGACAAATGTCAAGAAACGGAGAAGAACCTGAGCGCGGACGAGGATGAAGACGAGATAGTTGTTGAAATCGGGAATCTGGGAGAAGTGCTCAAGTTGCTTCCAAATCTGAGACTTGTCAACGGCGGCGGAGGAAGGAGAAATCTGTTGCTCGAGAAGAGCACAGATCTCAGAGAGGCCATCCTCTCGGGGCTGCCAGACCGCCATGATTGTCGTGGGGGAAATGGTCACTCGTGTGAGGAGAAGAATATATGATTCTTTGTACAACAATAAAGCACAGCAAAGTTTTGAAAAAGACAGTGGAGGAGGAGGATGCAGAGAAAGACCCTCCCCTCCCCCTCCTGAGTTGGGTTTAAAATTCTTTAAAAAGTTTCTGTTATGGGCTTTTTATGACTTTTGCTAGTATTTCTTTTCTACTTTTTAATACAAAATGACAAATCTTATATATTAAAATAGAAGTCATGATTCATGTGTGATTTTTTTTAAAATGGACTTAATGAACCTATTCCTAAAAAATCATGTTACATTTAATATCTAATTTTATCATTTAAATTTTGGGCCTACAAAAATTTTTTATTGGGCTATCAATAATTAAATTTAAACAATAGATGATTCATTGGATTTATATATAGTATAAATAAAATAAATATAATTTAATATTGTAATACTATACCTCATGTTGAATATTTAAATATTTTTCGAAGTTAACTTTTAAAATTATAAAGATTTTTGTGTTAAATAACAAAAATCATATTATCTAACAATGATTAATCTTTAATACCTTAAACCAATGAAAACAAATTTTAAACTATATAGTTTATTTTAAAAACTAAACAAAAATTAAATGTTTAGTTATTTACTCAATAATATAAATCATTGAAACGAAAATTTTAATTTCATAAAAACTTTCTAAATTTGTGAAATATTACAATATCTTTGAATATGACAATAAAACAATATTTTACTAATCTTTATATATATAGTTATGATTTTAATAATGAAATAATAATCCGAAAATATATATATAGAAGAAGATACAAATACATGTGAAAGTATGAAACAATCTATTCAATGAAAAAAATATACAGTAAGCTTATTATGTTTTAAAAATTGATAAACACATATATATTATAATATATACTAATCTTATATATTAAAACATAAGTCACAACTTTGATTCATGTATGATTTTTTTAAAAATTGATCCTACCTAAAAATCAGTTATCATTCATTTATTACTAATAATATGGATTAATAATATCATTCCTAATATAACATCGACTCCTAAAAACTCGGATTGGTTAACAAACTCACCTTGATTCATGTGTGATATTTTTATTTAAATCATCATTTAAAATTTGTAGTAAATGTATTTCCTTAATGCTAATATATAATATTTTAACTGCTGAAATCATAATATAATTTGATATCCTTTAATTTAAAATATAAATATAAATATTTAATTTTCTTAACAAATGTGTTGAAAAACGTTATAACAATATCTTAATTATCAAAAAATTGTATATAAATATTTTCTCTAAATTTGTAATTAGTAATAAAATTAATGTTATTATACATTAATATATATATTTTATTATATATTAATTTTATTATACAAATAATCAGTTATCTTTTATAAAATGAAAAACAATATATCAAATTTTACTATTTTATAGTTATATTTATCATTTTAAAATAAAAAATTGTATTTAACTAAATATGATAAAATTATTTTAAATTGATAAATTAATATATTTTATTTTGACAAACATTAAAAATTTATGCTAGAAATATAATATTTTGGTAGAACGGATTAACATTAGTAAATTAGATAATTCATGTATAAAATTAACTTATCTTAAACTTTTATATATATATATATAGTTATTATCTTAAATGAATAATCATAAAAAAATACTGATAAAGAAAATCTAGCGCTTTGAATTACGGATCAGGATCATAATAATTGAATAAAAATAAATTTAAAATATATATAATAAAAAATACCAAATATATGTGATGATTTGAAATAATCAGTTAACTTACAGCATGAAAACTATCAAATTGTTATATTTAAGATAGTTATATATAAACATTTAAATATATAACTAACTTTAAAAATATATTCTAATTATGTAATATATATATATATATATATAAACATGAAAATTAATACCCGCACGGTTGTGCGGGTCCAAATCTAGTCAGTACTATTAAAACATGATACTTTTTTTTTAGATTTACCCTTATTTTACCTCGGCATATTACTTTTTGTGCCATTATGATTTTGCATAATAATTAAAATCTCATTAAAGATAAATCTGTAAATGAGAAAAGAACCACAACTATTGTATTTAATAAAATCTGGCCTTATAATTATATTGATATCTAATGAGTATATTTATATTATTAAAAGTAAATTACATTTCGTTACTGTTTGAAAACATAAATAGCAGTATAAATGAGAATTATTTGTAAACATGGATATCAGTATCAAAAAAAAATATAATATAATTTTAGTAATTTCATTAATATAATTACATTAATTATATTTCTATATTTCATTCAGTTTAACAATTTCATTAATTATATTACCTTAACAATACATCACATCATTAATTATATTACCATAGTAATAATAGTGAAATTTTTTATTTATTAGTTAATTAAAATTAATTTTTTGCCAATTATAAAATAAAAAATATAAAATAATTGGATTTTGCATATGGTTAAACGTTTGATTTAATTTGTTTTACTAATTTTTTTATATTTTAGTTTCAATCGGTGGAAAATTACGTAGCCAAAAACATAACTCAAAAATATGTTTTGTGAATAAAATAATAACTTAAATCAAAATAATAAAAATGCATTACATTTATTGTCACTTAATTTTTCACTCCATATAATTATTTTACTAAATAAAAAAACTCTTTCTATTTCACTTAATTTAGCCCAACACATAGAAAGAGTCATTTTTATTAAGTTGCAAAACCAGTTAGGTATGAACATTGGTTATCCATTTAGATACGGATTATTCTTTTCGGGTATCATTATTTTTTTTTGTTTTGAAATTATGCTTCGTTTTTGAATATTATAAATTTATGTGTGAGTTTTGAGTTGAGTCTTTCTGGGTCTTGATGTGTTCGGTTCTGATGTATAGAAACTTAAAAATATCAATGTATAAATATCTAAGAACCAATATCCACACGGGTGCGCGGATCATTCTATAGTATATTGTCTCTCTCATTAAATTAACATAGCATTGGAGAAACACGAAGAATAACAACTTCGATTGCTTCCTTTCTTCTTCAAGTTTCTGTCTCACCTTTTACGGATTCCACTCCAAGCGAGTTTTTTTTCCACCGATTCATGGACAAGTTGACTCAAGCCAACGTCGTTTACTTGGCTCGGTCGTTTAAAGCATTGAAGAATTTGGTGAACTGCTTTATGTTTTCTGTCTGACTCTTTTTCAGATCCTTCGTACCGTGGATTACATCATGCTCTCTCTGAAGATGTAAGGTGTCTGACTTGAAGTAGTCGATGACGTAGTTGCTAAGACAGACGTCGTGTTGAGTGGTAAAGACCATGTGGAGTCAAGATGCTGAGTTGGAGTCGTGTTGACTTGGAAAACAAGAGAGTATCTTGGAGATAAGGAAAGAAGAATAAACTTGAGAAACAAGTTTATAACTTAACGGAAGAGGAATAAGTGCATTTCAAGAAAAAGAAAGTTGCACTTAATGTTATGGAAGATGTTCATATCCATGTTGCCTTGGAGACTAGGGTTTTGGGAACATGGAGAATAACTATAAGATAGATATGGATCGTTTGTAGAGAGACAAAGACACATTCACTGATCTTATAGAGAGAGAGAGAGAGAGAGAGAGAGAGAGAGAGAGAGAGAGAGAGAGAGAGAGAGAGAGAGAGAGAGAGAGAGAGAGAGAGAGAGAGAGGTAAGCTCTTGGAAGTGTTCTGGGGTCGTGTTGAAGCAGTAGCTGAAGTACTTTACGGAAGAGAGACATAAGCGGGTAGCTTAGGAATCTTTCAGTAGCAGTTGTCAGGATATATCAGACTATGTAAAGCTGATTAAGCAGATCTTGTAATAGAGTGTACAAGATAATTTCTAATAAAGTATTGGTGTTTGTTTGTGTAATTTGTCTCTTGTTTTATCTTCTGTTTTACCTTAATTGTGTTTGCATCTGCATTTACAATTGGTATCAGAGCATGTCACCTAAATTACCGGTGTGATCCTTAAGGTGGAGATGGACACGATTATTTCTATGCAGAAGGCGAGATCATGCTGAATGCGGACCAGTATGGTCATTGGAAGGCTCGCATGAAGCAGTTGATTTGAGAAATCAATGAAGTGTGGACATATGAGATGAGAAGAAGCCAAAGCCAAAAGAGGATTGGTCAGAGGCAGAGTGCAATGCATCAAAATTTAATGCAAATGTGTTGTCGGTAATTTTTGGAGCCGTTGAAACAGAACAATTGCAGCTGATTCAAAGGAGTACTTCAGTTTAAGAGGCATGGGAGATCCTGCTGAATTCGTTTGAAGGAGATAATAGTGTCAAGAGGACACGTCTGGATCATCTTAGGTCACAATTTGAGAATCTCAGGTGGTCTGATAATGATTTGTGGCTAACTTCACTGCCAAACTCAGTGTCATGGCGCATGAAGCATGTGTACTTGGAAAGAAGTACAATGAGAAGCAGCTGGTAAAGAAGTTACTACGATGTCTTCCAACAAAGTTTGGAGGTCATAAGGTGGTCTTGAATATGACCACAAACACAGATGAGCTCAAGTGACAAACTTGTGGATATGCTGAAAGCAGAAGAGATGGAGACATACAGTAGCTCGATCTCTGCGTCAGGTGGTGCATCAAGGAGTATATCGCTTGTTGCTGACAAAGAAGGTGACACATCTCTGAATCTTGAAGATGCCATGGGGATGTTGACTAGGAATATTGGTAAGATGATGAATCCCTCTGGTTGGAGGAATCACTATTGTCGCTGGAGGTGATCATAGCAATGGTAGAAGAAGAAAATGTCTTAAGTGCTACGAGTATGAAGGAGTTGGTCATATAAGGGCTGACTGTCATGTAGCACAACAAAGAGAACTTAAGTGTTCTGAGTGTAGAGGTGTTAGACACACTCGGCGTGAATGTCCAAACTCAAAGAAAGAAAAAGGCGTTCCATTGCAGTCGTTAGATGATTCAGAGTATGTAGAAGATGGAAAGGTATTGAAGAACCTTGTTGCATTTGGTGTACGCAAGGAGGAATTCAGTGAATCCTCGGATTCAGATATTGATACAGACTCTGAGGATTATCACGTGATGCTCAACAAATGGTTTCAGCTCAAGGATCAGAATTTGAGATAGGAGAATGTGGCTCAGAAGCAAACCAATTTGCTTGAAGAAGTGCTTGAAGAACTTGCGACTGTAAATAAAGAGAAGAATGAGTCTCTTGAGCAGGAAGTTAGCAAGCTCAGGGAAGGATCTATTGGTGAATGAGAGAGAGCAAGGATGCTGGAAGATGATTTGGCTGAGAATCACAAGCGGGTCAGGATGCTCAATAGTGGAACCAATGATTTGGATAAGACACTTTCGATGGGACAACCAACTAAGACAAAATGGGGACTGGGATACCGAGGAGCTCAGAGTACTGGCGTACATCAGAAGGGGTTGTCACACTTCGTGCGAGGAAGCACATCAAAAAGTGAAGCTAAAGAAGTTCGTCCAAAAGTACGCCGGGACGTACGACAAAGAGTACAACAGGAAGGTCTACAACACGTAGATGTGAGTAACAAGTCGAAGACAATACATCACTACAGCAACATGAATGTCAGACAAGAGTTTCTGAAACATGATTGTGCATCTGGTACAAGGAAGGAGACTGATCAGTGCATCATCAACTGTGTCAGGCCAAACAAGAAGCAACATCGGATGTGTTGTTGGTTCTATGGGAAGGTTGGACACAAGAAGGTGATGTGTTTTGCTCGTGAGAAAAGCAGAAACATGGCCAAGAAGGTGAACAAGATGTTCATTAAACTCAAGAGGGTTGAAGAGGTAGTCTTAGCCAAGAGTGATCTTGAGGAAGGTCAAGAAGCATCAAATCTGGAGCCAGGACACGGAGTTGATTATGGTACAGAGTGGAATGAGATCAAAGTGCGCCAGGAAGTGATGCGAGATGATCTTCATGAGGATGATAATGAAATCACTCCAAGACAATAGCAATGAGTGCAAAGTGCACTCGGTGCGGATGGAGAAAGGCTCATGGTCAAGAAGACTACACATAAAGGAAGCCAAGTCCTCAATAGAAGCTAGTCGAAGAGTAGTTCGACATGTGCGTCAGATTGTGATGCAGTACTTGTAATATATTCTACTGCATGAGGAGTATAAACTAAAAAATTAATCAAATACTTACTATTTTTTTGATATATTTTAATAATTTTGTTATGTGTGAGCCATCCACCTAATAAACTGTACATTTAAATAGTAATATTTTAAAAAGTAACTTTATTGACATTTATTTAAATAAATTCATAATTCTGAAATAACAATAACTTTTTGAGAACATCAAAATTATTTATGCGCATAGGAAATAAATCCTTTTATTTGCTTATTGGAAAATGAACGAGTCTAAAGCTTTTACACATATTATATGAGAAAAACTTGGATTTTTCTAAATTAGATTCGTTTAAATCGGAACATATTAACGTGAGTTTCTAAAATTAGATTTTTGTTATGTATATATGTAAGAATACTTTGTATGATGTAACAAATAGAATAATTCATTTCTTTCCTAAACTTTTAACTCACTATCAATCCATTTCTATAATCCAAGATGAGGAAATCCGTTCAAATCTTGTCTACATTCTTAATCATCTTCATTATTCTCTCACTAGGTTTGTATTTACATCTTAATATATTGCATAAATTCATTTTATAGGAAATTGAATATAATACTTAGATCTTTATTACTTTTAATATATTGTGAACCCATATAAAAGTTTTTTTTGCTATATAAAATATAGCATTAAATTATCTCTTTTGTGTTCGAGAAGGCAACAAAATATAGAAAACTGATTCAAACATTTTGTGTGTTAAAATTAAAAGGATCATACCTGAAGTGCTTAAGATTTTGGTTTTTATATTTGTTTATTTTTATTTTTTTAATGTATAGGGTTAATATACGATGAAGAACAACTATGATTAAACAATTTTAAATATTTTCATTGTTTTATCATCTATTTATGTACATTTTGTCCTGCACATACAAATATGCTAACCAACATTTTCATAGTAGGGATGAACTATAGTCCTTATATAAATTTATGAGATATTTTGAGATTTATATATTTTATAGGTGATATGTTATGCTTTTCCAATATAAACATTAATTTCTCTTAAAAGATAAAAAAAAAATATATTTTTATTAATATACACGCAATCCTTAAAAATATATACTTTGACCTAATCATATGCTCGTTTTTTATTTACTAGCAAAATATGTTTCTCTTTTTGCTTATAATGCTAAAAATAATAGTTCATTAAGCAGTTTTTGTTGATAAATAAGTTTTATAATTCTGAAATTTTTATATATTATCTCCCAACTAAAATTTTAGATTTTTTTTTATATTACAGGAATGATGGCAGATGCGAAAAAACAGTGTCCATATAAAATTCCAATTAATAAAAAATTCTCGTATTGTGCTGCAACACACTGTTTGGCTGATTGTAAGAAGCAACATGGAGCTGATGCTAGTGGTAGTTGTTCCGAAGAAAAGGGATTTTGTAATTGCGTTGCTAATTGCAAGGGTTCTCGCTAAGTGTTGTGAATATAATAATATCCAGCCAAAGTTTTATACTATCTTTTTACCAATAAATATCTAAATGTTAAAATGTTTGTCTCAGATTTGTGGATCTATTTATAATAAATAATAATAAGAGAATTTAATACATACAAATGTGAATAACAAGATTGTACTTTAAATAAAATAAATGATCACAATATTATTAGATGTATCCAAAAATATGTATATGATCAAAAAAGTTTAAGACGAGTTTTAAAAGATAGCGATGAAATCACAACTAATATTTAAATGATATATCATCATCACCTAACATGTCAATTTTGTGTACATTGTAAAGATATAAAATAAAAATAGCAAGACTAGATTAACTACACTAAATAAAAGGCACTTATTTGAAGGCCTCTGTAAATGTCTACATGAGCTAAAATTTGAAAACTACGTAGGGCTCGACTCTAACCGGTTAATAGTATTATTCCAAACCATCATAATGATCTCTTATAATTAATTTGGTTCACCTACGCAATTCTGAGAACACTATTTGTTAATGCGAATTATTAGTTTCAATTTATGCATCCAATGACTTTTCTTTAGGACAGTTTTAGATTAATAGTTTATATATTCGACATGTATCATGTATGATAAACCGGACTGAAAGTTTTGTTTATGTTAAGTTTAAAAATAAGACTAGTTTAATATCGTAAATTGTTCTTGGTTTATCCTAAGATGTACAAAATCTGCTTGCTTTGGTAAACAAAACATGAAAAACTTTTGAATCGGCTCTATTAGACTTTACGTAATCAACACAATATGATTTAGGTATCCAAACGAAATAATAGTTTGGATTAGATCTGATATATATATATATATATATATATATACTAGTTTAAGATCCGCGCAATTGTGCGGGGCGAATGTTATATATAAAACTAACTTTTATCTATTATTATTTATTTGTATTCATTTATGTATTATGTATATAATTAAATTAGAGTAAAGACATAAATTAAAACAATATATCTTGTTTATTTACGATAATGTTTTGGTAAATTAATTAAAACAATCATTTTATTTATTTTATATGGTATATAACTAAATTTCAATGATATGGAGATAGATATATAGTATATTTTAATATAAATATTTATTATTGAGAATTCATACTCACATGATAACACAAAATTTCTAATGTGTCATGTTTTGAATGCAAATTTCAAAATTAATATGTTAAGGTTTCAATACTTTTTCAATACAAATTTAGAAATAACCATATTTTAAGTATTTTTCTATGTTATATAATTTAATTTTAAACTATATTAATATGTAATATGAATGTCTACTAAATGACACTTCATATTCTTACGATTTATGGTCATTTGTATCTTGTTATTAACTTTCACAAAACTTTATTGTGACACATTTAGTAATTTATAGTCGTTTTAAAAATTAAAAAAATGATTAATGTGGTTGTTTAATATCTTTTAATGATATAAAATTAAACAAAAAGAGCTAAGATACAAAAGTTATTTATCAAATATTTATTATTCATAATCATTGATTTTCACATTACGTTAATCATATTAGGTAATTCTGTAGCTTTTATTTAAGAAAAGTGAGAGAATATTCTTTTGTATACTATTTATCAATTTAATAGTTAGTTTAATAAAAATTTATTATAAATTAAGATAGACCAACCAATTTCTCTAAGAATTGTGAATTTCGTTTTCATGGTGACACGTGACTAGAAAACGATGTTGTAATGTTTCTCAATTAATATATAAGGAATATATATATGTTTATTAATGACAGGTTCATTAAGTTTTAATTCGAGTTTGCTGAATGCAATAATACTGGTGGCCCACTTAAACCGAAAACAATGTATATGCATATTAATGTAATGTTTGATGCCTTGTTAATTTACAAAAACATCATTACTGAAGATCTTAAGATTAGTTATAAATTCAGTGACAAAAGTTGTAAAATACCTCATAAGAATAGGGTTATCTTATATTTATATAGTACATTTGTTTTAATGGGATACATATATATATATATATATATATATATATATATATATATTTCCTCACACTAACAAAAAACGTTTTGTCCAATTTTTGACATAGGTTAGTTTAGTTATTTATACATCAAATACATCTAGTCTATTAAAACAGAAGTACATTCTGTACTTAACCCTAAGTTTTACTCAATATTTACATTCCATGCCACTCTTTTTAATTAAAGATTATCTAATTAAATATAACACATACACAAATAATATTTATTATCAGGCCATGCAAATCCAAAATGTGATTCTCTAACATATATTTTGCTTTAATTAACTACATTGCCTTATAAATCAAAAACGTATTTATTATCTTGCCATATATTTCTCTATTATTAAAACTATATTGCCATGTAAATCTAAAACACGATTAATACATTATTATCATCTAAATAAACTACATTGCCATTATTATATTCCAAATATATAGATCATGTCCTATGTGTGATTACTCCTAAATATCATTCCAATTTTTTTTAATTTAAAAAATCTTCAGGTACAAATAAATAATCCATTTTTATAATTTACAATAACTAAACTGAAAAAGTATTATAATTTTGTATGTGAGTAACATAAATTCGACATAAACGAAAAATTTCGAATAAAATTTTGTATTACTAGCTGTTTTATACGAATTAAAAAACATTTAATACACATATTAATATATAAAATCAATATGACTGCTTTTTAATGTTTAATTAATATTGAACATATATTTTTGTCAAAAAATAAGTTGTCCATTTATAATATAGATATAATTACTAATTTTAACATTTAAAATAGAGAAATTTCCAATAATAGCCCGTTTTAGTTTTTCTATAATTGCCTGTTTTAGTTTTTACTAATTTTAACATGTAAAATAGAGAAATTTCCTATATTAATTTATATTTATATATTAAAAACCACTGAAGAGTCTTTTTTTACCTCCTTTGAACAATATTCTCTCAAATGTCTTTTAATCTTTTTCTTCTTTGAAGACATTTTGGTGATAAAAACTTAAAAAAAAATGATATTGAGAAAATTACCTTTTTAAATATTAGGGTTTGAGCACAATATAAAATTAGCAGAAAAAAAAAATTATACTTGAATGTATTTGTAATCATTTATTTGTGATACTAATACATTCAATACAATAATAATCAAACAATAATCTAATATTGTTCGATCACAGTAAATAAAATGCAGTAATTACCAATATATTATAAGGTAACAATGATTTTACAAGTTAAAATAAATAGCCGCGTCGGCGCGCAGGTCAGACTCTAGACATGTATTTATTTAAAAAATCAAATAGATCAGATATGAACTTTATATATATATTTCAATAAAAATATTTGGAATGTAATTTAATAAAACTTAAAAGTATATCTAGATCTCTAATATTTACATTTTTTTGTTTAATATATCAAAATAAATTGAAAAAAAAGTTTGAAGAACGTGAAAACAAAATTTCTAATATTTTGGAAGCTAAACGTATTGAACATGATACACAAATGTCAAAACTAAGTAACATATTAATCTACAGCATGAACACAAAAAAACAAGTTGATAACATTACAAGAAATTAGAATATATAAGAACATAAAATAAATA
Source organism: Brassica napus (assembly GCF_020379485.1). Taxonomy (NCBI): domain Eukaryota; kingdom Viridiplantae; phylum Streptophyta; class Magnoliopsida; order Brassicales; family Brassicaceae; genus Brassica; species Brassica napus. The sequence continues at coordinate 21,427,365 of NC_063436.1, read as the reverse complement.
CCCGTGCAGACGCACGGGTCAACCTCTAGTTAATAACTTAAAACGCACATATCAGGTTTTGCAAGTTTGCTAGACACGTAAAAGAACTCTTTTTCATATCAAACTTTTTTTCTTCATTTCATTTTCGCTAATTTATTAAATATAAGTAATTAGGTCTAAAATAAAGTAACTCTAATTTTCATTTATATAAAAACTAAATTTTTATTTAAGAAATCCAATTTATATATATAATGCATAATATAAAATACAAATATTTACCTTTTTACTATTGGTTCCAAACCATATTTCTTTTTGTTACCATTCACATTTTATCATTCACCGTTCTTTTGTTTAACCGCTAATATTCTGCAGCTTATAAAACAATACTTAAACGGGACTGCATAACATTATCCGCTTATTCCGCTGTTCCCATTCAGTCTAAAAATTACTCTTTCTATCTAAATCTAAAACTGAATTCAATTAAATTATTTGAAGATTGCACAGTTTTCACTATTCTCTATTTTAATGTATAAACTAAAAAATTTGAGAACATCAAAATTATTTACTGATATCACTTAAATTACCCTAAGGAGTGATTTATACTCTCTCAAATAAGAGGTCGAGCTGTATTACTTAGGGATCGAATTCGTAGGGAGCTAGAGAACCAAATAAATCTAATAAGATGGATTAAGCTAGGTTGATTTAATGATTAAATGTAAAGTTGCAAGTTTGTGAGCAAGACAATTGCTCGATTGATTTGATTGGAGTTTTGGTGGAAGGATGGTTTGCTAGACTTAGGGTCTCTATCAGGAAATCATGATTATAATCCTACAGATGTCTAACAAGTTGTATGCATGATATTATAGAATTCAACACTTATAAACAAACCATTAGGCTCTCGCTTTCTAGGTTTGTCTATTGACCCACTATAAGTGTTGATCGATGATTCTATAAGAATATCGATCGATACACTTGTTGAACCGTCGACTGATTATTCGATTGAAATATCGATCGATGCGTTTGGTCAAGTTTTAACGTGCGGGTTGAATGTACTCACTAAGCTTCCTAGATCAACTATCACCTTACTCTAGCAATCTTAGCTCAATAAGGATGGATTCAGGGTGAGATGCAAGCTATCGCTTATGTCTACAACTCTTAGGGTACGTTCTAGGTAGCTAATCTAGAAACAGAGATTAATGAGAATCCTAAAGATGAATATCACAACTTAACAATCTATAGTTGGGACTAATCCCTCATAACATATCTAAACCCTAAACCTAACAGGTGGATCTATTCAAGCAAGAAGTTTGTCACATTAATCATAGAAAGAATAAATAAAATTGCATTAGAATAAATATAAAAACCAAAACCAATGGAGTTCCAGGAGGACTCTGGAGGAGTTACTCCATTCTCTCCTCACTAAGAGAAAACAATGAATAAAATAAAGCTTAGCGGTTAACAATGGCTTAGAAAACACATAAATAGGATTTTAGGTTGTCCAAGGATATTCTGGTAATTTGTGGTTGCTTTTGGGCTTCAACGGTCATAAAATATGCTCAGTCCATATTCTGGGATCACCGTCGATCGACACCAATGATGTTTCATCGATCGACAGTTCTGTATCTTCTCGACAACTTCCTCTCGCGAGGCAGACTGACCACTCTTCAGTAAAACGGGAATGACCTCGGCTACAGGATGCTGATTAACCTCAAACTGGCGGTATTGCAAAGCTAACTCAAAGATCTATCTTGTTTAAAAATATGGGCTCAATCGAACGGTGGGAAGGTCTCCATCCAAAGATAAACATCTGACGCGTCTGTGCAGCTCTGCATTCAAAAGGCTCCAAAAGACACCAAAATCACCAATTTTCTCCAAATTGTCTCTGAACCTTTAAATACCCTAAATAGACTCTTTATAGTAGTAATTAGTTATTAAAACACTTATAAACCATGGCTAAAAGTGAGTAAAATCCATGCCTATCATTTACACGCATATGACACGTACCCTTTTATTTGCTTATTGGAAAATGAACGAGTCTAAAGCTTTTTCACATATTATATGAGAAAAACTTGGATTTTTCTAAATTAGATTCGTTTAAATCGGAACATATTAACGTGAGTTTCTTAAATTAGATTTTTGTTATGTATATATGTACGAATACTTTGTATGTTGTAACAAATACAATAATTCATCTCTTTCCTACATTTTTAACTCACTATCAATCCATTTCTATAATCCAAGATGAGGAAATCCGTTCAACTCTTATCTACGTTCTTAATCGTCTTCATTATTCTCTCCCTAGGTTTGTATTTACATCTTAATATATTGAAAAAATACATTATATAGGAAATTGAATATAATACTTAGATCTTTATTACTTTTAATATATTGTGAACCCATATAAGAGTTTTTGTTTACTATATAATATAACATTAAATTATCTCTTTTGTGTAAAATTCATAAATTTCCAGAAGGCAACAAAATACAGAAAACTGATTCAAACATTTTGTGTGTTAAAATTAAAAGGATCATACCTGAAGTACTTAAGAATTTTGTTTTTATATTTGTTTATTTTTATTTTTTTAATGTATAGGGTTAATACGATGAAGAACAACTATGATTAAACAATTTTAAATATTTGCATTGTTTTATCATCTATTTATGTACATTTTGTCCTGCACATACAAATATGTTAACCAACATTTTCATATTAGGGATGAACTATAGTCTCTATATAAATTTATGAGATATTTTGAGATTTATATATTTTATAGGTGATATGTTATGCTTTTCCAATATAAACATTAATTTCTCTTAAAAGATAAAAAAATTATATGCTTTTATTAATATACACACAATTCCTAAAAATATTTGTTCACAAAACAGAAAAAATATATACTTTGACCTAATCATATGCTCGTTTTTTATTTACTAGCAAAATCTGTTTCTCTTTTTGCTTATAATTCTTAAAATAATAGTTCATTAAGCAGTTTTTGTTGATAAATAAGTTTTATAATTCAGAAAATTTATATATATTATCTCCCAATTAAAATTTCAGATTTTTTATATATTACAGGAATGATGGCAGATGCGAAAAAACAGTGTCCATATAAAATTCCAATTAGTAAAAAATTGCCGTATTGTGCTCCAGCACTCTGTTTGGCTGATTGCAAGAAGCAACATGGAGCTGATGCTAGTGGTAGTTGTTCCGAAGAAAAGGGATTTTGTAACTGCGTTGCTAATTGCAAGGGTGCTCGCTAATATCCAACCAAATTTTTATACTATCTTTTTACCAATAAATATCTAAATGTTAAAATGTTTGTCTCAGATTTGTGGATCTATTTATAATAAATCTATACTATACTAAAAGCCACATATAGTGAGTAATTAGGCTATCCACCTCATCAAAAATAATCAACCAATCATAACATTTTATTTTTGTTTTGGGTTTCAATACATCTGGGCTTAGGTGTGTGGGTTTATTTGGTTTCATTTGGGCTTTGTTTTTCATTTACCTAAATCTAGAAACCTAACAATCTCAATACGCGGAAGTTACGAAGCTCTTCTTCTCTACCACTTCGTCTTCTCTCTTAATTTCACGAGGAGGAGGACACAGAGCCATTGGCCGAAGACTTTCTCGATGGTAGCGATGATGAAGAGGAACCTTTGGATTCTGATTCTGACTCTGATGGATCTGATCTCGCAATGACAGGATCTGGTAAAAGTAAAGCTATTGATGAAGAACGTAAAAGGCAGGAGCAAGATGCAAAAGATGAACTACATATGAACATAAAGGAACAACCTGACGAGTTTCGTCTACCAACCAAAAAGGTTCAATCTTTTGGAATTTTACAAATCAAATTCATTCCTTTTTTAACATTTTTATTTTGCAATTGTTGGTTGGTTTATGTTGAAAAGATCAATGGAGCATTATAAGTTTAGGTGTCTTATCATTGTTATTGATCTATTTTTCCAGGAACTTGAAGAAGAGTCAAGTGGGCCACCAGATCTTCCTATCTTGCAAGTTGCAAACGAGTATAAAAGAGAGTGAGAAATTTTTTTTCAAGTTTTGTTTCTTTTAAAGATTCTTTCTAAGGAACTAGCCTTTGTTTTATTGCTTGATATTATTTTTATGTGTTCAGTTAAGGCTGATATTGGTTCTTATTACGGCTATAATGAGTTTCTTAATGGAATTCTGGTTCAGGTTTTTCGCTAATCGCTGACTTCACTTTTTATGTACACTCTTTTGGTTCTTTTTGGTGTAAAGCTATGTGTGAGCTAATTTTGTAAAGCCACATATAGTGAGCAATTAGGCTATGTGTAAAGCTACTTCTCTAATGTTTATACATCATCAAACTGTACATTGTAATTGTAATTGGAAAAAGAAAACAAACAAAAATCAACCTAAGACTTTTAAGGTATATGAAACAAAAATTGGAACTAACAAATTTCTGCAATCAAAGAATAAGGCAATAAAATTGTAAAAATACAAAATAAAACAAAAAATATACACATAAAGAAAGATTTAGTAAAATAAAATCATAATATAATTTCCATAATTGATAGTGCTCAGTTACACTAAAAAGTCTAAATTTACAACATACACAATTTTATTTACATCTTTAAACCTATTATCTAATTAAAATGATTCTAAAAAAAGTGTCAGCATGAAGAGTTAGAAAATATACAATAAAATATAACACATAACATTAAAAATACATTATCACTGATCACTAAAAAACATGTTAGTAGTAATAAAAATGAAATGACAACACATTTATTAAAACCATAGAACGGCACGCAACAAGGTGTTATTAAATATACAAACTACAAATTAAATATGCTCAACGCAAACACACATAAAAATGAGACATAATATTTGGATAAATTTAAATAAATAATTTTAAATATATTATATTCTTGATAATTTTAAAATTACTTAAAAAGAAACTAAATTATTAAAAAATTAATATACAAATAAAACTAAAGCAATATTTTGTAACGTCAAAATAATAAATGAATAAAAAATATATTATGTTAATAAAATAGATTTAGATTTTAAAGACTTCTAATTCATGTAATATTACAAAATTAAATTTTTTTTATTACAATTAACATTTTACCATTAGATTTATTAAAATGAGATTCTAGATTGATATTCAATTGTTAGTTTCAACTATTACACATAAAAAAATATTATTAAGTACACTTTTTTTTTGAAAAAGGGGTTTTATATTTTAAGTAGATTATTGGAGTACGTTTTCTTTTCGTGAATTTACTCGAGATGAGATTCCGATCTTTTAAACTAAGATAATTTATGTTCTATACATAATTCTTTTTTTTTTACATAACTCTAAAATCTCAGACTTGATTCTTCATATTTTATTAGTTAATTGTGTTCCATATAATATAAATACTTACTTCAAACTAAAAATATATAAAAAATCAAAGTTAAAAATTAGTTATATATAATTTAATATACCAAAATTCACATACAAATAAAAATGATAAATATAAAAAATTTAAATATATTATCCGCGCATAGCGCGGAGAAAGGATCTAGTAATAATAAGAGAATTAAATAAATACAAATGTGAATAACAAGATTGTACTTTAAATAAAATAAATGATCACAATATTATTAGATGTATTCAAAAATATGTATATGATAAAAAAAAAGTTTAAGACGAGTTTTAAAAGATAGCGATGAAATCACAACCAATATTTAAATGTGATATCATCCTAACATGTAAATTTTGTGTACATTGTTAAAAAATAAAATAAAAATAGCAAGAGTTGATTATCTACACTAAATAAAAAGCACTTATTTGAAGGCCTCTATAAATGTCTACATGAGCTAAAAATTTGAAAACTACATAGGGCTCGATTCTAACCGGTTAATAGTATTATTCCAAACTATCCTAATGATCTCTTATAATTAATTTGGTCCACCTCCTTTTATACGCAAGACTGAGAACACTATTTGTTAATGCGAATTATTAGTTTCAATTTATGTATCCAATGAATTTTCTTTAGGACAGTTTTAGAATAATAAGTTTATATATTCGACATGTATCATGTATGATAAACCGGACTGAAAGTTTTGTTTATGTTAAGATGAAAAATAAGACTAGTCTAGTATTGTAAATTGTTCTTGGTTTATCTTAAGATGTACAAAATCTGTTTGCTTTGGTCAACAAAACATGAAAAACTTTTGAATCGGCTCTATTAGACTAACGTAATCAACACCATATGATTTAGGTATCCAAACAAAATAATACTTTGGATTAGATCTGATAGGTATATATATGTCTATTAATGACAGGTTCATTACGTTTTAATTCGATTTTGCTGAATGCAATAATACCGGTGGCCCACTTAAACCGAAAACAATGTATATGCATATAAATGTATTGTTTGATGCCTTGTTAATTTACAAAAACATCATTACTGAAGATCTTAAGATTAGTTATAAATTCGGTGACAAAAGTTGTAAAATACCACATAAGAATAGGTTATCTTATATACTACATTTGTTTTAATGGGATACATATATATCCTCACACTAACAAAAAACGTTTCGTCCAATTTTGACATAGTTTAGTTATTAATACATCAAATACATTACTAATAACTTAAAACGCACATATCAGGTTTTGCAAGTTTGCTAGATACCTAAAAGAAAATTATTTATATGAGATAAGATATGCGTTTTGCGCAAGGTGAATGTATATGAAAATTATTTAAAAAAATATTGTATGAAAGAGTAAAATTTATATTCTTGATCGAATTAATATTTTTGGCCCTTAAACAAATTTTTTAAATTTTTTTTGTTAATTACCTAATTTGTTTACTGATGAACTGTTCACATTTTAAAAAATATTTTAGGTCAAAATATCACTTATCGCATAAGAACCTAACGTTTACGCCGAAGAATCTCAAGCCTACTATTTGGTTACAATGAAACTATGTCAGCTCGGTGTTATATCATGATTTAGCAATTTAAAATTTAATTATGGTTATGAGAAGTTTACGTTCACGTGTCAATCCTATCTATCTTCAATATTTTTCTTAATTTTGTGTCGTTTTTTCTCATTTTGGTTATTGCTCGATATAAATATTGATTTTTGAGTTTATTCTCATTTCGTTATTTTGTTTTAGCCTGAGATTTAAAAAATGTTTAAGATTTTAAAATTATTTAAAAAATACATACTTAAGTAAGATTCACGTCTTGTGCAGAATAAATATTTTATATATATTACTTATTTTATGTTTTTCTGTATATTAAAAGACTGGCCATTGCAAAGGATTTGGTTTTATTCAGGTAGGTTGAGTTAATGTCAGTCTTGAATTCTTACTGATGTGCTTTTTGATTAACAGAGATCTTGTCTTTTAAATACCTTGCAGTTTGCTCGCCTGGAGGATGCAAGGAATGCACTGAATCTGAACGGGCAGTTGGAGATTGCAGGTCGTGCAATCAAGGTATTGGTTGATCTTATTTTGAAATATTTATTTATATTAACCCGTAAGGCTGTAGAGAGCTGTAGCTGTGTTAAGTATTTTCTAGACTCTAAAAAACAAGCATCCTTTGTAAGAAACAAACATTCATGTTCTTTCTGCTTAGTGATGGTACATTATTTTGTCTACTAAGGAAAATGAACCATGACAACCTGCATGTTGAATTTTTTCCCGGATATTTAGAGCAGCCAAACAATTTTGAACCAGAGCCCATCAAAGCCAAAGGCTTCTAAATATGTATATTACACCATATGTTATGTCTGTTGATGATTTAGTATCACGTTTCATTAGGTGTCAGCTGTAACAGAACAACGGTGATCTGGATGATGATGATGGACAGGTCCTTGTAAGTAGTTTTCTTAAGCTTGCTAACTTATCCTCCAAAAGAGAACATATCTCATCGGTATATAGGTAGAACTGAAGTGATCTGTTTCAAATAATAGATATAGGCACTGCAATCACGTAGGATTTGGTATATAATCAACTTAATAAACCCGTCTTCTCTGCAGCCTCGCTGCAGTGCTATCTCCATTGGTGGCTCCTCTCGTAAAAGGGGGTTTTCCGCTGTTGTCGGTATTCCAGCTGTGGTCGACCCTGTTGGTGCCCCCAGCGAATGTCTACTGCTTAAAAACATGTTTGATCCCTCTACAGAGGTTGGCGATCTGCTGAACATTCTCTCGTCTCTTAATACTTTGTACCTGAAGCTAATTCTTCTTTACACATGTATATGTTTCGCAGACTGAACCTGAGTTTGACTTTGACGAGCATATCAAAGAAGATGTTAAAGACGAATGCTCCAAATTTGGAGAACTGAACCATATCTTTGTTGACAAGTGAGTGAACTTTTAGTATTTTTCATCCTCCAAAAGAGCATTACTAAAGTAACATTTGATTGCTCGAAACAGAAACAGCATAGGTTTTTTGTCTACTTGCCATTTGAAAATGCGCAAGCAGCAATGGGAGTGTAACGTGCTCTCCATGGTAGATGGTTTGCTGGAAAGATGATTACAGCGACTTACATGGGTAGTACATGACTTGTAACATTTTCAAGCTGTTCGGTTTAATTCTCTACTAACGAATCTTCTTCCTCTTTTGTGATGTCAGACTACGAAGCCAAGTTCCCTGAGAGGAAGTAGTTGATAGATTCATGAGAATGTAAGCCGAGAGAGATTTTAGGATTGTTTTTAAAAGCATCAATGAAGATGGTATTTAAGATAATGAAAGCTTGTCGTATGGCTTGTGTCACGTCTATTGTTTATGCTTTCACCCGCTTCTTACATTATTAAACATTCGAAATTGTGTGTTTGGTTACTTTCATTGATACCTTTCTTTAGGTTCAATTTAATATTTTAGGCCATAAGAATGTTTCGACTCTTTATATTCGGTTCGAAACCAAAAGAAAGTTGACTATTTTGGTTTGTATATATTCATATATTTTTTTGTTGGAATTGGTCTTTCACTCTGCCTTATTATAATGATCTGAACTCTGCCTAATCACCAAGTCATAATCATTCTTTAAGTAGTTAATAACAAATATATTAGTTTCATACCCTATCATTAAAAAAAATCTACTAGCCAAGACCCTTATCGTTTGTATATTGTCATGTTTGTATAAACTGATTAGAAAATTTTGGATATTCCGGTTACAATTACAATTTCTTTTGATTTTTTTTTTTTCAAATGTTTTGGTTTATGATAATTATATCTTAAAATAATGGAATACATTGCTGTAATTTTGAAAATACATACATTTTTTTTTAACATATGATTTCAAAAGAAATGGTAGGTTGTAGTCTTGTAGATGAATACTTCCCCGGTTAGGTAAACAATTCGAATTTAAAATCGGTTTGGTTTGGATAGGAAGCGTGAACCGGGCGACAAGGTAAGCAAAAATCCAAGGGCCCAGATTGAATAGTTTGGATCATCGGTAATGCGGGTGGAATGTCAAGAAAAAAGGAAGAGAGAAAGACGTGAAGATACATTAGTGACGAATATATCCTTCCTTGACGCCGCTCCGAGCTTGAGAGAAACAATCCATCCCCAGAGGAAGATCGAACATTATTGCACATAAGATCGAACGAGAATAGAATTGAAATCTCCTCCTCTTTGCTTTCCGAACTTGGTACTCGCTTCTCTATCGATTCGTCATCTGTTTGAATCTATCGAACATTTCATCGGCGAGCTAAATGTGATTATTTTCCTCGTAAAATCTTTATTAGCTATTCGTAGCTTAACGAATCATCGAAATGTTCTGTTGAAGGTGGGATGATTCTGTTATGAATCATCGGAATGTTCTATGGACATGCTTTAGCTATTTAGCTTCGTTTAATAAATCATTTTGTTTTCGCTTTGACTTTTTTTTTTTTTTGCTATTACTTTGGATTGTTGAAGACTCTCATCATATAGGCACTTTTTTGTTTCAGATGGAGCATGAGCAAGATGACCCTGGGGTTGACTTGCCACTTGATGGTTCATTGGAAAGTGAGCCTATATGTGATGATCCAAGTCGTATAGATAAGGCTGATGATTCAGGAAGCAACGAGCATCCCAACATTTATAGACACGATATTGTGAGAAACAACAAGACAGGTAGTATTGGGGTTGTGAGTGAAGTTGCTGGTGATTCTGACTCTGAAAGTGATATTAGCGATGAGGAAAATGATGGTGATGATGATGAGGACGATGATAATGATGATGATGATGGGGCTGAAGAGGAAGGGAAAAATGCCAACGAGGAAAATGTTGGTCGTGGAGAGAAAAACTACAAATGTGGTACTCTTGAGGGTGACCAGATTCGTGTTCTGTGGATGGACGACACCGAGCCAGTTCAGGATGTGAACAATGTAACAGTTGTAGATCGTGGTTTCTTACACGGAGACTATGTTGCTTCATCTTCTGACCCAACTGGGCAGGTGGGAGTAGTAGTGGATGTAGACATGTCGGTAGATTTATTGGCTCTGGATGGTTCTACCCACAAAGACATCTCAACAAAAGAATTGAAACGCGTCAGGGATTTTTGTGTTGGCGATTACGTGGTTCACGGCCCCTGGCTAGGTAGGATCGATGATGTGTTGGACAATGTGACTGTGTTGTTCGATGATGGATCCATGTGTAGAGTCCTACGTGCTGAGCCTCTTCAACTCAAACCTGTTTCCCAGAGTAACCTTGAAGAAGACGCAAACTTTCCGTATTACCCGGGCCAGCGTGTCAAAGCAACCTCCTCGTCGGTTTTCAAGAGTTCCCGTTGGTTGTCTGGATTGTGGAAGCCCAATCGCTTAGAAGGTACTGTGACTAAAGTCACCGCTGGATCTATTTTTGTCTACTGGATTGCTTCAGCTGGCTTTGGGCCAGATTCTGCTGTCTCCCCACCTGAGGAGCAGAGTCCAAGTAACTTGACGTTGTTGTCATCTTTCACTCATGCTAACTGGCAAGTTGGTGACTGGGGCCTTCTTCCATCGGTGAATCAGTCTGCTACGATTCCCTTGCACAAGCATGTTTCTAAATTACGACTTTATGATTCTCAAGCAAAAAGGGCAGACCGGGAACAGAATAAATCCGATTTAGAAGATGAACTAAGCGAAGAAAAAAGTGAGCCTGTTGGCATTACTGGTGAAGCTTTGCCAAAAGAAACTACTGTTTCTTCTACTTCTAAGGAGCCTGCGCATGAACCTTGGCCTCTCCATCGTAAGAAGATACGCAAACTCGTTATCAGAAAGGACAAAAGGGTAAAGAAAAAAGAGGAAAGCTTTGAACGAGCTCTGTTGATAGTTAACAGCAGAACGCTTGTTGATGTAGCCTGGCAGGATGGTACAGTTGAATGTAGACGGGAAGCAACAACATTGATTCCGATTGAGACCCCTGGCGATCAAGAATTTGTCCCTGAGCAGTATGTGGTGGAGAAGGCTTCAGATGATGATGATAATAACACAACTGAACCTAAGCGTGTTGGGGTTGTTAAAAGCGTCAATGCAAAAGAACGTACTGCTTCTGTGAGATGGTTGAAGCCGCGTCTAACGGCAGAAGAGCCTCGTGAGTTTGACAAGGAAGAAATTGCAAGTGTTTATGAGCTAGAGGTCCATCCCGATTATGACTACTGTTATGGGGATGTTGTTGTTCGGCTGTCACCTGTTACCATGGCCTTACCAGCATCTTCTGAGGCAACAGAGCAAGACGATGGGCACCAAGATGCAGAATATCATCAAGAAGCTAAAGTCCATGATAAGGAAGAAAACGAAGTTGATACGAACATTCCGGAGCTCTCATGGGTTGGAAATATTACTGGACTTAAGGATGGTGATATTGAAGTAACATGGGCTGATGGAATGGTCTCAACGGTACGTCCACCTCAAATAATCTATTCACTTACAAACCCCTTGCTGGTCTGGCTTTTCCTCATTATATGATTCGGAACATGTGCAAATGTTTGAGTGCTTTACTACACTTGATGTTCTAGTTTAGAACTCTTTTGTTTTATTTCGATGGTCTGATGGCACTTTTATGAGAATTAGTCTATAATATATGCAAATTAGTTCTTTTTTTACGAGACTCTCTGCCTCTGAGCGAGAATAAACTCTTCTATTTTTTGAACTGATGGCACTTTTCCTGCAAACAAGGCTAAGTATTTATTAATTTTACTTTTCGTTTTCTTTTGGTTTCTCCTAGGTTGGCCCTCAAGCAATTTATGTAGTTGGTCGGGACGATGATGAATCAATTGCTGCAGAAAGTGAAGCAAGTGATGCTGCTAGTTGGGAAACTGTAGACGACGACAATGGTGGTGCTCCTGAAGAGGTTTGTTTTGTAAAGAAAACGTTACTGGTTCTTTTTGCCTAAACCCAGAACATTATGTTGCACAATCATTTTCTACGAATTAATGAGAATCGTTGATTTACAGGATCTTGGAAGGGGTAGTTTTCTTGAGGAAAACTCTGATGCAGGAAACAATGGTGAGAATGATTCTGGGAGGAATGGTGCCCTAGCTCTCCCACTAGCTGCAGTTGAATTCGTGACTCGAATGGCTAGTGGAATCTTTTCACGTGGACAGAAAGCTGAAGATTCTTCCAGTTCTAGTCTCACAGATGACAATGGATTGACGAACTCTTCCCACGAGAGGGGTTCTTTCCTTGATGATCATAGTCCTACAAATTTCAGTGCCACTGATAACTGTGATTTAGAGGGAACAGTTGTAGAAAATGAAGCAGTGGAAAGATCAGAGGGTGAAAAATCTGAAGAGCCAATACCTTCTGAAAGTGATAGTTGCAGTTTCAAACGCTTTGATATATCACAAGATCCTCTGGACCACCATTATCTTGGCTCAGATGAGCAGGTAGGTCAAGTACTTTACACTTCAGATGATTCCCGTAGAAAACGGTTTCTTCACGTTACAGTTGATATTTGAAACTTGAGTTTGAATCTTAAAGTGTCTTATCAAACTTGCAGAAAACAAAGGAAAGACGGTGGTTCAAAAAGGTTGATCAAGACTGGAAAATACTTCAGAACAATCTTCCGGGTAAGATTGTATAGATGTGCAGTTAAATCATTCACCAGTGTTTCATGATTGGTAACTTCTTATTGGAAAGAAATTCATTTACCTTTAACAGATGGAATATTTGTTCGAGTTTACGAAGATCGAATGGATCTGTTAAGGGCGGTTATAGCTGGGGCTTATGGAACACCATACCAAGATGGTCTCTTCTTTTTTGATTTTCACCTTCCATCTGACTACCCTAGTGTGCCACCGGTAAGAGTTTCTAGTTTTAGTATTGCTTGTTGCACACAACGCAAGTGAATCCATTTTAAAATTATGTTCTGTCTGCCTTTTCGTTCTGCAGTCGGCACATTACCATTCTGGTGGTTGGAGGTTGAACCCCAATCTGTATGAAGAAGGCAAGGTCTGTCTTAGCCTTCTTAATACGTGGACAGGCAGAGGAAATGAAGTCTGGGATCCCAAATCATCTAGCATCCTTCAAGTCCTTGTTTCACTCCAGGGATTAGTGTTGAATTCAAAGCCTTATTTCAATGAAGCCGGGTATGATAAGCAGATAGGAACTGCAGAAGGAGAGAAAAACTCACTGGGGTATAACGAGAATGCCTTTCTTCTAAATTGTAAAACCATGATGTATCTTATGCGGAGACCACCAAAGGTAAGGAGAAGAACTCTGCTTCTCTTTCTTTTACTCCATTACATTGATTTTTTTTTGTATTTTTCCCTAACCTTCCTTTGCTTAACTTGTGTTGAAATCTGTAGGATTTTGAAGAACTCATCAAAGATCATTTCAGAAAACGCGGTTATTACATCTTGAAGGCATGTGACGCCTACATGAAAGGATATCTAATAGGTTCTCTCAGCAAAGATGCCTCGGTTATTGATGAAAGCTGCAGTGCTAATTCAAATTCGGTTGGTTTTAAGCTTATGTTGGCTAAGATTGCGCCAAAGCTATTCTCAGCGCTGAGTGAGGTAGGCGCTGACTGCAATGAATTCAAGCATCTTCAGCAGCAGCAATAACACAAGCCTCAAAGGATATACACCAATTATATTGCCAATTAACCAAGTGAAGGTTTTGTGGCTTCTTTATTATTACAAGTTTTGAACTCAGATATGTCTGAAATGTGCGGGTCAGAGTTTTTTTTTGAGTTATGCAAGAATTGCATGTTCCTGAGTTGTAACCCCATCTGCTCCAGCAATATTGACAAAGTTTTTTTTGGCTGTTTTGGAGTTTGCTTAAAAGTTTTAGGGGTGTACACTACAACACTTGTTTTGTCATATGGATAATTAACTTCAGACAGATTATTTCAAATGAAGTTATTTTGCTTTTATAGTGTTCCATGTGAATCTACCACAGTCCATGTTTATAGTATTGGATACAGGAATTTCTCTCGAACTGTCATTCCTTTTTTTTTTATTATCTGATGAAATGGAAAAAGACCTTTGAAGTGTATTTGCGCAGATTTTAATGTTTCTTTCTCATGTAAAGAAACACATCTTGGTAGCTCAGGGAACATGTTCCTTATTGGTTTTGGTAATGGTTGATGTGTTGGTGGTGATGGTGAGCGCTCTGATTCATCTGATGATCATGTAGTTGATGATGACCGCCGTGATGGTGGTGATCATCATAGTGTTGATAGCCAACTTCGTTCTTTTCGTTTTGTATGGAACCAGTTGCCATCTGATCATCATGCCATCCTCTAGATGTGTTCCTGGTTATTTCCAGCAACGAGTTTCTCACATGTTCAGCTGGCACCATCTCGCTATCGTTTTTCTGTAAAATGAAGAAAAAAAAAAGAACCATATAGATTTGGTCATTGTTTCTTCATTAAGCAGGTCCTTCAGATCATACCTCGACTTTAAAGACATTGGAGACAAGACTGAGGAAACGAGTCGTGTTAGCATTTGTGACCTCAAGTCCAAGAGAATCAAGTGCCTCCATTAGCCTTGTGAAGCCTCCTGGTTTGTATTCACAAATCACCTTTACGAAAAACTCTCTGCCATCTAAGTGAGCCACGTCCACTTGCGGCTGAAACCCCTCACCCAAAACATAAAACCAAAATCATCAGCATGTGGTGTTGAGAGTTCGATATATATATAGAAAGGTGAGAGTTTATGTTCTAACTTCCATTTCTTGTCCTTTATCATTGCAGTTCTCAAGATCAACATCTTGTTTCATGTCAGGAAGATTCGAGTTACACGAAAGCCCCTGGTGAAACCCAGTGAGCACTGTCCCGTTCATGCTCATCCCTCCTTGCTGCCTATTAGATCCATCCTCAGTCTCTGAATTATCTTCAAGCTCGTCTTGAAGCTCCTTTGCCTCATTCTGCAACTCCTTAACGTAGTTGATAGCGTCACCAAGAATCGATGCCCTATCCAACTTCCATGCCACAAAAAACTAGCTTCAGCCAAGAAAGAAAAACAAGAAACAAACCTTATCGTTATTCTATGTACCTTAGTTATCCTGGGAACAAGCGACCTGAGAGCGTAAAGCCTATCGTTAAGCTTCTTCCTCCTCCGTCTCTCAGCATGCAGGTTCTTAGCTTGAGTATGTTTTCCTGTCTTTTTCTTACACTTTGGATCATCTTCATCATCAATCTGGTCGCTACAATCCGAACCAGTTGCGTTCTCATTCATTTCCTTATCGTTACCAACTTGCTGTTCGTTCACAAGCAAGCTAGCCTCGCCCATCACTGACATCCCCTCTTCTGCCACCGTGTTAAAAGGGTTCATGTTGTTACCATTCTCCGGGAGATCATACCCCAAGGTTTGATGATGGTGATCATAATCACTCTTCATCTTCAAATGTTGTTGCGACTCGTAATCATTCATCTGAGGCAGGAAGTTGAGACGGATTTGATCAGCTGAGATATCGTATGGCGATGGGAGATTCATCATCTCTTCATCCTTTGATGAACCCTTTTGATGGATGTCACCAGGTAACAACATCCCATACGGCTTGGACTCGACCTCATCCCCTACCATCATGTTGATCGTTACGGTTTCATCCATCAACATGTTGCAATGCCCCATTACAAAGTCCACCACGTTCTGATCTTCAGCGACCTATTATACGTTACACACATCATGACAAACCAAGGCATTTTTTAAAACTTATACAACACTTGAAACAACCAAGAGACGTTTAATTACACATACATGTCTGGTTGCAAAGAGCTCCACTAATCCTCCCGGTATAGGAACCAAAACCCTAGTACAAATTGTTTCCTGGATTTTTAAAATACTGATGTTTTTTAAGAGTTCTTGTTCTTGTAGATCAATCATGTGACTGGTGATGCTTCAAACTAGAAAATTGGATAATACCTGCATAAAACCTGGTTCTGAGCTCTCAGTTAACCAACCGGTCTGGTTAGTCAGAAGAGTCTCCGCATATATCCTATAACACAAGTCCATTTTTTCCATCTCTAGATATATCATATGAAACAAACAATATAGTCTTATGTGCGCCGCATGTATATATGTTCATACCCGGAATCAAGAGGGATGGAAGAAGGAAGATGGGAAAGAACTTCACAAGATTTGGTTCGAGGATGATGGAACATTACATCTCTACAACTTCCGAAGCTAAACTCTTCTGTTCCAGCTTCCTCTATGAGCTGTGTCCCACCACAACAACATCCCATCCACTTCACAAACCTGTCTCCTCCCAAACCAAAAAGGAAACAATGTGACGAAAGAGATTCTTTAAAACTTTATTGCATTGAAGAACTAAATTAACCTTTGGTCCTCGTTTAGTCTCCAAAGAACACAATAGTCCCAAGCTCTTGCACCCACAAGAGGCCTTAATTTCTCCAACAAGTTTTGCATATTACTCTCCATTTCTCAAAATGATTACTACACAAAATAAGAAAAAATATTTTTTTTTAATATATCACACCTATATATAAAGTCCCAAAACGGCAAAGATCCCTTCAAACAGTATTGTGCCAATATTTTTAATGGTTTTGTTTGTCTACAAAGGAGAAATTTGAGATGGCATAAATAATTAGAAAAGAAAAAGATGCATCATTCACATGATTTTAAACTAAAGATAGAGCTACAGTATCATGAAAATATAAGCCAACAAGAAACTACACAAGATTCTTGAAAGAATATTCCTCAAAAATCTTGTGAATGTTGAAACTTGACAAGACAAAGCAACAGCTAGGAAAAGAAGACAAGAGACTGCAAGAAATTAAAGAAGAAGAGAAATAGAAGCTAGTTACATTCATACAAGGTTTTTTGCTTTTCGTGTAAAATAACGTCACCAATAACTTTTTATATATGTGTGATAATTTTCTTGCTTTCTCTGTTAGGAGAGATTAATTGTGGCTTTGGTAGGTAAAGTGCAAGACATGCATGACGATCAAGTATACATGTATATACGAATATGAGATATATAATAAATACATTAAAAATAGAATTGGAATGATGAAAAGCGAAGATTGCATGACAAAAGGTAACGTGCAAAACCCTAACTACCTTTGTTGAGAGGTTCTCTTCGTACCGTTTTGGTTATGCATTCTTCTTCTGGCGTCTCAACAACTATTTTTGCTTTTCTTCTTTGTTATTTTATTTATTCGATTTATTTTCTTTTTCTTTTGGGGGAAATTTCGATTTATTAAAAAGTATCTAACAAAACCAACATAGTTTAAGTGGTCATTGATTTTTTTTTTAGTTTCAACGTAAATATGTTCTCATGTCTTGAGAGATAACATTCACATAATTAGCATGTAGACTTATACTGTTACATGAGTTGACAATAAAGTGAATAGCGTACATATTTTATTATATATGTACATAATTATGTTTAGTTTTAGTGGGAAAATATGGCTTTGTCTCCTTTTCAATATACATAGATCCAACTGTCCACCTTTTATGAAGCTGAAATCCGATTACGTAACAAACCACTCCCATAGTCCGACGTAAGTTTCCGCGTCCTGATAAGTCTCTCATCAACAGTGAATGAGTTACATAGTTATTTTGTCTGTAAAAGTTATCTTGTTCTTTTTAACTTTTTTTGTGGCTCTCTACAACACAATTGCTTTCATTAGCTGCTTAGATACTTAGGATTTGATCTTCAAAGCCATGTATCTCCCTGCATCATTATTGATTTAATGAAGATTCACATACTTAACCCAAAAAATGGTTTACCAGTGATCTAAGAGCACTCCTAATGGAGGATTATTTGTGTCAAAATTGTGGTTAGAAAAGCCACAGAATAGTCATAGACAAAAACGTAGCTACAAATAGACACACTATAAAGTATTCATAGAATAAAACACAACTAACATCATAGGTAATCGATAAAAATATCTTGTTGTCATGATTTAGATACAAATTGTTTCGTGATTTTTTATATAATAACCACGAGTTAGAAAAGCCACGGTATAGTCATCGACAAAAACGTAGCTACAAATAGACACATTATAGCTATGATTTGTTTGTGACAAAGTAGTCATAGAATAAAACACGACTAAAATCATAGATAATCGATAAAAAAAAAAAATTTGTCATGATTTAGTCACAAATTGTTTCGTAACCTTTTATATAATAACCACGGATTAGAACTAACTCACGGAATAGTCATCGACAAAAACATAGCTACAAATAGACACATTATAGATACAATTTGTTTGTGACAAAGTAGTCATAGAATAAAAGACGACTAAAATCATAGCTAATCGATAAAATATATTTTTGTCATGATTTAGTCACAAATTGTTTCGTGAGTTTTTTTATATAATAGCCACCAGTTTACTACAAATTTTTGCGATAAACTAATAAACTTCTATTAAATAATGTATACAACGTTAAACAAAATTATATACAAGTGAAAATACATAATTTATAGATACAATTTTAATTCTATTAAATAAAATTTTGTAAATAAAAATAGTTACAAAATTTCTAATTCATTAGTACAGTTTTATGACTATTTTTTGGTATTTTATCTACTGATTTTTATTTCTGCCCCCATACAAATAATTTCTAGATCCGCACAGCCACTGAGGAGAAGGTTTACAAGACAAAGAGACATCAAGGTGGTGACTGCGAGTGACGTCCACATGGTCTTGGACTCTTGTTGATCTATGGATTTGTATGATTTTTTTTTGTTCTCTATTAATCACCGGCCACATATATCGATTTTTTATTTTATTTTCATAAATTATTTTCGTTTTTCTTAGTTCAAAAAATATTATAGTTACTTTTCTTTTCTCGTCATGGTAAATTTACACTCCTTTCATTTTATTTTAATTGTCGTTTTAGACTTTTGTATACAAACTAAATTTTTTTATATATTTTATAAATAAAAACATCATAACGTATATATTTAACCATATTTAAACCGACAGAAAAATAAACAGGAGAATATAAGAAATTATGTAGCATATAAAGTTGATAAATTTTATATTGAAATTTTAAAACAGCATTTACTTTGAAATGAAAATTGTACTTTGACAACTAATATAAAACAGAGAGAGAGTACATATTTTCAGTAACTGATTATTTTATTAATTATTTTTGTTGAAAATATTAATGCATGCAGTCACTCTAATTAATGTTGTAATAAGTAGATGGCATTTTAAAAATGTTGAAGTAAGTAGATCTATTTCTCCATCATTAAAAAGTGAAAACAAAAATAATGTGAGGTGCATGTGATTTCCATTGAAAAGCGAATCCATGATTATATTTTTATCAGAATCAATATATATATTCTGTCCGAAATCAATATTATATATATTTGTGAAAATACTATACATCAAAGGAGATAATTAATTAATATAAAAGTAATTATAATATCACAAAATAGTAAAACAGCATTGTATGCACAAATTTTACAAATTCATAGTATCTAAGTTTGATAAAAATGACAAATTCTGGCTAAAAATATTTATTTGATCAAAACACTGATATAATTAGTTATTTGCTGAAAAGATATGGAATACTATAACGAGCAGAACATAAAGATATCTCCATAAACAAAGCCAAAAAGGGAATCAAATCCGAACAAGGACAACTTAATCAAATCAAACCACAAATAAATACTACTAAGAAACAATAGTAAGTTAGAATTACTGAACGAAGCAATAATACTTACGCAATTTTTATAGTAACCAAAACCCAAATCTAAAGAGTATAAATATAATATATAGTAGATACCTCCACAACTAAAAATAATCGCAAAGACGAGTCAAGCAATGAGCCTATATAAAAGCGAAGAAACTAGAACAGAGAAATCCCTGAAGAGAAGCGGTAGCACCACGACACCAATACTAGTAACTATCTCAACTAGCCAAGCTGAACAGGAACTACCACAGATACGAGGAACACGATCTGATAAATTAAGAAAGTCCCAGGAAACTAACATGGCGTCCTCCCAACTCAAAGAAGCAACAAAACAAGCAAAACCGAACCAACAAAAGAAGCAAAACCGAAATAAGAACAAATCAGCACCTACACGTTTGTGTGACGAATCAAGAAAAAATGTACTACACCACCATCCACAAAAGAGATCCGGACCTGCAACTTCAGCACAAGGAAGAAGATTATCATATCTGAAACTTTATACCTCACCTGCTCCCATAAAAGCTCCCTATCACCGTAAAGCGAAATCTTGAAGAATTACAACTAAATACATGAGAACCACATGAAAAATAGGAGGCGAGACCGGCTTCAATACTGTCAGAGCCATCAAAACCAGTCTCATGCAAGCTTGGCGGCATTGCTACTTGCTAGGGTTTATCACAGCAGAGGAGTTCAGAGCTTTTTAGCAATCGAAGAAAGCGTTTAGACTAACAAAACTCTGAAGTCTGAACATTAAATAATGAATAGTGTTACTTTATATTTTGAATATTACTGTTCATTTCTTATATTTGGTGTAACATATAGCTTATCATTGTAAATTATTTTACTTTATAAATATCATTTAGAAAAAATAGAATATTATTAGATATATTTTAAATAATTATTTTATCAATTTGATTTTGAACACCAAGATACTTTCTTCTCTTAAATAACAATGTAGTGCATAGTGCATAGTTTTTGTTAGATATAGTGCATATAGTGCGATGTGCTTGCTTTCTAACTTATAGTTTTTTTGTTAGATATAAAATCAAATTATTCTTTGCAAAATGTATATATATTCTTTTAACAAAATATAAATCTAGCATATGTAGAAAAATGTTCATTTACAAAAAAAAAGTTAAAAGAAGTTATATATATATTTACCAATATAATCATTTAAGTGAATCATTTTGGTTAAAATAATAAATTGAAATGAAAAGAGTGAAAAAAATATGTGATAAAAGGTAAAAAAAAAGGAAAAATGTTATTTATAGTTTGGTATTAATATATAAATATGCAGAGAAAATTCACATTAACTTTTTCTAAAAATATATATTTTGGCTAAATCTGCTAAGTTTTCCATTAATGAATTCATTTTGAGTTAAAAGAAAAACAATATCTCACACGTGCCCAATAAAGTAATAAAATTGGTTAAATAAGTAGGTATGAACAGAAAGAAGCCTTCTCGGTAACCACTTTCTTCGTCTCTCTCTGTTGTTGTCAGCTTCTAGAAGGCCATTTCATTGATTGTAACGTCTGCATTTCTCATGCGCAAATTAAATGAATAGTCTCAGTCAATCTCTTCGAATCTTCAACCCTTCTCTTTACAAAAGGTTTCGGTCAAATCACATCACCTCTTCTTATATAAGTTAGTAAATTCGTACAACGATCAACGAAACTCTATTTCGCTTCCATCTTCTCCGCTCAGGACCTTTCTTCACCACCACCGTTCCCTAGGTATCTTTTTATCTCTCTCAAGAAAGATCGGTGCTTTATTAGTATTACAAAGATCATTGCGGTCGGCCTGGACACATGTCTTAAATGATTGTCTGATTGGAGTTGTTGTTGTGGGGATTGCCTGATACAATATTATAAGTTTCTTCAATGTATATATGTATTAGAAAAAGTTATCATCTTTTTATTTTTTGAAGATATAAGTGAAACCAGAAAGGGCATCCAGTGGAGTTGTTGTTGTATGAGTTGTAACCATTTTTTTTTTGATCAAAAGGTTGTAACCATTTTAATATTTGAATTTGAGGTCTAAAGTCTAGACCTTTTTGCATACCCTGCATTGACTTTTGTTCAACCCACCAACAAAAAGTAAAAAAAAAAACTTTATTTGTTTGGTTCTTTTCTACAATTCATGTTGTTGACAAAGCTCCTTCTTATTGCAGTTCTTGCATCTGGTTTTGAATCTACACATTAAGATATGGATACAAATAGGAAAATTCACCCGGATTGCAAATACTCTGCAAACCCTTTCCATGAATGTGCTTCAGATTGTTTAGAGAAGATTGCTCAAGGCCGTGGAAAGAAGACTTCAAAAAAGCAAGGTACCTTTTTAACTTTCTCTCTTCTTAGGGACTTGATGATGTGTCCTTCATTGATTGATTCTTGAATTGTTTATTACAGCTGCGACGAACTTTAGCCTACCAGAGAGTTTAGGTAAGAAAAAGGTGGGATCACAGCCACCTTCACCTCTCAACACAAGGCCATATCAGAACGGTACCGCAAATTCACCAAGGGTTCATCAGTCAAGACCTTCACCAGTAGCTGTAACGAAGAGGTCAACAGTTGCAGAAACCAACTTCTCTTTCCATTCTCTATCTTCTGATGACGTCCCTATTAACCTCAACGGTCAACATGATTCTTTTAACCATAAGCCAGAGAAGCCGTCGCAGATGGTTCCTCTATCCCCAAACAACATGGTATTTCTAACTTATCATTAAGTCTAGCTTTTTTGGATTTTATTATTTTCGAAAATATTTTTTTAATATATTTAATAAACAATTAAGTAAAATTATTAATATCAAACATATAATATTAGGAGACCCATAGAGTCTTAGGTTACTAGGTCTGAATAGTAACATAGGATGAATCTTGCAAGTAAAGAGTGTCATCTAAACATGTTCTGTTTTGTTATAATATTCTTGGTCAGGCTGATCGTAGCAAAACCGTATCACCAACACCTCGAGAACATGAACACAACGGTAAGAATGACACAGCCAGTGAGATTAGTGAGTTCAACTTTGTAAGCCCTCCAAGGTCTTACGCCAACGATGATGATGATGATGAGAACGGAGTAGAGCTCGACCTTCAATCAGTAATGTCAGACTCGTGTGTTTCGGTTGGAAAGTACCGTGTGAACTCTAGTGTCTCCACAATCCTAAGGTCAATCATAGACAAACACGGAGACATAGCTGCAAACTGCAAGCTAAAATCAGCATCGATGAGGTCCAGATACCTAGAGTGCTTATGCTCATTGATGCAAGAGCTTGGGTCAACCCCGGTCGCGCAGTTGACCGAACTAAAGGTGAAAGAGATGCTTGCGGTTATTAAGGACTTGGAGTCAGTGAACATGGATGTTGGCTGGCTAAGGGCCGTTCTTGAGGAGTTTTCTCGGTTCCAAGAAAACGCAGACTCGGAGAAAGAGAGGCAAGAAGGATCAGTGAGGTCTAAGAAACAAGAACTGGAGATTCATGAAGCAGATTTGGGCAGGATGGAGGAGGAAGTAAGGGAAGCGAGGTTGAAGGTGGAGGAGATGAAGGCGGAGCTGGCTGAGCTTGAGACAGAGAGGTTGCGGATGGAAGAGATGGGATTTAAGGTTGATAAGTTTAGAGGGAGGTCGTTTCTTGATGAGCTTCTTTGATGTTAATAAGAGTAATTAAACTAAATTAGTGTAATGTTTAATTAAAATTTGATAATGTTCTTTAATCTTGATCAAAAGGTGAACGATACTACGGTTGCTAGTGAGTGGTCTAAATATTCACCGAGAGTATTATTTTCTTGTTTGATTCTTTTGTATCTGTAAGAATTATTTACTTTGTACGTTATTTTATTTTATTTATTTATTTTTATTTTTTTTATTTTTTACAACAAAAGTCTAAAGAGAAACTAAGTAGATTCCTCATCCAAGAGCCACTTCGAGAGAATCGAATCAACATAAACCATAGTTGCAGGCTGATTTCTAGCACCTCGTGCTAGTTTATCCGCCATTGTGTTTTGTGCCCTCGGAATATGCTGAATAGTAAAAGGATGAAAAAATTCCTTACATCGCAGAAACTCCTTCATATGTGTAGTGAACGCCGGTCATTCTGTTGGTGTAGACACCATCTTCACCAGTTGAGAGCAGTTGGTTGCAAAAAAAAAAGAATAATTATTTACTTTGTTTTTATTAACACGTTTCTGAATATTAATGTAACCTCATATATCTTACTCCCCTAATTTCACAAAGATTGTCAACTCATATATATTAATTAAGAAACATTAACGATCTTTTTTGTATCCATGTGTCATTTCTAAGATGATTCTTAGAATCATTAGAAAAATATGATTGTCCATCTAATTATATAATAAGTTTTTTTATTAAATTAACCATAAATTCATTATTAATAATTTTATTATTTTTTAAATAAAAGTTACGGAATTTCCTAATGTGGCTAAAGTATATATGACAATTATTGATTTTGAATAATAAAGATTTGATAAAAATTAATGTATCTTCTATCATATTTATTTAATTTTAAATTATTAAAATGAATTAAACAACCACATTAACCATATAATAAAAATTTAGATTTTTCTGTATATGTTATATTTTGAAGTTTTAAAAACGACTATAAATTATTAAAACTGTTAAAAGTCTCACATTCAAATTTTGTGATCCATGGTTTAATTTTTTTTATTACACAATACAAATGATTAAAAAATCATATAAGTAAAAAGTATAATTTAATTAATTATTAAGATTAAAAGAGATGTATATATATATATATATCATTTTAAATGAAACTATATTCCATACAAAAACATAAATATTTTACTTTCGTATTTTACTTTGAACATATTTTTTTGAAAAAAAGTTTGTATGACCATTGACAACTTAATTAAAAAAAATTATAAATTACTAAAACTATTAATGTCACAGTGAAAATTTTGTTACTAGTAATTTAAAGTTTTTGCTATAAAATATACAAATGATAAAGAAATTATATGAGTAGAAAATATCATTTAATAGACATTAATATTAAAAATATACTATGTATCTTAATATCATTTAAATTTAATTACATATCATATCCAATAAAAAAATATTATTGTGTGGATTAATAAAATTAATTATATGTTTACACCAATTTAATTATATTTATAATAGTTATTGACTTTTAATTATTTAATATATATTTATCATTTCATAATATATAAAAATATATAATACATAAAATAATATAATATATATATATATATAATGTTCTTCTCGCCTAAGGGATCTTAACCTAGTTTTCTGAATATTAGTGTAACTTCATATATATTACTCCCTTCGTATATTTCTAAATATTAATATATTTCTGAATATTAATTTAACTTTGTATTATAATTTTCGACAAAAAATCGTCAGGACAAAAAAAAATCATCAAAAATTATTCTTAGTGAAACCTAAATGGTTGGAAATTTTTTGAAAAAAAAATCTCGATCATCAGAAGTTATTCTGGACTAACTTTAAATTGTTGAGAAAAACCTTGATGAATCTATGTCGATTGGGACAATTTTTGACAAACATGAGTTGTTAAGAATTTTTTTCCGACGATTAATAATTCGTCGAATATTTTTCTAATGCAGGTCCGTCAAATTTTGTTTCCAATCGACTTAGGTCCGTCAATTTTTTTTTTTTGAGATTTTTGTCTAATTTTCCAATGAATTATTTTGTCGGATATTCGTTAAAAAAATGGTCATTGAAATTTGTCGATGTCTTCTAACAAATTTCTTATGAGATTTTTATTCTAATAAGTAGATTCGACGAAAATGTATTCATCAGGGAGCGTGTGGTCATCAGGATCAGGCCCGGCTATATTTCTTGTGTATTATGATTATCTGAGGAGAAGATGAATAGGTTCGACATAAGTGCGGACCAACCTTCTAACAAAATAAATATCTAAACTATATTTCTTAGTTTTTTATTTATGTATGATCATGAATCAAATGAAAATTTAACTATTCCTAAGGTTAGGGTTTATTGTTTTCTCCACCGGTTTAGTTGATACTGATTGAATTTTCAAGTAAACCAAAACAAAACTTATACATATATTGGATATATTGATTTGATTATACCAACCGGTCTAAACCTGGTTAAGTTAACCAGTCCTCAGTCTTCATACTTACTAGTTATTAGCCTCGTTTGTCTCTCCACTCTTACATAACTTTTCAAAAAGCAAATCTAAATTCTTCCAAGATGAACCAGTCTCTTGGATAAGTGCTGCTTTAGCCATTTTTGAGTATTCTTTTACATTCTTTCTTGATGTTTTCCCCGTTTCTCCTTCCATTAGTTCTTCAACCTGTAAAATAAAAATAGTTACATAAAAACATAAGATATATATATATATATAGTGATTAATGATTAATAATATATGTTGTAATTTGTTAGATCTATGAATAAAATAAAATCAAAATAACCATTTATGTAATCATCATCTAGATACCTTTCGACTTAGTTCCTCTCTTGTCACGAGTCCTTGCACATTCCCACATTGGGTTTCAACTCTTACACCAACCTTTATCTCTTCCACTACCATCTTCGCATTCAGTGGTTGCTCGGCCATCATCGGCCAAGCCAACAACGGGACCCCAACGCATATACTCTCTAGTGCTGAGTTCCATCCACAATGACTCAAGAAACCTTTGACACTTTCATGTGACAAAATCTCCCACTGGTCCACCCAATCTCTCACTATCATCCCAGTCTCTCTTATTCTATCTTTGAATCCTTCTCCAATAATCTCTTCCACGTCTTTTCTTGTGACCCATAAAAAGTTTACCTTGAAAATCATACACCATGAAATAAATAATAAATTAGTACTTATTCAACATATATTTCATATGTAATCATATCTTACACTTAAAACCTTACTTGAATAGTCAGTATTTAAACAACATAAAATATGATATAGTATAGTTTACTGGCTTGTATTGATATCGATACACATCACCATTCATATACAAATTCGCATGATGCATGTTACTGATTTGGAATTAGGTCGACGCAAGGCCTACGAGTCTACTTTAATGGTTTAATAGGCAAACTTGTATTTTGTAGACATTGCACGGCATCAATTATTTATTTACAGATTTTATGTCTCACGTCATCTATTGTGATCCACACAAAAAACAAACTACCTAGTACAATCAAAACACGTCATATAATACAATGTTTATTGTATCAATCGAGACTTGCTTTTATAAACTTAAGGCCAACTTGTAGCCACACTATAAATTAAAGTCATGGAATTCAGTTGACAAAAGTATTACGTCTACTTAATTAAAGTATTAACGCCTAATATACATAATACATGTGTGTATGTCTCCAGACTCCTTTCAATCAAAACCGTTTCTATATATTTTGTAACTATAGTATTTGGATTGCATCATGGTCTATAGTTATGTGTACGTACCTTGGAATCTTCTAAGCCTAAAGCTAGTTCCTTGAGTTGCTTGTTTGATATCTCTGCCTGTGTTCCAAACGCCACGTACAAGACTGGACGTCCTTCCTCTCCTTTCTGGTCCAACCAATGAATCCAATCCGGTTTAGCACGCTCCGGTTTAGGGGGATCAGTCAAACACAATGGCCCAATACACCACGACTTTGGTGTTTCGGAGTTGTTGTTGTAATCCACAAATGTTGTCTCAAGCTCGTAGAAGCTATTTACTAGAAACCCATGACTTGTCGTTATCGACATGATTTGGTCCATGAATAATTCGGCCGCTGGACCAGATTGGTTATCAAGGTTGAGCTCGCACTTCTTAACCCGTATCCATGGAAAGTCCGGTACAGTGACCGGTTCTGTATCAGATTTAGTGTCCGGTTCGGTAAAGAGTTTATGTTTGAACGCTGAGATGGAGACGGCAGAGGCATAAGAGTTCATGCCGTAGAAGACCAATCTTGGAATCTTGAACTTAGCTGCAGATTCCGATGTCCACCAGAGGAATCCATCGGAGACCATGAAGGAAACTTCTGGAAGATTCTTTAGTGATTCTTCAAAGAAAGGTTGGAGAAGCTTTGTGGCGCGCGTGAAAGGTACAAAAAGTGACATGGAAGGGAGCTTGTCGGTGCTCTCGACGCCGGAAGGGATGCCGGAGATATTTTCCGGGAAAGGGAGAGAGATGACATTGATCACCGGCGTGTCGGAGAGGAAGTCGGAGACGAAAGGTTGGTTCTTAGGAGTGGTGAAGACTGTGACGGTGACGGAGATAGTTGATTGTTTACGGCGGTGACGGAGGAGGAGACGGGCGAACTGGAGGAGAGGGATTGTGTGGCCCTTGGACATGTAAGGAAAGAGAACCACATGATGTGTTGACACTGCCATTTTGTTATCTCTTATGTTTCTGACGTTGTGTTCGCATGCTTTTATATAGGACGTTGTCCTCGCATGCTTTTGAATAAATTATTAGTTACTTATATTGTTTAATAATGTAATATAGATTGCATTGATAACAACTTATCTATGTACATGTTAAAGCAAAAAATGCATATGCACATGCGAAATGTGACACAGCTTTGCATATTCTATACGCCTAATAAAGTAATAATGTGTGTATAAAATATATCGTACACACTTCTAGAAAATGTTACATAAAATATCAAATTCTAAGCAAATTATACGAAGTTCAACTAACTAATTTCAGTTTCAGATTTGTTAGATTTTTTCCATATTTAAATAGTGAGTTTCATTAAGAAGAACTATGTTTCGTTGTTCACAATTGATCGATCCTATGCCAACATGAAACTTTTCCTTCGCTTCCAAAATTTAAATGGTTAATATATATATAGATCATTCAGTTTTTAAATTGATCAAAAATAAAATTGATCATTTACCCCTGAATATATCAAATCCTAAAAATATCAGGACCAATTGCTTAAATAATTTTAAAGTTCATACTACACTTTATTTAGTATATGTGTGTAAAGTTGATCTTTGGTGTAACACTGAGAATGATTTTTAGGACTCTGGACATAAACAAAAATGTCAAAAATGGTTCCATTAAATCAAAAGATAGGGTTGGGAATAGATGCAAATTCTGGGAATATAATAGTCTTATCTTATCGATATCTGATACTTTTTCTTCTTTTGATATCTCTCATACTTTACTTAATACGTTTTTAATATGTGCAACAGTGCATGTGAAGAAGCGGTCAAATATAGTTATGATTCTAAAGTTTTTAAATTTTTAAAAATAAATGTATAAATTAGAGTATAAAACATTAAATTTTTAATTACATTTATAAATTTATGATCTCTCATTTCAAAAAAAAATACAGATATTAATAGCACTAATAATTTTTAAAATTAAATCATCATCTTATATATATATTGTTAATATTTTTTGAATATGGCTTAGAAA
This sequence comes from Brassica napus, assembly GCF_020379485.1. Classification (NCBI taxonomy): domain Eukaryota; kingdom Viridiplantae; phylum Streptophyta; class Magnoliopsida; order Brassicales; family Brassicaceae; genus Brassica; species Brassica napus. The sequence goes on along the minus strand of NC_063436.1, from coordinate 21,397,925 downwards.
GAATTTGAGATGTGATGGAGATTTCTTCGATTGTTGAGCAAAGTCTATAGATTCTCTGGAACTCTTCTAGAAACCAATGTTTAGGTCATATGATGCAGTTGCTAAAAAAAAGGGTCATATGATGCAATTGACATAGACATAGACGTGAAAATATTACCGTTAGGGTTCATGTTGGCTACTGTTAAAACTCACGTTGGATACTCATATTGTAGAGGATATGTCTTTTTATTTTTGAAACTTAGGATGTGTTGTTGTTCATTCAAAATCAATTCCACTAAGTGATAGAAGATTAGGGTGTTAGCACTCGTAGCTTTTTAGATTAAGTCTTTGAAGATTTGATGATCACATCGCTGATTTCATTATATGTCTTGTAATCAATCACCAATGAAACGTTTTTAATAACTTACCATTGCATTGGGGATATATCTATATATGGCGAATTCAGATCAAATAATTAACAACGGCATGAGGAAGGAGCTTACTTGTGATATTCACCAATCGAGAAGTAACTGCATTTACTATAACCAGCAGCATCCAATTTTAACTAGGAAGTAACGTTAGATATTTTTTGTCGATGAAACGAGCCAACATGACGTACAGAAAGTAAGCTTCTAGAAAAAGGGATTATATATAACGTTAGATATTTTTTGTCGATAAAACGAGCCAACATGACGTACAGAAAGTAAGCTTCTAGAAAAAGGGGTTATATACACGTATATATCTTTAAAAAAAATAAATACACGTATCTAGAAAATATTGATGTGAAGGGAATAAAGTTGGATGAATTTTGTGAATATTCATATTAGACCCTGATATTAAACTTATAACTATTTTACAGTAGAAAAGTTTTTGATGGTATTAGTTACATTCAATATTATCAGGATTCAGGAATAATCCTGCAAGATCGTGGGGGGGGAGTAAAGATAAATATATGTGCTTAATTTGTGTCTGCATGTTAGGTTATGAAAAAATACAGAAGCAATATTATACTATAGTCTATGTAGTTTAGTTAAGTTCTGTTACACACGAAGTCACAACAATTGGTAACTGTGTATTCATAAGAGACCTGGAAATATACAATACACCATCACAGAAACGAGACTACCTTATATTCAATGTAGTATGCTCACATTTCGGTAAAAACCATATACGTCCAAGTTCGCTTTGTTTCCACGTTTTAATGTGATGTTGAATAATATTCCAATACATATGTAGGAAGTGACCCAAACAAAGTTATACTATACGATATATGGTATAGTTTAGGCAAGGAAGTCAGATCTTCAATACATGCGTTCAAACAAGTTGCAGTGGTCTAATGTTGTGACATGGATTGAGGCGACATAAACACACAAAATAGAAGGCAATTATTAAAGGTAAGCAAGGAAAATGAGACCATACATTACCTACTAGTCGCAAGATAGAATATGTTAAAGATGACATGAAGATAAACGTGATAATACAATACATAAGCATACACTGCTATGTAATGAAATGGAAAGCAAAGTTATAACAAACACGACTAGAGGATTTAGGTCACAAATAAAGGAAACATAAGAGAGGAAAACATAATAGGTATTTTGCGGCAACCCAAAACACTTTATGAGAATAGAAAATGAAAACGAGTATAAGACATGTGCGGAGAAGGACCATTCTTCGATGAGTTACTGCAAAACTGTGGAGAAAATGATAGCAATGGCTAAGAAAAACTATGCTCAGGAAATGGAAATAAATTGTCGAATCAAATTCTGTTTTTCAGCAGCCTTGAGAACTTCGAATTGAAGCTTCTTATTATCATCAAAATCCCTGGGGGCATCACCGGAAGCGTTAGAGCCTTCGTGAACATAATTTCTCTCACGTAGGAATTCATTGTTCACTGCTTTGAGCTGTCTAATTTTGTCTCGTTGGCTATGCATGATGTAGCAAGCCTCCATTAAGCTGGCCTTCTGCCATAGACATTGTGTTTCCTGGTCCGCCCATCCAATAAAGTGAGGGCGTAAATAAAGTTGTACCAAATAAGAAAAAACAAAATGCAAGGGGGGGGGGGGGAGGGGGGTATTCAGAAAAACAAAAACAACAATTGTAAACAGGGGGTACTATACTATTTAGTTGTATAGTACAAAAACATGTGAAATATACATCATAACATTCTATACTTTTTATGTTGTATTATATTTTCCAAATTTTTCAGCTGGTACATTTGGCATCATCCCTACAGCAACACATGTACTTACATTTCCACACATCAACCAAATCCAGAACTGTGTGTAATCCAATAGACCAAACAAGACAACAAACCAACCAACACACAAATATAGACATCGACAATTCCTGGTTTTCTAATGAAATCTAAAACTCATGTTTATACCGCAACTCAAACAGTTGTCTGAAAGCTAAAGGTTTCCATATATTATACTGACGGCCTTCACCTGGTACATAAAAAAAAATTGCAAGTAAATATGTATATAGTTCACAGTACACTGAATCAGTTTCATTAGTACAAGTACAATTGAATTACTATACTATTTATGTTTTTTATATAGTATAAGCATATATCTTTACAGATTTATTAAGTTTATACTCACACCCAAACCCAAAAACGTCTTTGGGACAACAAACAAAGCAAAAAAAACAGACACATACATGGCCGGTTCCCATTTTGAGGAGAAAACAATAAACCTTATGTCTCAAGTGCCACACTTACTGGTTAACTAAAAAATTGTCAAAAATTACTTTTGTCTTCAACAACCATTAAACTCTTCCATCAGATCAGCAAAATATATGTCGGATCTGATTTAATTACCAAAACCCAGATTAGGGTTGCTGCGAAAAAATTATATTTTTTCATACTGCTAATAAATCAGATAGACTTACCTTAATTTGGAAACAGGGGGTACTATACTATTTAGTTGTATAGTACAAAAACATGTGAAATATACATCATAACATTCTATACTTTTTATATTGTATTATATTTTCCAAATTTTTCAGCTGGTACATTTGGCATCATCCCTACAGCAACACATGTACTTACATTTCCACACATCAACCAAATCCAGAACTGTGTGTAATCCAATAGACCAAACAAGACAACAAACCAACCAACACACAAATATAGACATCGACAATTCCTGGTTTTCTAATGAAATCTAAAACTCATGTTTATACCGCAACTCAAACAGTTGTCTGAAAGCTAAAGGTTTCCATATATTATACTGACGGCCTTCACCTGGTACATAAAAAAAAATTGCAAGTAAATATGTATATAGTTCACAGTACACTGAATCAGTTTCATTAGTACAAGTACAATTGAATTACTATACTATTTATGTTTTTTATATAGTATAACACTACAAGAAAACATATTTTTTACGAGGGCAATATACGTTGTAACTTCGTCGTAAACGGGGTGTTACGACGAATGAACCGCGAAACACGTTTCGTCGTAAAACGCCCGTCGTAACCGACGTTTCGTCGTAAATGACTTGTTAAGTTTACGACGAAATATATTCCTCGTAAAGCGCAGGGCAGAGATTCGTCGTAAACGACACGTAAAATTTCGTTGTAAACTCCACGTAATGGATTCGATGTAAAGCACACGTAAACATTTTCGTTGTAACACCCTCGTAAATATTTCGATGTAAACTCCACGTAACATTTCGATGTAAAGACCACGTAAAATCTTCGATGTAAAAGACTCGTAATTATTTTCGACGGTAATCAGTTGTAAATGTTTACGTCGAGCCTACATCGACGTTTCGTTTTATAAAATATATTTTGAATATTTCGTTTTTAACCTCAAATATATATATATATATAAATTTGAATTTATTTAAAATTCTGAATTTTAAATAATTTTAATTTCAAAACGAAATATGAAAATAAAAAACATTTATAAAAAAGCATTTAAAAGTCATAATATTTAAATTCATAATACAAACCGAAAATATTAAAAAAACTACATATCATCGAAGTAGTCGGTGGGGTTGCTCGGCTGTTGACGGGTTGGATCGGACTCTTGGGGATCTCGTACTGGCAACCCAAGAGCGGCTCGTCTCTGACTCAACATTCTCTGCATAACCGGGTTTCCCACGGCCATCACGTCTAGCAAATCCTCAAGAGAGTCTAAACGAACCTGCTGGCTATCCATTCGAGCTTTCATCTGAGAAGTCTCTTCATCCCGTCTCGAAGTGTATGACGAAGTTGCCCTTGCAACTTGGTTAACGGAGCCTATACCGACTATTCGGCCCTTCTTTCTAGGAGCCAGCTATAAAATTAAAACATATATTAATATAGTTATTAAAAATAATGAAAAAAAAAATTTTAGTTGTACTACCTCTTCGAAGATTCGGTCGGCTTCTTCGGTGGACAATGTGACGGGTAATCCATCGGGAGACTCCTGAGTTAGTTGCGTCTCCCGTTCTTCAATCCGAGTAGCCACTGCTTGAGCGAGTTTCTCTGATGCAGGATCCACAAAAACTCCGTCGGATGTGGCGTGAGTCATCTTGAATAGGTCAGACAGAGATGGTAAGACTCCCGTCTTCTCCAACTACAAAAAAAAAATATTAAAAGTTATATTAATTGAATATTTTAAAATAAATATTTAAAAACAAAACTTACAACGTCTAGACGGATGCCTGCATGTGGTTTTTGGCCGGTTCTGTGAAGCATGGGCAAATTACCATCTTTATCCTTCGTTCTTCGAGAAGCCGAGCACGAATTGGCCTTTTTGATCGAAGACGGGTGCTTCCAATAGGCGATGAGGCCATCCCACACATCCGTCGTGAGCTCAGTGGGCTTTCCCTCATACCCGTCGAGCTCCCACTTGTCCTTCCAATCGGAGACTGTGTTGCAGAGGCGGATCTTTGCTTTTGCAACGAATTCCGCCTTCACCATCTCGGTGATTCCCAAAGACCAATGCCACTTTTGCTGAAACACAAAAAATTTGAAAAAATTACTATTAATAATAATATTTAAAAAATATATACATATTTAAAAGTTAAAATTTAATTAAATTTAAAAATCTTACCGCAAACATTTTAAACCACGTGATCTTAACGTGATTTGGAGTCTTGCTCCAGTTCGGATATGCCCCATCGTAGTAACCCTTAATCGTTTTCGAAACGCTCCGGCCAACACGGTTATTAGCCCCAAACCTGAAAGGAAAACAATTTAACCGTTAGAAAATAAAAATATTTTAAATTTTTATGTAATAAAAATTAATAACTTACCAATAAGTTCCTCGGGGTCTATCGGGGTCTAGAACATCCAAACCCTCTCGTCCGGGCTGGGCAAGCAAATCCTCTACCGTATATCTCGCGAATGGGGCATATGAAGGCACACGCAAATCCGGATGAACTGCACCTTCTGGGACAGGCTCAGGTGCAGCCGCTGGAGGAGGAGGTGGAGGCATATGCGGTGGAGGCATTTGCGGTGGAGGCATCTGCGGTGGAGGAGGACTCCAAGCAACTCTCTGAGAAGGCTGAGAGTCTGGAACTGCGGTGGAGGATGATGGACCAGAAGACGATGGACCGGAAGAAGATGTACCGGAACCATCGTCGCCAAACAAATCTCTATAACTAGGTGCTCTGGATTTTCTTCTAGGAGCCATCTAAAAAAAATTAAAATAAATTTTATCAGTTACGACATAATAAAAATATTATTCCGTTACCTAACTAATCACCTAAACTAATTACCTAACTAATCACCTAAACTAATTCCGTTACCTAACTAATCACCTAAACTAATTTAAAAAAAAAAAAAAGAGAGAGAGAAGAGAGAGTTTACCTTAGAGAGAGCAAAGGAATTTGGGAGGAATGAGCGAGGCAGCCTCGCTCTCGGCGTCCCCTTATATAGATTAGGATTCGTCGTAAAATCGACGTAAATTTACGACGAAATTACCAGGCCCGCGTTTTTCCATTTACGACGAATTTACCAGGCCCGTGTTTTTTAATTTACGACGAAATTACCAGGCCCGTGTTTTTCGAGTTACGACGAAATTACCAGGTCCGCGTTTTTCCATTTACGACGAAATTACGACGCTTAACCCTAAACACCGAGAATGAAATCCCTAAACCCCAAAGTGACATATCATCTAACATCATATCTTATATCATACTACTTCTTACTCTTTCTTTTAGAAAATGTTACAATAGAGAAATCCAACATTTGATACATATATTACATCACTCTAAATCGTTTTCGTTCTCATCACTATCATTACAAGTGCTTCGTGGACATTTGCTGGAAGGAGCTCGGCAAAAGCAAATGGAAGCAGTCGTTGCATAAACACATGACAATCATGACTTTTCATTCCGGAGAACTTTTGACCTCGTTCAATACATCTTGACATATTTGAAACATAACCATCAGGAAACTTAACTTCCGATGCAACCCAGTCAAACAAGGTTGTTTTCGCTGCTGATGACAACCGGAAGATGGGAACAGGAACGTTTCCATTGCTCTTGATATGTAACTCACTTCTTGAGCAAATATCAGGTAAGTCCATCCTTGACTTTTTGTTATCTTTTGTCTTCCCAGGGACGTTAAGTAATGTATTCATGATGTTCTCAAAAAAGTTCTTCTCGATATGCATGACATCCAGATTGTGGCGTAAGAGAAGATCCTTCCAATACGGTAGCTCCCAAAATATACTCTTCTTATGCCAATTGTGAGATACACCATACCCATCAGGCATATTTCCAGGAACATGCCAATTTCCTCCAACCTTAACTGTTTCCTGAGCTCCGTAATAATCAATGTCCGCTTCGATCTGCTGGCCGGTGAGATATGGAGGAGGACTGTCTCTGACAATTTTTTTGTGTCGAAACAATGTCTTGTTTCTTCTGTACGGATGGGCAAGTGGAAGAAACCGACGATGACAATCAAACCAACAACTCTTCCTACCATTCTTCAGTTGAAAAGCATCCGTGGATCCAAGACAATACGGACAAGATAATCTTCCATGTGTTGTCCAGCCAGACAACATCCCATAAGCAGGGAAATCACTTATCGTCCACATCAGAACTGCTCGCATCGTAAAATTGGTTTTCAAGGAACAATCGTACGTCCTCACCCCTTCTGACCACAATTGCTTTAGCTCTTCTATCAACGGTTGAAGAAAAACATCAAGAGACCGTTTTGGATGCTTCGGCCCTGGGATTAATATGGTCAAAAATAGAAATTCTTGTTCCATGCACATATCCGGCGGTAAATTATACGGCGTAAGAATGACTGGCCACAAAGAATATTGTCTACCAGACATTCCAAATGGACTAAATCCATCGGTGCATAACCCAAGATAGACATTCCGAATATTTGTAGCAAAATCTCCGTGTACCTTGTTGAAATGTTTCCACGCTCTTGCGTCTGATGGATGTGCAACCTCACCATCTCTCTGGACATGTTCGGCATGCCACCTCATCGACGCAGCAGTCCTCTCAGATTGATATAATCTTTTCAATCTGTCTGTAATTGGTAGGTACCACATCCTTTGGTACGGTACCCTATTCCTCCCACGGCCTTGCGGTTTGAATCGTGGTTTTTTGCAGAATCGACACTCTTCTAACTTGTCATCTTCCTTCCAGTAGATCATGCAGTTGTCGATGCAAACATCAATCATCTCCGAGGGTAACCCAAGACTATAAACCAATTTCTGAATCTCATAATAAGATTCAGCAGACACGTTGTCTTCTGGCAAATACTCTTTAAACAACTCCGCCCATGCATCCATGCAATTCTCAGGTAAATTATGATCCGTTTTAATATTCATCATCCTAGCTGCTAGAGACAATTTAGAGAGACCTTCTCTACAACCAGTGTAGATTGGTTGATTTGCAGCATCTAGCATTTCATAAAATCTTTTTGCATCCAAATTAGGTTCTTCTACATTTCCAGTTCCATCTGCTATTGTTGTAGTTGTTTCTAAAAATGCATCACTAATCATATCTTGAACCCTATCATGATCTACCATCTGCTCCTCTTGATGATAATTATATTCATTATGCACATGATTCGGTTCTTCATTATGATGAGCATCCTCAAAATTAGCATTACTACTACTAGCTTCATTTCCCCCATAACCCTCTCCATGTTGATACCAAATGTAATACTGTGGTGTAAATCCTCTGTTTACTAAATGATTCCATACAGTTTCACTACGTGCAAATTTCGAATTTTTGCATTTTGAACAGGGGCAGAACATCTTACCGCTTTCCTGCGTGATCGGTGTACAGCCCGCCTGGTGCATGAATGTCTCTAGCCCGTTCAGAAATGCATTCGTCACTCTCCCGTCGGAATCTTTGTGCAAATACATCCAACTTCGTAACTCGTAAATACTACCGCCACCGACCATTTTCGAGACTATTTTTTTTTAAATTTTTTTTTTTTCCGTTTGTGTCTTGTGAGGAAGAGAGTTGTGTGTTGTGAGGAAGAGAGTTGTGGGAAATGACATATATATAGAGAAATTTTCGAGTTGGGTAGTTGAAATATAACAACGATTTTACAAGGGAAAGTTTACATGGATTTTACATAGTTTTTGTACAACGACTTTACAACGAAACTCGATAAGTTTTTCACCTAAATATAACGATAACATGATTCGTTGTAATATCGATGTAAAATTTAATTTTCGACGTACTTACGTCGTAATATTACATGGCGTTTACGACGAAATTTGGTTTCGTCGTAATTGCGTTGTTACCCCACCAATTACTATTTCTAAAACAACGATAAGGAACCTGTGTCGTTCGTCTGTCTGCCAATTCAGTGGAACGACAAGGAGAAAGTGGACGGAAGTGCAGCTGGTTTGTACTTGAGAGGAACCTTTGACGATGGTCGGAGGTTTCACTCAAGTATAAACCAACTTCACTTCCCTCCATTTTCTCCTTATCGCTCTACTGAATTGGCAGACAGACGAATGACTCATGTTCGTTATCGTTATCTTCGAAATAGTAATTGGTGGTTCGAGAAGAAGAGAGTTGTGTGTTGTGAGGAAGAGAGTTGTGTGTTGTGAGGAAGAGAGTTGTGGGAAATGACATATATATAGAGAAATATGGTAAGTTTTACATGGATTTTACATGGAAAATTTACAACGCGTTTACAACGAACTTAGGTAAGTTAAAGCACTTTCAATACACGTTTTCACCTTTATGTAACGGTAACATGATTCGTTGTAATGTCGATGTAACGTTTACAACTATTTTGCATTCCACGTACTTTCGTCGTAAACTTACATTAACTTTACGACGAATACATTTCGTCGTAAATTACCATCGAGTTTACGACGAAGTCATGTCGCGTCGTAATTGCGTTGTAAAGCTTATGTAAATTTACGAGGAAATAATTTCCTCGTAAAATGCCGTTGTTACTGCTACGTTTTCTTGTAGTGTAAGCATATATCTTTACAGATTTATTAAGTTTATACTCACACCCAAACCCAAAAACGTCTTTGGGACAACAAACAAAACAAAAAAAACAGACACATACATGGCCGGTTCCCATTTTGAGGAGAAAACAATAAACCTTATGTCTCAAGTGCCACACTTACTGGTTAACTAAAAAATTGTCAAAAATTACTTTGGTCTTCAACAACCATTAAACTCTTCCATCAGATCAGCAAAATATATGTCGGATCTGATTTAATTACCAAAACCCAGATTAGGGTTGCTGCGAAAAAATTATATTTTTTCATACTGCTAATAAATCAGATAGACTTACCTTAATTTATGCCCTTTGCGTTCAGCAATCACTCACACCGCAGTTAATTTTATACAACTTCTGTAACGCTAACTTTTTCTTAACTCTTACAAAGATTGCTACAACCGTTAACGACGAGGTAATTTTTTTTCTTTCCCAAAAGCTAACAAACAAAAGTTCTCACTCTCCAAATCTATATTTTTTTGACGCATTTTTTCTTTTGTAAAGTGAAAAAGGATTTTTCAATTTCGAAGTAAAAAAAAACACAAAGAATAGTTTTGGAAACTGCATAACAATATGTATAGTCTAAAGTCTATGGCAATAAAGTGGTCTAAAGATAAGACTAAAAGCGAAAAAGACAAGAAACAATTATTTAAAATAGAAAATGAACAGTGGAAAATTAACGGAGAAGTATTCATTGCCTAGTACAACATTGTCACGGCAAGAGGGGTTGGCTACTGTCGCTTTAATGGAAAAGTGGGCCGAAATAATTATATGACCGAAAGTGGGTCTGAAATGGAAAAGTGAATAAATACGTACGTGAAAATGTTACCGTTAGGGTTCATGTTTTAACTTTATGGGTTTTGGCATTTCTAGTTTAATGATGCTTAATAAGAAGATTCATAATCTTCAAACCATATATCTAGATGTAAATTGAGATGTATATAATGACTAAAACTCTTGTTAGCTTTGTTTTGGTTCATCCTTTCAACCACTATTACACATTATAATCTTTTTAGCATGTACATTCGAGATATATCTATTTAATCTACATGATTGTTAACCTATAATCCTACCGTTATTATCAGTTTTTTCCTTGAAAACTTTTGCACATTTATACTACTCTCGTTTGCTTTTAGGAAGCCGATATCTTGCGGTTCCGCAATCCATTGTTTCCAGACGTAGATTTTGAGATCGCGTGTGACCAATACAAGGAAAGTTCCTCAAGCAAGAGCAATGGGGTGAACTCAGGATTTATATACCTCAAGGCAACAACAAAACCCACTAGATTTTGTGAATATTGGTGCAAGTGATTTCCCTGGCACGAGAAGGGAGTGTTTAACCTTTATAAAAAAAGGAGATATTTTTGCAAGGGCTTAAACAGCAAAACTTGTCATCTTAGCGATATTTTTCGTGTTTGGAAGCCATATCTGTTGGAGGGAAAAAATGGAAACGTCGTCGTACCCATAGGTGTGGTCGTAATTTCTCTGCTTATAGATAGTGTTAGCGGATGTAGCTCAGGTATTATAATCAATTTGCTTATTAGTACTTCTCAACATCACTTCTGAGAAAATGATTCCATGGTGAAACTTTTAGAGGTCTTTGGTTCCGAGCAACCACTGCTACAATGTTTTTACTCTGTGCATTTGATGAGTTTAGGTTCCTCAAGTAGGTGTAAACTACTATCTCAACTGTCACAAACACAACCTATGTTCCTTACAAACACACATATATTCATCGTTCACTCTGCAGTTTCTATTAAACTAGATCAGCAAAGCCAAGCAATTGATGAAATCCATAAGAACAGAGTGATGAGACTAGTATCGTTCAAGTTCGAAACTGCAACTTAATTAGAAAAACAAGAAGAACAGAGAGTACATCACTCAAAAATAAAGCAAAACATAAAACCGACCAACATTCAGATTATAAAGGCAAAAGAATGCACCAGAGCTTAGTCAACTTCCTCAATCTTGGGGCAAGCACCTCCGGCAGAAGGAGGAGCTTCATCATCATCCATCCCAGCGGGGCCACCTGCTTCACCACCAGCTCCTTGATACATCTTAGCAATAATCAGATTGCATACGCTCTCCAACTCCTTCATCTTGTCTTCAAACTCGTCAGCTTCAGCCGTCTGGTTCCCATCAAGCCACTGGATCGCCTCCTCAACAGAATCCTCAATCTTCTTCTTGTCAGCAGCAGGAAGCTTCTCACCAATCTTCTCATCACGGATCGTGTTCCTCATGTTGTAAGCGTAGTTCTCAAGCGCATTCTATGCTTCAACCTTCTTCAACTAACTAATTTTTAGTTTCAGCTTTGTTAGATGTTTTATTAAAAAAAAAAAGCTTTGTTAGATTTTTTTCCATATGTTATATGGTGAGTTCCGTTAAGAAAAACAATGTTTTGTTGTTCACAAGATCGATCCTATGCTGACATGAAATATTCGTGAGATATCGAACGAAATCTCACATTGGAAATTTAGATAAATAATTTTTAATATATAATACGAAGTCCAATTTTAGTTAGTATGAATTTTTTTAGAAATGAAATCAAAAATAAAACCATGCAGATCAGTCTCTTAAGTATAAAGTGGACAATATTGTACTAATCGGACAATAAAGAATTAGATATTAGCTTAACAATCCAAATAATTTGTATTAAAAGGGAATGACGAAAAGTCTGGCAAGAAGACCAAAATACTTTTGAGAAATAAATGGTATTAGAGGTATGTGGGATCAAATCACAAGATTTTGGATGTAATACGAAACCTTTAGAAAGGAAACCAAATAAATCTATACGGACCAGCATTTTAAGCCCAAAACGGACAATAACATATTAATCGGACAATAAATAGTTGGACATGGACTTTCACAATCCCAACAACATTTCTTTTTGTTCCAAAATTTAAAAGGTTAATATATAAATCATCTACCCCTAATACATAATTAGATAAAATCCTAAAAATATCAGGACCAGTTGCTTTAACAATTTTAATGTAATTGTACACTTTATTCAGTATATATGTAAAGTTGATCTTCTGTATAACACTGAAATTGATTTTTAGGGCTCTGAACATAGACAAAAATGTCAAAATGGTTCTATTAAACCAAAAGATAGTAGGGGTGGGCGTTCGGGTACCCGTTCGGGTTCGGATCGGGTATTTCGGATTTTCGGGTATTTCGGTATAGAGGTCTAGAACCCGTTCGGGTATTTCTGTACTTCGGATCGGGTTCGGGTATTTTTAGTTCGGATTCGGTTATTTCGGATCGGGTTCGGATATTTAGATTTTGAAAAAAAAAATTAAAATTTTCATTTCTCAAGTTTGTTGTATTTAAAAATATAACTTTTAGTTAACTAATTTTTTATTTTTAATAGATTGAATGGTTAATAGATTTGGACATAACATTTTAAAACTAAAAATGCATTAATTTAGTTATTTTTTTTTAATTTTGGATATAACTTTTTGTTAATTTTTGAAATAAAAAACTCGACATGCATTTTAAGTGAGTAGCAAATCATTTTTTCCGTAATTGTATGTATATCATATGAACTTAAAGTATGTGTAGTATCAATATAAATATTTTATATAAAATGAGAGATATAAACTAGAAACATAAGGTTAATTATACATATGTTCGGTTATCTTCGGATATCCATTCGGGTTCGGGTATTATCCGTTCGGGTTCGGGTATCCAATCTCTCATTATTCAATACCCGTTCGGGTATTTTGCTACTTCGGTTCGGATTTCGGTTCGGTTTTTTTGGATCGGGTTCGGATGCCATTTCGGATATCGGGTAAAGTGCCCACCCCTAAAAGATAGGGTTGGGAATCGATGCAAATTCTGGGGATAAAGTCTTATCTAACAAATATCTGATACTTTTTCTTCTTTTGATATGTCTCATGCATACATTACTTAATACATTAGAACGTAAACGTTTTTAATATTTGCAATTGAAGAAACGTTTTCATTGCTATTATTTATGGTTACACGTACTGTAGTTGTTGAAATTTTTATACCGATTATAGCTCACATTACAATCGTAAGGTATCGATTTTAAATAGTGTTTATTAGATAAACTAATATAATAAACAATTGCCAAAAAATAAAATGTTTTAAAATATAAAGATAATTCTTATATATACTGTGTTTTTATCCACAATAATATTTTAGTGATAGAAAGGTTGAAATTAAGAAATATAACAATGTATAATTAAATACTAATTAAGGAAAAAAATCCAATGAAGTAGTTTTCAAAATAATTTTCAAAATATTTCTATTATTTGAGTATTTTCAAAAAAAAAAATTGAACATTGAATTATTTATATATAAACAAAAAAATCAATAATTATTTATATACATAACAGTATAAACAATAACTTATTATACTGATCTTTGAATTATTATTGAAAGTATTAATAAATATCTATAAGATAATTATGCCTGCAAAACACTTAGTACAGTTATGATTTTAAGGTTTTTAATTTTTTTTAAATAGTGTATAAATTAGAGTATAAAACTTTTAAATTTTAATTATATTATAAATATAAGATCTATCATTTCAAAAAAATTTACATATATTAATAGAACTATAAATTTCTAAAATTACATCATTATTTTAAAATACATTGTTAATATTTTTTGAATATGGTTTAGAAATAAATTGAGATGTGATGGAGATTTCTTCGATTGTTGGTGTATTTCAATAACTCACGGAAGCAAAGTTTATAGATTCTCTAAAACTCTTCTAGAACCAATGTTTAGGTTTAATATGATGCAATTGACATAGACAGACATAGGCGATACAACGGTGTATCATTTCGGCCCACTTTTCCATTAAAGCGACACTAGCGTTGCCGTGACAATGTTGTTGTTCTAGGCAATGCTTCTCCGTTAGTTTTCCACTGTTCATTTTCTATTTTAAATAATTGTTTCTTGTCTTTTTCGCTTTTAGTCTATCTTTAGACAACTTTTTCCCCTTCACATCAATATTTTGTAGATATGTGCATTTTTCTTTTGAAAAAGAAAATACGTGTATATAATCACTTTTTCTTAGAAGCTTACTTTCTGTGCGTCATGTTGGCTCGTTTCATCGACATAAAATATCTAACGTTACTTCACTAGCTAAATTGGATGCTTTATAGTAATGCAGTATTGCAGTTACTTCTCAATTGGTGGATATCACAAGTAAGCTCCTTCCTCATGCCGTTGTTAATTATTTGATCTGAATTCGCCATATACCAGTGCAATAATAAATTATTAAAAACGTAGGTTTCTATTGAAAATAATTGGTGATTACAAGACATAATATTGAAATCAGCGATGTGATAATCAAATCGTCAAAGACTTAAAAAGCTATGAGTGCTAAACCCCTAATCTTTTCTATCACTTAGTGGAAATGATTCTGAATGAACAACACATCTTAAAAGGGGGTTATTGGTTGGTGTATTTTGATAAATTTGAAAATCCAAACTAAATCTAGTGTTATTGGTTTTATGATTTTAAAATATGTATTAAAATCATGTGTTATTCGTTTAATGATTCATAAATTCTAATTCAAATCAAGTGTTATTCATTTAATGATTCATAAATTCTAATTCAAATCAAGTGTTATTCAATCATACGTATTTACTAATAGATTTGATTTCATAATGTATTTGAATGGATTTGCATGGATTTCTTTGTGAAAAATACAAAGGCCCAAATCCGAAAGAAAACTTCTGGATTTGTAAATACTAATCCGAGAAAATTTGTATATTTTACTTAGATTTCTAAATACTATATGGATTTCAAAAAAAACATATCCTCTATAGTTTCCAACGTGAGTTTTACGGGTCAGCTGAGGTTGGAAAGTGCATAAATACATACGTGAAATATTAACGTTAGGGTTCATGTTTTTAATTTTTGGGGATTTTGGCATTTCTAGAATTCTAGTTCATTATTAAAAAAATGATGCTTAATAAGAAGACTCATAATCTTCAAACCATATATCAAGATAAATTGAGATGTGTCAGTAAAATGACTAAAACTCTTGTTAGCTTTGTTTTGGTTCATCCTTTCAACCACTATTACACAGTATAATCTTTTTAGTATGCACATTAGAGATATATATATTTAAGGGTGTGAGAGGAATAGAGGATGTTAGAGGTCTTTGGTTCCGAGTAACCACCGCTACAACTCTGCATTTGATGAGTTTGGGTTCTTTAAAAGAAGATGTGACACAAACCGATCAAGCAAGAATCACCTGAAAACATAAATGTATTGATACACATCTCTAAAGGTTCCTCACTCTGTTTCGGTTAAATTACATGAGCAAAGCCAAGCAATTAGAACCCAAAAACAGAGAGATAATGTGAGACTAATTAATATCGGGCAAGTTTGAAACTGCAACTTAATTAGAAATATAGAAAAAGTTCCAGAGTACTACATAGCTCAGAAATAAAGCAAAACATAAAAACCAAACAACACTTGAAATTCAAACCATCAAGGCAAAAGAAAGCACCACAGCTTAGTCGACTTCCTCAATCTTGGGGCCAGCACCTCCGGCAGAAGGAGGAGCTTCATCATCATCCATACCAGAGGGGCCACCTGCTTCACCACCAGCTCCTTGATACATCTTAGCAATAATCGGATTGCACACGCTCTCCAGCTCCTTCATCTTGTCTTCAAACTCGTCAGCTTCAGCCGTCTGGTTCCCATCGAGCCACTGGATCGCCTCCTCAACAGAATCCTCAATCTTCTTCTTGTCCGCAGCAGGAAGCTTCTCACCAATCTTGTCATCGCGGATCGTGTTCCTCATGTTGTAAGCGTAGTTCTCAAGCGCATTCTTGGCTTCAACCTTCTTCTTGTGCTCCTCATCCTCAGACTTGTACTTCTCAGCCTCTTGCACCATCTTCTCTATCTCGTCCTTAGACAAGCGACCCTTGTCGTTGGTGATGGTGATCTTGTTCTTCTGCCCCGTGGTCTTGTCCTCCGCAGAAACATTGAGGATACCATTCGCGTCAATGTCGAAGCAGACAGTGATCTGAGGAACACCACGTGGAGCAGGAGGGATGCCAGAGAGCTCGAACTTCCCGAGGAGGTTGTTGTCCTTGGTCCTGGCTCTCTCACCTTCGTAGACTTGGATCAAAACACCAGGCTGGTTGTCAGAGTAAGTGGAGAAGACCTGTTCCTTTTTGGTCGGGATGGTAGTGTTCCTCTGGATCAAGGTCGTCATAACTCCACCGGCGGTTTCGAGACCGAGGGACAGAGGAGTCACGTCCAGCAGAAGAAGGTCTTGCACCTTCTCATTCCCTTCACCGCTTAGAATAGCACCCTGAACAGCCGCTCCGTAAGCCACAGCCTCGTCGGGGTTAATGCTCTTGCAGAGCTCTTTGCCATTGAAGAAGTCTTGGAGAAGCTGTTGAACTTTGGGGATACGGGTGGAGCCACCGACGAGGACAACGTCATGGACCGTGCTCTTGTCCATCTTAGCATCACGCAGACACTTCTCCACAGGCTCCATACACTTCCTGAAGAGATCCATGTTGAGCTCCTCGAACCTAGCACGCGTGAGAGCAGAGTAGAAATCAATCCCCTCAAAGAGAGAGTCAATCTCGATGGTGGTCTGAGCAGTGGAGGAAAGAGTCCTCTTCGCTCTCTCACAAGCCGTCCTCAACCTCCTCAAAGCTCTGGGGTTACCGCTAATATCCTTCTTGCTCTTCCTCTTAAACTCTTGAACAAAATGGTTAACCATTCTGTTGTCAAAGTCCTCACCACCGAGATGAGTGTCTCCAGCAGTAGCCTTCACCTCAAAGATACCTTCTTCGATAGTCAAAAGCGAGACATCAAAAGTACCACCGCCGAGATCAAAAATCAAAACGTTCTTCTCCCCAACGCTCGTCGCCTTCTTATCAAGACCGTAAGCAATAGCCGCAGCAGTCGGCTCGTTGATGATACGCATCACGTTCAGACCAGCGATGACACCAGCGTCCTTTGTAGCTTGACGCTGAGAGTCGTTGAAGTAGGCTGGGACAGTGACCACAGCGTTCTTGATGGTGACGCCAAGGTAAGCTTCGGCGATCTCACGCATCTTGATGAGAACCATGGAGGAGATCTCCTCGGCTGCGAACTGCTTCTCTTCTCCTTTGTAAGAGACGACAATCATTGGCTTGTCTGCTGGGCCAGGGATGATCTTGAAAGGCCATAGCTTCATGTCGCTTTGGACTGATGCGTCACTGAATCTCCGACCAATCAATCTCTTTGCATCTATCATAATAATAATAAAAAACATTAAATCATCAGATCTTCTTATAAACCCAAAAGATTAAAACTTTCGAATTCAACAAAAATCTTCTTATAAACCCAAAAAGATTAAAACTTTCGAATTCAACTAAAATCTTCTTATAAACCCAAAAGATTAAAACTTTCAAATTCAACTTATAAACCCTAAAAATCACAATCAGCTAAGATCTAGCTATAAACCCTAAAAATCAAAACTTTAGATTTACATACCGAAGACGGTGTTGATGGGGTTCATGGCGACTTGATTCTTGGCGGCATCACCAATCAACCTCTCGGAGTCGGTGAAGGCGACGTAAGAGGGGGTGGTTCTGTTACCTTGATCATTAGCGATGATCTCAACGCGGTCGTGTTGCCATACTCCGACGCAAGAGTAGGTGGTGCCGAGATCGATTCCGATAGCTGGACCTTCTCCTTTACCCGACATTGTGTGAGTGAAGAAGCTTTTGAGATTGGGTTTGAGTTTTATGGTGTGGGGAGAGAGAGCGTAATAGGTTTGAGCTTATTATATAAGCACGAGGAGGGTTTGGTGTTTCCATTATGCATTAGGTTTTTTTCCACCGTTCGATTGATCCGACGGTTCTTAAGAGATTATGATTTTTCCTTTTTTTTTTTAAACAACTATTTTTCCAAATTTAAAAAAAAAAACTGCGTAAAATAGAAAAATCACAATTGGTGGAGCGTTCACATGTGGTCGGCTTGTATGTCCCAGTGAAAAATCAAAACAAAATAATGGGTTGTTTTCGGTTCAACTTAGGCGTAGACATTTTATCCGGATCCGAAGATCCGATCCGAAACCGACCCAAAAAACCCGGTTCGGGTAGAAACCGATCCGATCAAATTACCCTATCAGTCTTGTTGCAGAAGACCCGTGAGTCTTGGACCCGACCCGACCCAAACCCGAAACTCGATGGCTACCCGAATTAATAATGAAAATTAAATGCATCAAGGGGAAATCAAAGACGGGTTATTCGTCTAGAGAACATAGGAGTCAACCACTAGGAGACAACGAATTGTTGTTGTATCTCGCATAGTTTTTTATATATACACATTTTAATATAATAAAAACACAAATTTTGAATAAAATTTCGAATATTTTCGGATATATAAATATTTTCAGATATTTTTTTTGTATTTTTAGTTCTTTTTAAATCAAACCGGAATCGAATCCGACCCAAAACCGAACTGAATCCGAACCGATAAATTCTAGTTACCCGAATGGGTAACTATCTAAGACCCGACCCGACCCGGACCCGGCACGATCCAAACCGATCCGGAACCAAAAATTTGAAATTACCCTATTGGGTTCTAAACTCTTAGATCCGAAAGATCTGGACCCGAAAGGACCCGATCCGAATCCGACCCGACGATCCAAATGCCCAGGCCTAGTTCAAATATGAACTAGTCAACACATTTTTATTCATATACGATTTTTTAATATAATATATTTATTTTATAACAATTACTGTTACATATAATTTGTTAAAAAAAAGAAAAATACAAGTGATATAAAGATTTGAATTCACAAACGATATTAACTTTACTTTTGAAGCATTCACCACAAATTCATTGGAAACATTGACATGTAGCAACCTTGTGCTTATAATTAAAAGTAGGGAATTACTTTGGAGTAAAAAATCAACATTACTCTATATTTTACTCTAAAGTAACTCTATTATATAGTAAACTACTGAAGCAATTCTAATTCTATAATAAAGTTACTCTATTTTATAGTGAAACTAGGGGTTGGCCCGTCCTACGGAGGGTGAGTTTACACTAAAACTATTTTATAATAAAATATATTTTAATTTTATAAGACATTTGGAAATTTACTCTATATTGAAAATAATAAAGATAATTTATTTTTATTCTAAGATCAAATTGTAAATTTTATTAAATTTGTTGGTTTGAGTTAAAAAAAACCACTAACATAAGTTACAAAAATGACCACTAACATTATTTTTTGTCAGAAAACACAAAATTATTAAATTTTAAAATTATGGAAAATGTAATGATTTACATTTTTCCTATTTGATTTCTATTTGAATTTGACACTGAAGAAAATTTAAACTAAGAATAACTAAAAAAATCAGGCATGGGCATTCGGGGTCCCAATCGAGTTTCGGTTTTATCCATTCGGGTTTCGGTTTTTCGGGTTTATCAAAATCAACCCCATTCGGGTTATATAAAAGTTCGGTTCGGGACCGGTTCGGGTTCTATCGGGTTCGGGTCGGGGTTAGTAAATCTTCAAAGAACCGGTATAACCCATTGTACTTTCGGGTTCGGGTCCCAATCGGTTCTTCGGTTTAAAAATACCTGATTTGTACATATTTTGTAACTAAAACATAAATGAAATCGGTTCTTCGGATTTAAAATACATGATTTGTACATATTTTAATAGCCAAAACATAAGTAAAATCGATTCAAAAATAAGAAAAAACATCAAACGTGATCATTCAAAATCAAGCGAAAGATAAACATAGTTAGTGATAGAAAGAAAACCAGATAAATGAAATCATAAAACAAAAAATAAGTTCTCATGAAATGAGAAACATTATTCAATAAAAACAAAACCAAAATCTAAAAACTTCAGGCATCAACCGCCACATTCCACCATCAACCTTCATGTAACATATAATTATTTTAGAAGTTCAATAATATCTTAAAGTAGTTTGGATACATATTAAGAATTAAGATCATATTTGGTAGAAGTTCTTTTTGTGATTTTAAATATTTCGGGTTCTATCGGATATCCATTTAGGTCCGGGTTCGGTTCGGATAATACCCATAACCCAAAATACCAAAAAACAGGATCCATTCGGTATTTATGTCGGGTTCGGATCGGTTCGGATTCATTTTTATCGGATCGGGTTCGGTTCGGATTTTCGGGTTCGGTTTATTTGCCCAGCCCTAAAAAAAATTTATACTGTTGTTAATTATTTTTCCTATTGATTTGGATTTCATGTGTTTTTTATGTAAAGTTGGTACGATATTTATTGTATCTTATTTATAGTATTATCATGTTTGTTTGATTATGATGTGTGTTATAATTCTTTCCGGTGATTGTAGATGATTATTGTCCATACCACAAAATGAAATTTGGTTTGAAAATAATAAGTCAAACAATTTAGGAGGTCATTTGCCTATTACGTGTTAGCTGTAAACTTTGTTGTAGGAGAAGCTTTTGGTGATTGTGATTGGTGCTTAGGAGGCAAATGAGATTATTATTGGGATGTGCCTGTGTATTGATGTAATGGGATGTAAGCTATTTTATTAATCCGAAACGTTTAAAAGTGTTCGACTGCGTTTTTTGGAAAGTTCCCAACTGTTCGCGTTGTTTAAGTTTTGTTTATGCTTGAATAGGTTGCACCACAATTGTTAATTTGACTGAGTGAGCAGTGAAAGTTGAGATTTTAGTAGAATAGATAACTTGCTTTCTTGATCGTGTGAATGTTCGTTAGCTTATTGCAAGTGGTGCACATGCTACAAAAGGTTTTTCGTTAAAGAAACTTTTACTACAGTAAAGTTCAAAAAAAAAACGTGTACTACAGCCGATATATGCTCTACAAATATAGTAACATGCAATGATAATTTACGACGGTGAAGATTGAGTTAAGTGTGTGATACATGATATGAACCCTTTCTTTAAGGGAGTTAATGACTTTTTTTTTTTTGAACAAAGTGAGTCAATGACTTAATTGTTGTAAAGTGGTGCTTAAAATATGCGACTACATTGAACATTCAAGTCAGTGCCTCCACCGAGTTCATAAGGTGGTTTTTATTTATATATATATACATGTAAAAACAGAGCTTACTTGATGAGATATAACATGACGGTGGGAATGATTCTTAAGTCATATTTCATTAATATGCAAAATTTAAAAAAGCTCCAGCATAGTTTGTAGGAGTCGACAGGAGGGTCATAGACTCCCTTACTTAAGATTTTACTCAATGCATGCCTTCTTTACAAAGAGCCCATGTTCCAGAACTGTTGGCTTCTCCGCACTCCGCAGTCATTTCGGGAACAATAGCTCGAGCACCTGGTAGAGCTGTCCCGATTCTGTTTTCTTCAACCATCCCATGACTATCAAGCCTTCTGCTGGTCATAGAAACACCAATGTACACACCATGCGAGGGATTTGTTATTACAGATGCAGCTCCCGGCATATCAGCGCTGGGATCATTGAATATATGTCATCATGTAAGGAGGATGAACATGTAAGTTGTTGAACTGACCTGGACAGTAAAATAGAGGTGCAAGTTCATATAACTACGATAACAGCCACTGTGTAAAATAAATTCTTTAAATTTAGTAATGATTCAAACATATTGTTCAAGTCGCATATTTGCCATAGTGTGTTTTACCGTTGTGGGTGGTTTTGATGCCCATAACTTCCCCACCAATATCTTATATCAAAGAGTAAGGAGTTATAACATTTCCAATCTCAAACAAAACAATCGTAATCCATATACTATGGAGGCAAAGTTGAGAAAAAGACCTGGTAAGAGGATGTTTGTGTTAGCCAGTAACAACACTTGATCAAAGCTCCAGAACAGGAAGACCTCTGCCGGTATAGGATTAATGGTTTCTGTGATCTCTATCAAGGTAGTGTGCTAAGTGAACCTAACTGAGACGGGTGCAGTAGTCAGCTTGAAATACTGATTGCTCTTTGTCACATCAAATGAACTCAGCTCATAAATACCTCCTTATCTGAGGGGGGTTAGAAAGTGTTCAACCAGTGGACGCTAATTGATCCCTGGATCATCATGGACTGCTTCCTTTTTTTAAAAAAAACAAGATGTTATAAACACAGTCATATCCAGTAAGTGAAAGTAACAGAATATTCAGTGACTTCCCGTTTATGGAGTATCATAAACGTATACAAAAACAAATCATGAAGATCTTTATTAAGAAACATGAACTGAAACTTTTAAAAAAATCCAAGCAATACCTGTAGATATTTTGATATTATGATTTGATTTCAGAGGTCTTGGCAGAGGCTTTTGGTTTGTCGATTGGATTGTGGAAGAACATGTTTTGTGAACTTTCTAAAGATGATCACAAATATCAGGGGAGATGCCATTAAAATCATTGATCATGAGTGAAGATAACATAAGACATATCACCGGATAATATAAATATTACAAAAAATATTTACTTTTTTGGGCAAATACAAAGTTTCTAAATTTACGACTGGATCATAAAATAGTCACCATAACCATTAAAATTAAGAGGATGAACATGCCTACAGATGAACACATGATACGGAGCCACAGGCCCACAACCAAAGGTCTTGAAGAGAGCATGGAACGATTTGACATGTCTTCTCATCGACCTTGATCTGAAGCTTAATAACATCATTCTTTCTTAGTTAACTTGATGATTAAGCTTCACGTTTATTTTCAACTTCGTTCTCGACCCGTCCTTCTTCTGCTGATCCTCAATGGTTTAGTCAAATGAAAATTAGAAAAGATTTTGTTCCTAAAAAATAAAAAATTGAAAACGGAATAGTAGTGGGTTGAGAGCTCTACCTTTCCTCAAGCAATCATAGTGCAGTAAATTCAATTTTCAAATAATTATGATACAAACAGATAACATATCACAAAAAAAAACATGATAATAAGCCTATTTAGGTTGGGTCAAAAGTTTTGACTCAAAATCCACACTAAAAAAGCATCAGACGCATGAATCATAAAAAATCGTGACCGTAAACATCATCGGAGGAATTAATTTTTACCAAGATCCATAGAGGTCATTCCAAAAGAGACTTCAGTGACCGGGTGATTGTGGTCGAGTGGTAAGGAGACGGGGCTGAGACAGCAACATGTTTCAGGTTCGATCTACCTGCTGCGCGAAACTAAATCACAATTATCCTGGTCACCCAACACCGGATATGGGCCCATGCTTTAGGGTCCATTTGAATACCCGGAGAGAGTGTCTATCCGTGGGCTGCACCTCCCCTTGGGGATTAGTCTGGGCCTCTCCATGGGCCTGGGATATCCCAGGTTAATCAAAAAAAAAAAAAAAAAAAAAAAAAGACTTCAGTTGAAACCATAGTGAGGCGGCTATAGTTGTGACTCGTGCAGAGATGAGGATGCTTGATTTGGAATCTCTAGATGACACTGTGGCTTTAGGTTAGAGCGGATTTAGATGATGATATAAAAAGTGGGAGAGGAGGAGAAGCCGAACAGTGATTCCAGATTTGTGTTTCGGATCTTATAAATGCAAAGTTATTGAGTGAGTGGAGCAGAAATTTAAGGCTCTTGACTTTTCAATTTCTCAGTAAGCTACGAAGGTTGAGGAAGAAATACAGCGAGAGGTTTGGTTATCTGACGTGTCGAAATAACTTTTTTTTATTGGTCGATTTGTATGCTGACGTGTCACAAAATGCCCTATGCTATACGATGAGCTGGATAGCTTAAGAAGAGAGACATATGGAGTAAAGTTTTGTGTATTATTGGAGATTCTCTAAGAGAACTTAACCATGACTCCTCGGTTTCTACGGCCACGATCTCCATAGCCACCTGAGTTATCACAGCCTTGTCCACCATGCTCCCCTGACCTATATTTTGTAGAAACATTTCATTTGCTTTTGCAGAAGCTTTGAGTGGTCGCTCTCTGAGAATTTTTTTTTCCTAGAGGTGTGTCATCAAATCCACCTTCTCGGATTCTTGTTCTAGCTCAGAATCAGAAGCTTCTGAGTTTGATTCTTCACCTTCAGAATAACTTTAAACGTACTTGCTAATGCTAATTAAAAAGGAAAAACCTTATCGCTTTGCACTACCTTCAAGCAATTGTGATTCTGCATTAGTGGAGACATATACAAAATCTGAAAGAGTTTATTTGGTATTAGCTGATGTAGATCATGGAACCTTCCTTGGAGATTCAATTGATGGGTTACCTTTGACTAGTTATGGTTTGGTTTGTTGAGTTTTATGAGTAGGGAGTTTGACAACCCTGTCTGCTGATTCAGTATTTTTGGAATTCTCCATGTGATTGAATTGAATGTTCTCAATAGAGATTGACAGCATAACTTCTTCTGTTCGTTATTGAGTCACTTGAGAAATGTTAATCAGAATGAAGAATAGAGAAAAGAGATATGGAGAAATTGGTATTCATGTGTTTGGTAAGTATTTATGTTACAAATATATTTGTGATGGAACACATTTGTTAAAAATTGAAACGGTCTAATGGCGGATATATTACAGAAAATGTCATAGGATCATCGAAGAATCTCCATTGAATGTTGTGTTAGATTGGACAGCTCGAGTATTAGTAGCTATGACAGTAGATAAACCTTTACACGAGAAGATAGATCTTGGTTTATAATTAAAAGTTCATTAACCTATGAGGATCAACATATTAATAAATCAAAGTTCTTTAACGAATTTGTATTTTTATTCAGCAAATAAGTTTTATTGTTACACATATAAAGACACTTTTATCATTTTAATTGGTAGGTGGAGGTCCTCCACTACCACCACCACGTCTTTTATTTTCTGCAAGATAATTGTTTCTTGAAGAATTAACATTAATTTTATTCCTAGCTTTTTTCCCAAAGTAGCACCTATGAAGGTCACAAAATGCATCTTCGCATCTACATGCGTCCATGCATTCATCGGTTGTTTCACATTTGACATATCCTCCTTAAAACACAAAATATACAAAAATGATATTAGAAATAAAATTACTGAAATATAAATAAACAAACCAAAAACTAATTCAGAATGAGTAATTTCATTCGAATTTACAAGGTCAATCATTTTTTAACATCAAAAGTTTGTATTATCACTCGAGCAGTAGTCTGAAAATCCAGACCGGAATAAAATAATTAACAAAAACTAGATTTCTATAAAAAAGCGCAAGCAATCCTGGCTAGAGCATCTGCAATCATATTCTAGGCCTTTGGTACATGAATGATCTTGCTACAAGCTCAATCACTGATACAGAGAGATATATAATTCTGGTGGTTTTGGGAGATCCTATTGTTAGTATGACATGTTTACTTACTAACGGTGACGAGAAGGGTAGATATCAAAAGCAAAAGCAAAAGTTTAAAAGAAACAGTTTTCATTTTCCTAAGTAAATATTTTTTTGTTTTTTTTTCAGTTGTGAGTTTGAAGACTACACCTCATTTGTTTTTATAGTACAATTTAGGTGATCAAATTATATTATATGATTTGACCATAAAATATTGAAGTTTTGATTGCGGATATACATAAAATATTATAGCTATAATCTTTTATGTATTGACTTACCATAAATCTATATTATTAGCAAACATTGACATGTAGCAACCTTGGAGATATATTAGACTAAGCATTTAAAGTAGTTTATCGGGTTTTATATTTGAGAAAATTTTATGATTTGGAATATCTGAAGAAGTTGCAAGATTCTTTACTAATTATGTAAGATTTATACTATTTTCTGAGATTTATGGTGAAGTTTCAGAAGATTTTTTTTACTAAATATGTAAGATTTTAGCTGCAATTAGTGACCATGTTTTATGAAACAAATATGATGAATTTGCTATTCTTTAGAATTAATACCAGTTAAGTTGAATTTTTTTTTTGCAAACTAGTAACATGTGGGCCCCATTTTATTCCTCACTTTTCCTCATATATAATTGAACTAATGAAAAAATATTTTTCTTGTCTAATTTTGATGTGGAGAGTCTGTTCCTCTCTTTTCAAAATTTTTTTTTCAATTCATTTCTTCAAATGAATTTTTGTTCAACATTTTTTTCTATTTATTCCATTCAATAAGTGGTCACCAATTAAACTTTTATGATTTGAAATATCTGAAGAAGATTTGCAACATTTTATACTATTATATTTGCTGAGATTTATGGTGAAGTTTTAGAAAATATTGAAGTAGTTTATGGAATATTATCTTAGACTTCTTATTCAAAAGGTGAACAAAAAAAAGGTGTTATTCAATAACAAATTTAAATTTAATTCTATATGATTTACAAACTACTGTTATTCAGCGATTGAGTTTAAGGGGGGGGTGTTAGTGGAAGTTTGATTTATGAGATTGTTAGAATTTCTACAATCTAATATTATTGGTTTATACATTTTCATTAAAACCTAGTGTTATTGGTTTGATGATTTAGTAATTCTATACACAATTTTTTCTAATTTAAAATTTTTAAATTTTAATGATTTTTTTAAATCTATTAAAGTAGGTGTTATTGCCAGTTGTATTCTCCATCATTTAACTCATAACACAAGATTTTGAGAATACTACTTATATACCTAAGATCCTTAGAATCATTATATCAATTTATTTTCATAGACTTTCACAATATACAAAACTCTTTACAATTGTTTTCAAATTTTAAAAATCTCTGATCTTTCAAATTAACAAACTCAATATAAATCTTATTTTCACTAATACCCCCTAAATATTTTATTAAGACTAGGAGTTGGTCCATGCTACGTTCCGAATTATTTATATATGTGAGTTTCAACCATATTGGTAAGAGAAGAAGAGTAATTGTTAACAATTCAAATTATCTATTTCTTAAATTATCTTAATGTGAGCATCATCTGAAGGAAATACACATCTACACTTAACTGTTGTCTATATTACGTGGTAGTTAAACATTTTATCACTTATTTAAACATCAACAATAAATTTTAGCCAATAACCTTTCGGGGTGGGCGTTCGGATATCCGTTCGGGTTCGGGTCGGGTATTTCGGACTTTCGGGTATTTCGGTATAGAGGTGTAGAATCCGTTCGGGTGTTTTTGTACTTCGGGTCGGGTTCGGGTATTTTTAGTTCGGATTCGGTTATTTCGGATCGGGTTCGGATATTTAGATTTTTTTTAAAAAAAATTAAATTTTTTATTTCTCAAGTTTCTTGTATTTAAAAATATAACTTTCAGTTAACTAATTTTTTATTTTTAATAGATTGAATGGTTAATATATTTGGACATAACATTTTAAAACTAAAAAGACATTAATTTAGTTATTCTTCTTCAAATTTTGGATGTAACTTTTTGTTAATTTTTGAAATAAAAAACTTGACATGCATTTTAAGTGAGTAGCAAATCATTTTTTTCCTTAATTGTATTTATATCATATGAACTTAAAGTATGTGTAGTATCAATATAAATATTTTATATAAAATGAGAGATGTAAACTAGAAATATAAGGTTAACTATACATATGTTCGGTTATCTTCGGATATCCATTCGGGTTCGGGTATTATCCGTTCGGTTCGGATATCCAATCTCTCCTTATTCAATACCCGTCGGGTATTTTGTTACTTCGGTTCGGATTTCGGTTCGAGTTTTTCGGATCGGGTTCGGGTGCCACTTCGGATATCGGGTAAAATGCCCACCCCTGTTACAGACTCTATAAAAAGGGCATAAATTACGAGAGTAATAATAATTAAGATTGTCACTATGGACCATTAATGTTTGTTGTTCCTTATATTTTATTCTCAAGCATCGATCTATTCCCGGTACATCACCTAAACTAATATATTAAAGATATAATTTCAATTCACGTTTGGTTTTCAAAAGGTTATAATGTTTGTTATCATATGGAAAATCAATAGTACGTGAAGCGTGAAAAAAAATACTTTGGTATGATAAATCGGTCAAAAACCTACATAAAATAAAAAATAATAATATTAGTTAGAGTTAGTATCATTTTTATCATATATCAGCTAAGCATACAAATAAGTATCATCTCGTGGTCATCTTCATAATATAATGTCAATCATTTAAGTTATCTAAGTGGGATAAAAAAATATTCATTTGAAAACCTACATAGAAAATGTTTCCCATAGCATATTAGACAGAGTTAGCTTCATCTTATGATATATCAGCATAATAACAACTAAGAGTTAACTATCAGCCTACATACAAGTAGGATCAAAGCACATTCTGTCCAACTTCATAATTTATTTAGTTCAAGTGATGTATGGTGGATTAAAATATCGATACTTAAACAAACTATTGTACCTAATATTTGTTAGTTCATGAATAACTAACAAAGTTTAGTTAGCGTTATCACCTACCTATTGTATAACTTACATGTTATGTGATGATACTATTGCATTTTGTTTAGCTTACATGTACATTTCATCATCATTTGTACGTGCATTTTGTTTAGCTTACATGTACATTTCATCATCATTTGTATGTAATGTATATGTTTTGATAGAAATTGATTGGACATTAATTTAGATTCCAGAATTGTAATCGGACTTACTTAGTTTCTGGTTCAATGGTTATTTACTTTAACATATAGATCAAAAAGTTTTCACATGCTAACCGGTTCAATCGTCGGGTATGCAAAGTCCTGCTAAGATAGACTAACCCATCAAAAGATATAAATCTCAGAATCACCTTGTTATAAAATATTATGTGATTTGATTATATAGTTAATACGTTAAATTTTTTAACTTGAAAAAAGACTCTCGTATTGTGGAATACATGACACATAGATAAATTTTAATCTTCCTAGTCACAAAAATACTGGAATAAATGATGACTTTCAACTCACCGTGAGGCTAAATTATTAATGTACATTGACATGCCTTGCTTAGTAGAGCATTAGCATAAGAATTATGCTCTACATTATTTCAATCAATATTTGTTGGAAAAACATTTACCAAATGCTAATGTTTTTTAAATGCTCTTTGATCAATGCTTTCATATGGAGTATTTAGTAGAACATTTGCATTTATAGTTTAAGAAAAAATATATAACTAATTCATTTGTTTTATTTAATAATATGATAAAATTATTTTTATATCCAAAAAATAAAATTTATATTTTTAAAATAAATTTCACAATTAAAGTATATCTTAAAAATATATTATTTAATTGTAAAATATATTTTTATAATAACATTTTTTGATATAAATATAATTTTTGACATTATTAAATAAAATAAATTAATTATATATATATATATATTAGAAATATATTCAGTAGAAACAAATATATTATATATTGTATACTACTTTTTATAATAATGTTCATTTTACTTTACCAATCATTCTATTTAATAGTTTAGTAAGAGAATACAACTTATGTAGCATACAACTTATGTAGCATACTGCTTATAAGCAGTATAATATTGTTTTATCATCCGCTCTGTCAATCAAGGTTCCGATCCAAATATTTAAGCTAAACCAATATTTATGTAAGTTTAAATATTTTGGCAAACATTATTCGTATGTAATATTTTATTTTATTTAGATTTTTAAAAAAATTTAAAGTATATATAAATTTTAATTTTTAAAAAATAATTTAAACGGATGATGATTATCGGTTTGGTGATACGGGACACACGAACAAACCAAATGCAACACCAAGTGAAAATTCACGAGAAAGAGGTAAGAACCATTTCTGAATATATCTAATGACTGAGGAGAGGACTGATATTTCAAGCTTGCATGTCCTGTTCCACAGCTTCCTAAGACTCAACGGTTGCCTTGTTTGACCTATGGAAGCTGAATGTACCATTGCACGTCTTGAGCAGCCAAGTAGCCAACCACTTAAAACAAAGATTTGGATTACAGGGGAGAAGCATTCCAAGTGTAGTGGGATCTTAGCCATGTAACGGTGCTTGCATCTTCCGGTGAAGACAGAAGGCTGATGGTCTGGGACCTGAACAGGTACACTCACCTTTTTTGCAGAACTCTAAATATGGACTTTTTTATTCTGAAGATTGCTCAACGTTGAGTAAGAAGAGCAGCTTGAGATAGAGTTAGATGCTGTTGAAGACGGTCCACCAGAGTTACTCTTCTCTCATGTAGGCCACAAGGCTAAGATATCAGATTTTGCTTGGAACGAAAAGGAGCCTTGGGTCATTGCAAATGTAGCAGAAGACGACAGTCTTCAGGTCTGGCAAATGACGGAAAACATCTATCGAGACCAAGATGAAGCTGAGAACGATGAGGATATCAAACAAGGATAAACTACATAACAGCAACGAAATTAGGAAATGATCTGGTCTCTCCGTTACTTTACTTGTAAGTGAAGTTTGAGTTCCTGTGTTACTACTGAACATACAATAGTAAGCAAGAGGATTAAAGAATCATTATAATTTTTGTTCCAGTTTCCGCATCTCTACAAGACTGATCAAAATAATCGTCCCCAAATGCAATATTGAACATCTTCCATCAAAGCTTCAAGAACGAAGCTATTAAAGTACATAATTCGAATTTAATATAAACAAGTCTTACTTCTAGCTTCAACAAAGAAATGCAATTACATAAGAAACACAAAAAGAGAGATTCAAAAAATGAAAAATAGCACAAAAGGACCCGAGACAAGCTGGTGATGCAGTTCAACTCTACTACTTATTGGAAGATAATTTAACTACAAGCCTTGTGAAAATGGAGAGCAGCACCACATGACCGGTGGTGATACTTCAAACTGCTTTAGCTGCAGGAGTCCCACCTGTTGCAAAAAAACAAGAGCAAACACCATGAGTTCACAAACTAAATCCACACAAAACAAAAGCTCAAAAGACATGATGACAGAGTCTCACGTTTTCTCTTATTACCAACCCCGGATGCATTGACACCGAACGTTCCATTTCCATTACTACACCCAGCTAAATCCTGATCACCACCCAAGCACTGAAGCTGGTCAAACTCACAACCATTCATCCCTTGCCCATTCATCAACGCACCTTCTCCACCATCCCCATCCTGAAAGCAGTACAAGCTGTTGTCAACACCGCACGGCACATTATTGCAAGGCTGCATCATATACGAGTTGGGAACCGCGCGTTTCTGATAAGGGAAAGCACCAATCTCTCCTTCGATCCTCCCTCTTATATCCACAAGCAAACACTTGAGCCTCGTAACCTCAGCCTCCAAGGCAGCTTGGCCTTGCAGCCTCTTCATCAGCTGACTATTCACAGCCCTGAGCCTGATGACTTCATCCTCCAAGGAAGCAGCTTTAGCCTTCTTCTTCTCTCTGTACTTTCTAACCGCTTCCCTGTTCCCCAAGGGTCTCTTCTTGCTCTTGCTCCCTGAAGACTCCGAGGTCTCGTCGGCCTGAGCGGGGAGGATCTTGGTGTGGACGTGGAGACAGGTGTGGGTATGTGTGTTCTCTGGTCCAGGAGGGTTGCAAGTGTGAGTGTGGGTACAAGCGTGAGAGTCCCGGAGAAGCTCGTCGAAGAAAGAGTCCATCGAGGAGCTGCTTAGTGGAAACTCAACCTCGCCGTCGTCCATTGTTACAGGAACCGAACAAAGACTCGAGCTTTTGTCGATCGAGTAAAGACCTGATGCAACTGAGATCCGATTATGGATTTTGAATCATCGGGTGATACTGAATTGGGAGAAAGTTCGTACCTTTATGACCCTAGAAGCTCGGAAACAGGTGAATTGGGTCACGAGAAGTGGAGGAGAATCGGCGGCGAATCGGGGAGAGGAGTTTAAAGAGAGAAAGAGGGGAGAATTAGAAAAGGAAAACCTAGAGAGGAGACGGAGACAATGATGATAACAGATGGCTTTATTTCCATGGCGGAGAGACATGGACGTACCAAAAGAGATTTCGATTTCCAGAGATTCCTTATTTTTTTTAAGTAATAGCAGTCAACAATGTTTTTTCTTACTGTATATTGGTGAATGGTTAAATTTTACATTCATACCGAAATTAAAACAATTTGTGTGTTGAATTCGACTACCATAAACATAAATAAACACAATTTGAAATGACATCAAATAGCTCTATAGTCTACAAAAGTCAAGATAATGATGCTGTTTTTTTAAGCTGATTTATTATAACGTTACAATTATGAAAGTTATTACATAGACGATTTAACAACCGGCAATACTACCTACCTTATAATCTACAAAAGTCAAGATAATTATGCTGCTTTTTTAAATCTCCTATTCTTTTAAACTATTAACAAGTAAACAAATAGGATTGTACATATTTTTTTTGTTGCAATGATCAATAAATTTAAAATTTCATCAAAAAAAGTCAAGATAATGTTTAAAAAAGTTGTTAGGCCATGGTTGCCTTTTAATGATTATTGCTTATGCGGATACCTAAATCAACTTTTTAATGTCAAGTTTTTAACATTTAAACTAATTTTTCAATAAATAAAAAATTCTATAATTTTTTCTCACCCAAAATCGATTTGCCGACTAGTTGTCACACATATACCATTTCCTACCGATATATTAAACAAAATTAATGATTTTTAAAATATTACATTAAAAAAATTCATATTATTGAATAAATATAATATATCTTAAAATTTAAGAAGATACTGATAAATATGCATAATATCTTCATAAAATTTAACAAAATATTCATAAATGTGTATTAAAAATATATTATGAAATCTATATCTAAGAAAATCTTCAAGACTATATATTTATTATAATTTACTGAATTTTAATTATATATATATATATATATTTAGTAAGATATTCTTGAATATGTATAATATTTTCTTAAAGTTCTAGGAAGACCTT
Organism: Brassica napus; assembly: GCF_020379485.1. NCBI lineage: Eukaryota > Viridiplantae > Streptophyta > Magnoliopsida > Brassicales > Brassicaceae > Brassica > Brassica napus. The sequence goes on along the minus strand of NC_063436.1, from coordinate 21,364,771 downwards.
CTTCAATTTGATTTTTGAATTTTATAAGAATATTACACATATTAAATATGCATATATGTAAAATTGAAGAAGATGTCATACACATTTAGAAAGACTTTCCTAAATATACATATAAACTATATTTAAAAGGTTTTAATTACACGTTTATGAAGATTTTTCTGAATTCAAAAAATAAATTTATAAATTCAAGAAGGTATCATCAATATTCAAGAATTTTTCCTAGCCCAAATTTTTTGCAGGAAATATTTTTCAAAAATAAATTGAATTTTTATTTAAAAAATATTTCGAAAATAATTTTAAAATAAAGTATTTCGAATTTATTATTTTAAATTTTTCAATATTTATTTGTTTTTATATACTAATAAATATCTTAGTTAATGTATAAATTAAAATATAGATATCATTTAACCCTTTAATGAAATTTAAATTGGTTATTTTGATTTTTGGGATCTATAGGGAACTGGATATTTAGAAAATTTACCCTTAAACAATTATTAGTGTCAAATTAAGGATAAAACCACCAGTTTAATTAACTCTTTTATTTCTATTATTATTTTGATGCATAATTTTACAATTTATGCTCATATTATATAAGACAGTGTAATATATCCGTTGGACTAATGTATTAATTACTTTTCCATTTTTTAGTAATTTTTCATTTTTCTAAACTTATATTTTAATATCATATTGCATCATTAAATAATTGTATCTTTAAAAAAAGTAATAATTGTGTCTTTTCTTTCATTGTGTTTACCATCGAGGAAGAAATTGTTTAGATATCTGAACTATCTTTCAACAAATCATAACACTCAACATGCAACGGATCTCACTGTTTAGTATATTTAGAGTAAATGAAATAAGTGAAAAAAATTTTCATCTGATTTTCTCTAATTTCAACAAATAAGATAGTGAGTGTAGAAAATCAGTTTTACCCGTTTACTCTAAAAGTGAAAATACAAATAAAAAAATAAAGTAAAATTTTCCACAACTCGAATGAAATAAAGAAATTTACCTAACGATACTATTTTTCTTCAATCTTATTTCCACTTTTGTTTTCCACCTTTTAACTCCATTATACAACCAAAACATGTGTGGAGTTTGCAAAAGGTTCTCAGTTCTCACTACAATTTTTGTATAACAATTTAAAAAATATAAGAATTATCTAAAATGATTTAGTTTGTCAAATTAATAACAAAAAGCAATATAAATATTTATCACAAAAACATATCATACTAATTATAACCATTAGTCCTGTTTGTAGAGCAAGAATTGTATTCTTTTTTAGTCAAAAAAAGAATTGTATTCTTTGCATGATATATTCTTGATCAAATTCTTTAAACTTGAATTGAAATTGAATGAAAACACTAATCAATTGCTCAATCATTGAAATCATTTTCACCATGTCAGTGACTTCCGTGAAACGACTTAATGCTTCAACAGTTCCTGACACGACAAAAAGAAAGCACAACATTGTAGAATTTTCATCGTTAATTTCAGACCATCAGATTTTACACTATAAAATAACATATATTTTGATTCCATCAAAAGTTAGATAAATAGATCCCCAGTCACCATCGACTATATTTCCCTTTTTCCTTTTCTTTAAAAATTATATTAACATGTGTGATGTGAACCAGTGATCGTGAAAGAAGTAGCTTTGTCAAAAAAAGCTTTATCTAAAATAACCCTTAGATTTGATTCTAGGTTCTTGATCTGTGGTCTCTGGTTAGTGGAAAATTATCTTATTCGATAGTTTTCCATTAGCTTTTTGCTATGTTCTGTGGACGGTGGACCGTGACCAGGATTGCTCCAATTTCTTACGCTCTGAAATTGTTTGTAACATCGGCTCTACCAGTAAAATATCTAGATTTTTTTTAAAGTAATACTAGTTTAAAACCTGTCACAAATTAAACTCAAGTACATATATGATCTTAAGATTCTCAAAATTCGAAACTAGATACACTACTTACTTTTGGCTACACCAGGGTTCATAACAATTCTCTGCTTATATAACGTAACTATGAATATAATCAGAACCAAATCTGATATTAGCAGATAATCAAATTTGCGTTTGAGATCGCTGATGTGTTTAAAGTTTTAGGCACCAATTTTTGTTTTTTTTAACAAACTCGTATTTGTTCATATCAATAGAAGAACGTGTTGGGTTTGTAAAAACTTATGTCCAATTCTACATTGTCCGATTAGTACAACATCGTCCACTATGGGTTTCAGAAATCAGCCTACATGGATTTACTTTTGGTTTCTTTCCAAAACTAAAAGTTTCGTACTAATTAAAGTTATACACGCATCAGGGTAAGCCTGTTCAGAAGCAAACCCGTATGGATTTATTTTTAGTTTCTTTCACAAAGAGCCTATACTAATTAGAGCTTGACACTTCTTTATATGTTAGACTTTATCTTGTCTAATTTCTGATGTGGGACTTAAATTGACATCTCTAAGAAGGAAACAAGTCAATTCCTTGTGAATGAATGGATCATCTCCTGAAAATAAATGTTGATGTTGCATGCATATTTGAGTACCTTGGCGTTTGGGAAAAGAAAATACCATCTTGAGGGATATACGTACAACACGTTGACACTGAAACCGATACTTAAGGCTGAGTTACCATGCACCAAGAATATAGTTTGATGTCGTGGAGAAAGTTCCATGTATCTGCCCAAGAAAAGGAAACTGACATGAGGATTGTGGAGTCTCTTGTAGATTATATGTGGCACAAGTAATAAGAGGAAACTTGCCTTTTGAGAAGATGGTGTGGCACCAATAAAAAAGGTTGGATCTCCGTAGAATAAAGAAAATTTGGAGGCATAAAAGTAGAATGAACCTAATGAAAATTAGGTAAACCGAAATAAAGAGAGTAAGAGAACATGCAAGAAGACTAGGTTTATGATTTTGGTGTATGAGTTATCTTGTGCGAGACGATTGCTGTGTAGGGTATTTTTGGATAATTAAGAATAAGTCAGTAATGGTGAATCACAAGTGTGTTGTCATATAAAACTGATTGAACATATCTTGTAAGATTGTTCATGTAACTGCTAATAGAAAATCATCGTTGGTGATATTGATTCGAGTCACAATCTTTCATTTTACCACTGCTCTAGGTTTTACAGCCATGGGGTGGACTAGACTCGGCACTGTGGAAATTCATCCAAGATAATTGAAAGATACTTTTGAAATATATAGTTTTTGCGCACTTTCTAATATAGACAATGATATCTGAACGTGTAAAACATATAAAACCGCAAAACTTATCATGAATACTGCAACACATACGAGCTCTGATCTATTATTTCTGTTATAAAAAAGAACTAGATGATAACCCGCGCGCATGCGCGGAGTTAGTTCTTATAACAATGTTTGTTTATGAAATTGTTTTAATATTTTGCAGCACTACAATCTTTATCCAGTATAAAATGACGAATACAAATGTTGGTCTCTTAAATATATCATCGTTGTTGAAGATTTTACGTATTACATCTCATTTTAATTTTTTTTAAGACTTCATATACACAAAAAAAAAATTAAGTTTTGCAGCTGACACAAATCACCAAAACTAAATATGCAACATCGATTGTATAATGACGAAAGAGGATTAGGTTTTCTGCTCTCGAATTGTTTACTATTGACTCTCCATAAGTGATTTCACTTTCTACTTCTATAGAATTGTGTTTTCATTATTGTCTTTGTTTTATTGATATGAGTTAAGTTTCTTTTTAACTTCTTTTATGAATCCGGTGAATTACATAAGTGTCAACTAAAAAAAAATGGACATCTGTAAAAATTAGTTTCACTTCATATATATATCTAAGAATCAAAATTTTGAAAAAAAATCACCTGCAAACTATATTAACAGGTTAGTGTTCAAATCTAATATATCAAGCTGTTGTAAAATATACGTGTAGACTCGAAATATAAATGTATGTCTAGTATATATTCACCATCTCGGTCTAAAAATTATCTAATTAAAACAACAAAAGTTTTACTTACTTCACCAGTTCGGGTAATATCAGGATATCTGAAAATAACCAAACATAAGTATACTTAAAAATTTCTAGTTTATTTCTCTCATTTTATTCAAAATATTTATATTAATGATGCTTATTGCTCAAAATTAGATATTATACATATAATTATGGACAAAATTATTTGTTACTCACTTAAAAAACATATCATGCTCTTGTTTCTTGCATTGACAAAAGTTGAATCTAAAATTTCAAAACAACAACTAAACTAGTGTTTTTCTATTTTTAAAGTTTTATCTCCAAACCTATTAATAGTTTAATCTTTTAAAAATTAGAAAACCAATTAGGCTAAAATATATTTTAAATAAAAAAAACTTAAACAATGAATAATTTATTTACTTTTTCTTCAAAATTTAAATATCCGAACCCGATCCAAAATATCCAAACCCAAACATAAAATACCGAACCCGACTCGAAGTGTAGAAATACCTGAACAAGTTCTATAACTTTATACAGAAATATCCGATACAACCCCGAACTGTATCCGAACACTCACCCCTATGATTTATTATCATTTGTATCTTATTTGAACTAAAAAAATTAAATTATTGATCACAAAATTTTCAATGAAAAAATCTAATTTTTTTTATTGTATGCTTAATGTGATTGTTTAATTTCTTTTAATATTATAAAAGTAATAAAAAAAAGAGAGATGTTAGAATTTTTTATATCAAATATTTATTATTCATAATAATTAATTGTCATATATATGTTAACTGTATTAGGTAATTCTGTAGCTTTTATTTAAGGAAAGAAAAAATATTCTTTTGTACACTATTAATTAATTTGATAGTTAGTTTAATGCAAAGCATATTATATGTTTATATGGACCAACTTATTTTTCTAACAATTCTAAAAATCATTCTTGTGATGACACGTGACTACGAAAATATATTGTAATGCTCCAAGATTTAATATATGGGGGGATGAGATTGCTCAACCACCAAGAAGCAAATAATCAAATTCAGCTTGAATGCCATTAAACTAATACAAAAAATAGAGGCATGAATCAAAATCGATATCAAATATAGTCAGAAAATATCCTAGGATAGCACTAAAAAAGACTTTTGTCAGAAATATAGATTCTAAGGCAACCTCAACGCATGTTTATTAGATAGATATCTGAACCTTTTAAATAGTAAAATAAATGAATGTGTGAGAAAAAGGTAGAGAGAAGGGAAGGAATGGTCCTCTGCCTAGGATCTCAACAAAAAAAAACTTACATACTGTCTGTATATCTGTTATTCTATGATTGGCTTAGCTCTTTTGGAGATTTATATTTTATTTATTAATTAAGTTGTAATAAAATTATAGATCTTAGATACTTGTCGCAATATACTCACCGTTAAGAATGCTCTAAGAATTAAAATGACCAAAATATTTTATTAAAAAGACAAATATACATTTATACCGGAACCCTAGGGTTAACTAATCCAAACCTTAGGGTTTAGAGTTAAGTGGCGGAATTTGGGATTAAGTTTTAAAATTTTATAAAATTAAAAATAATTATTAAAAATAAAAATTTGAAAATAGTTTCAAAAAGTATTTCGAATTACAAAAAAAAATTTCAAAAAAAAATTATAAAAAAATTTGAATTTGAAAACATATAATCTGAAACTATAAAACTTATTTATTTATTTATTTGTATTTATATATCTATGGTATTAAAGTCTTTTTTACCTATTAAATGAAACATTTTGATTATTTTTCTCCTTGTAATCTATTTTTATGATAAAAACTTGAAAATGATCTATTTAGAAGAATTGCCCATGTAGTAGTGACACTAATTAATTTTAAAACAAAGCAAGGAGAAATAGAGACCGCCAATAATATTCTACTTTATTGTTTTATAATAAGACCAAACGCAAAAGAAGAAGAAAAAGGACAAGTTGTAGACATTTTGCATAAGAATGAAGAAAGGTTAACTTGGAGTCTTGAGTTTTATTGCGACGCATACTTCTGGGTCCAGCTTCGAGCCGTGGCTTCATACCTGACCCTATCGGTCTTGTAAATGTTAGCTATCTCTGGAACCAGAGGATCGTCAGGGTTTGGGTCTGTAAGAAGAGAGCAAACAGAAAGAAGCACCTGCAATACCAAATATGTTGAGTAACTTGTGCTATCTATGCAATGGAGCCAAAATCATCTTGGTATATAATCTTAAAAATGATTTAATTTAAATGATTTCAAACAAACCTTAGAGATTGTAAGGGCAGGGCTCCATTGGTCTTTGAGAATGTCCAAACATATGCTTCCATTGCTGTTGACGTTCGGGTGAAAGACTTTGGTTTTGAATACAACCTGAAATCATCAACCAAAAACATAACAACAACAATCCAATCATGATGGTTTTTGTTTTGAGCCCTAGGGAAGAGACTATTTATAGAGTTGCGTATTGTTGAAGTTATATATACACCTTGGGAGGTTTAAAAGGATAATCTTTAGTGAAATTGATATCGACAAGGAAAACACCACCCGTGTATGGACTTTCGATCGGACCAATTATCGTAGCTTGCCAGTGAAACATATCTTCTCCTATTGGACCTGAATATCAAAAACAAAGGAGACAGAGAGACAAAAAATCAAATCTCCTATTGGATCATTACTTTGGTGCATGGCTTATAGTGTTACGTGCACTAGATATCTACGATGAAAAGTTCTTCTCTTTACCGGCACTGCATAATACAGGAGGGTCTCTCTGCAACTCCCTTAGCTCTTTCAATATCCGTTTCGTTGCCATCGTGTTTGTTTGATTCAAAGGAAATCAAAAACTAAACCTAATCCTTATATATATGATGATAAATATAAAAAGTTTAAATAAAATCCGAAAAGGAAATAAGAGTAAATATAAATTTTAAGTAATTTACCAAAATCACGAAAGGGAATAGAATGAACGAGTGGCCTGTTTTTAAAGCGTGAGCCGTAAGCCTCTTGCTGATTCTCTGAATGGTCTTACACGTGTTTAAGCAATATGGCCGCCAGCTTTGTCCCATAACGGTAATGGAGAAAGAATCATTCTTTGGTTCTGATTCTGAAAGAGAAGACTTGCCTTGAAGTGAATGATCTTTGCATGCTTGATGCAATGTACTATACTACTATATATATATTGAACGGTCTTTAAATGAGTCATGTTAAATTTCTCCAGAAAGAATCTGAGAATACGAATTTTTAACATAGAGAATCGTTATTACAATATCCTTTGGTATTGTCTTCTTGTTCATGTTCATTGGACCAGGAAAATGAACTGTTACCAACTTGCAAATCAAAGTCGTTTACGAGTACACAAAAGCAAGTAGTGTGAAAGAGAAGGCTCTTGGTCTCTTCTTGCGACCATCTCTTCTTCTTACACACCACCTAGCTTGGGAAAACCTTTAGAGCAGGATTATCGCGGTCTTTAAGGGGGGGGGGGGAGTTTAGTGTTTTTAGGATTAAAAATAAAAGATAAATATGTAATTAAGGTGAAGACGTCCCTTAAATGGAACATTGAAGAGGCGTCTCTTCTTAACACGTGTCACGCATTGATGGCATTTCTCTCCCGAGACGAAACCAAACCTTTCGTTTGGTCATTCATCGTCGACTCCGCTTCTCTCTCTCGTGCTCTCTCTCTCTTGCGTCGAGTCGACGGAATCAAGCGGTGTTCTCTCGTCGACGGAATCAATCGGCGGCGCTGTCGGTGTACTCGTCGTATCTCACCCTCTTCTCGACGGAATCAAGCGGAATCAATCGCTGATCACTCGACGACTCCGCGTCTCTCTCTCTCACCTCGACTGACACCTCGTCTCTCTCCCTCTCCTCGACGAGAACCCTTCTCTCTCCCTCTCCTCGACGATGCCGCGTCTCAATCTCTCTCCGCCTTGACTCGAATCGAAAGGTAATCATTTGTTCTTGTGTTCTTCTTTCATGCATGTCTTTGATTAGGCTGCTTCTTGTTCTGATCTCATGTTTGATTTGTTTTGTCGGTTTGATTCTGTTTCGCGGTGGCTCTCTACGACGGCGACGGAGCTCTCTGCGGTGGCTCTCCTCTGATCAAAAGGTAAAGTTTCTGATTCATGTTTTTGAACAAATGATGTCTGAGATTGTGGTTCTTCTGTAACGATATTGATTGGTTTGTTCAGTTCGATACCGTATGTAGATTGATTGGTTTGTTGTGTTGGATTAATTGTGATATGCTTGGTGGTAGTTTATTAATTTAGATTTTGTTTCAGTCTGTTGATAAAAACTTTTGTTTCTGTGTTTGCCGTTGTGAGATAGAGAGGATCAAAGACGTTTTTTGTTGCTTGGAAAGAGACACGGGGAAGGTTCATCGATCAAAGGACTTCAATTTCAAAACAAGGTTAGTGTACGTTTATGGTTGAATAGAGTTGCATAGAGTTTAATAGAGTAGAATTGAGTTAGCGTCTGTGAAAGAAAATATAAATTCATGTAGTTACAGTTTTAGCGTGCAAAGAACGAATACAAACTCGAAGTTTCAGTACTTAACAAATGTGTTTTCTGATATGTCATTTTTTAGGACTACAAACAACCGATTCTAAACAAGGATTAGTCAACTGTTGATTCGTGTTTCTTCTTCTCCCAATCACAATATAGAACAGCCTTTCTGAGATTTTTTGTTTTTCTTGTTCTTGTTTTTGGGTAGCTCGAGAACTACTTTGATGGCCACATCAAAGACAGCTTTAACATTCTGTATAATTGTTGACCAAAAAAAAAAAACATTCTGTATAATTGAACGAGTTCTCCCGTCAGCAAGATTCTGAAAGAAAACTATAAAAATGATGTTGAATTTTGTAGTTACCTGTTGTGTCTTTGCACTGCATTCTGTATAAGCAAAAGCTCCAACAAGCTTCATTAGTTCTACACCCTACCATGAATAAAGGAAGCATATAAGAAGAAGAAACTTACTTCAAAGAAAACGATGATGAGGAGAGTTACATGAGAAGTAGATATAGGCACAGCTCCAGGGTGCTCAAGCAAGTACTCCTTATCATCTCGAAGATCTGAAAAAGCATCCATTAGTCAGAACTCTCTTTTATCTTTTAACAGATAATAAATGAAATAAAAACAGAACCAACCAAGCTTTGTCCCAACAAGGAATATGGGAACACCAGGAGCATGATGTCTGAGTTCCGGAACCCACTGAGAAAAAAACATATTGTATCAAAATGACTTAGATAATATCTCAGAATATGATTTATATCTAACCTTTTTAGCAACATTTTCAAAGCTAGCTTTGCTGACGAGAGAGAATGCGAGCAAAAAGACATCAGGAAGATGATAGTTCAATCGTCTTAGTCGATTATAGTCAGCTTGTCCTATATTGGTATTTAAGGCAAAGCATTAACACAGAAAGTTTAAAGACAAAGAGACTCGAGAACAAAAGAAAGGTTTCAAAGTTATACTATAACTTGCCTGCAGTGTCCCACACCCCCAAGTTGATGGAGTTCCCATCGACAATCACATTAGCGCTGATAATATCAAATACAGTTGGCACATAATCCTGTCACCACAACATTCCACAAAAACAATTGAGTATGTTATGGAAGCAGACAATCTCAATCCTATAGATCACCAAAGTAACATCAGTGAGACAAATGTCCTCCTAACTTTCTAATGATCGGTAAAACGAAGTTTTGGGATTAACCAAAAAGTGAACTCACGGTGGGGAAAGTGTTGCTAGTGTAGGAAATGAGTAGACAGGTCTTGCCGGTGGCGCCATCACCGACGGTGACACACTTTATAAACCTTGGATCACTCATCTTTTGGCCGTTGACTTCAGACCCTACTTTTGATTTGAGCAGTGGATTTTTTGTAAAGGGAGAGAGAGAGACTAGGATGTCGATTCTCTGACTTGGATTCTTGTTACATTTTATTTTCCTATTTGTTCTTGGGTTGACTTTTCTTGAGACCCCTCTACTATTGAATTCCACCTTCTATTCCCCAAACTTTTGATTTGTCATTTAACCTCCCAGTCCTGAAAATTTTATAAGTAAACTGTAGAAGCCGGTAAACCGGACTGATGTAAACGATATAATAAAAGCGAAGTTAAGGAAATAGACGAAGGCCATCCACCCAAGCCCAAGCCCACGCCTCTCGCAACAGTTTCGAAATAGACGAAGGACCTTTGGTTCGGAGTGGAACGTTGAGCAGCTTTCTCCGCAAATTTCTCTCTTGTTGACTCGTACTGATCCATTTCGAACAGATAAACTTTGTGTTGTTTTTAAACGAACTACATGTTGAGCTTGGTCCAAAAAAAATAATTCTTATCGGGCCCTCGGCCCTCGGACCAAGCCGGGCCGGGCCGGGCGGCAGCGGCGCGTGCGTGGGGAGCCTTCTCCTCTCTCAAGCTGTTTAACTCATGATATCATGGGATCATATATAAACACCTCAAATTTGCTTCTCCTGGCCGATGTGGGACTTTCCCCACTTCACCATTTCATTTATTTAGCATTTCTGATGGCCCAGATCCATATCATTTGCTATTCACATTTTAATAAAGCCCATTGGCTTTATTGTTCCAACATAAACTACCTATACTATTCAATTGGAATTAATTCCACAAAATACAAATCAATGAAATTTGTTTATCACGTTTAGTTTACTAAAACATGATTAACTAATTGAATTTTCCTAAAATGTGATTAATTGTATTTTGTGCCACATCTTCCCTTGCAGTCATCTTACTCCTTTGATGATTCAAAACCTCCTTAGTCGTATCCAAAATTTTGGATCTTTGGCCTCGAGATCACAGGTTAGAGCAGAAGCAACAGTTGAGGTTGAAGAGATGCCCATTTTAGTGCATCCTTTTGCCCCACTAGATCGTAGAATTTTTAACATAAAGAATCGTTAATAGAGTATCCTTTGTTCCTGTCTAGAGTCCATGTTCATTGGACCATGAAAATGAGCTTACCAACTAGCAAATCAAAATCGTTGCAAAGCAAGTAGTGTGGAAGAAAAGGCTTTGGTCTCTTCCCGCAACCATCTCTCGTTACAACACCACCGAGCCTGTGCGTAAACACTTAGGAAGAATAATTTCCAATGGAATCGAAGCAAATGTAAACACTTAGGAATAATTTAAAGATACAGAGTGCACACAAAGATACAACCCCAAAGTTTAAATACTTGACCAATGATGAGTTCTGCTTTTAGGACTACAAACAACAGATTCTTGTTTATTTAATGGAAATAAGAGAAAATGGGCACTCGGAAACAATGATTAGCTAACTGTTGATTCGTGTTTATTCTTTTCTCCAATCACAATATGGAACAGCCTTTCTGAGATGTACTAATGTTGTTGTTATTGGGTGGCTCGAGAACTACTTTGATGGCCTCGTCAAAGACAGCTTTAACATTCTGTATGAATGAAGAAGATATCTCATCAGCAAGATTTTAAAAGAGAATAATAAAAATTATGATGAATTTGACGTACCAGTTGTGTCTTTGAACTGCATTCTATATAAGCAGAAGCTCCAACAAGCCTCTTTAGTTCTTCACCCTATAATGAATAAGGGAAGCTAAGAAGCAGAAACTTCCTTATAAAAAGATCAGCGAGAAGACGATGACGAAAGTTACCTGAGCAGTAGATATAGGAACAGCTTCAGGGTGCTCAAGAAAGTACTGCTTATCATCTCGAGCATCTAAAAGAGAACCTGTTAATCTCTTTGAAGGATAACAGATGAAAAAAAAAGGTTAAAAAATAACCAACCGAGCTTTGTTCCAACAAGTACGATGGGAACATCAGGAGCATGATGTCTGAGTTCAGGAACCCACTGCGGAATCATAAGCAAAACATCAAACTTATTGTATTAAAAAATGCCTAGATAAATACCAAAGAACTGATGATTAATATTTAACCTTTTTAGCAACATTTTCATAGCTCGCTTTGTTAACAAGAGAGAATGCGAGCAAGAAGACATCAGTACATGGATAGCTTAATGGTCTTAGTCTGTTGTAGTCATCTTGTCCTGTGTTGTTTCAACAAGGCAGAACATAAACACAGAAAGCTTGACAAAGAGACAAAAGAAGAAAAAAAAATAGATATCAAAGCTATAACTCGCCTGCAGTGTCAAACAATTCCAAGTTGATGGTGCTCCCATCGACAATCACATGGGCGCAGACATTATCAAAAACATTTGACACATCACCCTGTCACCACAACATTCCATCAGTCAGAGTCTACATAAAGGGTAAATGGGCAGAAAAAAAAAGCGAGAGGGACAAACAAAAATAAATCTAGCGTTAATACTTAATATTGTCTCTTGTGTTTTGGAGAGGGAAAAAATTTCTTTACTTTTTCTGGTTTTAAGCTGAAAGTCAGCAAAAAATCTGATTAGTAATTTAAACCTAATTATGTTACGAAACAGACAAAAACTGTAAGACCCAAAGAGTTTTTTTTTTTTTTTTTTTTGACCCAAAGAGTTTACTGTAAGACTATGTAATGAAGCAGACAATCTCAATCCTACAGATCACTAAAGTATCAAACACAGAGAGAAATGTCCTCCTAACCTTCTAATGATCCGTAAAACGGAGTTGTGGGATTACGCAAAACCAACCAGATAAAAATATCAACTTTACGTCTACACAACAAATTCAATGATCAGCTCATCGTTTTACCCAACGATTTTATTGGATCACAGAAAAAAGTGAACTTACGGTGGGGAAAGTGTTTCTAGTGTAGGAAATGAGTAGACAAGTCTTGCCGACGGCGCCGTCACCGACGATGACACACTTTAACCTTGAAGCACTCATCTTCTCGCCGTTGACTTTAAACCCTCCTTTTGATTTGGGCAGAGAGAGAGAGAGAGAGAGAGAGAGAGAGAGATGCTCTTTAGGCAGCTAGGAGACAAAAGAACAGCAGCTGAAAGTCTGAAACTCAAAAGTCTCTGGCAGACTTTTCGACTCTCTGACTTCTTGTTCCATTTCAGCATCTCCAACCCATAGCTATTTTCACTTCTATAATTATTTTGAGGTGAAATTGTTTCAACCCATCTATAATAGAGAAGAAATAGAATTCCTCTATTTTTTACTATACATTTAGAGATTGCTATTTTAAAGGAATACATTGGAGCATATCTCAACTCTATTATAGAGTTCCTCTATTTTAGAGGTAAAAATAGCAAAATACATTGGAGATGGTCACCTTTGTTTCTGCTCTATATTTACTTATATTTTTTTGTCCTGGTTGTGATATTTTATAAAAGATATTCATCTACACTACACAAGAGAAGGAAGTAATTGATGGCTCATCTTTCTCTCTTTATTTTCTCAAACTTCTTTCTAAAAGCTGTTTGAATAAAGATAATCGGTGACCTTAGCCGCCGGTTACTCTCTTTCTCTTTGCTTTTTGTTGTACATGTCGGAGGCAACTTCGGTTCCACTTCGTCGGTAGTTTTTTTCGCTGGGCAACTTTTTTTGTTGTGTATCTTTAAACTAATCAGAGTTTTTTGTCGTATCTTCATTTTCTATCTCTGATTTGCTTGAACCACTTCTTCCCGTGCAAGTTTAATTTCTTTATTCCAGATCTTTGATTTGTTCTCTTGTGATCTTCGAATGCTAGATCTCCTACATTGAGAGTAGTCTTTTTCTTCTTGTTGAAATAAGTCAGGAAGTTTTTCCTTCTTGGTTGAGATTCGAAGTTAATGGATGAGGCTTATCGATTGGAAGCGGATTAAGTGAAGTTGGGGTTTTGTTATAAAAAAATCCTGACACATGATCTGTTTTCTTGATTGGTCCCATAGTTTAATGATCATTTTGAGCTCAAATTAGAAGAACTGGCGAGCATTGCATGTGGGTTTCAAGACGGGTACGACGACAGAGCTTCATGCGTCATTTCCAAATAGACGATCAGAGGGATGATCGGAAAGTTGAACGGAGCACCGGTGAACAGAACTGGATGGATGACTCGGGAAACTTCTCACCCCCAATGACCAGCCCTTTCCTTAGCACTTGTAACGTTTGTATTATAGTTATCTATGATTTGACATTTTTTTTGTCTTTTAACTGGGGTTCTTATCTTCGTCATTAATCCAAGTCTCTTAGCTGGAGTTTTTATTTTTGGCTAAGAGATGGTTCTTAGCTTTTCTTAGATTTTAACTAAGAAAAGTTAAGAACCGTCTCTTAAATAAAAGATATAAAAGCTGTCTCTTAGCCAAAAAATGTAATAAAAAAATAAAAAAATAAAAAATATCAAATCATGAATTAAGAACCCCGGCTAAGAGACCAGGGTTAATGATGCCCTTAAGTTTTGTATTGGGCTCTTAATGTTTGTATTGGTCTTTAGAATCCACTTGTACTATTAAGCTTTTATAAAAAGCAATTAAAAAAATGACTACACAAGAAAAGCCAAGACATTATTATAGACAAGTCCATTAACCCATATGTTTAGGGTTTCTTAGAGCATGATTATCAGTGATTTGGGTTTTGGGTTTCTTAATTTTTTTTTCTTTTTGTCTGATTAAAAAAATATAAATGAAAAAATGAACCAATCGCCGACCACCACGTGTCAGTGGGGCCGCGAATAATGTTTGGTGACTTCTGTCACCAGTTTTTGTGTGTTTTGTAGGTTCCCCCTCTAAAAAACTCCTAAACTCTCCCGATAAACATGGTCTTACCACCCATGTCGGTTTTGTTTTAGCAAAAAAGAACACTTATAAGATTCTACCAAACGAGATTTTGGTAAATTCTCTTTACTTGGAAAAGCCTTAGTTTAGCTTTTCTCTCTCGACTAAAAATGATCGCCACTTGATATCTTCTGGCTGCTCCACTTTACCATGTTGTCTTTGTGGCCTCCTTCTTTCATATTCAAGATTCTATTTTGTATCCGTTGCATTATCTTCACTTGCAAAATAGAGTGGAAGCCATGAGGTATTATCTCAGTCAAATCCAATACTGGTCGCTGGAACATACATAACTAGGGAAAACCAAATGGCCATGAAAATTGCAAGGACTGTTACCAGAGACCAGAGATCACAGCCCTCCTCAGCTCATCATGTTCCCCTCAATGAGTAGGCTGGTCAACAGGGGCGAAGCTAGACTTATATTTCATTGTGGGTGCAATAATAATGAAATTCCATTTTATCTAATCTCTAATTTTTACTTTACAAAAATAATCAAAAATGAAAATTCAGTGGGTGTCTACTACTTGGCTTTGCCCCTGCCGGTCAGTAAATGCTAGCACCTTGACCTTGAGAGTTAGTACAAAAGTCAGTCTATTGGTTGGTATTACCTCAATCCTTCTAGGTTTTATTTTATATGTTCTTTTCAGTTCGGGTTCTATATATATCTGCTCTTTTAAACTTTTATGTCATGTATACTGGTAATTTCGTTTTTGTTTATCTTCATCTTTTAAACTCAACAGTGTGAAAAAATATATATATGTATTCTCCCAAACAGTTCGGTGCAAAGAGTATTTATATTGATAGATCATGCATATGTGTATCATATACTTTTGACAAATGATTTGATTAGAGACTCCACCTCAGATAGTTTTATATAATGAAAACAACAATCAATGGTTCTCCATGAACAAAGTTTTAAGCATTTCCTCAGCATAAGCATTGGCTCACATTTTTTCTTCCTTTTTGATGGTGAGAGAAGTGTATGTGTGTATACCCGCCAAGTTAGGCTCTCCAAACAAAAAAACTTAAAATTAGAAAATTCAACGTAAAAAAGAAAACAAAATTAAAGGAGAAAATTAGGAAATAAAAAGAAGAGTTCTTTATAACAAACCTTATTTCATTGTCCCAAGAAAAAAAAAGAAAAAGAAGACAAAGAAGATAGTCAAATGAGAATACATTCTTCTAATCATCCATGGCTTTTACTAGCCATTCTCGTTGTTCTCCTCTGCTTCCCTGGAGCTCTCTCAAGCAAGGACGAGGAGAAGGCAACCTCGAAGAACACGAAGAAAGAAGTAACTTATGATGGAACGTCTTTGATCATCAATGGAAAAAGAGAATTGCTTTACTCTGGCTCCATACATTACCCTCGTAGCACTCCTGATGTAAATCATTCGTAAATCATTTCTTTAAACTTTTATTTTAATTTTGTACTTACCTGGCCAGAATGTTTTGTTTTAGATGTGGCCCAAGATTATTAAGAGAGCAAAACAAGGTGGTTTGAACACGATTCAAACATATGTTTTTTGGAATTTTCATGAGCTTGAACAGGGGAAGGTAATTTCTTAGAGAATATATCAGAAAAATTAATAAGAAAACTTATATCATTTTTTGAGGTTATTTGTTTATTTTTGTTGGGACAGTTCAATTTTTCGGGTAGAGCCGATTTGGTGAAGTTTATAAAACTGATTGAGAAGAATGGTATGTACGTAACCTTGAGGCTTGGACCATTCATTCAGGCTGAATGGACTCATGGGTAATTTCTTTGACTCTCTTCTTATTCATAATGGTTTTGGTGTTTTGAGTTGTTATGTGACATGTTTCATGGTTATGGTTGTGATTAAACATCAGGGGACTTCCTTACTGGCTTAGAGAAATTCCCGGGATCTTCTTCCGTACAGACAATAAACCATTCAAGGTATTTTTATTTATACATGTGCATGTATGATATGTTTATATGAGTGTGATAATAGAATCAAAAGGTTTACAATAATTTGATGAAACTGCAGGAACATACAGAGAGGTATGTTAGGGTGATACTTGATATGATGAAGGAGGAGAAGCTTTTTGCTCCACAAGGAGGACCCATCATATTAGGACAGGTATCATTGACCCCAAAAATATATTCTTAGTTATATATGAATTTGGAACTATTGAAAACTTTGTAAACTGAAAACTGGATGCAGATAGAGAATGAGTATAGTGCTGTTCAACGTGCATATAAAAACAATGGATCAAACTACATTAAGTGGGCATCTAAATTGGTACATTCTATGAATTTGGGGATCCCATGGGTTATGTGTAAGCAAAATGATGCTCCTGATCCTATGGTAAGTCATATTTCTATCACATTACTTGATAATTATAACAAGGTAATTTTAACATCAAGAACTTTAATATTTTAATAGATCAACGCCTGTAATGGAAGACATTGTGGTGATACATTCCCTGGTCCCAACAGAGAGCACAAGCCATCTTTATGGACAGAGAATTGGACTACTCAGTGAGTTCTTCACTTGAGCTCCTTAATTATCATCAACTAGAAACAAAAGACAATGAGGTCAAACTTGTCTTGTACATTGATTGTAGGTTCCGCGTTTATGGCGATCCTCCGGTGCAACGATCTGTAGAAGATATAGCCTTTTCTGTAGCCCGGTTCTTTTCCAAGAATGGAAGCCATGTTAACTACTACATGGTAGATAAGAATACTGTATAAACCCCCAATTATATGTTCGAAGAACGTTATCAAATTGTTTGTTTTCTTGTAGTATCATGGAGGTACTAACTTTGGAAGAACCTCTGCTCATTATGTAACCACTCGTTACTATGATGATGCACCTCTTGATGAATACGGTAAAATAAAATAAAAAACACAAGTAGCAGAATTTTTTTTTTTAATTAATAAAATCTAGTTGATGATTAATGTATTTTTCTCGTGTGCCTTTTTGTTACACACATAGGATTGGAAAAGGAGCCTAAGTACGGTCATCTAAAACATCTTCACAACGCACTTAACTTGTGCAAGAAGGCACTTCTCTGGGGCCAATCTCGAACTGAGAAGCCTGGCAAAGACACAGAGGTAACTGCATCTATATATATGCATCGATAAATCCAAACATTTGAAATCTTTCTAACAGAATAAATAGAAATGTTCAATTTCTTGATTTTGATATGTATTGTTGTAATTGCAGATAAGATACTACGAGCAGCCTGGAACTAAAGTTTGTGCAGCGTTTCTAGCTAACAATAACACAGAATCTGCAGAAATAATCAAATTCAGGGGAAAGGATTACGTTATACCGCCTCGTTCCATCAGTATTCTCCCTGACTGCAAAACTGTTGTGTATAGCACCGGAGAGGTGATGATGATAAATCAAAAATCTTGCTGCAAATCAAGTAATTACTAAGAGAAATAAAAGATTCTTTAATTACATTTTTTTTGGTTGCTATATGTTTCAGATTGTCTCTCATCACACTGCAAGGAACTTTATGAAGTCAAAGAAGGCAAATAAGAAGTTTGATTTCAAAGTGTTCACCGAGACCGTTCCACAGGAGCTTAAAGGTGATTCTTATGTCCCCGTTGAGCTCTATGGCTTGGCCAAAGACGAGTCTGATTACGGATGGTACACAACAAAGTAAGCGTACAAATGGATTTAATTATTTTATGTATCAAATTTTTAAAGAAGAAAACATCAAAAAGAAACATAAGAACTTTATCTGATTAATTTTCTATATTATAGCTTCAAGATAGATGATAGTGACCTTAAGAAGAAGGGAGGCAAGCCTACTGTGAGGGTTGCTAGTCTTGGCCACGCGTTGCATGCCTGGCTCAATGGAGAATACCTTGGTAATATTGATAAGTTACAATATTTAGATTTCATGATTAGAGAACTGGAATAATTAATGAATTTTTTTTCAGGAAACGGACATGGTAGCCATGATGAGAAGAGTTTCGTCTTTCAGAAGCCGATTGCACTAAAAGAAGGAGATAACCACCTCACCATGCTAGGGGTTTTAACAGGATTTCCAGTAAGAAACATATATTTTCTTACAAAAAAATTATGTAATAACAAAAACATTCAAGTTTAATGATGATATCATCTATGATTTTCTTGTGTGTCAACAGGACAGTGGGTCTTATCTGGAGCATAGATTCACAGGTCCACGTAGTGTTTCCATCTCAGGGTTGAGCTCTGGACCAATGGATCTCACTGAGAAAAGCAAATGGGGAAACAAGGTTTGTCATGAATCTTACTTCTCAACCGCTGAGCCGATTTTGATCTGGTTTTCCAAATCTGTAGGTGGGTATGGAAGGCGAAAAGCTCGATATTCACACCGAGAAAGGATTGAAGAAGGTTAAGTGGGAGAAATTCTCAGGAAAAGCACCAGGACTTACATGGTACCAGGTGGAGTTACTAAAATCTTTTCAGAAAAAGATATATTTGATCATCAGCCATCATATAATAGGAGATAATTTAAATGATCTAATTAATGAACAATATTTGAAATATATGATGCAGACATACTTTGATGCGCCAGAAAGCCTAAGCCCTGCAGCAATAAGGATGAATGGAATGGGAAAGGGTTTGATTTGGGTTAACGGAGAAGGTGTTGGTCGATATTGGATGTCGTTTTTATCTCCTTTAGGCCAGTCAACACAAATCGAGTATCATATCCCTAGGTCTTTCTTGAAGCCCAAGAAAAATCTTCTGGTTATATTCGAGGAAGAACCAAATGTGAATCCAGAGCTTATCGATTTTGTCATCGTCAATAGAGACACCGTGTGTTCTTACATTGGAGAAGACTACACTCCTAGTGTCCGACACTGGGCTAGGAAGAATGACAATGTCCAGGCCATCACTGATGATGTGCAGCTCACGGCTAATCTCAAATGTTCCGGCACTAAGAAGATCTCCGCGGTGGAATTTGCTAGCTTTGGAAACCCTACTGGGAGTTGCGGAAACTTCACCCGTGGATCTTGCCATGCTCCTGTCACTAAACAAGTCGTCGAGAAGGTAAGAAATTTGAACTGGCGATAGTTTTGTAAATAATGTTTCTTGCTACAAAAGTAACGGGGACTGGTTTTCTTTGTTGCTGCAGTATTGTTTGGGTAAAGCAGAATGTGTGATTCCGGTTAACAAGAGCACCTTCCAGGAAGATAAAAAGGATTCATGTCCCAAAGTTGTGAAGACGCTTGCTGTGCAAGTCAAGTGTGGCCGTCCAAAGAAGAACTAAGTATATATCTTTACTTGCTTCGCTGAACTGTTTTGTATTTCATGTTGTGTAGATACAAAAGCTATGCATTGTTTTGTTGTTCCATTTTTGAATTTATTAATTAAAACGTATATTATAAGATGTAAAGATTTTTTTTTTTTGAAAATAAGATGTAACGAATTTTGAAATTATTCCTTATAAACTATAACTAAATTTGGTAGAGTGTAGCGAAGAAGACTGATTGTTAAATGAAACGGACTTCTTGCTATTGATAAAAACAATTTAAAACAAATTTGTTATGCTTTTAAAAGCCGATGTCGAAAACTGACACCGGCCGTAAACGCGGTGAAGATCGCTGGTTGGTTGGGAACTGTTTTAGATAAGATTATATATTGTAGAATAGAAATGAAAAAATAAATAACCAAATTGCTTTGGTCTAGTGGTATAGGAGCTCTAGCTGGAATGCCCGCCTCTGGGTTCGAGCCTTGGCCACTGCGGAATTTACATATGGACTGCAGCATCCGAGACCGAAGACCGTTACATGGTGACGCCCTGGCAGCTTCCATGCTCACTTCGGTTTCTAGTCTGGACCACCTCGATGGGACCAGGATACTCGGTTAACAAAAAAAAAAAGAAAAAATAATAAATCTCACATACCCTAAGAATGCGTTTTTAAGTGTATTGAATCGTGATATGATTTTTATTGAGTTTCTACATGATTGTAGATGAATCTGAGAATATAGCATGATTGTTTGACCAAAAAAAAAAAGAGAGAATATAGCATGATTTTTGTTAAACAACACTAGAATTTCAGTTAAAGACTAAAAATATGAAATTTGAGTTTTTTATTTTTATAATTAAGAAACTTCTTTCAAAAAAAAAATTTTTATTTTATTTTTGACCAATTCTAAAACATTTAAATCATTCTAATATCTCTAGTTTAAATTATGTTCGATAACGCTAGATTATTCAATAATATCAAAGTATTTTTTTTTTTAAATTCATGTTTGAATAACAGTAAATTTATCATTTTATACAAAACACCTCAAATTCGTAGTTGAATACACCCGCTAAATGTCTAACACCAATCTTATAATTTACAATTTTTCGGTTTTAGGAAATTAGTATTTTGACAAACGTAAACCGAAATCTCTTAGGCTTCAATTGGTGATCATAATTTAGAGAAAAAATAATGAAATTTTTTTCATTCATCAACTTTTATGCCATTTTTGTTGAATATTTTGTTAGATTGTAGATTCATGAGTCCCACTCTATTTCTTTCATTTCCTTATAAATGAAAATATTAAGAAGAAAAAAAATCTCTCCAGTTTCTATAAAGAATGAAATGCACACAAATTCATCTAGATATGCTTTTTCATTTTCTCGACTGAATATTTGTTCATTGTATTATTCACTTTTCCATTGAATTTAATGGTTACCAATCAAAGCCATAGATGGATTATAAAGAAAGAAATGTTTCTTAATACAAAAAATATGCTTGCCGTTTTATAAATATGTATTAACTCTCATGCCGTTTAGATGCTAGAAAAACAACATGCAGATAATAATACTCTTATTAGGCGAACTCCACTAGAGGTTAGATACTGCAGAGAACAGAAGATCACTGACACCGATCCATCTATTCTTTTAAGCCCATTTCCCCATTGGGTGGTTTTATCTCTTTGGCTCAAACTTCAACGTTAACTAAAAAACAATATTTGATTACATTATCTTCCTTTGAACCATATATTGTTTCTTATATATCTTCATCTCTCTCTCTCTCTCTCTCAAAAAAAAGACTCGAGACTAACAATGGCGGCACTCATCGTTGACGCCGAGTACCTTAAGGAAATCGACAAGGCTCGCCGTGAACTCCGTGCTCTCATCGCCAAGAAGAACTGCGCTCCGATCATGCTCCGTTTGGCGTAAGTTTCTGTTTCTGTCGTTTGAATTTTTATTGTGTACTGCATGTGCGATTTCGGTCTTGTCTTGTTTGTGAAAAGGTGGCATGATGCTGGAACCTACGATGCTGAATCCAAGACCGGTGGACCTAATGGCTCCATTAGAAACGAAGCAGAGTACAGTCATGGTGCCAACAGCGGTTTGAAGATAGCGCTTGATCTCTGTGGTGAGGTTTTATTTTACCTTATCTATATATGGAATAACGTTTC
Source organism: Brassica napus (assembly GCF_020379485.1). NCBI lineage: Eukaryota > Viridiplantae > Streptophyta > Magnoliopsida > Brassicales > Brassicaceae > Brassica > Brassica napus. The sequence goes on along the minus strand of NC_063436.1, from coordinate 21,342,742 downwards.
GATTTTGAGGTTCATTGATTGATTGTGTGTTTGATATGGGTTATGATATCTTTATAGGTTATAAACATACATTGAGATGGTTGGCTATGTTTCACCTGGATTTACTTGTACTTGTGATGAGATAGTTCTATTAGTATTGATTCTTGTGATGAGATAGTTCTATTAGTATTGATTATGAGAAATCACAGGTTTAAGTTGTCAGAGTGTGTCTTTTATGCTCATCAATTTAAGAAACCTTTACCTTGTACTCATGTGGGGTGTATTTTTGTTGTCTTATGACTTGAATAATTTTTTTTAATATTGTTACTGCTTATTTTGAATTTTAATGTTGATTATTTGATATTTCAGAGGACGTGAAAACGAAGCATCCCAAGATCAGTTATGCGGACCTGTACCAGGTAACTAAAACTAATGTTGCTTGAACGTCAATGATGATATGATCATTACAATTAAGACTCTGAAGTAAAATCAGTATCCCTTTTTGGTCAGTAAAGGTTACAAGACTTTTTATTAGTTGTCTTTATAACCTGATCAAGTGTGTTAGTTTGTTAGATATATTTGTTTCAGTTGTCGTGCAGTCCTTTGGGTATAGAAACAGGGGAACTGAGAATTACTTGTACTGAAATTATTTCGGCTTATTTTGTCTTTTTGTGTGTTTCTGGCTTTTACAATTGTAACCATAAAGTGAATGCTCAGAACAAAAAGTACACAGCCAGCAAAAGTACACAGCCAGGGCCAATATTATCTTATAAAAAACATGTTTTGCTCATTCATTTTCCCATGAATTTGATTATTCCAATTTCAGCTTGCTGGTGTGGTAGCAGTTGAAGTGACTGGTGGACCTGACATCAGTTTTGTTCCTGGCAGAAAAGTAATATTTTCTCAGCAATTAATAACATCTTACTGTCAAAAAGCAATATAACAATATTAGCTTTATGTTTCTTTCTTATAGGATTCAAATGCATGCACGGACGAAGGAAGACTTCCTGATGCTAATCAAGGTAGGATGAAAGTTATATGCTAATAATAATCACAAGCTCTGCGCTTGTGTAGCAAATAAGTAAAATGGTGGATGAACGCATGGAATATCTGGAGTGTCGTGGTTTTACCCCAATATACAATATACTTTGCATGTAGGTTCCAAACATCTGAAAGATGTCTTCCACCGGATGGGACTGTCTGACAAAGATATTGTGGCACTGTCAGGGGCACATACTCTGGTAAATTCTTTGTGGCACAATTCATATTTGTCATTTGGTATTAAATCAGTAATTTGTGTATAGAGTTTGTTAAAAATAAGATTCCGATGATTAGGGAATGGCTCATCCAGAGAGATCAGGTTTTGACGGACAATGGACTCAAGATCCTCTCAAGTTTGATAACTCATACTTTGTGTAAGATTCTTTAAATTCCTGTGACATTTGGGAACAACAACTAGTAATTATGGTTAGTGGTTTGTTTAAACCATAATCTTTGTTGGTACCAGGGAATTGCTAAAAGAAGATGAATCAGATGGCTTGCTGAAACTTTCAACGGACAAGTCTTTGCTGGAAGTGCCCGAGTTCCGTCAATATGTTGAGCTTTACGCAAAGGTATGTAATATCTTCATTATTGTGCCATCTTGATTTCTTTTTTTTTTTGTTAGCCATTTTGTTTGTTGAAGTTTGTAACTCTTTTTCCTAACAGGACGAAGATGCATTCTTCAGAGACTATGCAGAGTCACACAAGAAACTTTCAGAACTTGGATTCACACCAACGTCTACAGTCACTATGGCGATAACAGACTGCACCGCACTGGCACATACTGCAGTCGGAGTCGCGGTGGCTGCTGCTGTTGTGGCCTTTAGCTACTTCTATGAAATTCGCAGAAAGATGAAGTAGATGAAATAGAAAGAACGCATTCCCCTTCTCTCCTCTCTGGTTTGTAAGCATGCGTCTATAAAAGATAATATGTACTGATAGATTCTTATATTTCTGCAATAAGATCACACATTGATCAGTTTATGTCTTTATGATCGAGGTGTTTCATTCAAGTTTTGGTTCAGGTTTTCTATTTTAGGAAAAAAAAAATCGTTAAAACCTACTTAGGATTAGTACTCTGCACAAAAAGCTTAGGATTTGTAACAAAAGGTTTCAGATCCTAACCGGATATATCTAATTTTTAATAGAGCTAAGTTTTGGAATCAAGGTGTTCATTGTTCACCTTGTTTCAGAAAAGCATAATTTAATATGAACAACTTTGGATGTGTTTATTCAGATATTAATTTTGGTGTTTTAGTTTTAACATTAACTAAAATGTACTTTAAATGATGTTGTTAAACTTTGTTGAATCAGATGTCAGTCATGTGTCTAAATTTTTCTAAGTCAACTTCCACACGCTAAAAATTATCAATAGGTACCTACAATGTTTAAAGTATTTTTTTTTAATCCGAGAACCGACAATACTAACAGTCTTATAAGGTATGCTGCATAATTGTTTGATAAATTGCTTTTTCGAAAATTAAAACTTGGATCTGCTGGTGTAGAAACATTAATGAACATTTAGTCAAACCACTGGACTAAGGGAGCTTCCACGAAAGTATATTCTAAAATTCAAAAATATATCTGAAATTCAACAAATTTCAGAATAACCCAAATCCAAAAAATACCCGCAAAGCTAAAATATATCCAAATATCCAAAATATACCCAAAAATCGTAAAATATACCCAAAAATTCAAATAAAAAATATACCCAAAAACCCAGTAAAACTAAAATATCAAAAAAAAACCCAAAATATCAATATAAGCCCAAATTATATACACTGCAAACTGAAGAAAACTAAAAAAAATATGTAATATCAAAACCATACTGTAAGTCTGTAATAACTAAAAATTAAAAAAAATAATATAATGTTTAGACTATAGGAGTACCCGATCGATTCTCGGATAAAAACTGAAACCAAAATAATATCAAAGGTCTAAAAATGCAAAACCTAATATGGTAGAATATCTATAACTGGACTTTGTGTGAATTGTTTTTTTTTTGTTTTATTGGTTCCACTTCGGGTTATCAGGTTCAAGTAAAATGCACAGAGCGTTCCCCAACCAAAACCAACCCAAAAAATGACTCGAATCAAGTTTAGTTATGGATGTTTTACCCTATTGGATTCTCCATGCTTAGACACCCTTGGATATGGGTTAGGTTCTGATTCCTACTTGAGTATAGATCAGTTACCCGAATAACTCAAAAAGTTGTATGTATTGATTTGTTAGGTATCATGTTATATTATGAGTATTTTAGTATCTCGAATTTTCATATATATCTTGATTTGTAGGATATACTTTTAGGTTTTAGGTATGTTAGTTTTTTCAGAGTTTTGGATATATTATGAATTATATATAATTATTAATATTTTTTTGTTGATGCATGGCGAGATAAATCATAAGAAACTGTACATTTAACTCAGCCGAAACTGTATGCATGATATCTGACTCAATAAATTGACCAACTTATTTCGGTATATGTTGATTTTGGCTCAAATTTGATAGTTCATCTAGTTTATTTGATTTGAATTTTAGCTTTTGTTGAAATTTGTATAGTATCAAAGTTACGGTATTAAAAGGTATGATGCAAATTTTCTAGTTGAAATAAGCTGTTTTCCTATTTCGAGTTTTCGCTTATATTTTCAAACTGTGTGTTTTTACAATCGTAGATTTTTTATATATATTTTACGATTTTTCAGATATATTTTTAGATCTTCATATAGTTTTTTGATGAACTATTTATATTTGACAGCTTATTCAGCAAAATTAAATATATAATAAAGAACTCAACATATAACTTTTTTTTAACCAAGTGGTTTTGGCTTAGTGGTAAAAAAAGTTTCAGCTGAAACTTTCGTTATGAGTTCGATTTCTCTTGGCCATCGACAGATGCAGTAAGTGGCAAGAAAATCTGAATTTCTAAAAGTTTCTTGGTGATTAGTCACTAGACCTATCAAATTTTTGGGATTGCATCAAAGTTATAAAAAAAAAAAGACTCAACATATAACATCTTAGATATCCAAATTGACTAATACTATCATTTCAGTGGATGTTGATTTTGACTTAAATTTGATAGTTAAAATAGTTTATTTGAAATTAATTTTTGTTTATGTTAAATTTAGCATGGTATCGTGTGATACGAAAATGTACAAAGAAAATTGGTTAGATTGAATTAGGCTAATTTTCCAGCTTGTTTCCTATGTGAGGTCCATGGTTACGTACCGCTGCGCTGTAGAGTTGCCTCGTACTCTACGCAATGTTGATATCTAATACCGATATAGCATTGATTGATGATATAAAATTGGTGAATAAGTACCCACCACACCTTACACCAAGTGGGACTTACCTGAAACCGAACCCTATTGAGGATTAGACATGGTTGGTATTGTTAGGTACGAAGCTTCTTTAGACTTTTTTGGTTTTATGTCAATTTTTTCTTTTATTTCGAATGTTTAGGATAATATTTATAAGATCTATCGATGTTGGGTTAAGACCATCTCTAATAGTTTCCCTAATTTTATTCCTCAAAATGAAGTAAACTCAACATGAATTTGTGATTTGTTCCAATAGTTTTTTCATTTTCATTTTCTCTTTCAATTTTAATTATATTCATTTATCAACTTTTTATTTATTGCAAATAAGACTATTTATTTGATAGAATGTAAAACTATGTTTATTTATTTTAAAATTTTGGATTTTAAACTACAATCTATCTTTATTAAAACACACTATTTATTTTATTAATAAAATTACACAATCACATACAATACAAAAGTAAACTTTTATTTAAACAATAGTTAATATATTTTTTCCACACATAATCAATCAAAACATGTTCTATATATGTTGTGTTAGGTTTGTATGTGTTTTTAATTTGTATTAGTTATGTATTTTGATATTAATTTTTATTATTTATTATATATATATATATATTTCATATTAAATTGCAAGTTATAAAAAAAATAATCAGTATATATATATATATGTTATATAAAAGTTTTAAAAGTAAGATTTTGTGTAAATATTATGTTTATGCATAAAACAAAGTTTTTCAAAAATTAGGGATTATTATACAAATAAAAAAGTTCAACATTAAAATGAATTTGTGAATAATGTTCTCTCAAATATGATATAGCACTATTCACATTCTCATTTTTTTTTTTCAAAATGATGTATCATTGAAGATAGATTTTCATATTTTTTGATATTTTTCTTCATTTTGATACACCACCGAAGATGTCCTAATAGTCTTTAATTTATTTTGATGTTTCCTTCACACTTCTATTTATGTTCACTCGTTACTAGAATAATTTACTTTCTAATGAGATTAACATATTAGTGGTTGATATGTTTTTTTGCTAAACACAGAAAATGAGGAGGTTAGCATGGTAATTACAAACTAGGTAGTTAGAACAACTTTCAGGATGACCGGTGTATGTTGCAATCTGTCTTTGTACATTGGAAGGTAAGGTCGGCCCATGAGTCCTGACATCTCTCTCATTTCCAACCACTCTTTGTCACTAGTTTTATTTATTTTGTACGGATACAAAGCATATAGAGTCTTATATACATAATACACTTCGTTAAAAAACAATAACTATCATTCTATTTTTATAACAAATTACAATTCATACACTTATCCTCCACCTATAACTTTTAATACTCGAACTAGGTAATCCTCTCTACTTTGTGCGGTTCATCAATACTTTGTTTGTGAATTTTACAGAAACCTATCAATTCTTATAAATTAAAAGAAATAAACCAAACTTGCAAATTAAGTTGTTTCTAAGACGAAGAAAATTAATTTTCTATAGTAAGAACGCAAAGTAGCTAGCTAAATTTTATTACTCTGGACAACTAGTTAAAGGCAAACATGGGGGACTGCTATTACATGATTCATTATGGATTTTTTTACATAATTCTTAAAAATCTCTGCCCTTAATGAAAATCTCTGCCCTCCATGTTTGGTTTGGGAGATCGTTCTTGTTCGATTTTTTTACAAGGATATGCTTCATCGAGCGACTTTTCTTCTAGATCAAGATCTCTGATTAACTCTATTCTTTGTAAACATTATCACCACATTTAAAGCAACAATAAGAGAACGTTGTTTATTAAATTTGTACCTACATTTACGAGCTTAAGCTTACATTTCCAATTTGTTATCAGTTTTGTATTATAATATATTGCGGATTTGTCACGTATTATCGTATAATAAACTATAGGTTTATTGTTATAGGTTGTGAAGGGCGAGTATATATATATAACATTGAGGGACTTAGTTTAACTTATCAATCAAGTTTTGTCCTAACAAATGTTCATTAAATAAGTAAACAATACTAGAACAAGCAATCTAAATCCGCAAGGAAAGACCAATTAGATTAAACAAATAATTTTTTGTATCTGACTAATATTAATAACAATCCATCAAATCATTTAGACAAATGAAAAGGAGGGTTTGGAGTCATGATGATATAATAGTAATTAAAAGAAACTAAGTTGGACTATTCCCTCACAAGGCGTCACGTATGGGCATGTAGGGCTTTTTGTCCCAACTAGATGATGGTGATATATGAGTTTGGTAACATCGATTTTCTAGAACGTTATTTTTTTTTTCTTTTCCAATTTTGATCTGTTTGTATTTGAATTTATATATTTTGACAGGGTAAAAGGCGGTGACGCGTGGTTGCAATTATTAAAAATGTTATTCGATGGTGTGATAGTGTTCACATATTTTGACTACGGTGTGAACTTTACCAAATTTTAGTTGTTTCGATTGGAATATAGGATTTAACTAATCAATACAAAAACTGTAGAATTTAAGTATTTGTTAATATTAATTCCATCAAATTAATCTGAGGCTTGCGGACCAGCTATCAAGTTGGTTGAGCAACAGATGAAGATCAAGAATTTGACTAGGACTATACTTTTGTATCATTTCCCATCCATTATTGTTTGTTTGAAATTTCGACTATACTTTTTATTTTTGCTACAACTCTCAAGTCTCATAACTCCAATCAAAAAGTATCAATACAGTAATGTAAGCTACAATCCAAATTAAAATAAAATAAAAACTGAAACAAAATATTTTGTTGAACCTAACTCCATCAACTTTTACCGTAGATATGTAGAGTTAAGATAATTTTGTAACAAGGTAAAATTGATGGTTTTGTTGAACCGCAACATTTTTAACGTTTCATGTTGAGAAAATGAGATTTAATGGACTAAAAGAAATTTTATTTTGAAAAATAATACATGGTGTGAGATTTACAATAGTAGTGAATAATGTGAATGTGGTAGTTATAGGTTGATGTAAAATAAAATACTAAACAAAACAAAATGAAGAGCCCACCAGCCACTCCTTCAAACGTGTCCTACCAACTCTCTTCTAGAAGCAATTAGGCCCACCTTCCACCTCCAACCTTCTCTATCTCTTCTCTCTCCTCTCTCCATAAAAGCCTTACAACAACTTCTTCAGAGACAAGAGCAGAACAAGAACAAGAAGAAGAAGAAGGAACCATGGGAAGATCTCCCTGCTGCGAGAAAGAACACATGAACAAAGGTGCTTGGACTAAAGAAGAAGACGAGAGACTCGTCTCTTACATCAAATCCCACGGCGAAGGCTGCTGGCGATCTCTCCCTAGAGCCGCCGGTCTCCTCCGTTGCGGCAAGAGCTGCCGTCTCCGGTGGATTAACTATCTCCGGCCTGATCTCAAAAGAGGAAACTTCACCCGCGACGAAGATGAAGTTATCATCAATCTTCATAGCCTCATTGGCAACAAGTAAGCAACCCCTCTTATTCATAGATTCTAAGATGCTCTGTTTTCTTTAAAGCTTATGCTCTGTTTTCCGAAGCTTATGTTCTGTTTTTTATTTCTCATCAGGTGGTCTTTAATTGCGGCGAGATTGCCTGGAAGAACAGATAACGAGATAAAGAATTACTGGAACACGCATATAAAGAGGAAACTCTTGAGTAAAGGGATTGATCCCAACACTCACAGATCGATCAACGCAGGGAAAGTTTCTGATTCGAAGAAAACAGAGGACCAAGTTGTAAAAGATGTTTCTTTTGGGTCTCTGTTTGATAAAACAGAAAAGTCCGAGGAGCAGAAGCAAAATAAAAAACAAAAGCAGAATCTAATCAATGGGTTAGTTTGCAAAGAAGAGAGGGTTGAGCATCACCCAGCTGTTGTTGTTCAAGAAATTTTTTGCCCAAATTTGAATCTCGAGCTTAGGATCAGTCCACCATGGCACAACAAGAATCATGATGATCATACAAGAGAGAAATCTATTAACTACACTGCATCCCGTCTTTACGTGCAAAACGGCATGGAGTCTAGTAGTGATACTGCAAAATGTCAAACAGAGGATAGCAGTAGCATTAGCCATTCTTCACTTGACATTAGTAGTATTAGCAGCGTTGGTTATGACTTCTTGGGTTTGAATACGAGGTTTATGGATTTACGGAGCTTGGAAATGAACTAAACAAAAAACAAAAAATAAAGTTGTAGATCTGATACTGCCTACTCTTAATCTCGCTTTTACTTTATTTTAATGGTTTTCCTAATCTTTGTACATAAACTTAAAAATATTATGATCAAATGTATCGCCGTCTCATTTGATAATGCAGACATATTAATCAAGTTTGAATTCAGTGTTTTTTTTATTTAATAGAATTTGTTAATGGTTTTTGGAATTAATTTATGCTTATTTCTTGTGTTTAGTGAACAAGAAAAAAAGTGATTTTGTATTCGGTTTTTTTTTTTGTAACTCAAAGATTGAAGAGAGGGAAGAGGATAACTATACTAAGAATCTCGGTCGGGCTCAGAATCCTTTCTCAATCTCATGAGAACATGTACATTTAGACCTACAGTTTCCTGTGATACGGATAGAAGTGGTTGGATGGTACATGTTTATATCTATTATTACAAATTTACAATATTACATACTTTAAGTGATAAGTTATATGCGGATGATAAATTGTATCATTGTATGAGGATGAGACGTGTGATAACGATAGAAGTAGTTGAATAGTACATGTTCACATTCATCACATACTTTAAAGACTTTTCATTGATCCCAATATGAGATTTCCGTTGGGTTATTTTTTAGCTGAATAACATCCACTCTTCAAAATAGTAGTTTACACTTACAGTGTAAACTTTACACTAAACAAAAGCTCACTAACCAAAACGAATCTACTTAGAACACATGATTAATGGGAGGTTATTAGGATAGGGTTCTTAGCGGAATATATGAAACCGTCTCTTAACTTTTAATAACTAAAAAAATTAATAACCGACTCTTAAATATTTTATGAAAATATTTGAAAATCAGAGTGGTTCACGTAGATACTGTAGGACACTGGAATACACAGAATCAAGGCACAATATGTTAATCTAGATCCCACGAACTGGTTGGTTAAGGATTGTGGGAGATGTCTATTTAGACTTGCATGTCCATTTATTATAACAATATGTTCAAATCAGAATGTGCATTAGCGGTAAATAACGAATATATATGATGATTGGGCAAATATGCAAATTTAATATATTTTGGGCAGTAATCGTAAAGTTGGCAAACAACGAGACTAGTCGCACGACTCAGTATATGAACTCGAGTTTGACAAAATAAGAATTCAAAGAAATCTTTGTTTGCTCACTTTGTAAATTGTAAATGGACATGTTACTTCGTGTTTCAAACCTATAATAAATTGGCTGTTACAATATAACTAGACTTTTTGTTGTTGTTGTTGTTGTTGAACTGTTAAATTCATCTGGGTCACCGCAAATAAGACATGCCTGAGACATTCCAACTCCTCATACCATCCCATGTTGATATTATGTTTCGAATGACGAAGGCCTAACAGATATGGCTTCATCAAACCAAACAATCCGATGTCAAGAAACCCAAGACTTTACAATACAAATTTGATCTCAGTTATGTTCAGTAAGGATTCTGCTTTCATAGTGATCCTGATTTTGCTTCCAAAGGAGGCAATCAGAGCCTGCATCTCAATTAGGAATTGGCGGTTTGTCGACGTTAATGAATCAAGACTGAAAAGTCTGATTCTTGCTCCTGCGAAACTTCCAATGGGTTCCGTCAACAACATCTACAACCTTTGCATTTCTTAGCACTCCTAGTTGTCAAGGTCCATTTGCTCCTGTGAGATTTATCAGAGGGCCTAGTTTCGTCAAGTTATCTGACCAGAAATGAGTTGTTAAACCGTCTCCTATCTTTGTTTTTACAAAACTAAAATTCTGAGTACAGAGCTTGAGAAGTTTTCTCCACACCCACGAGTCTCAAGTTATTTTCTCAGGGACTCCCATAAGGATATATCTTGTAAAAGATAGTTACTCGTCCAGGCAACCCAAATTAAATAGATGAGGTGTTATTAAAGTTTCCAAATGAGTTTTAAAGCCAAAACTCGGGAAGCATCACTGAGTTTCCTTATTCCCAATCCTCATTCTCTTTATGGTACGGTTAGGTCATCCCACTCAATGTTCCCCCGAGTGGTGAGATTAGGACTTCCTGACCATAAGAAGGCAGCGCACACATTTTCTCTATTGTTGCAAAGCAACTGTTTGAGAGTCGAAAAGCAGAACTCCAAAGGTTCATAACACTTGAGATCAATGTATGAATAAGTTGGAGCCTTCCAGCGTATGAAAGAGTCTTAGCCGACCTGTTCAGTAAGCGAGTTTAAATCCTGTCAACCACAGGTTCATAATCAGTCTTGTCAAGCTCATCTTTGTTAGCGAGAGGCCAATGTATCGAATGGGAAGCTGATCAGTCTCCAATATAGCATATGGAGAATTTCCTTCATTCTGTTGGACAAAATTCTCGCTATAATATTATAGATTGTGCTACAACATGCTATGGGCATGTAATCTTTCATCCTTTGTGGGTCAACCTTTTTCGGTATAAGAACTAGACTTATTATTATTTCAATGTCAAAGTTAGAAGCATTGCTTGAGATTGTAAGTGGAAGTGTATTCTTCTAATATTACTTTAGATTTTTTATCTAATAAAATTAGACTTTTTTACATCAAACGATTCTTTTTTTATTCAAACTTGAGATGGTATAGAGAACCAAACCGAAATAAAACAAACAACATAACAAAGTTCCCTGTGGAACGATCAAGCATTCTAGCTAAAGAATCATATATTGCATTATATGCCTACGAAGAACATATGAAATCTTGAATGCTTAGATTTATCTTTAAAGAATATCTATCTCTTTCAGCTCCGTTGAAAATTAGCCAGCATGAAGCTCATTAATCATTGTGATCATGTCCTTCTATGATTGTTATCATTTTGTTTATAATTTTAGGATGACACTAGATATTATAGTAAGCAGATTCAATAAACATCATTGAAATTTTTCAGTACTATTATTTGATAAATTATTTTGCTGATTTGTCATATTTTTCATAAATTTAGTTTTAATCATAAGTCTTAACAATGAATATTTTTAAAAATACCCTATTTAAGTTTTTGAATTTTGGAAAATATATTGTCTTTATATAAATTTGAAAACTAATCTTGTTCATATGTGATATGAAAATTTTAACTCAAATTTTAATAAATAAAATAAAATGTAAATTATTAATATTCTTATTAATTTATTTTAGATAAGATAATGATTATTATTATTAAACATACTTAAACTTATAATTGCATAAGTTTTGCTGATTTTTCATATTTTCTATAAATTTAATTTTAATCATTAGTTTTTATAAGCTATATATATATATCATTAAATTTGGGATTAAGCTTTTAATGTCACTGAGATTATTTTTAATCCACAATTAGAATAATTGATTGATTTTAAATCTAGATTGTCTAATGATGGTTTGGTTATTATTAAAGAAGATTTCGATTAAAAATTTATCTCTCTTAAAAAACAGAATTTAATACATTAATTTTCAATATTATGAAGTTAGGTAATTTTTAATATAAATTTAATTTTTTTATCTAATAAAATTTGGATTTAAAAGAAAGTAACATTTAAAGATGTATATATATATATATATATATATATATATATATATATATATTACTTCGTAAAGGTGCAGACCCGCACCTAATTAAAAATAAAATAAACATGATATTATTGGAAGACATTGCTTTTTGGAAAATTTTAGAAAAACATAATTTATATCTAGTTTACAGAATAAATGATAGAAAATAAATATAACAAATCCTTGATAATTTATATCTCTTAAAGAACATAATTTTTAGTATTAATATTAAAGAAGATTTCGATTAAAATTTTATACCTCTTATAGAACATAATTTAGTACATTAATTGTCAATATTATGAAGTTGGGTAATTTTTAATATTAATTTAATTTTAGAAAAACATAATTCATATCTAGTTTACAGAATAAACTAGATTTTGACCCGCGCTTTCAAAGCGCGGGTTTTTACGTTATAATCAAAATTAGATATGAATTAGTATTTTACGTTTGTTATATATTTATATGTTATAAAGTTGTATTATATCGAATAATTTTTTAAAAGAAATTATTTAATTTATGAATTAGCTTATTTGAGATTTTAAAAGTACACTTTTTATTATAACTCTCTCTTAGGTATGAAATACACGAATCGAAACTGATACGAAATAGATGTTCGAGTCTGGGATCAGGAAAAAATACGTCTTGGATTCTTTTGGACCTATGGGTCTCTCTTTGAGTACGGATACTCAAAGTACTCAAAAAATTTGTTTTTTGTATATTAGGCATATTTAGGTATTTCAGATATGTTTTCAGTATATGAGTATTTTTTATTAGTTCATGGCCCGTGCTTTTGGTTCTAGTTTCAGGTTTTGAATAAATTTTTAATATTCGAATAAAAATTAGGATTTTTGGTTCCTCGAGTAAGAATTCCGATAAATTTTGGGTTTTGGATTTTTTTGTGTTTCGGATTTTACGAAGGAGTTTTGAGTCTTTTTAGTCCTACATACCTGAATCGGATCCATACCTATTATGTACTCAAATTACAGTATTTTATATGTATTTGAATTATATATTCAAATTGATCTGAATCCAAAAGGAACCTATCCAAACCTGAACCAATTTTTTTTCAAATATTTAGTTGCATCCAAATATCAAGGATCCGAATAAATTGAACCCGAAAAGAATTGATTTATACCTGACTCGAAGACCCGAATGTCCAAATCCATCTTTCATTATATTAAGATATTTTTAGGGTTTTTAATAAATTTAAACTTATCTTAAATCAAAAATTATTATCACAAAATAGTTTTATAAAAAAAATTAACATAATATATAATTGTGTTTTGACAAAAGGTTTACTAAAGTATTTTTTATCTAATTTGATTTTGTAAATATTTTGAATTATATAAATAAAGAAATAGTATCACGAATGCTATTTTTATGTATGGTTATTTATATAAGGTCAAAATATATATCGCATATCATTAACTTTTTTAGATTTTTTCCATACGTATGAATTGAATAATAATACATTCAAATATTGAGATGTGTATAAAGGTACGTTAAATGCTAAAATGTCGGAGGATATAATGCTAGGCATGTGAGGCACTATTATGTTATAAACAAAATCTTAGTTTGAGATAGATATAAACCAATTAAGTGGGGCTTATTAATTAAGGTAATATAATGGCTAACAAACAAAATTGAAAGAGTCCAACAACTTTGTTCAAATAGATTTTTTTACAATGTTTTCCTTTTAATAGTAAAGATGATAGAAAAGAAATATAACAAATCCTTGATAATTTGTAGCAATCTACCAAAAGAAAGTATGATCTAAATAGTATATATATTTAGAGAATTAACATAATTTTAAAATGTATCAACTTTAAAAATCCTTAGAATCTACCTAAATCAACTTCACAATAACCGGAAAAAATAATTTGGAAAACAAATAAATGAAAGACACCTGTCCCTCAAGCCAGAAAATAAAGTCTATAAATACATTCTTCCTAAGCGTCTAGGGTTTTCACCGTTCTCCATTTCTCATTTTTAACTCGTTAGTCTCATATCCTCCATGGACAATAAGTCGGTCACCCCTGCTGAAGCAGATCCTACTGTGATCGAGGCAACAACGCATCTAGAGGAAGTTCGTAGAGAGCAGAAAGATGATTTGGAGAAACATAAGAAAGACATGGATGAGAAGAAAGTATCTGATGTGATGGAGATATTGCAAGGATTGTCCGATCGTCTGAAGACGATCGAAGAAAAGATGGATTGTCGTCTTCAAAAGATGGAAGAAAGGATGGATTTGTTGATATCATCGATTAGTGAAAAAGCCGAGGCAGATAACATGTCTATCGATGAATCCTCTTTTGGCCAGGAATCTGATCAAAGGTATAGTAATGACCATTTTGGTCGTTTTTCAGATGGTCCTGGTCAGGAGCGTTATGATCGGTTTTTATTTGGTCCTGGTCGTGGTCAGGAGACCTTTGACCGTTTTGGTCGTGTTTCCGGTGGTCCTGGTCAGGAGACCGATGACCGTTTTGGTCGTTTCTTCAATGGTGGTGGTCAGTATAGCGATGACCGTTTACTTCGTTTCTTCATCGGACGTGGTCGTGGTCTTAATGTTGGTGGTCGTTTTGCCGGCGGGCGTTGTGGCGGCCAAGGCTACTGTGGCCATTGTTGAGGTTATGGTGAGGGAGGAGAAGAGACCTATTTTTCCTGCTCAGATACGGCGACTATCTTCGACGTTTTAGGAGTGGAAAGCTTTTTTTCTTCAAATCTGTTTGGTATCTTTAGCTTTTGATACATTATCACCTTTTCAGTAGTTCATTTTCTTCTTAAATTAAAGTAGTTCGGCTTCTTGTTATGCGAATATTTATGTTTTTTTGTAAGATTTGTAAAGCAACCTCAGTTTTCGTGTTAAAGATATAAAAAATATATAAAGATTTCAATTTGTGAGTTTGGTAGAGCACAATGCACATGTTAGCTTCAGTCATCATAGAACTAACCACAATTTCATACGTTCCATATTCTGATATTGTCTCCGAGATCATCTCAAGTAACTTGAGTAATAAAGTAGCTGTTTGATGTAAAAAAACAATCCCTTCATTACCCAAATCCATATTAACTTTGGACCCTACATTAGTCCCTCCTAAATATAAATGAACAAGCAATGACGTATGACCTGTATCTAGAGACAAGAATTGTTGCGGAAGAAACTAACTAACTAACTTTGAGAGACGACCATAACTGGAACCAAACATCTGCCTTAAAACTTCACTAGTGGGCTACTGTCGTTAAAAGAGATGAAACACTTTCAAAGACGAGCAAGCCAATAATCCAGCTGTGTTCGTAACTGAAGTTTTGTCTGGGCGGAAGCTAAACTTTACTGCGAGCTTCTAAGTACCATCTAAAACGGGACTCAGTTCCAGACTTCCAGGTAACTCCATTATCGATATTGAACTCTCGCAGGAAGAACAAAGAAACGGGTCAAAATTCAAAGACTGTTCTTATGTCGATTAGTGAAAACCAGATTGGTTAATTAATGGGTTTAAGGAGACAACAGAAAAGGCCGTACATTAATTTAAATAATCCATACATTTTATTATAACTTGGTGTTCTAAAGAATACATGAATTGATATCCAAGAAAATCACAAGCACAAGTACATAGCTTACGAAATATCTTTAAGCAACCAGACTGTTTATAATGTACATGTGATGAAGTGACCAATAAAAGCACAATTCTTACTGGTAAAAGCATTGTGTTTCTCAAAGACTCTGGTAACAATGTAATTATATGATAGTGCAGCAACACTATCAACTCTGTTTAGCACTCGAGGAAGTAGATGTTGTCATGAACGATTCACCACACCCGCATTGACCTTGCGAGTTAGGATTGATGAACACGAACTCTGATCTGCATTTAAACACAAAACAAAAGTTAACACCGCTCTAAAATTTGTAAAGAGAAATATATAAACAGACATTGGATTTGTTAAATGTGACAAAAGTTTGCAAACCTTAGTTTATCATCTATAAAGTCCATCTTGGTGCCAATCACATGCATCAATGCCTTGGGCTCCACAAGGATCCTCACACCTTTTTCTTCCACCAGCTCATCAAATTTCCCTTTCTCATCTGATACAATACTTATGGAGCTCAGTATATAAACAACGGCTCAAAGACCCACAATCAACAGCATGTAAACATAGCTAGAAAATTCTTGTTCTGGAACAACGAAAAGCAAAGAGGCAAGCATCTATAAATTAACTTAAAAGGTGAAACTATGTATTCAACTACTTTCCCCTCAGGAAACAAGGAGGTTTTCTTCACTGATCAAATTTGAGAACACAAAATGTAACGGATGTACTAAACTTGAATGTTATACTCTAATCTAGACACTTCAAGACTAGAAACATCTGCCAAAACTAGATAGCTCTCTGTAATGGTAACATAGCAACATATGGCTTTCACATGGACAGAGCTAAGAACCAAAGGAGGCGAACATACAGAGACTTTAAAGGAACCTATAGTGTAAATCATTCTCAAGTCTCAAAACTTATATACCAAGGTATGTAATAAAACGAGATGAATAGCCAAGGTAACATCTCATAAGCCCAAGATTAAATATACAAAGCAATGCATATGGGTTCTACATAGATGAGCTAACACACATAAGCAGTTCACTAAATCTCAATTTGACCAAGCCTCCTAGTGTCTAAATCTCAAAGACATGGATAAGAACAAAACATAGCAAGGTTGGGTTTTTTTCAGCAACCCAAGATTGAAACTTGGCAATAAGAGTTTGTTTACCGGCGTAATTGAGTGTGTATGATAAACCGTTGCATCCTCTGGCTTTAACGCCCAATCGGAGGAAAGGTTTCTGCCTCTGCTGCAAGAGATGATGAACCCTAGATGCTGCTTCGTCCGTCAACGTTAACACCTGCTTCCTTATCGCCGGTCCTACCCTCGCTGCTGCAGCCGCTAAAACTCGAGAAGCCTTCATCGAATCGAACCCTTCGAAGAAACTATAGGTTCACGGGTTGTTGGATGATTTATGAAGAAGAATAAAATCTCAGAGCTAGAAAATGTCTCCTTTCGTTAGAAAATGAGACAAGAGACTAGTAGTTAATAATTCGGTTCGATAACGGGTTTTTTGGGTTTTGAGTATGTAGTTCGGTTATTGGAAAAGGAAACTAATAAATTTAAAATAAAATAAAAACCGGTTCGGTTCGGTTAGTTGTAAATTTAGTTTGGTTAGCAAGGAGTGCATCAGGTGTGCCCGTTTTAGATTTGACTTTATAGGTCCCACCCACTCAAGTTTTATAGAATTTCAAGTCGGGTTTACTTTGGAATTGCGGTGTCAAAAATGAGCTACAAGCTAGCTCGGTTCATCTCGATTTTTCATGAGCATAAATTTTATTTTTAGATTTATTGAATAACTGAATTTAAACGATCTTTAATGAACATGAATCAACTCATGAGCTTAGTCATATTTATACTTAAAATTATATATATTTATATATATCATATGTAAATAAGATAATTTATATATTATCATATTTATCTTCTAAAATTAAATGTAAAACCAAAAATTTAGATATATATACAAAATGTAAAAGAAATTTTTATATACTCATCATCTATCTTTAAATTTAGATGTAAAACAAAATATTCCTAAAAGACAATTTAAAAATTACTCGTAGTTATCTTACTTAATATTTTGCTTTACATTTAAATTTTATAAAACACAAATAAGTAATATAAAAATCATACTTTTAATATTTTAAAACTTAATAAAACTTATTTTAATATTTTATTTTATGATAATTATTTTTTTTATATTAGATCGCGAGCTAGTTCATTTAGCTCATGATCTTGATGATCTGAGTTTGAATTTACATATTGAAGTTCATGTAATAAAAGTTGAGTTGAGCTAACTCATGAAAGATCTGAACTCACTATAAACTGAGCTGAGTTGAGCGAGATATCTAATTTTGACACCCCTATTTTAAAACACTTCAGGTTCGGTCCAGTTCTAGTAATCTCAATGAATATTCATTCTAGAATCGAAAACTTTTGGGTTCGGTTCCAAACCGAAATAACCTAACAACCCAAAACTAAATAATGAAACAAAATTGCATATCAAACCTCAGTCATACGAAATTTAAATTCTCATAAAAGATTCACCAACCAACTATAGAAAGTAAGATTCAAACTGCTTAAAATAATGTTGTTAACGTTTCTTTATATGATTCTTAGAACCATTATACATGGTTGAGTGATAAGGCATTGAACATAGTATACGGGAACACACTCGGCCTTCCCTTCTATGTAAGTGTGTGAATCCCATATATAATGATAATTTAAATCCCCATGCTGTAACAAAATTAACAATCATCAAAGTAATTTTCAATCACAGACACATGATTAATCGATAGAAAGTTGCTTGTGTGAACCGAACAAAAAAAAGAAGTAAAGCAAATAAACATGAGTGGACATGACATAACAGAAACAACGATTCAAAGGCTTTATCTGCGAACGGTTTCTTAGTCTCAGACGGAGGAAACGGTAAGAATTCAAGATCTAGAGTATCTAGTTTGACGTTGACAAAAAAAAAAAGAGTATCCAGTTTGTAAAGTAACGAAGGCTTGATGTTTTATGTGGAGGTTTGATATAGGGTTCTTATACAATTACAAACCTAGTTACTTGTTACATTGACTAAAACAGATGCTGCCTGGGAAAAATCCACGAATCGGTCTTGGCTGGCATATCAGCTCCATCCCGCCCATGACAAGCAAAGATCGACTACAAATAATATAAGAAATTTGAACTACTCCACTTACCGACAAGTTTTAAATTAGAAGTCTATAAAACTTAGCAATATGTTAAAGAACATGTTTGGGCCTGAACTTATCATTAGTTCACAATTTCCTTAACAACTTTGACCATCTGAGTTAACTCATCCCCAACAAATTGGCCTTAAATTGTTTGTAAATGTACCGACTTCAAGTTGATGTCTGATTAATTTCTACCGAGAATCTCTGAGTACACCATTGGGAATAATTTCTATCTTGATATTTGATTAATTAATTAGCCCAACGTCTAAATTTTTGAAACGTCATTAAAAAGAAAACTCACATTTTGTTTGGGTACCACGAACGTCATCAAAGGGATTATACCTTAGATGCCAAACAAAAAAGAAAAACAAAAGATTTTACCAAAAAAAAAAAAAAAAAAAAAACAAAAGAAAGAAGTTGACTAATGTCGACGCCAATAAGGTAGACAATCTAATCTCTTCATAAATCACTGTTCTATAATTATCAGCTTTGCCAACTGTACGGTTGTCTATTTCTGCTTTCAACATCCCAATAATTATTCCCTTCACATTATAAAAAAAGTCACGTACGTATTTTGTCTTTTTTAAAAAGAGACTAATCTATGGATCATCTAATATGGCCATGATTTGGTCTTGAACCAACTATTGAAATTTTTTATTGTAGATCTATGAAAAAGACTCCTCATCTCACTGATGTAAACGTAATTATTTTTTTTGTCAGCAAACGTAATTATATTATGATATACTAGGGTCGGTCCGCGCTTCGCGCGAGATTATTATTTTTGGTTTGTATTAAGATGTGCTATTTTATTAATTTAAGTACAGTTAATTTATTTGTAAGTAATTTTATTTTATTTTGTTTTTTTTTGCTATACGACATAATCATGAATAAGTTGTATGCTTTTTGAGGTTTTCACCGGCTCTAATATCTATACTATACTAAAAGGGGGATATAAGCCATGGAGAGGGTGTCCACATAGGATAGAAAAATCAACCAATCAGAGAATCCAAAATTGCCATGTCATCTCATTTATTTTTCGTAAAAATAAAAAAACAATGCAAAGGTGAGAATCAAACCCGGGTTAGTATGATATATATATAGGACATTTACCACTAAGCCATTGAAACTTTCTTGGACACATATACAAGAACCACTAAGTATATAATCACAAACTCTTATGTACATTTACAATAATATGAATTCAACTTTCAAAACTCCGATACTTTGTTTTGTAAAAAAAAAATAAGTAAGTGACTAAGCTAATATATTCTTAGAAAGTGTGAGAACGTTGACAAATATGAAAAAACATAGATTTTTGTTTTCGTGACAAAGTTAAGAATTTTGTAAAAGTAAGTTTAACATATAAATTTTCGTGACAAATATGAAAAAGCATAGATTTTTGTAAAATTTTGACAAAACAACTCATAACATACTTCTTTAATGTCTTAATAAAATATTATTTAATGGTGCAATAATTAAATATATTAATTCAATAAATTTTGTAATTTATAGACAAAACAATAACACAACAAATTTTGAAACATTTGTTTAACCTATCGATTGTTTTTCATGAGAATCCAACTAAACAAGATAAAAAAATAATTAGATTTACAAATATTTAATTACCATTTTATTCAATTTTGATTAATTTCAAATTGTCATAATGTATCTTTTTGAAGTTACAAATATGAAAAAGCATAGATTTTTGTACAATTTGACAAAACAACTCAAAACATATTTTTCTAATGTCTTAATAAAATATTATTTAAGGATGCAATAATTAAATATATTAATTTAATAAATTTTATAATTTATAGACAAAACATTACCACAACAAATTTTCAAACATTTGTTTAACCAATCGATTTTTTTTTCATGAGAATCCAACTAAACAATTAGATTTACAAATATTTAATTACCATTTTATTCAATTTTGATTCATTTTAAATTGTAATAATGTATCTTTTTGAAGTTACAAAAAAATAATGTTCTTTCTTTATTACACTAGCATTATATATAGATTCTATATACACAAAATAAATATAATATAACAACATAAGCTTGCTTTCCCCGATTCATATGAAAACTTTTTAAGTTATCCACCAAAGCAAATTAATTAAATCAATAAAATTGTTAAAATACAGCAAATTAATATATAATTTTATTTTAAATTAAATTATTTAAAAAATGTATTTTCGTTAAAACAAAAAAATAAATAAGTAAAACTGATTTGATGGTAATTTTTATGATATATATATATATATATATATATATATATATCAATTCTGTGAAAGAAATAGAAGCTTAATATGAAAAAAAATATTAAATACAAAAACCTCTAAAATTTAACAAAAAAACTAATAAATTAAACTATGATATCACTTAAAAGCTTCTTAGACCATATTAATAAAATATTTAAGCGATAATTAGACAAATTTGATTTTTTTTCCAGCAAAAAGTTTATTATTAATTAGCATCAGTTATTTCAAGATGTTTAAGAAATGGTGGACAAAAAAATAGTATAGACATTAATGCTAACTATGAATAGTACTTTGTGATGCAGACTTAGATAACATATCTGCACATCCATTTTCAGTCATTTTTGATGCCTAAATTCAATTTCTTCAGAGTAGTTATTCCACAAGTAGATCGTATGAGATATTGTTTTGATATGTAGATTTGTTTTTTCAATGTTAAGAAGATTGATAACTGTAAAAATGTCTCCTTCGTTTATGATATGTCTATAACCGAGTCTCCAATATGAGACAAGTTTGTTTAAAAAGTAAATAATTTTATTTTTCTTATTTTATATAATCAATATATATTATTTACTGATAATAAAAATATAGTTATTCATCTATCACAAATATCTATGCAAATATGTGAACCAAGTACAACAATCAAACAACATAATGATTTTCACAAAGAAAATTTAAAAAATATATTTATGTTATGTAGTCATATTTTATATTTTTTAAATAATGTAATACAATATTATACATTATTTTTTTAGAATTGAGAAATACATATATCAGTTAGACAAATTAAGCGATAATTAGACAAATTTGATTTTTATTTTGTGAGCAAAAAGTTTATTATTAATTAGCATTACTTATTTCAAGATATTTAAGAAATGATGGACAAAAAAATAGGATGGACATAAATGATATATGAACTATAAATAGTTTTTTGTAAAGCTGACTTAGATAACACATATGCACATCCATTTCCAGTCTTTTTTGATACATAAATTCAATTTCTTCAGAGCAGTTATTCCACAAAGAGATCGTATGAATTTTGATATTCAGATTTGTTTCTTGATTGTTAAGAAGATTGATAAGTGTAAAAATGTTTCATTCGAATATGATATGTCTATAACCGAGTCCCCAACATGAGACAAGTTTGTTAAAAAGTAAATAATTCTATTTTTCTTATATTATATAATAAATATATATTATTTACTGATAATAAAAATATAGTTATTCATCTATCACAAATATCTATGCAAATATGTGAATTAAGTACAACAATCAAACAACATAATGATTTCCACAAAGAAAATATAAAAAATATATTTATGTTATGTAGTCTTATTTTTTATTCTTTAAATAATATAATACAATATTATACATTATTTTTTAGAATTAAGAAATACATATAATATCTTATCCGCGCGTAGCGCGGTTAAAAAATCTAGTTTGCATAATTCTCAATAAGAAATTGTCAGCTTTGATGAGAGATTGACAGTTCAAACATCAGACATCCAGTTCTTGGTG
Source organism: Brassica napus (assembly GCF_020379485.1). NCBI lineage: Eukaryota > Viridiplantae > Streptophyta > Magnoliopsida > Brassicales > Brassicaceae > Brassica > Brassica napus. Next base: position 21,320,142 of record NC_063436.1, on the reverse strand, counting down.
CTCAACGCTTCCATTTCTTAAGTTTATAGTCGGGTGATACTATGTTTTGGTAGAGTAAACTCTATTATTTGTCACGGACAAATATGATGATATCTAAACTATTTTCTGCTTGGCCTTAACTTTTAAACATGGAATTTCAGATTTCGGAATAAGTGATTCGTAATGGTATTTCTTTTTTATTCACCTATTTGGTTGCAGAAAAGATCAGTTACCAAGATATTTTTGTTGTCAAGATTTGGAAGACCCATTATCATAAAATTGATTTTTTTAAAGAGACATGAAATTTCATTTGAACTAAGATACACTATTCGGATTTTCATTACTTAAAACTTTTACATTGTTTACAGGACTTTTAATCCTAATTTATAGCGTAAACTATATATTTAATATGCACATTTATGTATATTTTTTATTAGTCAAAGGCTACTGTAAAGAATTTTTCATTTTTAATCATTTGAGTTTTTAAAAAAAAATTATTTATATGGGTTAGAAAAATATTTACGACCAAATAAATGAGAATATAATCTCTCCAAAGATTCATTTTATGACAAAAAACTTACAAAAGTTTTGAACGGTTCTGCATTTTTTAATCGCAAGATTTGGGAAAAGATCAATGTTTCTTTTTAATGCAAGAGACTTTTAAATTTCTTATACAACACCATAAGAAGTTGATTATCACATACAATTTTTTCTTCAAACGTGATGATTATTAGTAGGGCAAATGTACTTTAGTTCCATACTATAAGAGTATTTTAATTGTTTAATAAACATAATTGAAAAAAGTAATGCAAAAAACAATCCAGCAAGTTGCCACATTTTGAGTTTTTTTTTCACACAAACCATAAATATTTTTGCTTTGTTTTTGTTTTTCAAATAAATGTTTAACCATTCATATTTCTAAATCTTGAGTTATATCTTTATTTTAAAATAAATAACATTATCTTATCTATTAAAACAATAATCTGTTAAAATATTTAAAACTTAATAATGCAAATATAAATGTAAAACATATTAAAACTATAACAAAAAAAAAAGTGAACTTTGATGGGGGCTTTGGAAACATAATTGAACGGCCCAATAGCCAACATGTGAAAAGTCCAGTGGAGTGAAGTCGTAGGGTGATCTCAGAAGTTGCTGCGATTTATTTACCTCTAAAGTCACCGATCCACGACGGCCAATCCCTCTCCTCCACACGCGCCGATCACCATCTCTCTTTGTACTACTCTTTTCTCCAATTTTCTCTCTCTCTCTCTCTTTTGCAATTAGGGTTATGGTTTTATTCTCCACTTTCATCTCTCGCTTCCAATCAATGTGAAAAGCTCTTCTCTTTTAGGCAGCTCGCGATGTTTGGTCACCATACCCAACCCGAGATTAACCCTAATCAGATCGGTAGCAGCTCCGCCACCGTTGGCGAAGACCATGTCTCTACCTCCGCAACCTCCGCCGGTCACATTCCTTACGACGATATGGACGATATCCCTCATCCCGATTCCATCTATGCCGCCTCCGATTTGATCCCCGATGGCTCTCACTTGGTTCCTCACCGATTCGAGGGCTCTGAATTGCTAGGTTCCCGGCCGATGGAAGGAGCTAATGAGCTAACGATCTCGTTCTGTGGTCAGGTTTACGTTTTCGATGCTGTTGGTCCTGAAAAGATTAATACTTTGCGTATTGGTAGTTGAAAGTTTTGTCCTTTGTGCTAGAAACGACGAATGGGCTTTATAAAACAAAAAGTCCGAACAGATTATAAAGCTAAATAAATGAAATGGTGAGTTTTGTTAAAGTGGACAGGTGTCGCTCCCAGAATGCACGACTTAGTGACGTGGCAGCACAAGAGAGAAGCAAACATTTTTATATATATATAGATATCGTTTCTATTAAGATTTGGGAGAGATTCACTCCTTTTCATGTGTGCTTAACCGACAAAAGGAGATAACAATGAAACATAAAAAAAAGCAACATCAGTACATACATAATTAAAGGGTGCTGTTGGTGAGACTGAAAGTAAGCACTAACCACCAATAATTAACATTAATTGATACCTGATCAATGATAATTATCGACAAAGTGGGTCAGTCAGATCATATTATATTATACTCTTTTGATTAACTTATTTGGCACGGTCTTGGATAATATCGAATCCCATCTCAGTTGGATCGGTAGCTTGAAGCTCATAGTGAATCCCTTCCAAAACCCTCCTCAGCCCAGCCTTCGACGTTGCGTATAAGATCTTTGCCCTTATTCTTGATGCCTCCGGCGACCTAATACAGTTAACAAATGTAATTACAATTTCACCTTTGCAGCACATATGAATGTTTTTTGCCGGTGCATGTTAATATATATTACGAAATATCTATTTTACCTTTACCAGTGACTTCGCCTAACCAAATCCTGCCGAACTCAATCAGCCGATTCTTAAGGGTTAGTGTTAGAGTTTGGTTACCAGTTCAGCTCCATTCGATAGATTTTTATAAGTTCTGATTAGGTTTTGTAGTAAAAAACATCAATTTAAAAAAATAATAATAATGAAATTATACCGGTTTATACTAAACCTAACTACAATCATACTGTATTAAAATTTTGAATCGAACTAGCGGAAATAACAAAATATAACCAAAATAATCTGAAATTTTTTAACCAAATTAAAGCAAAACCTAATTAAAAATTCGAACTGACCAACTAGCCTACCAAACTAACGTTTTGGTTCAGTTGAGCAAAACTTTGTGCAAACCGTATTTACCCGAACTGAACCGTTCAAACAGACCGTAGGACTACTAATAGTGATAATAACTGGAAGGGTATAAAGGTAAATATTGTAGTTCTGGGAGTTAATTAAGACGACTAACCAGTAGATAAAGAAGATCTTGCTCTTGCGGCAGTTATCGACCGTGACAAAGTCGAAATCAAATACGGCATAGCGACAGTCGTCCACGGGTAAGGAAGCAGCGAGATCTTGATAGTTTTCTCCGGCGCCGCCGACTTTGTCAACGGTGACTTTACGGGAATTCTCGTCGATCTTGAACACGATGTATCTGTGCACTTTCTTCCATTTCATCTCCAAGAATGAGCTCGTGCACTCTTCCGTCACTCGCATCCCCGTCGTCGCCTGCAAAATCAGATGATATTTAGTTTCAAATTCAGATGAAAAATCTTACGAGGAGATGCAAGAAAAAACAATAATATTCTTCTACCATCTTGAAAGCCATCGCCATTGTTGCTAATATTCTGGGGTCTCTTTTTTTTTGGCGTGGAGAGCTTTTCCGTTAAAATGGAATGACTTTGAGGTCTCTTTATATAATAAAGTTACCTCTATGCAGATGCGATCATTAGTTTTCTAGTATTACAAAATTACCCTTCAACTTTTTAGTTAGAAGGAATAATTTTACCCGTGGGCATAAACTAAACTACTCAGTGCAAATATATATGAAAAAAAAATTGATGTACAAATTCATTATTCAATCTATATTGGTAATTTTAAACAACTTATTCTTTAAAAAACAACTTGAACACATAAAAAAAATCAAACAAAGAAAAATGCGTCTTAGTTTCACCATCTAGATGATAAGTAATGGGTTGACCCAAACACAAAAGGTGGCAAGTATAAGAACTTAGAAAAATTTATTTTTAAACGTGGTATTTCAAATGGCTGGTTCGGATATATACCAAAAGAAAATTATGGAAAACGAATCAGAAATAGTCAAAATTTTCATTTTTGTTATGCATGTGAAACAATATATCTTATATTATTCATTCCTTTTTTATTTGTCTTAGATAAAGAGCTATATTATACATTTATGATCGGTGTAAAACATTCTTTCTTTAAAGCAATTCTTTAGAAAACATTCTCGTCGGTAGTGTCTTCACCTCTATGATTACAGGGTTGAGCAACGACGAAACGCATCATGTTAATAGAAAGAAACAAAAAGTATAGGGATCAGGGAAATGGGTCAATGCCTATATGCAATTAATATACACAAAAATAGTTGTGACGCTAGGAATGGAGAGGGTGGTCCCAAAGAATAGTAGTAGTGGATCTCAAAGTAACCCAACACCCACAATTTCATCGATCTCTGCAGTTTCGTGTTACTCAAAACTCAAGTGACCCTTTACGTGTAAGCTAAGGATTGAGACTACCATATTATTCCTCTTTTTGTTTTCATTATTTTTCAACTTCTTTAATAATTATCTAAGTTGACAATTTAAAAGTTTTCTAAAGATCGATTCAAAAGTAAATATGTTGTTATTTACATATTATCAGTCTTATTATATTTTTGGATCACAGTATCGAAAGTTTATTTTAAATCAATCTTTTTATTGTTGTACAATTCCATCCCTTGAATGCTATGTTAATCAAAATTATTATGTTATAAATTTTGTAGATACTATCTCAAGATCTATTGGTATGTATGCATGTGTGTCGCCCAGGGCATAAAGAGTTCAATATTTGATATTAATACATCCCAAGGATACGTTGAAGGCCACTATATATAAACACAATTCCAGTATATCTTTTTTTCCTGAAAATGTTCGAGTCTTCCCATGGAATTGTCCAGTGCATGTATGGTACAACGTGTGGAAAACTTCACAACATTCGTATTTCTTCATGTGTGTGTGTGTGTTAATTTCATACATAAATATATAATTCTGTGTATATTGGTTGCCAGTGGGCATATACTCTGAACTAATGTTCGGCTGTGTGTGTGGGTTCAATCAAACGTACTATATGTGGGGGACGTAACAGATCATTCCAAAATACCAAACACTAAATTCCAACATTAGGTGAGAAGGAAATATATGGCCACGTGAGGTCGGCTAGCATTTGCCTCTCCAGTGTTTAGACTTTGTTGGTTTCAGAAAGTTCTAATCAAATTGATAAGAAAGTCTAATACGATTTCGGTTGAAAATGGTATTTAATTTCGTTTTCTGTTAAGTGTGATTTGGGGTAGAACAACTTTATAATATGTATATATATAGTTGTTTTCTGTATATAAAAAGATAGGCAGTTAGTATAATCAGAAATTATTTCAAATATCCTCCAAACATATTTTTATTCTCAAACTAATGGGCAAGAACCTTTTCAAAAAAAAAAACTAGTGGACAAGAACTTTTTTGTCATCAAAATACAAACTCAATTAAGACTCTGAAAACCATGTTAGTAATTATGTGTCTATAGAAATCGGCAAAAGTTAAAATGACCATTTTAGCTATCATTTAAAAGAATGCTAGTTATATCACTTTCTTACATATATAAACATAAATAAATGTTTAGATGAAAAATTATGAAATATTTTTTCCAAATAGTTTTTCTGGGAAACGATTTTTTTTAAGAAGACGTTTTAGGAAGACGTTCTTGAATATGGATGGTATATTTATGTATTTGTGTTATATGCATAATTAAGAAAATATCACGGAATGTGTATAATATCTTCCTACAATTTAGGAAGATATTATATATGTATAATAACATTTAGCGAAACCTCATGATGGTTATTTAAAAATATTTTTTTTGAATGTGTACTTAGGAAGACCTTCTTGAATATATATTTATGAATACCTTAGTGAATTTTAATTATATGTATATTTAGTAAATCAAATTTGAATATGTATAACATCTTTCAAAAGTTCAAGAAGACTTTCGTGAATGTATATGATATTTAAAAAAATTTTGATTTATATGCATATATAAGAAAATTTTATTAAATACATAAAATATTTCTTAAATTTACAAAGATATTTTTAAATATGTATAATATCTTTATAAAATTTAGGAAAACATTCATAAATGTTGTATAAATGAATATTAAGTATTGTAAATATATACTTTAGAAAGGATTTTCTAACATTTCTAAATATGTCATACACATCTAAGAAGAACTTCCTAAATATAAATATAAGTTACATTCATAAAGTCCAATTTAACGTTTATGAAGGCATCTTCAAATTCACACGAAAAAATTGCAAGAAAGTTTAAATTATTTCTGATCTTAGTATTTTTTGAATTTTAATATTTATTTATATATTTAATAAATAATTAAGTAAAATTATACATAAAGATAGAATTTTCTTTTTACCCATTAATGAATGATAATTTGGGGACTTTTATCCTTGGGAGTTATTTGGTAAACAAAAATTAAAAAGGACTAATATGAAGGATTGCTCAAATATAATAGATTTACTCTCTTTTTCTGTAGAAATAAAAAATCCCATATAAAAATATTTTGTTCAGCAAAAAAATATCTGAAGTCTATGATATTTGTATCTTTTTCCTTTTCAAACTCTTTATATTGTTTATGTAATCGATATATTTCATTCATCGTTATATTTCATTCACACTAGGATTCTACATGGTAAACGGAAAATATAATTTACATAGTAAATAAAATTCTCTATATCTTACCTAACATAACGAAACCAAAAATCATGAATACGTTCATTATGAATCTCACACACACTGACACACATCACATATATCATTCACAATTACCAAAGACGACTTAGACCAGGGTCGGGCATAAGACCCAAAACCGAACCGAAGTGGGTTGTATAGCTTGGTTTTGGATCCCTTAATTAAAATACCAGAACTGGGCTAGTGTCAAATACATTGGACTTTGGATTCGGCCTCAGATAAATCTGAAAACCGAAGATAGATCCGAACTTAACTGAAGTATTATGTCATTTTCTGTTCAAAAATATATAATTATTATTTTATGCTACTTAACAATCGTTTTTATATTCTTTTCTTGTAGACTTTGAAGCAAAAGATTAAAAGCCACAAAAAGTCTAAGTTTGTTGCTCGTCTGAGACTCGGCTACGATGTATTTTTAATGCTTTAACAGTATATGATTGCCTTTGGTACTTAACAATCCCTTTTTGTTTCTTTTGTTGTAGATTTTGGGGGTCCAAATCAAATGATAAAAAATATCAAGCTTGTTGATAGTCTCAGCCATGATTGTTTTCAATTTCAAATTGTGGATGTTGTTCGTTCTCTTTTTTAGTAGTTTCAAAACTTCTTTTAAATTCCACATTGTTGGTTTGTCACATTGAAACCAAGTTTAATTACTATGCTTTAAGATTCGATAATCGATATGCAACATTGTTTCATTATTTGGTTTTGGATTGTTACGGTTACTCTGTAAAAATGTGGATTAAAATTTGTTAGAAAAAATGAAAGTATCAATTATATTTAAATATTTTTTAATTAGATATGGGCTTAATTTTAAGCAAAAAAATAATCAGTATAAATAATCAATATTTAAATTAGTTATTTCAATAATATATAAAAATTGGTTGGCATAATTATTTTTTCGGAACCTATGAGTCAAATATGGTTAGATTTGGATATATTAAATAAACAATATAAATGATGACTGACCCGCAAGTTAAGGGACCAAAAATACTATGCGAACCAATTTTTATATATTGTTGAAATAACTAATATAAATATTGTTACCAAATATAATAAGTAATATAAATATGCTGGATTTAAAGGATTTGGTTTACGTATATTTTGGTTGACAAAAAAAAAAAAATTTTGGTTTCCAAATCTGTTGGTTACATGCTATGTATCGATGTGGAAAAAGATGAGGATTTAAAACATCCTTTTAAATAGTAGTTGTTTATTTTGTAAGATATTTTTTTATTATATTTGGAAATCTATATTATTAAAAGATCAAGATCTAAAAAAGCTGTATATTGATAATCATTAAATCATACTAATATTGATTGCCAGTAGCTATTGTGTTAAACTTTTGTTTGTACTAAATGTGAGGATGAGGGTCTAAAAAAGATGTATATTTTTAAGGATTGTATAAATTATAATTTCAAATATTTCGTTGATTGACCTGCAAGGTATGACATTGAGTGATTAGTGAAAATCGTTGTTTATCATGATAATTAAGGTGTATACTGATATTCAAAGTATGAAGGAATTATTTTATATAGCAATTGTTAAGTTGTTTATCCTTAAATTTGAAACATGGATATGTCTGGTTTATATGAAGTTAAAGAAAACCTAATATATAAGTATGAAGATTGACCTTTTGAGTTTTGATGTATACCGTGAATTTTTTTGTATGGAAATGACAGAGATAATCGATTGTTAAGCAATGGAATAACTATAAAAGAGAAAGTATATATAAGGGTGATGTCGATTGTTTTTGTTAGGGTGATATCGATTTTTTTTGTTTGGCAGTATCAATTTAATTTCAGATAAACCAATTTATAATCCTTTAAAGACAAAGAATCCATAAATATAGCTCCGGTTAATACATCAGTGGTATGAAAGTGTAAATATATTAAAAACTAAGGGGTAATCTAATTTTGTACTTCTCTTTTAATAGATTAGATATCTCATATTAATTCACATATTGATGATTTATTAAAAAAAAACAATTTTTGTTTTCATTTTCATTTTCAAAAATAATATTATTAGATCAATTACTAAATAGATTTTTTGGGAAGTCTGCACCTACTAGAGTTCTTTGTTAAGTATATACTTCAGAATGATAGAATCGTAAAATGATTTTTTTTAGTCATAAAAGATAAATGATAATTTTACTAACCATTTATGTTACTTTTGCATTTGATTGAATATGAGATTTACTTTTGGATTTCTATTGAAAATTTAGGTTATTTTTGGTGAATCCCCCGCAAATTTATACACATATATCCATAATGAACACATGAAGAATTATGTGCAAAGGTTCAAATATTGATTAGTATTTAACTAAATAAATAATACACACATTATTTCGACTTGGATTGAGAGTGTGGTTCTTCATGTACTGGAACACTCAACTTTTAAGACCTATGTGTAACCAAAATCATAATTAAATGATTAATTAGTACTGTTGTCTTGTTTTTCTGTAATTGTAATCCAATATGTTTTTCTATTTTCCTCTAAAATAGGAAACAATTATAATAGCGATGAGATGTACTTTAATGTATTTCTTAAAATAGTAATCTTTAAACATAGAGTAAAAACAGAAAATGTGATTTCTTATGCAGAGTAAAATACTCATTTCCATTTTATAAGAAAAATAGAGGTGAATTGAAATAGTTTGACCTCTAAATGTTATTATAAAAACAAATATTGAAACATATTGAGTAAATGATTATTTGTAATTTGTAAATGATCAATATGTTTACTCAATGAATATTGAATATTTAAGATTTTTGTGCTAACTCATGTATATTTTTTCAATATTAGAGCTCATGAATGAAATTTATAACTTAATGGTTAATATGATTTATTAATATTCATGTTTATTTATGTTTCTAACTAATAAGAACGGATTTGTCGAGAAGTATGTTGTTATAAATTTCTTGAACATGGCATGTTCACGTTTTCTAATATATTTTAATGTATTTTAACATAAATTTGTGATGTTAGATGTTTGAACTTATGTATTATTTATTTGTTGTGTTTTGAGCTTATGTGATATTAAAAAGTGTGATATGTTTGAACGTTATTCTGTTTAACTTGTAAAAATTTAATTTTATTATATTTTTTGTGTAATAACTATAACTTGTTATCATCATTATCGTCCAAATTAAATTAAATTAAATTAAATTAAATTGATAGGGAGACAACACATGAGCAACCCTTTATGTTGCATAACCAGATTCTTAATCACTTATTTCCAATGAAGACAATAGTTTATGGTTACATCAACTTGAAAGTAAAAACAAAAAATTAGAGAAAGAGTTCTTTTATTTATTTATTGGATTGGAGACAAAGTTGATGTATAGTTTACAACATTATATAAGCGGTCAAACGAAGAGCATGTTTCTACATGTTTCATCACTGTACATCCAGGAGCTGAAAGTGAAGAATGATTGGGAAGGCCCCTATACATCATATATAAGACTTTTTCGAGAAATTTGTAAGTGCAGTATAGTTTAGCAGAATTCTTCGAGAAATCTTCTTACCCAAAATTAGAAAACTTCATGATGAAGTCAGCTAGTGCAAAATCTGTATCAGGTTTCATTATGAAGTCTTCTAATTTTGGTAAAATTTCTTTAAAATGTTTAGTTTTCCTTTTAATTTAGTAGATTTCTTATTGAATCCTCCTCAAGAATTCTGCTAATGAAGTCTAATATCATCCTCATATCTGAAAAATTTGCATATCCAAAAATAATAATAAATGGTTTCAAAACAGAGAAACTTCAAAATAAATTATTTTAATTTAAATATGAAGTAAACAAACACAATTAGTTGAATATATAGTTTTATTTGAATCTAACACACAAAAGCACAAATATGCTTTATAATGTTTGGAATTAGAACTTTTACAACTAAAATTGTTACAAAAACATATATAATCATAATGAGTTTGAATATATAGTTTTATTTGGATTAACACACAAACAAATAAAAACTTCAGAATTTAAAGATCTATATCTTGCCCTTTTAGAGAGTAATTACAAGTACATTAAGTTGAACTATAACTTTGTTTGAATTTAAGACACCAATAATTGAAAAATAAAATATTACCAATTCTGGTAGTTTGTATGACAGACTTTTAGAGAAGTATCCTAGTGCATTACCGTTTAGCAGACTTTTCCAAAAGTCTGCTAATGAAATCTTCTAGTAAAATCTGAAGTTCTATATATTGTCCTCACTATTTTATTAAATATACCGTTAATATATATATATATTTTTTTTTTTTGAACATGATCTAGAAATAATTTGAGATGGCAATGCTTGGAGGTATCGAATAAGGCTGCAGTGTGATTGAATACTTTGGTAGTTTACTTTATTTTTAGCATATCATTTGTTTATTTTTTCCCCAAATATTATCTTGATTCTTCATCAATTGGGATAAGTAGAGATTAAAGGACCGAACCTTAATTTTTAATGAGTGTAAAAATATTAATTCTTACACCGTAAATTGGATGAGTCATGAGTAAACTAAAATATAAGGAAATTTGATAAATCTACTCATTTTCAATTGATTTAAGTTCTAAGTCTATAAAACCTAACATTGTATAAGAGCCTCTCAGCTAGTTACAAAAATGTTTTGTTAATCGATCCATATGTAATCATGGACTGATTTATGCTTCCGTATATGAATGATTGTCGATAATGCCTAGAAAATCCATTATCTCCAGTGGGAATAATGAGATTAGTTGAGATTAATGGGTTATGGGTTTTTATTTTTAAAAGTGTGCAAAAGTATAAACTTTAACCTCGGAAATTTAGATATTGACACAAGTAATTTATCAATAATATGGATCAGGCACTAATTATCAATTAATTTTAAGTTTGAAACTTATAAAACTCAGTTTAGCAAAAAAAAAAAAAACTTATAAAACTTAGCATCTTGGTCGTATTTTAAGAGTTTTGTAGTTGGTTATGTTACTCACACAGATATATTATTAATATTTTCTAGATTTAAGTTTTTGAATTTCAAATTTACAGATATCTAGAGTACAAAACAGTTAGGTGGGTTTGTCTTCTTGGTTCATAAAGTATAGTGATCTTGAAAGAAACCTATCACGATATAATATTCGTGGCAAACTTGGGAACGCCATTATTAGAAGGTTTTATTAGAACTAGGTCCTTGTCCGCACTACGCGCAGATAGTATTTTGATTTTTTTCATATTTTTGTACTATTATGTCAATTGTTTAGTTTTATAAAATGTTATGTTTTTACTTTAAATTTAGAATTAAAAATCTAATTTTTTTCTTACTGTAAAGTAAGTTAATTTTTTTGAATCTTACCACAACACATTATACACGAAGAGAATATAGTTGGTCTTTATATTCTTATTTGGTGTAATATTGAAAATTTTGATGGTTTGTTTAAATGGTTTTTTTAAATTATATATTTTAGGATTGATTTTTGTGACTATATTCTATAATTGTCTTACAAAATTCTTTGTCCCATATAGACATCCACATAAATGTAGACTTCTCATAAATTTGTTCATTAGGATATTTAGTTTCACTTTCACTTTTGTTCTCTTTTTTGGCACCCTCATGCTAGCTTGTGGAATTAGCCAACTTTGTGCAAAAGGATTTACAAAAGCCGATCGAGATGCGTGTGATCGGACACCTTTTGCTAGGCTATTCGTACGGAATTTTAAAAATCTAGGAATATAAGCAATAGAAAGTTCAGAAAATTCTTTGCATACAGCTTGTATTTCGTCGAGCTCCGAGTACAACACAGGCTAACCTTCCTCCTTTTGAATGAGTATAACCAGTTGTTCACAGTCGATTGAAAGACCATCTCTCTTTGTCCAAACTTCAGTATCACTTGCATTGTCCATAGCAAACCTTCAGCTTCCGCTTGCAGTGGTGATTTGGTGCGTGTATATCGACTCTTGCTCCAAACAGCATTGGAAAGTCACCATCCATTAACACAAAACCAAGTCCAGATATGTCTCTTTCATTTATCCAGGATGTCTAACAGGAGCGTTTCTTTACGGAGGAACAATTGTGTCCGTTACCTCAACTCCCATATCAATCTCCATAATCTCGTCTATACGTTGAGCTATCCTCCAACATTCTGCTTCAATTTTATTCACTAATGGGAAAGACATAATTCCTACGACACTATTAATGATTGTTTTTTTGTAACACCGATACAACAAACTTATGTTTTATTTAACAAAACTCTTATATGATTGTGGGAGTTTGTCATGTTTTTATTAGGTTTTAGTTAAATAATTGATTTATTATTTATTTTTAGCTAAGTCACTAATTTATTAATTTAAAAAATACCCTTAATTAATATTATAGATATATATTAAAAATGAATATTATTTTAGTAATATTAAATTTCTATGTTAGATTAAAATTTAGTTAGTTTTTCTTATTTGTCATATTTTATTAGATTTTAGACTTTTAGATAGGTTATTGATTTATTATTAATTTTTAACGGATACGCTAATGTGTTAATTAAAATTATACCCTTAATGAATTTTATATATAATTAAAAACGAATTTTATTTTAATCATATAAAATTTATATATTATATTAATATTAAATATTTGATTCTAAAATAATATAAAAAAATTATAAAAAAATTTAAAAATCAGATAATTCTTATATATATTTTGTTGCTATTTGAAAATAATATTTTTATTATAAAAGTTAAAAAGATACAAAAAATTATAGTTAAATATTTTCAAGAAAAAAACATTTATATAAATATATTTTCTAAACTATTTTTAAGATATGAGCATTTAAAAAAATTTAACACGGGATGTTTAGAACACGGAATTATGCTTATGAGAGAGTGGCTCGAGAATGTGCTTCGAGATGGGTCGAATGGGCTCCGAAAATAGCTTTTTTTTTAACTCAAGTCCAATCCGGATGACATGGCATCTTGGTTGGTTCACAATATTTTGCCCATGTGGCATGGCTTAGAAAGGAGGGATTTAGTCCCTTTTATATAGTAGGATTTTTTAGTAAATAATAAAATAAAAATGATATTTAAATATTGTTGAGTATTTTACAAAATTAAAAAAAAAAGCTTAAATCCAATTGTTTCTCAAGAAGATGGTCTTATGAGATTGTGTTTCAGATACGGTGATGTTACACAAGATCTTCTAAAAGCAGGTAATTAGATCACATTTTTAATTTGTCACGTTTCATTCGGTCAAGCACGAGGTGCGATACTTTTTTTCTTTGTTAGTGAAACATTTTTAGTGAAACATAAAAGTTGGACGACACAAGTTGCTTACTTTTAAAATAGACAAACATATCGCTGTGTCTTTCTTTTTTTGAACTGAGACAAACATATCGCTGTTCCAACAATGGCTGTTGAAGACAAACAATCTAAGGCCACTTGTAGTATGCCTTCAATTCAAATCAAAAGGATAGCAGCAATGGTTCTGCAGTGGCGGAGCCACATTGTGTGAGAGGGGGGCATTTGCCCCCAACAACTTTTTAAAATTCCATGTAAATCTCTCAATAAATTCAATATGCCCCCATTGTTTTGATCAAATATACTTCTAATCCATCAACTAACTTTACTCATGCCCCCAACAAAAAAAATATCTGCCTCCGCCCCTGTGGTTCTGTTTTTAACTTTTTATTCACATAAGTAAGAAAGTTAGATCATCGACATCGTCATGGGAAGTTTCTTTGAAGTTTCTATTAACCAATCACATTCATCTATTACGTCTATTCATTTACTTTTTTTTTTGATAAAGTCTATTCATTTACTTTAGGGTCATTAGATAAAATAATTATCAAAAGAAATAAAATCACACAACAATGCATGCACCTCTATCTCAGCCGTTGGATCCATTCCAAGAAAAAATACGATCGAATCATTTGAGTAACAGCCTGTATAATGGCCGTACGAAAGAGATAGAAGTTTCAAAATTCAGTGGTTTCTGTCTTTTTCGAATATGATAAGCAAATTGTGATAACCTATCCCGCAAATCAGATTAATGACTCACAAGTCACAACATCTCTATATGAATTATGTAGATAGAGAGACGTCTTTATCAATCTTATCTCTCTTGTCCCCACTACTTTATTTTTAATCCCTTATTAATGGATTATATAATTCGGTTACCATTTTTTTTATTAATAGATAATGTTATTAGTTTAAAGAGAAGCATCTTTTTATTTATATTATTAAAATATTTTTAGTTTAGAAAAATGAAAAGAATATTTCATTCACAATTAATATTATATAAGGGTTAAATTTTATAGATTAAAATTTTAACAATTTTATTAGACTATTTGATATACTTTATGTATGATAAATGCATATCACAAAATACAAATTCAATTTCATATTAAGTTCGATATAATACAAAAAAAAAATTAGACATGAAATTTATTTTTAAGAGAAAATAACATAATGCTTTGTCTATGTTTATATAAAATTGATATATATATATGGTAATTATTATTTTCTTTTGGTTTCTATGTTCTACAAAAGTCCATACTGAGCTCAGAATTGGGTTCGGTTAAAGATAGGATTAACACTAATATATACAGAATAATTTTTGAAAATTTAAAATTTGAATATTATAATTGTATAAATAAAATTAATACTTTTTATTTTAAGAGATTTGAAACAATCCAAAATAAATGGAAGAACTTTTAGTGATGATCGTCAAAAACCAAAAACCATTATCACAATTCACACACAACCTATTGGAAGAACCAATCAGCCTCTAAATTTATTAATGCGACTAACTAGCAATTTGCTTCGCAAGCGACAACGTGGTCATGTGAAATTTAATATTTTCTGTAGGTCTCCCATAGTTTAGTTTATACATTGACAAAACAAGGTCTTTGAAATTTAGATAAAAAGAATCGAAGACTTTCAAAATTATAGTGTTTATATAATGTATATAAAAATGTTATTTGACAAGTTCTGATTTAACATGGACCGGGGACACTGTTAGACCACTTATCACAGTGTTAATTATTTTACTTATTTGGGAAATATGCCAATTTGGTTCTGACAAATTAAAAATTAATAAGTTATTTGACAAGTTCTAATTAAACATTTGTACCAATACTAATACAAATCTCTACATATAACGTAATGATATTCTTTATACAATTTGGTTTCATATATTTACCGTTGTTTGGTAAATGGTTTGTGCTTAACTTGGATTTTACCTATTTCACAAATAGTCGAACTAAGATTGGGTTTAAGAGAATCTCATATTATTGAAACTGGAGTTAACGATTACAAGAAAACCAAATCGTTTGAAAGACGAAGCAAACAAATTTTTATATTTATAGCTGCCGTAAGTTATACTAAGATATTGACCTGCGTTAAAACACGGTTTAAATTTCTTATTTTTGTTTCATTTGCCAAATTAACTAAATAAATTTTTGTGTTATATTAATTTTTTGAATAAAATTAATTAGCTGGAGTTATTTTTTCTTTTAAATTTTGTTTAGTCATTTTTATCGGTGACAACAACTTTAGATATTTGTAAATGTGTCATATTGTTAATTTATATTGTTCAGCATTATTACATAACTGTTTAATTTTATACAAATGATTTTATTGTAACAATTTAGTAATAAATCGAAAATATTAAAGTTTGCATTTAGATTATTTATAGTGCCTATACATTAAAACTGTTAAAAGTTTTATTAAGGTATATTAAAATATGTTGATGCTAAAAAAGTATATTAAACCAATGAAAAATGATTTTAAACTATAGAGTTTATTTTAAAAACTAAACAAAAACTAAATTTTTAATTATTTACTCGATAATATAAATCTATGAAGCGAAAAGTTTAATTTTTGAAAAAAATTCTAAATTTGTGAAATGTTACAATATCTTTGAATATGACGATAAAACAATATTTTACTAATCTTTATATATATAGTTATGATTTTAATAATAAAATAATAATCCAAAAATATATATAGAAGAAGATACAAATACATGTGAAAGTTTGAAACAGTCTATTCAATGAAAAAAATATACAGTAAACTTATTATATTTTAAAAATTGATAGATACATATATATTATAATATATACCAATTTTGAATTGAAAAAAAATTTATATAAAAATAAATAAAAATAAAAACCCGCGCGGTTGCGCGAATCGAGATCTAGTTTTAAAGTTAAATTACAAAACATTAAATGCTCAATTCAAATGTATGTCAAAGGAGTATAATTAAATTCAAACGTAAAGATTTTGTAATCTTTGATTACTGTTACATGTTGTTTTTCTATGAACAATAATATTGTTATAAAATGCTTTAAATACTATTAGATGTTTATAGGAATTCAAATATTGTTATATGTTTTGTTGGACTATTTAAAATTTTAGTGATAATCTTTTATCAATAGATAAAAATATGACTCTGAATTAATAGAATAGATGATGATAATATACAATTGAAAGAGAGATTTAAGTCATTCATATTTCATTTATAAGAGAATTAAATTGTGCGAAATAATAAGTTTTTATATTAATAAAGTAGAAGAAAAGAACATCTAATTATTTTTTAAGATTTAAAATTTGATATATTTGATCTTTTTATTATTCGAACCAAATTTATTAAAATAATATTTAATAGTCTATAGACCCAAACAGATTTACCAAATCAAGTTCATGTCTTGACGAGAAAGTAATGGATGATTTTTTCGTCGGCATGTAATGGATGCTTTCATTCCTTGATATACATTTTTATTTTTTTTAACGCTAATTTATTATGATTTTACAATTATGATATATATTTTTATGTGTACATTTTTTCGTTAGTTTTTTTCTCTTTTTTTTTCTAGGTCCTCTCTTTTTGAAGTATTTATTCTTAACATTGATTTTTTTGGATAAACTGACATCTTATAACAAAATTCAAAACTGTTTAATCTTAATTAAGAAAAATCTTTTTTATCAGGATGCACAAACACATCTCCCACAATTTGTGCATATTTCATACAACAAACAAAATAAAAGACAAGAGGGGTGATTGGTTGAGTTGTAACTGTAGAAAATTTACTTTAACATTTTGTTTGTAGGATTTTTGATTTAGCTTTAAGTGATGTTGATTTAAAATTTTCTACAGCTAAAAAAATGAAGCTTTAGAAAATAAGGTTTTTACAACCATTTTTTGTGTGTTTTTGCTGTAGCTTTATTTTTTTGGTTGTAGCTTTAAAAAACAAGATAAAGCATGATTGATAATATTTAAGGTTGTAGATGAAAATTAAAGCTAAAGTCACTTCCTACAACCCAACCAATCACCCCCAAACACGAAACTTAACCAAACCAAAATGCGTTTTACACTACTAGAATTAGAGGTGTGAATAATAGATTTATCAAAGAACCAGATGCAGTAGTGAAATGTATTGAATCTGCAAATCAATTGAAAATGCTTTTAGTAATATAGAAGTTCAAATACGATATTAAACCTTATTATTTTTAAATTTACATGTAGTGAAGATTATAAAATCCTCAACCCATGGCACTTAAACTTTAGCTTGTTCATATACAACTTCAACTAGGAGTATAATATGTACTATATATAGGTTTAGAAGGAACAATATCTTTTACAAAAAAGAAGAAGAAGCATATTCCTAAGCAGCAAGGGAGAGCAACATAGCCTAGTTGGTTTTTTACCAAAAAAAAATTGCCTAGTTGGCCACCTACTATTATTAGCTTTATACGACCTTTTCACTTCTTTTAAACGACTGAGAAAAGATACAATATGAGCACACCGTCTTTCAAATATTTCATGCCGTGATATATCCACGGCCTGCCCACCTTTAACCGTATTACATGACGTTGCCGTACCTTGTTCTCATCCCACTTGTAAATTTAAATAAACCATTTTTTTTATTATTTGTTGACAAATGTGAAAAAAACAATTTAATTAAATTAAAACAAGCAAAAACGAAACCTTCCCCTGTTTCTTCTATAAAGCCTCCCTTACTTTTAACCTCCACGACCCACACACTCACCTTCTTCTTCTTTCAGCAATGGGTTTCCTGAGATCTTCCTCTTCTTACTCTTCTGCACTAAAATGGCTTGGCTTTGTAACGGCGGTTTGGGTTCAATCCATCTCCGGCAACAACTACACCTTCTCCAACTACTCCAGCGCTCTCAAGTCCCTCATGAACCTCAACCAGCTCCAACTCAACAACCTCTCCGTTGCTAAAGACGTCGGAAAAGCCTTTGGAATCCTCGCTGGCCTCGCCTCCGATCGTCTTTCCACTCCAGTCATTCTCCTTATAGGCTGTTTCGAAGGTCTTCTTGGCTATGGTGTACAATGGCTCGTGGTTAGCCGTACCATCACCCCGCTCCCTTACTGGCAGGTAAAGATTATCTTTCTTTTTTATATAATTAATATATATTTATAAATCAACGTAGTTCAATAAAGTTTTGATTCGATCAAAAGGTTCTTTATGTCTGTCTGAAACTCATTCGTACAAGTTATGACAAGATTTTGTGTTTGGACTCTAGATGTGTGTGTTCCTCTGTATGGGAGGAAACAGCACGACGTGGATGAACACGGCGGTTCTAGTGACATGCATACGAAACTTCCGGCGAAACCGTGGTCCGGTCTCAGGCATATTGAAAGGATACGTAGGCCTAAGCACTGCTATTTTCACCGATCTATGCACCGCTTTGTTCTCAAACGATCCGGCGTCGTTTCTCGTTTTACTCGCCGTCGTGCCTTTCGCTGTCTGTCTCACTGCGGTTTTCTTCCTCCGCGAGATCCCTCCAGCTTCTTCCGCCGACGAGGAGAGCGAAGAGACTCGCTACTTCGCCGTGTTCAACATCGTAGCGGTTGTAGTCGCTGTCTACCTTCAGTCTTACGACATCATCGGAGTCAAGACCGGAGTGTTCTCAGTCGCTTTCGCCTCTATACTTCTCTTCCTCTTGTTCTCTCCCATCGCTGTACCTTTCCATGCATTCATCAAAAGCTTGAACCGTGGTGAACAAGACGTTGAAGGACAGATTCAAGAACCCTTGCTCAGCTCAGATATAGCGGAGGAGAAGGAAGTGATCGCTGTAGAGGCTGCGGCGGCGGCGGCGGTGGAAGAGGAGAATCTTGTGGGGGAGAGGAAGAGGCCGGTGTTGGGAGAAGACCATACGATAACGGAAGCGATGTTGACCGTTGACTTTTGGGTGCTGTTTGTTTCGTTCTTGTGTGGTGTAGGAACTGGTTTAGCAGTGATGAACAATATGGGCCAGATAGGGCTTGCTCTTGGTTACACTGATGTTTCGATATTCGTCTCCATGACTAGTATTTGGGGATTTTTCGGTCGCATTCTCTCCGGTACTCTCTCCGAACATTTTCTCAAGTAAGTTTCCACCTACTTCAGTTTTTTTTTTTACAATCAGCAAATTTCATTTTCAGTAATTTCCTTTATAAAAAAGATCTTTTCGAAAGGTATACATTTTATTTTCTAAAATTATGAAAATAAGTTTCAAATCAAAAATCTAATAAGTTGGTTAGGTTCTTCCATTGAGCACCTGCCGACACTTCAGTTTGTGTTGCATGCAATTGTATCCGCAAACTTACTATTCAATCTGTTTTCTTTTTTTTTTTTGACAAAACTATTCAATCGTTTTGATGGTATGTTTGGTTCAAAACTAACTTAATGGTCTAACTGGCAAATGTTGTAGAATGTTTTCACATGCATAATTTTTTCATATTTTTCTTCTTCTTTTTTTATTGTAAAAAACAAAATACTCAGGACGCTACCATTTTGATTTTGGAAGATTTATGAATAATTCAAACTTTAGGCTAAAATTTCTATAACATTAGAATTTACGGTCACTATAAAAGATTAAGTCTACAGTTCCGGGATCCTATGCTTTACTCTCGTTATAATATAGATTAAAAACTATTACGTGACGTATATCATTTTACATCCACATCAATGGACACACAACATTCAATGCGTTATTGTGTTTGTTTGCATTTTGCTTCCTTTAATAACTTTTCATATAAAGAAAAGTGATTTTTCAGATAGCTCTGTTTGTTTCATTTTGAATTTTTGTATTTGTGCATAGACATGTCCAAACTAGTTCTTGTTCTTTTCCTTTACTTGGACCACACCCTATATTTCCGTATCACGTGAATATCCCTCTCTAGATTCTATACAAACTTAAATATTATATTGAATTTAAACCAGACTCGAAGGTTACCTTACTGTAAACGTAATACAACATTATCAATAAGCATGTTTTTTGTTCTTCAAAAAGGAATGAAAAAAAACATGTTCATTTAATTGCTTTACTAATAAAAAATGTAAAATTTTCTTTTAATTTATATAGGAAAGCTGGAACACCAAGACCACTATGGAACGCAGCATCTCAAATCCTCATGGCCGTAGGATATCTACTAATGGCTTTAGCAGTGCCTAATTCACTCTACATCGGTTCAATGGTGGTCGGAGTTTGTTATGGTGTCCGTCTAGCCATTACCGTACCCACAGCATCAGAACTCTTTGGTCTCAAACACTATGGTCTCATCTATAACATCTTAGTACTTAACTTGCCCCTCGGCTCGTTCCTCTTCTCTGGTCTCCTCGCCGGATTTCTCTACGATGCAGAGGCTACACCAACTCCTGGTGGAGGCAACACTTGCGTAGGAGCTCACTGTTACCGTCTCATTTTCTTGGTCATGGCTTTAGCTTCTGTTATTGGAGTTGGTTTAGATATTTTGTTGGCTTATAGAACGAAGGAGATTTATGCTAAGATTCATGCTAGCAAACAGGTCAATAAATCTTCTAGTAACCTTAGTTAAAAATTGTTAGATCCAGTTCTTTCTAGATTAAATATAAAATTGAATGAGATTTGGAAATTTTTTTGTTGAAATGTGAAATTTGTCGATCAATGTAAAAAGAATAGGCATTTACAAAAGCTAAAAAGAAAATTTACAAGGCTGTAAGAAATGTTTCTTATTTTCCTATGTATTAAGCTGAGACAGCGAACCATCGTTGCATCAATCCTGCATATTTATGATCAGCCTTGTATCGAAATGAAGTAATTCTGTTGTGCACTGCCTTATCAATGATTCGAACTACTTGATCCACCGCGCGGAAACATGCCTGATGTCTCTTCCCATTTCTTTCTTTCCATATGTGATAGAATTTTGATATCACCAATTCTAAATCTTTTCTATTCTTGACAACAAAAAAGACTTAGCGGTTTATATAGTCTTTTTTTTTTGAGAAAGGGCTTCTTGGCTTATATAGTCTCTAAGACTTAGAAATGAAATAACAAGATCTGAAAACCAATAGTATGGGCTTAAACTGATAGAGTAACAAGATTAGTTGAAGAGTTTATAAACCATCACAGATACATATATTGACATGAAGGACTTAAATGAAGACTTGCTGGTACAAATATCAATAAAAGACTTATTGACATGAGAAATGATTTAATGAATAAAACATGCATACAAATATTGTAAGGGCATGTGCATCCGGGGGCTTTTGGCAGTTTCTTAGGGGGGACCACAAAAACATAAAAATCGGTAACCAAAAGTGCCATTTAAGGATCAATGTTTGAGTGATCCTTGTCGTGGAGCCTGCGATTGGTTCCGATATTTTTTTTTATAAATCAGATAAGACAGATAAAAAAAAATTTAGAAACCCATTTTGGGTTTCACCCGATAATCATAGTCTAAGATAGTGTTTTATATTATAGTGATAATATATACATTATAAGGGAAATGCTTATATTTTGAAATATGAATTCAAGAATTTGTTAAGACCATCATGAACATGAATAGCTTTTCAACATTTTAGAATTCAAGTTCCTTTATCTCATCATTTCGCCACTGCTTTTCTAAAAAAAAATAAACGAGATGTGACACGGATCTTCACATATGCAGCAACCGACTTTCGGACACATGATAAACGTATCTATCTTCTGAGTGAATCTCTTAATAAGACTGTCCTAAAGTACGAAGCCTCGAAGGTTGGATCGGTAATATTGTTCTCTGAAAATACAATGTGAGAGATTAAGGGTTGCTAGGTTTTGGAGGCATGCGATAAAGGTGGGAATTGCTACAGTTTTCTCCAATGAGTTTAAAGTTGATTCTCTCGTTCAAGTAAAAGCCTGAACAGATGATTAATGTGTGAAGGTTCTTTCATCGACTGGAGACAAGTCGATATGAATTGTCACTTAAATTGCCCCTTCGTGCCAAGACAAGTTTTTTTGATATTTGGCATCCTGCAAAAAAAAAAAAGAATGTTGATAGAAGCAGCACATTCCTTTTCGTTTCTTGGGATTCAAGGTATTCACGAGATTTACCTCTCAGCAGCGATGATAAGATCTTCATCTTCCAAGCAAGAATAGAAGTTGAAGGGAAAACTGGTAGGGGCGGTACTACTAAGTTTGGTGATTTCAGTTAAAATCTTCTTAGGATGGTACATGCCTTCTTTTATCTTTACATCTTTGACCCGCAATTTTGCAGTCGAGGATGCTTAAATCAACACGTTAAAGATAGGCAAGGTCGATGGTTTTTCCATAGGGATTTTTGTTGAGAAACAAGGAACCACGAGATACAGACGCATGATGCTCCTATGGTAACATCCAATACGTTGAGCTTCTCGAAAATATTTCCCAAATATCTCTATCCATGGTTTTCCATCTTGGAACTTTTCTTGATCTAACAGCCATCACATTGCAACTACAAAATTAAATAAGATAAATCTCATTTAGATAGAATGTGAGACTTACAGAATTTTGAATTTATAGAACAACATAAATAGAAGAAGAAACATTGAACAAAAGAGAGATTTCATCCAGTGTCTCCGTCTTTGGACTGTTCTTGCACCATCTTTTCTTTCCATCTCAATGTACCTTCAAAAATAAAAAGTGGTACTAGAAATTAATTTCTAAGGACTAAAGAAAAAAGGAAGAAAACAATGCCATTATATAAGAACCTGCAAGGACAAAACTTCTACACAAAAGAATAAGTAGTAGCTTGAATATCTGTACATAAGGTTCCACAATAAGTCGCCAAATATATTTTGTGCATGCACATCAATCTATAATTACACAAGCCTAATATTTTGGCATCCTTTGACAAAGCCGAACTGAGGTAAACAGAGTCTGACTAAAAGAGAAACGCAGTTTGTTCATAATGCAGTCGACAATGAATAGCAACTTGGTAAACAATTTGTCCCTCTGTGTCTCTTAAATAGATAAACTATGGATAAAAACTACTTGATGTTGCCTCAATGAATGCTAATTTAAAAGTTACAAAAAAATTGAATGCTAATTTATATGTAGAAATTATATACACGAGTTTAATTTGGGTTTCCAGTGCTTATGTATATTTTGATATTAATGTAAAGACTAGATGATAATCCGAGGACACGTGCGGGGTGAGTTTTTTATTCTAATGTTTGTTCATTAAATGGTTTTAACATTTTTCAATACTAATTTTTTTATCGATTGTCTAATGACGAATACAAGTGTTGGTCTTTTAAATGTATCATCGTTGTTGAAGAACTAACGTATTGCAACTCATTTATTAATTAGTTTTAAGATTGCCTTTTCACGGAAGGAAATTAAGTTTGCGACTGACACAAATCACCAAAACCAGATAGGCAACATCGATTGTAACATGACGAAAAGGGGTTAGGTTTTCTTCTCTCAATTTGTTTACTATTGACTCTCCTTAAATGATTTCATTTTCTACATCTATAAAATTGTGCTTTCGTTCTCGTTTATGTTTCACTAATATGAGTTTTGTTTATTTTTTTAACTTCTTTTGTAATTTTGGTGAATTATATAAGTGTCAATTTAAAAAGATTGACATCTGTAAAAATTAATTCCCCTCCAGATACATATCTAAGAATCAAAATTTTTAAGAAAATCACCGGCAAACTCTATTCACAGGTTAGTGTCAAAATTTAATATATCAAGCTGTTATAGAATAGAAGTGCAGTCTTGAAATATAAATGTTTATCTAATTATATTCACCAATTCGGTCTAAAATTCATATAATTCTAAAACAACAAAACAAATTACTTATTTTATTAACCTACGCTTTTGAGGTTTAGTTACTTAAAAGTATACCGAGAAAAAAAATATATAATACTTTATCATTCTAGTATATATAAACTATATATAACCAAAGAATTGTTTGATTTATTAAATGATAAACAAAAAAAATTATAATAAAAAGTTCAAATCTCTTATTCTTACAATTAGAATAGCTAGATAGGGTATTAGAGAGAAACAAATATTAAACGAATGATCAAATATCTCATTTTTAGAACACTCTAAAGGAGGTAGTTGGAATCTTTTCATGATATTTTATTTTTATGAATAAACATCAAGACTAAATTATTTAATCTGAATGAAATAATATATATATATATATATATACTGTTTCCAATATTTAAAAAAAATCACTTCGATTTAAAGAAATGTATTTATGGGATTGTCAGGATCAAATAACATATTAGAAACCACCAATTAAAAAAATAATTTGTACACATAAAATTATATACATTAGAATAAGCACATAAATCAAAACCAATACTTTTTGTTTATTTACAATCATGTCTTTGGTAAATACATTCAAACAATGATTTTTTTTTTAACTTTATATGGTATATAATTAAAATTTAGTGATATTGACATAGATATATATAGTGTATTTTAATATAAATATTTATTATTGACACTTCCTACTCATATGATTTTTATTAACATTTGTATATTTTTTTGTAACAAAAATTTTAACCGTTAATCGCAAAACTGTTAATGTGAGATTTTTCAAATACAAATTTCAAAATTAAAATATTAATATCTCAATAATTTTCAATGCAAATTTTGAAATTAACATATTTCTATATATTTTATATAGTATATAATTTAATTTAAATGATATTAAGATATATATATGTATATAATATGAATATCTATTTATGAGACTTCATATTCATATGATTTATGATCATTTATATCTTACTTGAACAAAAAAAAAATTAAACCATTGATCACAAAATTTTGAATGTGGGACATTTATCATTTTTAGTAATTTATAGTTGTTTTAAAAAATTCAAAATATAACATATAAGAAAAAATCTAAAGTTTTGTATTATATGCTTAATGTGATTTTTAATTTCTTTTAATAGTATAAAATTAAACCTAAAATAGAGAGGATACAAAAATTGTTATCAAATATGTATTATTCATACTCATTAATTATCATGTATATGTTAATCATATTAATTTTGTAGCTTTTATTTAAGGAAAGAATTGAGAATATTCTTTTGTATACTACTAATCAATTTGATGGTTAGTTTAATAAAAAGTATTATATATTTATATGGACCGACTTATTTTTCTAAAGATTCTAAGAATTATCCTAGTGATGACACGTTACTACGAAAACATGTTGTAATGCTCCATGATTAATATATAAGGGATATGTATGGTCTTTTTGGTCCAATTATATTATGCATGACTTATGTTTTTATATACATATATGAAGAGAACTAGGTAAAAATATTTTTTGAAGGAACTCATAATTAGTTATAAATAGCCAATTTTCTTTTCTGAAAAATATAAGTCTATGACTATACTATCAATGCACTCATCTTCCATATTCAGCATAACACACAATTTTTTGTAGCTTCGAGTTCGACTCTAGGGTGTGTAAACAATGTGCATGACCTCATGATTGTCCGGGATTGGTGTAGGCGTTTATCCATGGTGCGTTTCACGGAATTCAGAAGTGGGACGTTTCAGGAAAAACTGAATATTTTTTAGTAAATTCCTAGTGATGTGTATTATTTATCAGACGATGACATAACTAATAAGTACATCAGAACACATGGACGGTTGAAGAACTAGTGTGGTAGTTAAGTTCCAATTTTTTGGACCACATAATTGATAGTATGACATCATGAACGTGCAGCGTAACTATATTTTATAAACAAAATACATATAGAAAACCTTGCAATATATAGATGTCCCAAAACCGTGGGCGTACACCAGCTTTTTCTTCTTCTTTTTTCCAGTTTTGACATCTATAAATTAGTATTTAGTTTAGAGAGGAGAGATAGGTTCGATTTGGTATTTGGCATTTCTAGAAGCTACAAAAGTATACGGGCGACATCTACACGTTAAGAAGTTTATCAAACTAAAGAAAGAAAATCGGGTAATAAAAAAAACATTGTGTATGTGCGCACGGCTAGCCTCATCAAAGGCCCAATTAAGGTTATTATCATACAAAACCATCAAATTTTGTTAAATAATACTGTAATGCACTCATTTGATTTGATCTATTATTTTCCCAATCGATCTATAAGGAAGCATTAACATATTTTTTTAAAGCACAACGTTGGACTCTTTTAATTATTATGTCTTCTTGTTTCCATTATATTCCTCAGATCCATTTTTAAACTAAACTTATCAACGCAATGTCAAACATCTCAGTTTTATCTATGAAAACCGATCTCACATTTTTACGTAATTAAAAATAAAATATAATACAAACTAATTGCATTTACCGAAAAAGAGATATAGTTCTTATAAAAGCTCATGAGTAATTAATAATAAATAGTTTAAAAAACCATTTAATTTTGTTTTTCTCAATTCCTTTTCACCTCATCCTTGCTTTTTGAGTCAATTTTTCATATGTTTATCGAAAGTCAATTTTTACATAAATGAGTCCTATGTCCCAACTATTATTTTCTACAATTTTTTTTAGTTGTAATTTTAATACAAATTTTTTTTTACAGGAAATGTTTCCGGTTATACTTGAAAAAATGTCCGAGAACATTATATATTATAGCGTAACCTTATAAAATTAACAAAATTTGGGAAAAAATTTCTACAGTTTAATGGGTTAATAATATGTATCTGTCAAATCAGCTCGTATTTTCAGCCTCCAAAATGAAGTTTGTGAATAAGTCAGTGGAACAAACTAAATTATTAAGTGTGCAATCTTCCTAATTACCCATCGATTTGATTTCTGTGTTATACAAGAAAAGTATATAAGGACAAAAGTTGTGCTAAGAGACATAGGTGGCTTTCCTAAACACATGGGACCATAGTTCCCAAGAGAAATGCAGATATAATTATTAAAAGACAAAATGCTTGTTTCAGATAGTGACAATTTCCTACTCTCAAACCGCTCATCACATCGCTTTTTGACCAAATCATCTCCTCTGATTATGGAAATTATGGTCTATTTCTCCGGAGATTTTTCTTTCGTTTTAAAAGACTATGCTTTTAATTGATGCTTTATTGAAACCAACATTATCATATACTACTACTACATGCTTTTAATTGAAAGCAGCTTTTGTACAAGCACTTGGTGCCTTGGTGGATTATCAGAGTATTGGTGGCTTAGCATGTGATCGAAGCGATCTTGACCTTAAAATATGTTTCATAAAACCACAAAGTAATATTATTAAAATTTTGTTTTGAGTCTTTTTATTTTTTTGTTAATTTGGTTTGAATCTTAAGAGACTAGAAAAAATATTGTTACTTAAATGAAGGAAATATTATCTTTTAAAAAGAGTTAATGAAAGTGTGAAACTAACCCTTGCATCTACATTTTTACATTTTTATATTTTTATATTTTACACTTATTTCTCTTCAGTGCAAATTACGATATAGCTACATTTTTTTTTTCTTTTGAGCAACACGATATAGCTACATTAACAATAATTAATTGGTCTGTAAGTGTAGTGGTCCGACATAACCGTTCGTAGCCTCACCACGTCAAGTTCAAGAGTCATCGACTGGTCCTACATGTTTCCCGTTTTCTATCCACATATACACTATTACCAAAAATAAGATCCTTATAGCCACTCATTTAAGAGAGTTCACGATAGAATCAAAACTACTATACCAGTTAAAGAGCTGAAATTTGGGGAATAATTGAAAGCTATTGGAAAAGAGGAACTCAGATTCAGAGCTTTGAGAAAAAAAAAATAGCAAAAATGGAGAGGAGCGCACATGGTTGGTGTTTGCAAAAAGAAATTTTAAAGAATAAGAATAATAAAAGAAAATAACTTTTGTTTGGAAGTGTCACAAGCTCTTCCTAACCACAAATCCTGCCCTGCTTTGTACTCTTCAGTACATTTGCAATTTCCAAAGTCCGTGATTAACGGTCTTTAACGACACCTCTGCTCTGCAGGTAGACAGGGACACGCATTGACTCATTTTGAAATGTTCTTTCAAATATGTTATATGTTTCGAGCAAGTTCATTTATTTGTAGAAAATAATATTTCAGTAAAAAATAATAATAATACTATTTCGTACAAAATTAAAATGCTTCTTCGAGTAAACATTTGTTTATAAACAATTTTCCTTTATTTTTTGTTAAAACAACTCATTATTCACACAAGTAGCAGATAACCAGCAATAACCCATGCTTTGAAGCTTACATGCCAGACACTTGAAACGCAGAGTTCGGCTCAGCAAACGACTCATGTTTTTGTTGAGCTTGTATAGCGGTTAGTGTAAACCTTCTAACGACATTATCTTGAACAATCAAATTTTACCTTTTGTAAAAAAAAAAAACGTTTTTTGTATGATATTTTTATTTTAACCTCAATTTTACGATTATATTTATTAAAAAATAAATAAATATTTTTTAAATTACAGTTAACATTTTTAAGGACACCGTTTGATATTGTAAACTATTAACTTGTGTTGACATCAAAAGATAACTCTTATTTATATACATCACATGAAAATATAAACCTAATGCTATAAGGACTTTAGTATATGACTTATCAAGGCTTTAATAGGATTCCTTTATCTAATATGTCCCTTCAAGTTGAAAGTGAAGAAGGTTTGCATAAAAATAAAATGAAAGTTGGAAAGCGAAAATTTCGAACCCAACTTAGATGACAAAACTTCAAACTAAGGGAGACTAAAAGCCTTGGTTAGTTGGTTAGTATTTTGCGATCTCTCTAGTGCGGATATGAACAGTAGAAATGAGGCTGGCTTTGACTACATCCCAACACTGGCAATCTCGTCGATTGGTTACACTGTTGTTAATCACCATTTAAACAGTTAAAAAATATGAAAGAGTCTATTTTACTTTTATGCAGACATCTGTTTGAGTTTTAGCTTTTTGTGTTGTAAATGGTGATATACAACAATTTTATCATAAATATTGAAATCATTCGGCATCCATTTTTAAGAGCCTAAAAGTTGTGTATGTTTCAAACTTTCTAATACATATACTAAAATTTAAATCCAGATAGCGTTTTATGGGTCATCTTGTTATGAGCTAGGTGGAAATCGATGGGACCATAGTGTCATAATAGGACCAACCATAAAATGGCTCTAACCTCTAATGTTTTTATTGCCATTGTGTGAGTGGCTTCTACACATATTTCTCACCTCTCTCTCAGACACACAGAAATACACAACACATGCATGTCGTTATAAATATTTACACCTCACCCCTCAATACTATCCACCAACTCCCTCTCTCTACAAACACAACAAAAAAGCTTTTCTCCTCAATTCACTCAAACACACAAGAAAATGGCCATCCTCAAGAAATCTACAAAACTTGCTCAAACAACAATGCTTAGGCATATTCTGAAGAGATGTTCGAGCTTGGGAAAGAAGAACGGAGGAGGAGGATATGAAGAATATGATCTCCCACTTGATGTACCAAAGGGACACTTCCCAGTCTATGTAGGAAAAAGTAGGAGCAGATACATAGTTCCTATCTCTTTTTTGACCAATCTTGACTTCCAATGTCTCCTTAGAAGAGCTGAGGAAGAGTTTGGTTTTGATCACGACATGGGTCTCACCATTCCTTGTGATGAACTCTTCTTTCAAGATCTGACTTCCATGATCCGATGAGATCTATATATTTTCAACAAGACGAAGAACAAGTAAGCTAAAGGAGATAGAGATGGAGATGGTTAAAGATGAAGTTTTTTTTATTTTATTTTTTGTAGCTTCTCTTTTTTTTGAACATCCTCTCTCGTTTCTTTAGTTTGATGTTTGGCTGTATTTCCTATTTCTTCTCTGTTTCTTTTGTCGTATTTTTAGCTCATATCTTGGGTATTTTTATGGGTCCAGTTTGACTCGTCTAACCAAAAAAACCCACGAGATGGAAATTTTTGGGTTTAAATCTCTGAAGAAAGCTTGTAATATTTTCCTCACGGCCTCATGGGTATTTGGTTTGTTACTTAATATGCGAGAGAGGTTAATTATTATGTTTGATGATCAGTATGCTCTACATAGTACATGCAATAAAAACCTAATAAATCAAGTTTTACAGCAAATATATATCTAGTTTCTGAGCATGCCTCAACTTCTTGCACAAAAAGGGATTTTTAAATGTTTTTTGGTCTAAAATCGAATACACTTTTTGTTTCCCCTTTAGTGTTCTTAGATTCATATACATCTCCTAAGAGTCTAAGACTCTAAGACAATGGTCAAACCAGATCACAAAGTACTATTTGACTATTATTAGCCGTCTCTCTCTATACATTAACATTTCTATAGAACAAAGATCATGTCAAACCGAAAGCTAGCAAACCTTTAGGTAGATACATATTCAAGCATGGGTTTGGTGTTATGGAAAGTTAATTTTGCATCCTTTTTTTGTAAACTATGTTCATGATCACTCGATTCACTCCATATATGTATATTTTGAGGCATAACGCATAAGACTCGCATATGAATACCAAAGTGTTTTACTATGAATAGCTAAATACTACCTAAAACATTTGATTTAATATTTACCACTTGTTTATTTTGCCAACTCACGGGTTTGTTCTGTTCTCCGTGGGGTAATTCATTTTTTTTTGACTAAAGGCTTGGCAATTCATTTCTTAATGTTATTTTTTGTCTTTTCTTTCTGCCCATGGATTTGTCGACGTGCATGATGATATGTTTATTGCAATATAATGCTTCTTTCGAAAAGGTATTTTGCTTTTACGTTACATAATACTATATTTGAAGGAAAAGAACCAAACAAAATAATACTATATATTAGAAAACAAACAAAAGAAAATGAGTCATGGTGATTATGAAAAGCAGTTGTATCCAAAACATTTACAAAACACATTTAGCTGTACTATCCAAAATTTGCGACCCTTAAGCATGTTTAGAGCCATATATATATATATCAATTAAAGCTATAACTAAAGTTTAATTAATTAGAAGAAAACAGTAATTAATATCATAAATTTCTACACTTCTTATACAATAAAGTATATACAGATTAATACTTAATAGATTAATAATTTCTATAAATTATTACTCCATAATTAGATGAACCGTGTAAATAATTATATTTTCTTTCCAATCCAAATTAAATTACTTGTAAAAACAAATGTTGATAAAGTAATATATTTTCAAAACATTTCTCTGCAAAATGGTTTTATTATCATAAACTAATGACTACTAACATATAACTAATAACTTACAACTCTTCTGTTTTCTTATATTATTTTTGAGCAAATTATCTAAATCCATAATTTAATTTAAAAGCTAAATTTGTATCTTATATTTAATTGATTGTAGAACTGACATAAATGCGTAGTTAAATTACAACTACTCACTTATGACCAATAAAAATATGAAAATACTTTATAATTGTATCTAGAGAAATTTGTAAGAAACATGAAGTCTTTGAGAGTCTGCTTATGAATTTAATTTTATAGTTAAACTACCAAAATTTTGAAAAATTATTTTGATTAAAATTAAATCTAAATAATGAAAATATAAAATATTCTGAATCATGTGAATGAAAAATTAATAAAATTAAATACTTAGGAAGTAGACGAAAAATTGTATTGTAAATTATATTTGTCTATTGGTTAGGGTTAATTAACATATGCTCAAGTAATATTTGTGTTTAAAGTTTATATAAACAGTAGAAACCCTATAAATAATACTCTATAAATTAATAACTTTAATTGAACCGGTTTAAAATATGACACAGTTCAATAATATAATAAGATAATATTTTTAAAGAAAATTTTATGTAAATATATTGTCCTTTTAAGATAATAAATTAATAAATTATATATATACACACACATTTTATATAAGTACAAACCAACCATTTTATTTTTTGTTTTTTATTCACAATGAAATTGTCTCTATATTTTCTTAACAGTTTAATTTATATTAATGACATTTAGTAAACTTAAAACTAAAGCCACATTTAATTTCTGTCAAACATTTTTATATTCATCAAATAATATAACAAAACAAATGAAAGTTGAATTTCAAACTTTTAATTAATGTATATACGTAAAATCAACTATTTTCTTATTTTATAAAAAAAAAATTAAACTAAAAACTCTGAAAAAGGAAACTTATTTTAAATTAATAACTCTATAAATTAATAAAATAACATAGCCCAATATTATTAATTTATAGAGTTTTTACTCTAAATATTGTATATAGTAAACACTTTAAATGTTTTTTTTTTGTGCACAAACACTTTAAAAGTTGATTTTATGATTTAATGAAAAATTTATTGCTATTTAGTTCAATTTTACAGTTCATGGTTAGAAGATTTTCTAAAGAAGTCTTAGATATTTGAAGTTTTGGAGAACATATAAAAAACTTAGGTTTTAGGAGGTTTCCTAAGAAAAATCTCCTAACCCAAAATAAATTTATTTATCTAACCGCGAAGATTTGATTATAACCAAAATTCAACTAATAAATTTTTAAGCAAACCAGACTTTACTTCAAATTTATGGTGTGGAAGACTTTATATGAAATCTACTCAAGTAGAAATTTGAAGTATCGAACGTTTTTAACTAACTGAGAAAATTACTCGCGCACCATCTCTTTGAGTCAGTAACAGCAAAAGTGACTGGGAGCGTCAATTATCGCATAAGAGGTATTTTTCAGTTTTTCAATAATATGTAGTATATCATAGTCACAAGATTCTTATAACTATTCTGTGAATTATAATTTTGAATGGTTATAAGGTCCAATTTAATGTACCCCTCTCCGAGTTTTTATTTTTGGGGTCAAAGTACCCCTCTCCGATTAATATGTAGTAAATCTAGATAAGCCCCTACCATTCGGCCATACTGTGTATTATTGCAGAACAACCCATTATAATTGCAAACCTCTACAAGAAGTAAGCATTTAATAACATTCATTCAAGTTCGAAGATTGGTTCCCACGTGGAATAGTGATGGAAGCGAAATCACGTACGTAAAACTAAAGAAGTGACTTTCCCAACTGGTTTTCCCTCGCACAAAACTCAAAAGAAAATAGAAAGAGAGATCTGAACTTCCAGAGATTTTATAGGGTTTAATATCATTGGCTACAAGTAAAAAAAAAACAATGGAATTAGGGATATGGACTGTTTGGTTGGTTAGAGCCGCTTGGATCGCTACTATTCTTCTTATGGTGATCGGTTCGATACCAATTTCTAAGCTGAGATTGTTTCATGAACTCATGTTGATTTTTGCGGGTAGAGGCAAGATTCTTCAGCCGTCTTCTTCTCAGGTTGTGTGTATTTCAGTTTCTGTTTTTGTTTTTACTAATTTCAAAATTGCATTTTTTATTCAATATTTCAGTTTCAGAGATATGTTCTAGTAACTGGATGTTTCTGGTGTTGTAAATCTCTAGACCATTTGTCCCTTATTGCTTGTTTTGTTATGGAGACAGAAGTGGACAGTTCCTCAGAAATATTTTTCTCACTTCTACGTTGTCGGAGTGGTGTGGACAACTTTCCTGTTCGCCATGACTTGGATGTATGCCTTAAAAATGGCGCCATTAACCGGAGGTTCTCATGTTGAGCATTGGTTTAAAGTGTGGCGAGCAGTGTTTCTACTCCTTCTGATGGAAATCCATGTTTTGAGACGCCTTATAGAGTCATTCTATGTATTCAACTATAGCCCTTGTGCTCGGATGAACATTCTTGGTTATTTCACCGGATTGTTGTGAGTCTCTTAAGAAACTCATGAACATTTCAAGATTTATATAGTTTAATTGCCTTTTGCTTGGCTTTCTAGTTTATCACTCTCCATCAATATAGCTCCAGAGGTGGTAACATTCGCCGGAAATCAAGTGGCTGGGTTCATTGCTAAAGGAAAAAGCCATACCTCATCCCCTGAGTTCGATTTATTTTAATCTTTAAGTCCTCTGATGAAGCTTGGATGGTGCCAAATGATTGGTGCCGTCATTTTTCTTTGGGGATGGATACATCAGCGCCGCTGTCACGCAATTCTCGTAAGATATAACAAATTGTTTTGCTTACTATTTTTGACATTTTGTCTCTTTGTTCATGTGTGTTTTAGATCCTGAAAGATGCAAAAATGTTAATACAGGGATCGCTCCGGAAAAGTCCTAGCCAAGCGAAAGAGTACATAATACCACATGGAGATTGGTTTGAGATGGTCTCTAGTCCACATTACTTGGCATAAATAGTAATAATACCATGCCTAGTTGACATCTTTCTGTTCTTCTTTTCTTCTCTTTGCTGATGGTATGATGCTCTGATATAGGTTTTGTATGTGGGCTTGCTACTTGCGAGTGGAGGAACAGATGTTACTATCTGGTTACTCTTTGGTTTTGTGGTACGGTGCACTTTCTTGTTGTCTAGAAAACTGATGAAAGGCTTTGTTTAAATTCAATGAAACTGAATATTGGTCTTTTCTTTGTAGGTCGGGAATCTGACTGTGGCGGCTGGAGAAACTCACCGGTGGTATCTCCGGAAGTTTGAGAATTATCCGGCTAACCGGAGTGCCATTTTCCCTTATGTTTACTGAATGGTTTAAGAGAGAGAGAGGAAAGAGAGAGGAACACAACTTGACCAATGCTAATTGCTACGGTTCGCATCTTTATGTTTTTTTTTTCTTTCTTATGTTTATGTTTGGGTGTCTTTTGTTTGTGAAATTTAAGAATTGTATTGTTATCTTCTCAGTTAATGAATGTAGTAAAGTTTGGATGTTTATTCTTTAGAAAACAGAGACTTCCATAAGTAAGTCTTTTTTTGTAGTGGATTTAAGAAGTGAGAAGCTAATTATTCACTTTTTATTTACTTATTCTCTTTTTACGATTTGAGAAGCATATATTGCTGTTGTTCATGTATGTTGATAATTATTATCATTATTGGTACTTATAAAAATAAATGAAAGAAAAAAAGTATTTCTTAAAACTATTTGAACACTGTTTAGGCATAAAAGTATGTCGTTTTGAAGAACTAATTTTATCCCAAAGTAAGTATATACTTGATCTTCTTAATAAAACTAGTTGAAGGCTAACCAGCACAATATGGGATTACAATCTACTGTAAGAAATGTATAATAAATACAATTACAATACCAAGGGGTTCATGTATATAATCAAGGTGATTTTCCTTGAATATATGACTAACATGATTGATACTTGCATTTAGTATAATTATTCACTGTATATTTAATAACATGATCACCAGGAGGATTTAGGAATTATCAGTGACCATGACCGCTTGTGCCTTGTGTTTGCATCTATGGATGTTAAATGGAGAAAAATATGTCTATGAAATGAAATAAAACACCACAAAGCCAACCTATTAACGGCAAACTTGTACGATAAGTAAGTTTTTAATTACATTCATTGACTTAATTAGGGGAGATCACACGTAATACAGAGAGATTGATTCCCACGTGGGTTGTGATCGAAGCGAAGTCACATGGTTAAAAACTAAAGTGACTTCACAAATGGTTTTCCCTCGCACACCAAATTTGAATAAAATAGAAAGAGATCTTTACTTCCTTCTCCGCCCACCGCAAGAAAGTATGGAACTAGGGATATGGATTGTTTGGTTGGTTAGAGCCCCTTGGATCGCTGTTATACTTCTTATGGTGATTGCTTCCATACCAAGTTCCAAGCTGAGATTGTTTCATGAACTCGTTTGGAGTTTCACTGGTAGAGGAAAGATTCTTCTTCCCTCGTCTTCTCAGGTTTTTCACTCTCGCCTTCCTCATTCGTCAATGTTACTTGAGTCTCACGTTTTAGTTTTCAAATCTATTTCCTTTGTATTTTGTTATGGATGTAGAAATGGACAGTTCCTCAGAAGTACTTTGCTCACTTCTATGTCTTTGGAGTGGCGTGGACAACTCTCTTGCTAGCCATCACTTGGATGTATGCTTTCAAAATGGCGCTTTTATCGTCTGAGGAGTTCATGTTTTCAAGACACTTAACCGGAGGTTCTCATGTTGAGAGTCAGTTTAAAGTGTGGAGAGCAGTGTTCCTACTTTTTCTGATGGAAATACAAGTTCTGAGACGCCTTATAGAGTCATTCTACGTATTCAAGTATAGCCCTTTTGCTCGGATGAACGTTCTTACTTACCTCGGCGGATTATAGTAAGTTTCTCAAGAAACTCATGAACATTTTCAAGATCTATATAGTTCGATTGCCTTTTCACTACAAGAAAACAGCGGTATTCTGACGGACGGTCCGACGGAAAATGAATTCCTCGGAATATATCGAGGCATTTCCGAGGCAATTCCGAGGAAATACAAAATTTTGCTTCCTCGGTATTCCGTCGGAATATTCCGACGGAATTCCGAGGACAACACATTTCGTCGGAATATTCCGACGGAATACCGAGGAAACTAGTATTCCTCGGAAAAAACCGATGAATTCCGAGGAAATATTATAGACGTTAGAGAGCCGTTGGAGAGCCGTTGGGGGATTTTAAAAATTCCGAGGAAATTCCGACGAACTAGCCGTTTGCATCGGAATTCCGTCGGAATTTCCTCGGACCGTCGGCAGGATTTCACCTATAAATACAAGCACCCCTCTTCCTCTTCATTCACACCATATCTTCATCCTCCCTCTCACTTTCTTTACACACGAATTTGATTCATAAAAAACATGTCTTCTGCAAATTATTTTCGTTCTTGGATCGATCGACCTCATTTGGATCCGAACACGAGATTGCTTACGGAAGAATACCAACAAGGTATAACCGAATTCATGGGGTTAGTTCACCGACAACCGGAAGCAAAAACAGGTATGTTAAGATGTCCTTGCTCTAATTGTAAAAATAAAAAAGTTATTAAAGAATGGGATGTTTGGACTCATTTATATTTGAGTGGGTTTACACGAAGTTACAAAATTTGGTATCATCATGGAGAAACTGATTATGAACTTGGTAGTACTAGCGAACCTCAGCCAGCGGTTAGATTAGAAGATCCAATTAGAACGGATGTAGATTACGGTGTAGGTACTGAGCAGATGGTAAATGATCATTTTAGAGGGGAAGATTTACCCAATGCCGAAGCTAGGAGATTTTATGATATGTTGGATGCTGGAAAGCAACCATTGTACGAAGGTTGCAGAGATGGTCATTCAGCTTTATCATCTGCTACAAGATTGATGGGCATTAAGACGGATTATAATTTGGCTGAAGACTGTGTGGATGCGATTGCTGATTATGTAAAAGGTATTCTACCTGAAGATAATGTAGCTCCTGGCTCATACTACGAGGTTCAGAAACTCGTAGCTGGTCTTGGTTTATCGTATCAGGTAATAGATGTATGCAGAGACAACTGCATGATTTATTGGAGGGCGGATGAACAGCGGGTTTCATGCAAATTTTGTGGGAAGCCTCGTTATAAAGATACGAGTGGAAGAATTCCAGTACCATATAAAAGGATGTGGTATTTGCCTTTGACGGAAAGGTTGCAGAGGCTGTATCTGTCTGAACGCACAGCGCAACCAATGAGATGGCATGCGGAGCACTCAACAGATGGTGAGATCAGACATCCTTCAGATGCAAAAGCGTGGAAGCATTTCCAATCAAAGTATCCCGACTTTGCGTATGAGAGAAGAAATGTCTACCTTGGATTATGTACTGATGGTTTCAGCCCGTTTGGCAAGAGTGGAAGACAGTATTCTCTATGGCCAGTCATTCTTACACCATACAACCTACCCCCAAACTTGTGCTTGCGACGAGAGTTTTTGTTTCTCTCGATTCTCGTTCCCGGACCAGAGCATCCTAAGAGATCACTTGATGTGTTTCTTCAGCCACTAATATATGAGTTGCAACAACTATGGACTCAAGGTGCTGAAACATACGATGTTTCGTATAAAGAAAACTTTCAAATGCGGGCAGTACTAATGTGGACAATAAGTGATTTTCCAGCATATGGTATGTTATCTGGATGGACAACGCATGGAAGGCTATCATGTCCATATTGTCAAGATAACACTGATGCTTTCCAACTAAAACACGGAAGGAAAACGTGTTGGTTTGACTGTCACAGGAGATTTCTACCACCAGATCATCCATATCGTAGAAGTAGGAATTTGTTTACGAAGAACAAGAGGGTGTTTGACAGTCCACCTCCGGAAATTCGTGGGAAAGATTTGAAGACACAACTTAGAGATTTTGGTGCAGAAAGAACGCCAGACGTCGGTGGACATGAGCATTTTCCGGTAGATGGTGTTGGAAACCTACATAACTGGCACAAAAAAAGTATTTTTTGGGATCTGCCATACTGGGAGGATCATCTACTAAGGCATAATTTAGATGTCATGCATATCGAGAAGAACTTTTTTGACAACCTGATGAACACGATCCTTAATGTTCAAGGTAAAACAAAGGATAATTTGAAGTCAAGACTGGATTTAGTCGATATATGTGCTCGTTCAGAACTTCATGTTGATGAGAGTGGTAGGGCTCCTTTTCCCATATACCGACTTGATGCAGCGGGAAAGGATGCGTTCTTTGATTGGATTTCAAACGATGTGGAATTTCCAGACGGTTACGCATCTAATTTGCGTAACTGTATCGACAGAAAGGAAGGAAAGTTTACTGGCTTGAAAAGCCATGATTGCCATGTAATGATGCAGCGTCTCCTTCCGTTTGCCTTCAAGGAACTATTACCACGAAATGTTCATGAAGCAATTGCAGGGATAAGTGGTTTCTTCCGCGATTTATGCACAAGATCAGTGACTCTTGAAGGTATTGAAAATTTGAAGACTAACATAGCTGTGATTCAGTGCAACCTTGAGAAGATATTTCCTCCCTCATTTTTTGATGTTATGGAGCATCTTGTTATTCACCTGGTAAGAGAATTGGAGCTTGGTGGTCCTGTGCAGTATAGATGGATGTATCTGTATGAGCGGTATATGTTCCATTTGAAGAAGATGGTGAAAAATTTAAGTAGGGTGGAAGGGTCTATAGTCGCACAGATGATCAATGAAGAAACTTCAAACTTTGCCGAGTACTACTTTCCAGCAGAAGTTCAGACCAAAAACAGAAGACCTGCTCGGCATGATGATAGAGGCGAACGGGCAACATATCATTGGAAGGTTCCAGACATTTTCACAGACGTTGGACGACTTAGCGGAAAACCAAAAGACCGTCGACTTACTGATCAGGAGCGCAGCGAAAAACTATTTTTAAACTATTTCAGCAAGAATTCAACTGGAATGCCGATGATACGCTCTCTATCTATCACCATTTTGTCCATAAAGTTATGGACAACTATGGGAAGCAGATGTACGAGTGGAAGAAGAAGTGGGAAGTAAACAAGGTAGTTTTTAATTTATTAACAATTTTTAATTTATTAAACTATTTTTAAAATTATTAAACTTTTTTTTTTTAAATTAAAAGGTCCCAAAGTCGATGAACGGCACGGTCTGGAAGGAGTTGTGTGCGCATTGGGATAAAGAAGAGACGAAAGAAACTTCTTCCACCAACTCCAACAACCGCAGGAGCGACCGTAAAGGAAAGGGCATCTACAAGCATAACTTGGGTGCTCAATCTATTGCCACTTTGGCGGATCGCATGGTAAGCTCAACCGCTTTTTCTTCAATTATTTAAGTTTCAGAATTTTATTTTTTTTGCATTTTCAAATTTCTAATGTTTGTCTAATTTATTTTTTTTCAAGGCGGAAGAAAATGAAGGCCACCCAGTTGATGATCTCGCCCTTATGAAAAGGGCGTATACCAACAAGAAGACCGGCCAGATTGATGATGGTCTTGTGAGGGACGTGGTCGACCTGGTCCAAACTCAGGTGTATGACGAAGTGTCTCAGCTTCAAACCGATGATGACGATTCGACGGCCTCGACCAACTTGTCTCGAGTTC
Source organism: Brassica napus (assembly GCF_020379485.1). Lineage (NCBI taxonomy): Eukaryota > Viridiplantae > Streptophyta > Magnoliopsida > Brassicales > Brassicaceae > Brassica > Brassica napus. The sequence continues at coordinate 21,279,660 of NC_063436.1, read as the reverse complement.
GAATCAACGAAATCGTTGAATCGGTAAGTTTTTTTTTTTAAAAGTTCAATTTAATTATTTCTTGTTTTTTATTTTATCATCAATTTAAATTATCTTAACTTCGTTATTTATATTTCAGTCGGTTCCAAAGAAAAAGGGACGTTTGGTCGGCTTGGGTCGTCGCTCCCGGTCGGCTGCTCCTTCTTCTGCACCACATGCGTATGTTGATCCAGAAGTTCTTACGGCTCAGCTGAAGGACAAGGATGATCGGATATCTGCGTTGGAGGCTCAGATGGCAGCTCAACAGGCGGGCTATGAGACCCAGAAGAAGCTGAACGAGCAGATGATGGACATGATGAAGAGGATGTACCCGAACGAGACGTTCCCGAACATTCAAGACCCGTAGTTTTTTTTTTTCCAAAAACTCTGAATGTTTTATTTAAATTTGAATATTATCTACTATGTTTTATTTTATGTTTTATTCAATTAAAATTTTAAATTTTAAAAATTTTAATTTTTTTTAAAAAAAATTAATTTTTAAAAAAAATAAATTTTTAAAAAAAATAAATTTTTTCAAAATTCCGAGGGAATGGATGTCCTCGGATAATTCCGAGGAACTTTCATCCCTCGGTAAATTCCGACGAGCTTTAAGTTCCTCGGAATTTTCTGAGGGAAAGGGTTCCTCGGAATTTTCCGAGAAACTCCACTCCCTCGAAAAATTCCGAGGGAAGAAAGTTCCTCGGAAAATTCCGAGGAACATTTGTTCCTCGGAAAATTCCGAGGAACATTTGTTCCTCGGAAATTCCGAGGAACTTTCTTCCCTCGGAATTTTCCGATAAACATTCCGAGAAATATTTCGTCGAAACTTCCGAGGATTGGTTTATCGGAATTCCTTCGGTATTTTCCGAGGAACCTTCCGACGAACTTTGTGTCCTCGGAGTTTCCTCGGAATTTTGTTTCCTCGGAATTCCGTCGGAAAATTCCGACGGAATTCCGAGGAATTATGAATTTCCGAGGAGTTATTTCCGAGGACTTTTTTCGTCGGTATGTCCTCGGAATAACGTTATTCCGACGACATACCGACGATTTTTTCCCTCAGTATCCCGATGTTTTCTTGTAGTGTTTGGTTGGCTTTAATTTGGCTTTCTAGTTACTATGCAGCAGCGCCTTTATCACTCTGCGTCAATCTAGTGGCTGAGTTCATTTCTGAAGGGAAAGACCATACTTCATCCCCTGAGTTTGATTTATTATCGTCTTTAAGCCCTCTTATGAAGCTTGGATGGTGCCAGTTGGTTGGCGGAATCATTTTTCTATGGGGATGGTTACATCAGCGCCGCTGTCATGCAATTCTCGTAAGTTTTTTTTTTTTATTAGGTCTCATTGTTTGTGTGTTTAGATCCTGAGAGATGCAAAAAAATTGTTAATGCAGGGATCGCTCCGGGAGAATCCTAGCCAAGCGAAAGAGTACATAATACCACATGGAGACTGGTTTGAGATTGTCTCTAGTCCACATTACTTGGCAGAAATCGTAATTAATGTTACCTTGCCTAGTAGACATCTCTATGCTATTATCCTTCTGTTAGCTAAATGGTGTGATGCTTTGTAATGTAGGTTTTATACGTGGGTTTGGTGATTGCTAGTGGAGGAACAGATATAACTGTCTGGTTACTCTTTGGTTCCGTGGTACGGTGCACTTTCTTGTCTTGTTTTTGTATTTTGAAGGTTGTTTGGATTTTAGAGAAATTATATTTTTGTTCTTTGTTTGTAGGTTGGGAATCTATCATTATCGGCTGGAGAAACTCACAGGTGGTATCTACGCAAGTTTGAGCATTACCCGGATAACAGAAATGCCATTTTCCCTTATGTTTACTAAATTGTTAAGAGAGGAGAACACAACTTGACCAATGCTAACAGTTATCTTCTCATCTTTATGTTTAGGTGTCATTATTAGTACAATTGGCATTAATTACAGCTTGAAAATAATGTTTTACCTGATTTAACTAGAAATGATTTCAGTGACATTATTAGTTTTCTTCACAAACTTGAAGGTTTTCAAAGGCTTTTTCAACAATAGAGGCTGTTGAAACAGATTTACCTTGGTTTTTTGTTTGGATTAGATTTTATCACAAAAAATAGGAGAAGCAAGAGGGTTATTATCAAGGATGGTACTTTGTAATCACGAGAAAGAAATTTGATTATATCATTTGGTTGTGTACATAGGTCAACTTCAAAAACTTATTTACAAGACATTGGTTAAACCACTTCTGTTAATTCATGGTTTGTTCGTTTAAAAAGCTTATCTTAAGCTTCATATCAACATTGGAAGACACAAAAGATGAGTATCATAATAACACTCAAATATGGTTTCAGAAGCAAACTTCTTTACAAACAAAATATCAAGACAAAATACAAGAATACAGAAAATGTCAACTTCTCTTTTATTACCGACCCAGACAAATAAAAACATCCTAAACTCAAGCACCCACCAAAAGGAAGCAGAATATATGGCAGCCCCAAACAAGGTTCCACAAGAAAAAAAAATCATCATCTGACATTTGTTTTGTTTCTCATTCTGCTCTGGACTGACCAGCTCGAGAGGACAAGATGATGCCTACAATGAGACCATAGAGAGCAAGTGCTTCCGCAAAGATGAGGATAAGAATCATCCCCACGAAAAGCTTAGGCTGCTGAGCATTTGCCCTGACAAGATTTTTCCAAAACCAAACAAGTCAAGTTCCATCCACTCGGTAAGGACTACTTATACAGTTGCAAAAGAGGAACAAACAAACCTGACTCCAGCATCTCCCACGATTCCAATGGCCATACCAGCTGAGAGACCAGCAAGACCACAAGCAAGACCAGAGGAAAGGTGTGCGTAACCATCAAAGAGGTAGTAAGACTTAGCCTTTGGGTTGATACCGGTACTGATGATAACAGCGATGATGAGTCCATAGATACCCAACACACCAGCCATAACCACGGGTACAATGGACTTCATCACCAACTCAGGTCTCATAACTCCCATTGAAGCCACACCAACACCACTCTTTGCAGTTCCGTAAGCAGCTCCCATACCTAAACCCAAACAAGTAACATTTATGATTCTTTTATGCAGCAAATAGGTTCCAACTTCCATGCAAAACAAAGAGCGTTTCGAGAACTCATATCATCTAAAGTTTAAAACTTTCACATTACACACACCATATCCAATAACATTAAGGCGGTAGGTATGATCCTTATAAACCCATACAGTAACATTAACTAATTCTAAATATAATCCTTGTATGCAGCAAATGCATTCCAAATTTAAGTGAATATAACCAAAGAGCTTTTTGGGAAATCATCTCATCTAAAGTTACAACTTCTTCACGTGACATACATTATAGTTAAATAGCATTGTTTAAACTCATGATAATAGAAAATGTGAACCACATCTAGTAACATTCATACGCGGTATATATGATCCTTATAAGCAGCCAAGTGTGTTTATGTAGTTGCAGATAAATGTTATTGATGTTATGTATGGTGATATAGCATTGTTGGAACAGATGATCATAACATATATGAACGTGACTAAATTATATACACTATGAAGAGATGATCATTTCGATGCAGATCTAACAGGGATAAGTCATGTTCGTTTGGTTGCCGCAGTTTTCAGCGGCGTTGGCGGCGTCAGTTGTCCGTTTCGTAGACGCTAAGCAGTTTTAATCGTAGACGCAGATTTTTTCAGTGATCGCGAGGACGCAGCGTTTAAACGCAGACGCAGTACCGGCGTCAATAAAACGAACAAGAGTTTATTAGAAAAATTGACATCGAGGCAGCCGTGCGTCAACCAAACGAACAGCACTATGCACACACAAAATCGTTCAATCAAGTAGGCAAACGATATGATAAAAGGTCTTCAAGATCATGTTAATCGATAGAAACACGAATCTGATTCGGTTTTCAATAGAGAAGAAGCAGTGCTTACAGGAGAAGACGAGGGCGGCGGCAGCGCCGAGAAAGCCGAAGAAAGGAGCTGTCTCATCTCCGCTGAACGTAGACATCTTCTCGGATCTAAGACTGGGGAGAGAGAGATTTGGATTCCGCAGATATTCTTTTTTTTTTTGGATTTTCAGATGAGTGGAAGAGGAAGACCGTGTTTTGTATATTAGAGTTGGAATCACGTTGCATTGTTTGGGCCGCGTAAAAGCCCATTTCTGCTTCTTCTTAGTCTCTATAAGCCCATTTTTGATGTTACCATACAACAAATCATTGGAATCAAATAAATAAATAAACTTCACAAGTTGCTCAAAAAAAATAATAATAAACTTCACCCGTCGTAAACATACACTCGAATTAATAAATGAACTTCTCAAAAAGCCTTTAACACACTGGAATTTAAATGAAGTGTATTTTTGATCAAAAAAAAATGAAGTGTATTCAAATTTGATGAAACAAATTATTTAAATATTTGAGTATAAAATAAACTGTAAAAAGAAACAAAAACCCAAAGACAGCATCAAGAAAAGATGATCGAGTATAAAATCACATAAGACGCTGCGTCTATACTATAAAAGCTAACTTCCACCTCCTCCTTCGGTGAACAAAGCGTCTCCAATCCAAAACCGCAAGAACGTACGATCGAGAGACAAATGGCGAACAGAAACTTCATCCCGCCGCCGACGCTCATGGAAGCTTTCGTTGATGAACTCGACGGGGAGCCCGCTGATGATCACCGTGGTTTGCTCGGCGGGAGGATGGTGATTCTTAGCGGCTATTCTGTTGGAATCAAGTACGGAGATTACAGCGATGATGAATGCGACGAAGCGGATGACGATGAGGTGGCAAGCGTGAGCAAGGGAGACAGGATTAGGAAAGTTGAGAAGAGACCGTTCGCTAAACGTGGTAGCATCCACTGCAAGCATGGCCTCCGCTTCTGATTCAGGTGCATAGTGCTGATGATGATGTTTTCGATTTCTTGAACATTGTGTTAAGTCATTTCTTGGATGATCGATCATCTTTGTAAACAATATTGGTAGTTGGATTGCTTTAAGAGTGGAATTGGATATGTTTACTATTGATCTTTGATGCTTTTAGTTGGTTAAGTCTACTTTTGTGTGAATTGAAATCATCGTTTATCATGATGATCTCTTACTTAGCAGAAAGAATCAAAATCAAGAACAGTTAGCTTTTAGCATTTGATTGAATCAAGATTGAGGACCGTTTTGGGAAAATGATTTTTGAAGACTGTCATACGGGTTTGTGTGGTACGTACGTTATTCATTAAAGTGTTTGCTTGAAGAGTTATACTAACTTGGCACATTTTATGTACTCAAAATCAAATGTTTTAGTAACGAATCATTCCTTCCTAATGTTTTGTATTATTAGAAAGGTACTACATGATAATAGACTAATAACTACTGCATGCATAATTGCATACTCACGCTGCACGCATATGACCAGTATTATGACTATAAGAGTTAAAAATGGATAATAGGCTCAACTTTTAAAATTGTGGCGCCAAAATCAAGTGGAGTCCCTCCTAAACCAAGAAACATAAGGCTTTAGCAATTGATAGAGCAGCCAATTAAATAAGTAAATTAAGAAAAACTCGATCATCAAAACTTTAAGATTAAAGAAACAACAATAATTTCGCGTGATCACCAAATAGAATAAAGATGAGTTAATCCAAAAGTTATCTAAAGAATGTTGTTGCCTATGAATGGTAACCAAATGATAATAAATAAAGAAACCAATCCTTGCTCCAATGAACTTTGATTCAAAGTTTGTAATAGGCCCAAGTTAGAAGCCCATTAAGAAAGCCCATAGTAATAATGGCGCCAAAATCAAGTGAAGTCCCCGCCTAAAACCATCTCTCGTCACTAAAAAGCGCCGAAACCTCATTTAACGCTCCTCCGTCTCTCTCTCTCACTCAAGTCTCAAATCAGCCATGGCTTCCGACTCTCCTCCCGCCAACACCAACGACGGTACTCTCTCTCTCTCTCTCTAACTCTCATCTCTCTACCTGAAACCGTTTCGTAATTTTGTTTACTCTCACTACACCCGCAGGTCCCTCTTCTCCCGGCGAAAACGCTTCAAGCCCAATCGGCAACACCTACTCCTCCCCCTCCTCCCTCCGCAGCCGCCGTCGAGCAAGATCCTCCACCCCGTCGCAATTCGCCACTCCTCCGCCGCCTTCCCGCCTCGGAGTCCCAAACTCCACCCCTCCCACGTCTCGCCCCTCCGCCGCCAGATCCAACCGTCCAGCGACTCCATCCCACACCGACGAACCGCCTCCCTCTTCCGACGACGGCGGAGAAGACGGCGCCGACGACGCCACGCCGACGTTCGTCTGGGGAACCAACATCAGCGTCCAGGATGTCAAATCCGCGATTGAGATGTTCGTTAAGCATTTCAGGGAAGCGAAAGAGAGCAGCGACGATTTGTTTAGGGAAGGGAAGTATATGGCGTCGATACGTAAGGTGATTGAGATTGAAGGAGAGTGGATTGATGTTGATGCCTATGACGTGTTTGATTATGATCCTGATTTGTACAACAAGATGGTGAGATATCCCTTGGAAGTTCTCGCTATCTTTGATATCGTGCTGATGGATATTGTCTCCTCTATCGATCGTTTGTTCGAGAAACATGTTCAAGTGAGGATTTTTAACCTCAGGAGTTCTACTTCCATGAGGAATCTCAATCCGTCTGGTTAGTTTTGTTTTCATGGTTTATTAGCTCTCTCTATAGTGACTACCTTAGCTTATGTTTGATTTGAATGTGTGTTTTGCTTTGGTTAGATATTGAGAAGATGATCTCTTTGAAGGGGATGATTATTCGGAGTAGCTCTATCATTCCTGAGATCAGGGAAGCTGTGTTTAGATGCCTCGTTTGTGGTTACTTCTCTGACCCTATCATCGTTGATAGAGGTAAGGATTTATCTATCTATTTATAATGTCTGCTTAGTTTCTTTCTAATGGTTGTTTTATTGTTAGGGAAAATAAGTGAGCCTCCTACTTGCTTGAAACAAGAGTGCCTTGCCAAGAACTCAATGACACTAGTGCACAACCGTTGCAGGTAAGTTATAGAAATGGGTTTTGTCTGATTCTGTTTAATCCTGTAGCTAATGCCCTTTCGTTCGTGAATCAGATTTGCGGATAAGCAGATTGTGAGGCTTCAGGAAACGCCTGATGAGATTCCTGAAGGAGGTACACCTCACACTGTTAGCTTGTTGCTGCATGATAAGCTAGTTGATAATGGAAAGCCTGGTGATAGAATTGAGGTAAAATCAGTAATGATAAGGTTAATACTTGCGTTGCTATGGTTATCGTTTGACAGTCAAAGCTTGTTTTCTGGATAGGTCACTGGAATTTACAGAGCAATGACTGTCCGAGTAGGGCCTGCTCACAGGACTGTGAAATCTGTGTTTAAGGCATGTCATCTTTATCTTTTCTTTTGTTTGTAATTCCTCGTTATTCCTTTTACGTTCTGACATTGTTATTTATGTTCTCTTGGAGTACAGACCTACATCGACTGCCTTCATATAAAGAAAGCAAGTAAGACAAGAATGGCTGCAGAGGATCCTATGGATGTTGACAATAGTCTTCGTAGAGTCGATGAAGATGTCGAGTTAGATGAGGAGAAGGTTCATCTTTTTAACTAAATATATCTATAGTTTTGTAACTGTCCTTTGTCCCTTCATTCCAATCAGTTTTTTATGTGTTAATTTTCAGCTGAAGAAATTTGAAGAGCTCTCTAAACAACCAGACATATATGAGAAGCTTGCTAGATCACTAGCACCAAACATCTGGGAGTTGGATGATGTAAAGAAGGGTCTTCTGTGCCAGGTAGTATAACGCTTTCGATACTTGTGTATAGGTTCATTACAAAACAGCATTAGCTCTTTTTACTGAGACACTTCAAAATGTGAAGCTTTTTGGAGGGAATGCTTTGAACTTGGCATCTGGTGCTAATTTTCGTGGTGACATCAACATCTTGCTTGTTGGTGACCCTGGTACCAGCAAGTCTCAGCTGCTTCAGTACATTCACAAGCTTTCACCACGTGGGATATACACAAGTGGGCGTGGGAGCTCAGCTGTTGGTTTGACAGCTTATGTAGCTAAAGATCCTGAGACAGGAGAAACTGTATGTTCATTTTGTTTTCATTTATTCTGTAATCAATTGTATTTTCAGTATCTTCTCAAGCCTGACCTGTTGACGTGAATGCTACATCATTTAGGTTTTGGAGAGTGGAGCTCTTGTGCTCAGTGACCGAGGTATCTGCTGTATTGATGAATTTGACAAAATGTCTGACAGTGCGAGGAGCATGCTGCATGAGGTTTGTTACTCTCTTCTTCTTAGCATTGCTCAAATTATCGCTTGCAGTTTCCAGGCTGATGAACATTGTTGCTCTGCTCAGGTTATGGAACAGCAGACTGTTTCAATAGCAAAGGCTGGTATCATTGCATCTCTAAATGCTAGGACCTCTGTGTTGGCTTGCGCAAATCCTAGTGGCTCACGCTATAACCCGCGGCTTTCTGTTATTGAGAATATTCACCTTCCTCCGACCTTGCTTTCTAGGTACGTTTCAACGAAAATGACGTTTTTCTTTTTCTTTTATGCTTGTTCGAAAGAGGTCTATTTCGTCTTACTAATTTTATCTCAATTTGCTTCTCAGATTCGATTTAATCTACTTGATTCTTGACAAGCCTGATGAGCAGACTGACCGAAGGCTTGCAAAGCATATTGTGGCACTACACTTTGAGAACGCAGAGGTCTTATATCTTTCCACAGTATATGCTTACAAATGATTGGGTTTTGCCCCATATCTTACTTGAGTTGGTATCCTTTTTATCTCAATTTGCAGAGTGCACAAGAGGAGGCTTTGGACATCACTACACTGACAAGCTATGTTAGCTATGCTCGCAAGAACATTCATCCTAAACTATCAGATGAAGCCGCGGAGGAGTTGACCCGGGGTTATGTTGAGCTTAGGAAAGCAGGGAAGTTTGCCGGCAGTAGCAAAAAGGTGTGTCTTGGAACTTCATTGTTTTCTTTGTGCTATCACGGTTGGCCAGTCACGTGCCTTTAACTCTCTGAATCTGACACAGGTCATAACAGCGACTCCTAGGCAAATTGAAAGCCTGATCAGACTCAGTGAGGCCTTGGCTCGTATGCGCTTCTCTGAATGGGTTAGTGAAGATTCCTCATATACTAACCTGAATCTTTGATGCAGCTTTATTTTGACATTTCATATCAACTAATATTGGTTCTTGATAAAGGTTGAAAAACATGACGTGGAGGAGGCATTTCGACTTCTAAGAGTTGCAATGCAGCAATCAGCAACCGATCACGCCACTGGTAAGTTGCTTCACTAATATCATCAGGATAATATAAAACACTAGGATTCAATACCTATTTCTAATAATAAACGCTGTTTTTATATTGGTGAAGGGACTATTGACATGGACCTGATAAACACTGGAGTCTCAGCAAGTGAACGAATGAGACGGGACATCCTTGTGTCGTCAATTCGAGACATAACTCTTGAGAAAATGCAAATTGGAGGATCAGCAATGCGCTTATCAGAGGTATACTCCTTTTATCATCCCAAACTTGTCATAACGAACAATGCAAGTAGATAATGTTAGAGAAACCGTTCTTCTGAGATTTACCAATTACAATGGGAAATGTTGTGCAGCTACTGGAAGAACTGAAGAAGCATGGAGGCAACATAAACACCGAGATTCACCTTCATGATGTGAGTCATTTAAATACTTTTCTTGCATATCAAAAGTTTTGATCAGCTCATAACAGGACAGAGAAACTAACAAAAGTCTATGTTGTTGTGACCTTTTTTAATCAGGTAAGAAAGGCGGTTGGAACCCTAGCTAGTGAAGGGTTTCTGGTTACTGAAGGTGACAGAATCAAGAGAATATGATCACAGATTCTTTCAGTTGATGCGAAAACCTTTAATATTTGCTGTGGTTAGAGTTTGATGAATTGAGTAAACTTAATTAGTTGGTAAACTTAGCAAGTGATTGACGGATCCATGTGGCTCGGCCCATTTTCTTACTAGTTGTTAATCTGTAACGAGTTTCAACTTTAAAGATGATCTATCTTCAATGTTTCATTTGGTCTCAGTTTGGTGTACTTTTTATCTATTATTTACATGAAAAACATACATGTCTATTAAAGGTTGGATAGTAGGTAGAAGTTAGTAATATAAAAGATGCAAGTATAATAACATTTTTCTGAAGTAGTATATTTCAAGTTAAAAGTTTCTAAGTTCTTTTAAAAATGAAAAGAATAAAAAATTAATAGCTTTTATGCTTCTTAATTAATATATAAAAAATTGTTCTCTGATTTCTTTTTGGTTTTCACTTCTATTCTATTTCTCTAAAAGCTAGTATTGGCATATAGAACATGCTAGTCTTTTTTTTTGGTCAAATAGAACATGCTAGTCTATTAGCATTTTTGTGTAGTAGTAATTTCCAAGTTAAATGTTGTCCAACTAAACTCATTCAGTGAGCAAACAAAAAGCTTCCAAGCACTTTTTAAAGGATTTTTAAAAAATTGCTTTTATGCTTCTTTATATTAATATATATATATATATATATGAAACTGTTCTCTGATTTCTCTTTGGTATTCATTTCTATTCCTCTAAAATAGTATTGAATTATTAAGTTTGCTATATTTTTCCCATGATTTGATACCTTTTACAAAGCTTGGTTGGAATTACAACCTTTTGGCATGAAAAGGTGGACCGGAGAAAATAAGAAAAAGACTAAAAATTGGGTCCACAGATCGAATATTATTGAATTTGGGTAGATATGGTCTAAAATGAGAAAGTGATCGAATATTATTGACTTCAAAAGTAAACGATACGATTGGTCTCAGCTTTCTTCGGCTCTTATGGTAAGGAGGTGGAACTCGTTGCTCCTTACCTCTCTTAGTGCTGCTACATCTCTCTCAACTAATTCTTTTTTGAAGTGTATATTGAAATCAGTAAACAGTTTATTGTTGACAGTTTAAATTAAACAACAAAAAACAGTGGAATATGCTTCGTAAACATCTTCCTTGCAGATGAATTAAAGACACATTGTCTATATTAACTGATATATTTTTATTTATTACAACTTCAGAATGTATACTTTAATCTGTTTCTGTTATAAATAATGATTTCATCATTCAAGAAAAACAAATCTAATTCTTTCTGTTATCCAAATTTGTGATACATTGTTTCATAGACTCCACAAAGTTTATTAACCAAACTTGTAATTTTGCATGAAGATCAATATGTCTTAATGTTAAAAAAAAAAAAAGATCAATAGGTCTTAGCTTGCCGGATTATGAAACCACATATTCATGATAAGGGAGAGGTGAGTTTTCAGTTTGGAAGGAATTGCATTTGTGTGTCTGACTCTCTCTCACAATTTCCAAGCTTTCTTTAAATTAATTTAGTTTACACATATTTGTATGAAATTAATTTATAGATGTCTCTTTATTTTTGTTGTTAGCCGGTTTGGTTCAATGATGTAAGAATTCTTTTGATAGAATTACAACCATTAAAAAAAAAACTCCACAATGGCTAGTTCAAAGTTTCATCATAATTACGAGATTCATGATATAGTAGAACTTCTATAAATTAATAATATTGGAACTTTGAAATTTTATTAATTTATAGATATACTAATTTAAAAAAGTTTTTTTATTTAGATTTTGTTATTTTAAGATATATTTATTCTAAGATAAGAAAAATATTTGATTTTAGTGTATAGGCACTAATTGTTATTTTTTAAATTAAATGTGGTCTTACATATAATATTACTAAATTTCATCAAAAATATATTAAGTCTTAAAAAAATATAAAGATAATTCCATTGTGAATATAAAACAAACAATATAATAATAGATATTTACTTATATAAAATATATATACATAAAAATTATTAATTTATAATTTAATGGGACCATATATTTACATAGAATTTTCTAAAAGATTATTATCTTATTATTATTATATTGATTTGTGTCAAATTTTGAACCGACCCAAATTGAGACCGATAAAATTTATTAATTTATAGAAATTATTAATTTATCGAGTATTAATTTACAGATGTTCTTCTGTAGATTAGTTCTATTTACATCATACTTATGTATGTATTGTTAATATCCATTAATTAATTATATTAAATATGATGACATATATATATATATATATATATATATATATAATCACTAAAATTTGTTTGTTAAAATTAATGACTTAGAAAATTCCTTATTAAAATTATGACTCATCCTAATTAGTTAATATACATTAATAAGTTATATTAAATATAATGATATATATATAGATATATTAAGATAATTTTTTTAAAAATTAATGATTTAGAAAATTCTTTATTAAAACTAATGTATCATTAAAGAACTTGACGAACCAGAAAAATCATTTAAAATTAATGACTCATCATAAGTTGGTATCTATAATTAATTATATTGAATATAATGACATATGTATTTTTTTTTATCGGAGACAGATGTATATATTGATATAGAAAATATTTATTAAAATTAATGATTTAATTTTTTTTAAACTAATGATTAATTTTTTTTAAACTAATGATTCAGTCTTAAACCATGGATAATTGACAAATTTGTAAAATCAATTCTCAAATAAGATAATAAATTCCAAATTTTTGTACCTTTTTTCTTATAACGGGATATATATATTTTTAAAGCAAAATCTTAATAATTTATAACAAATTAAGAAGATGGAAAAAGTTGGTTGACTAAAATAAAATAAACCGGAAGAGAACAAAAAGGGAAGCATAGATTCGTGTGTCCGTGAAGATTTTCAAGAATATATAATACTCACCAATACCATATCTCTATTTATTTTTGGTCAAACAAGGAGACATACAAAAATACTATTTTACCCAAAAACTCGATAGAAATTCAAAACAGAGTTGAAAAGGTTCAATCATCTAAAGATCAGTAACCATAAATTCATTGCACCTAATTTTCTTTTTAAAGGGAATTTACAGAAGGTCGGAAGGAAAAGAAAATCTGAGAAAATGAAATCAGATTTCTCGTCCGTTCTTCTTGTTCTTGGTTTGGTGCTGAACAGCTTGGTGCTGTTCTGTAATGGAGGCATCACCAGTAAGTTTGTCAGGAAAGTGGAGAAGTCCATTGATATGCCTCTTCATAGCGATGTGTTTCGTGTTCCTCCTGGTCATAATGCTCCTCAACAGGTACCAACCATCTTTTGTGAGTTTTGCATGTTGTGGGTTCCCCTTATAACTATAAAAATTGTTAGGTAGATGTCAAGGTTTGTTTTTCTAATTTAATATTAGATATTTCTTTTTCTTTTTAAATTCTTTTTTCTAATGGTTAATTCAAGCTTTGCTTATTGGACGTTTATAAAGAACTATTAATTTTTCTTTTCTAAAGAAAAAGTGATCTTTGATTTGGGTTTTGAACAAAAAGGTGCATATAACACAAGGAGATGTAGAAGGGAAGGCAGTGATAGTGTCTTGGGTGACACAAGAAGCACCAGGATCCAACACGGTTCTTTACTGGAAAGAGCATAGCTCCAAAAAGCACAAAGCCCATGGCAAAACCAACACTTACAAGTTCTACAATTATACTTCTGGTTACATCCATCACTGCACCATCAGAAACTTGGAGGTCCAACATCATCAAATTTCATCATTGATCTTTGCTATTTTTGTTATCTGATTTTCTTGTTTTTTTTTTTTTGGCAGTATGACTCCAAGTACTATTATATGGTAGGTGTGGGACAAACAGAGCGCAAGTTCTGGTTCTTCACTCCTCCTAAAGTCGGTCCTGACGTTCCATATACGTTCGGTCTTATTGGTAATTGTCCTGAAACATATTCATGGTCTTGACGTTCCCTACATGTTTGGACCTGAACTTGAGTTGCAAATTGTTGTTTGTTGCAGGGGATCTTGGACAGACTTTTGACTCAAACATAACCTTAACACATTATGAGAAGAGCCCTAAAAAAGGGCAAGCAGTTTTGTTCGTTGGGGATCTCTCATACGCTGATAATCATCCAAATCACGACAATAATAGATGGGACAGTTGGGGAAGATTTGCTGAAAGAAGTACAGCTTATCAGCCCTGGATTTGGACTACAGGAAACCATGAACTAGATTTTGCTCCCGAGATTGTAAAGCTTCTTGCTCCCGCTATGTTTTTGGCTTTAATCTTCAAAATGTTATTAGCACAAAGCGTTACATGGACTAGACTGACATTGAGATGGATTGTCTTTATATGCAATCTTGCAGGGAGAAAATAAACCGTTTAAGCCATTCACGCATAGGTACCGTACTCCTTACCGAGCTTCAGGCAGCACAGAACCATTCTGGTACTCTATAAAGAGAGGACCAGCTTACATAATCGTGCTATCTTCATACTCAGCATACGGTAAATACACGCCGCAGTACACGTGGCTCGAAGAGGAGTTCCCAAAGGTTAACAGAACAGAAACTCCATGGTTGATTGTTCTGAACCATTCGCCGTGGTACAACAGCTACGATTACCATTACATGGAAGGTGAAACAATGAGAGTGATGTATGAGCCGTGGTTCGTCAAGAACAAAGTAGATGTTGTTTTTTCAGGTCACGTTCACGCCTACGAAAGATCAGTAAGAAGACAAAACTTAAGCTCATCTCTGTCTCTTCTTTTTAAAAACTATATATTTTGACAACTCTGAGCTATTTGTGAAACTAGGAACGCATATCAAACATAGCATACACAGTGGTTAACGGCATTTGCAGTCCAGTAAAAGATCAATCTGCTCCTGTCTATATCACCATTGGTGATGGAGGAAATATTGAAGGCTTGGCTACCAAGTAAGCTATATAACAAAGGGCTTGTGACCATTATTGCAAACCCTTTTTTTTTATTAATAATTTGTAACATGGTTTCTGCAGAATGACTGAGCCTCAGCCTAAGTACTCTGCATACAGAGAAGCTAGCTTTGGACACGCGATATTCTCGATAAAGAACAGGACGCATGCGCACTATGCATGGCACAGGAACCAGGATGGTTATGCCGTGGAGGCTGACACTATGTGGTTTTACAACAGGTTCTGGCATCCTGTTAATGATTCACCTTCTTCTGATTCCTGAGAACCTCGGAATCTAATTTGTGTTGTTGTATAACGCTGAATAAACGCAATGTGGCTGAGTTCTTGCTAATAAAACTCGTCACTCAAGGAAAAACATTGGCTCTTCTAGGATTTATTTCGTCATGGTTAGCCTTGCTTCATACTTCATGTTTAGTTAAACTCGAAATAATAAACGTTTGAATAAAATTGATATTCACTTTGATTATCTCTGGTCTTTTCTATGCACCACATTTCTCATTTTCTTCTTAGCGCACCGAAGTTACTATATATACACTCGACTCTCGTGATTTAGTGTATGCACTCACTAATGAGAATGAACCAATGTACCTAGTTGAAAGAATACTTTCAAAGGCTGGCTTCATACTTTTATAGTTTCTGAAGAAAATGTTCTCAGCTCATATGAAGCCTACTGGGGAGTTTAAATGGGATTTTTAAGTGTTGCTACAGTAGAGTCTCCCAAAGTTATACTACTATTAGGCCAACTATGCAGTACCAATGCTCTAGTTATGTAGCTTTTATTGTATTATTGTAAGCCTGTAACGAGGATTTACCACCTAATCACGCCTCTGCTTCAGTCTCATTTAGCCTTTGGGCTCGTCTTCCTTCTCGTATAAACTCTTACGGTTGTTGTAACTCTTACGGTTCTTGGGTCCAGTTTTAACTACTTAAAACTTGGTAAACTCTACCCTACAACAGAGCAAAGCTCAAACATTCTAATTAAATTATTTGAAGCTTTACGTGTGTAATCTCCCTATTACACATGTATATCTAACTATTATATATTTATGTACATATATCTAACTATTACAAACAAAGCTTTATTAATTATTATAAAGCTTATGTTTTCTAGCTAGCGATGTTATTAAAGGATCTTGACAAAACAAGGTGGACAATGTCACATGGTGCAATATCGCCTTTGCCGCCAACCAACCAGATTTCACGAGAAGAGTATCTTTAAAACTTGGAGCTGGTTTATACTCGAGTCTTCCACTTCTTTCAGAGTGCTGTCTTTTAGTACGATAAAGGATTACACTATCTTGTAATCTATTATATCACATTCCATATATATTCCTATTAATGTTAGATTCAACACCATTCTATAAATACCTTACTTAATTTAGGAATGAACACAATCAAGTTTTGTTAATTATTTTATGCGTACTGAAGAAAATTAGAAACTTTCGCTTATGTCAAATAATTTTGTAAAAGATTTATAGAGCATAGTTTTATATATCGTTTATAAACAAACGTGTTTGGTTGTTTCATAACTAAATAGATAGAATTTAAATGCTACTAGCAATATAATGTCACGTATTATCTATAACCTTTTTTTGAGAGAAGGCTTACGTATTTTTTGTAACAACTTAGATATTAATCAAGACTGGTTAATTACAATTACATCCTAGCTTTATTTTTTTTTGTATTTATCCACATGCTCACCTTCTTTTCTTTTACCATACTAATTCTTTTTTTTTATCGTTAATATGTTTTTCTTATCTCTTACTATTTATTTCTTTTGTTTAGTAGTGCTTAGTTTACAATTTAAAAATAAATGATGTATATGAAAGATCAAATTTTGTATGTTGCAGTTTTATATTTTTAAACTAAACATAACAATATATTAAAACTGGTTATTTTATAAAACTTTATTTCTAATTTTTTCTTACTTTCTATATTAATTGAATGTTCAATAATTTTATTAAATAAAATATTTTATTTGGCTTAGGGCATCTTCATCCTCACTTTATAATTTACTCCAAATATAGAGTGGAAAATGAAGTATGAACAAATCATAAAAAATCACTCCATTTATGATGTAATCATTTTTTGTTTCTTCATTATTCTATTTCCCACTCTATTTTGCAGTAAATTATGGAGTGGGGATGGAGATGGTCTCGGGGCATCAAAAATCCATAGCACAGCTATTTACAACTGTGATACACTGTGCTTTTACCATTTTCTAATCTTTTTTTTTTGAATTTTTCTATAAAGTGTATTTTTAGTGTCTCTTAATTTTTTATTGAGTCTTTTCAGATTTTATATCAATTTACAACGAAAATAGAATTTAGGTGAAAAAAATAATTTAAAATATATAATCGTGCAATCAAAAGTTTAGCAATTAATGAAATACTTTGCACCGATGGATTGGGCTCATTTTCAGATAGAAGATAAGAATTGCGTTGTCTTTCCAATTAAAAGTTACACATATTTTACTATTCACTGTATTGAAATCTACAATTCTTTTTTTTTTGCTATTTTATTTGGCGAATACAAAATAGAAATATGATTTTACATTAAAAACATATTGTTGTTGCATTATTACTATGAATTAGTGAGTTTATATTTTTCCATGTCTCTTTCTTTGTTTCATGCTTCTTAATTCTTCCATTTCTCCACCTACTGATCTTTCCACTTTTTTTTTCTTTTCTTCGTCTCCTTCACCTCCTCCTCTCAGTTTTCTCTTTTTACTCTTTTTTATTATTTTTCGAAATTAGTAGAAAAATTATGTCTGGTACTATTATTGATATAAGTAAATTATTCTATATTATTTGTGTAATGCATATAATATATTATAATTTTTCTGTTTTACATCCCGTCAATAAAACACACGCTCGAACAAAGAGAATTGGTCTACTTTCGTCTGAATTGTCCGAAATACCTCTCAGAGAACCAAATTATTACATGATTTTTTCACCAATTTTTTCTCTTGGTATGTGTATCACACCAACTCATTCTTATTAATGTTAATCCCACTAAATTAGTGATAAAATATCATTATATCACCAACAATCCGGGGTCTCCCATTAAAAAGGGTGCATTGATTTTGTAATGTAAAATCTTCCAAGAGTTAACATATGCCATCTGGGCATTTTAGTCAAAACAAAAAAATAAGTAATTAAGGAAAGAGAAATATAACAATATTATCATGTTCCATTGCGCAAGACAACATATGCATATCTTGCTCTGCCCTAAAATTTTAAAGAACAGAAGCAATCCAAATAAAATTGGCCTTTTTAAAATATTTTTCATTAATTAAAAATAGCTATTTTGTATATATTAGCAACTTTTTCTTACAAAATGCCAATTTATTCAACTTTTTTTGGGAGGGAGGTGGAAGATGCTTTGATATGCATCCCATCAAGACCGGCTTCATAAGGAAACTTCTCCGTCTTTATACAATTAGCTCTTCAGAGGACCTTTCTTCACACAAGATAGTCTGAGCACTCAAGAAAATGGGCCATTTCGAACCAGTAAATCCATATTATGTTTTTCTTTTCCTGTGTTTGGTTCTAGACAGCTTAGTGCTATTCTGTCATGGTGGCACAACAAGTAGTTACGTCAGGAAATTAGAGGCAACGGTTGATATGCCACTCAATAGTGATGTATTTCGTGTTCCTATTGGTTGAAATGCACCTCAACAGGTACGTATCACCTTTCCTTTAAGTAATCAACAGTCTTTTTATGAGTTTTGATATGGTATCACTTTTGTCTATCTTTTTTAGTCTTGTTATAATGGAGAAACAGCCATATAATGGATGTTCATAAATGATTTAACCTTTGATAATTGAAGGTTTCGCAAAGTCTTTTTTTTCTTTGTTGAACAACGAATCTAAACTGGGGTTTTTTATCTGGGTTTTCCACAAAAGATGCACATTACACAAGGAGACCTTGAAAGAAAAGCAGTGATAGTTTCTTGGGTGACGCAAAAAGCACGAGGATCTAACACGGTTCTTTACTGGAAAGATCATAGCTGCAAAATGCTAAAAGCCCATGGCAAATCCAAGACGTACAAGTTCTACAACTATACGTCTAATCACATCCATCATTGCACCCTCAGAAATTTAGAGGTCCATCATCATCATTTCACAATCTTTTCTTTTGTCGTGTATCTGACTTTGTAGTTCTCTTCTTGCAGTATGACACCAAGTACGACTATATGGTAGGTGTGAGACAAACAGAACGCAAGTTCTGGTTCTTCACTCCTCCTAAACCTGGTCCTGATGTTCCCTACATGTTTGGTCTTATTGGTAATTGTGTCTTGAAAACAAATTAATGGTTTTAAAGAGAGAGGGAGTTATTAGCTTCCCATGGACTTGAACTTGAGTTGTAATACGTTTTCAGGACACAATTACCAATAAGAGCAAACGTGTAGGGAACGCCAGGACCAGGTTTAGGAGGAGTGAGGAACCGTAACTTGGTTCAGTTTGTCCCACACCTACCATATAGTAATAGTAGTACTTGGTGTCATACTACAAGAAGAGAACCAAAAAGTCAGATACACTACGATAGAAAAGATTGTGATAATGATGCTGATGGACCTCTAAGTTTTTTTTTTTTTTTTTTTTTTTTTTTTTTTTTGATGGACCTCTAAGTTTCTGATGGTGCAATGATGGATATGACCAGACGTATAGTTGTAGAACTTGTATGTCTTGGATTTGCCATGGGATTTTAGCATTTTGCTGCTATGCTCTTTCCAGTAAAGAACCGTGTTAGATCCTCGTGGTTTTTGCGTCACCTAAGAAACTATCACTGCCTTTCTTTCAAGGTCTCCTTGTGTAATGTGCAGCCTTTTGTGGAAAACTCAGATAAAAAACCTTAATTTAGGACCGATCATGGGTTCTCCAAAAAAACATTGGCTTTGAGATTTCAAAATTTTTAAATATAATATACATAAACATAGACCTCTAAATTGTTAAAAAAAATTATTAAATTTTTCACTATATAGCGTCTCCATCATCTTATGTCGACCCTGATATTAATTTAGACCAATTGCTTAACAAATACTAGAGCTTGACTCGCGCACCCGCGCGGATATTTGTTTATTTTTTAAAAATATATATTTATCTTATATAAACGTAAGTATATTTTTTTATTGTAGCAATAAATGTATATTTTGAAATTTACCTGTATTAAATAATTTTTAGCATTTTAAACAAAATAATTTTATAATTAATAATAAATAATTTTATTTTATCTTTTGACCTGTCAATTGTATCATCTATATTTTTAAAATATGACGGGTATGTTCGTGCGAATGTATTTTTTATGGATAAAAATTTTAATGTAAAATAAAGTTGTTATCTATAATTATATTTTATTTATACGATTCAAAATTCAATATATCATTTACATTTTGTGTTTTATATTATGTATTTTATATCATTTTCTTATGTTTTTTCGACATAGTTAATTATACCAAAATTAAAAATAACCAACCCATAATAATGGACATTTTTTTGCATTGATTAAATATAATTTAATGTTTAGCTAGATTATAGGAAGTATTTTTGAAATAAATGACACTTCATTTATTGTACTTCCATTTAGGAAAAATGCATTAATAAAACAGAAAAAGACAAGCACTAAAATAGGCAATTTAATAATTAGTTAGTGGTATGGAAATGTAAATAAGTTTGAAAATTAAGGGGTAATTTTAAATGATACTTCTCTTTTAATAATAGAGATGAGAAGCAAAGGTTAAATCATTCAAGAACATCCACTAAATAGTTTGTTCTACACTAAAACAAGTATAAAAAAAAGAAGACAAAAGTGATACCATAACAAAACTCATAAGACTGTTGATTATTTAAAGGAAGAAATGTATACGTACCTGTTGAGGTGCATTGCAACCAGGAGGAACACGAAATACATCACTATCGAGTGGCATATCAGCTGTTGCCTCTAACCTACTTGTGGTACCACCATGACAGAACAACAAGAAGCTGTTCAGAACAAAACTAAGATAAAGGACATTTTAGAGGGTGGCACCACAATTAGGTTTGTTAGAAGCAAAGAGCTATTCTTATAAAAGATATTTTAGCAATTTCTATATAAAAGACATCTTTATTATTTTTTATTTGTGGAGGGTGGTGGAAGATGCTTGATATGCTTCCCATCAGGCAAGGCTTCATAAGGAAACTTCTCCGTCTTTAGACCATCTCCAATGGCTTACTCTATTTTTTACTCTAAAATAGAGTAACTCTATAATAGAGTTTGAATTTGCTCCAATGGTACTCTATTTTAGAGTAGAAAATAGAGTGATGAACAAAAAAAAAAACAAGTTACTCTATATTTGGAGTAAACCTATTTTTCACTCTATTATAGAGTGAGAAATATAGTACTATTAGAGCATTTTTATTCTAAACTCTATTTTAGAGTGAAAAAATAGAGTGGAGTTGGAGATGCCCTTATAAGAATAGCTCTTTTCACACAAGCCAGTCTCAGCACTGAAGAAGAAAACAAAAAAAAAAAACCCTATGAAAATGGGTCGTTTCGAAGGATTTTATCTTAGTGTTGTTCTGAACAGGTTCTTGTTGTTCTTCATGATGCCACTCAATGCACCTCATGGATTTTATCTTAGTGTTGTTCTGAACAGGTTCTTTTATATAGAAATTGCTAAAATATCTTTTATTTTAATTACAGAATTAATATTAATGAAAATTATTTTTAAAAGGACATTTTTAGTTATAACAGGTTTAACGGGGAGATTTAATAGGAGTATTAGATATTATAAAAATTAAAATAAGAGTATTAGCTATTAAAAAATAAAATAATAAAAAGACATGTGAGATTGTAAGAAAAGTGGCGCACCTTTCGGATACGGATTATATACCTGTCACCAAGCTGTTGGTTTAAATTTGTAAGAAAAAATGAAAATCATTTTATCATTTAAAACTATTTCTTTTTTTTTCTTAGAAATTTTAAGGGAAATTTGATTATATAACCACCAAAAAAATTATAATTCAAAATCTAACTATTTTACCTATAAAGTTAGAGTGCACAACAAATTTTATATATAATTACCATTTTGTCTTTCTAAACAACCGGTGTAACTTCCTAGAAATATATATCACAATACTAAAAGGAAAATAACTAGAGCAGGGAGAGTGTCCACGTCAGTAAATTTAATCAGTCAATCATATGTCTCTAATTTGCCACGTCATTCGCTCATCTCCCCAACACAGAATTGCCTCGACCTCTCCGCTTCGTCTTCTTCCAAAGCGACGGAAGCAAACCGCCATTGCATCACTTCTGATTCTCCTTCGCCTCCACATCTAAGTCTCATAAAGTTCATGTATTTATCGTAACCCAAACGACATGAATCTTTTCCCCTCCCCTCCCATCCCATCATCTCCACACTTATATATCTCCCTTCTTCCTGGCTTCTCATTCTCACCCTATTCAGGCAAACGAAATTTTCAGAGAAAAACGATGACCGAATGAAGAAATCAACCGGCTCTGTTCTAAAATGATATCGCTCATGTCCAGAGATACTCAGAGCTACTACAGTTTCAGTTAATCAATTTCTGGGAAGCGAGGAACACAACGAAAGGTAGCTTCCTAATTGGTCTGGATCTTCTTTTATAGATGATCATCTGTGAAATCATGTTCTAACCCGATAATTTTGTCCATTTTGTAATATTAGTTTCTTTCAATTTTTGTGAAGCTGCTTCATGTTCTTTCTCGATTCATTCTTCAATCAAAAGATGGGTCAATGTGTGTTTCTTTCTCTTCTTCTAATTGTCAATTAGGTTTGCCCACAGCTGTTGGAGTACTTTAGATATGTAAGATCGAGACTTTTGCTTTTCAATGATTGTGGTGAGTCTGGTGGCCGAGCCGCACAATTGCTATATGTAAAATCAGTTCTTCCTTACAGTATGATGCTCACCAACAAGTTATAATCATCAACACTCATTTGCTCTGTCCTCATGATTCAACATTGTCTATGGTAAGAGATTGCAGCATGTACAATGTTTCACTCTTATTCACTATCACTGCTGATGATTTGCATCTTTCTGAACAAGACTGTTTTTGACAGGTTTATAAGATTCTCCAGTAGAACGATGAAAACATTTCCAAGTTTGATGCTTTTGTTCTGTTTGTATCGTAAAAGCTGTTTCTTTCTTTCACATGATGGCTTATTTACTTAAAAGTTATTTGTTTGTGTAGCTAATGAGGGCTCCTTGATGGTGTTATAGTCTACTGAAATCTCAGTTGATTATATTAGTTTCTTTGAAGATTGCAGGATGCCTTCATGAAACCGGTAAGATTAAAATCAGCAATCTTATTAAAGCCTTGAAGCGATAGATTCAGTTTTATGTTTATAAATGAACAATCAATTTGAACTGTTTTTCCTGTGTTGTATGAATTTGCAGATCTAGATGCTGCCACTAAAGGGAACCGATACATCCACTCTTGCCTCAGGTACTTCTATAATGATCTTGATGTTAGTCTTATCTGAACAGAGAGAACACTGCCTATTTACCAAATAATTTTTCTTCATATGGCTCCTTAGCCTTGACGTCTACATTTCAAATGCATTCACATTTGTGATTTTGAACAAGTTCTTCTGTGGTACAATTAGTAGACTGAACGAGGAGATTAAAGGCTTTGTGAAATCTGGCTTCTTGGTTGTGTCCTTAATATGGTTCTGTGGTTCAATTAGTAGACTGAACGAGGAGATTAAGTTTTTTTTGCTAACCACCATTACATGACAATGTTTTCTATATATAGAGGAAGACAAGCGTTAGGATCACAAGCCAAAGATCCAAATCTGAGTCAGTCAGTGCATTTCTCTGCTTTATTTACCTTTAAGCATATACAAACTTCACCAAAAACTCTAATTTAAGGCACCTTTTCCTATCTACACAGATAATATGTCAGAGATCTAACCAGATTCAGACAAGGCCAGCCATAGTTTGGTTCTTGGCTCATGCTTGGAGGCAGCGCACAGGGGAACAACGAAAATAATTCTTTAACTGTACACTAGACAACATTCAAGGTATTTTCTCTGTATTAACCTCCAAAATGAAACTAACTCACCTCTGAAACTTTATCACTTACCGCCAGCCTCTTCTTACTTCTTTCAGATTTTTTTCGACAAAGAGGAATGTGTAGAGTAAGTGAGCAAATCTTAAATATGCCGAAGAGATTTTCAATGCAACCAACGTGAAGGATGTTGTGGTTTACAATGCAATGGTTGAGGTTGTTAGCCGATCAGTTGAAACTATATTTTGTGTGGTGAATAAGAGAATAAAAGGAAATATTTACAAAACTGATGATTAATAAACATTTTGTATTATTCAGTTCAAATACAGCGAGCTCGAATATATATGGTTCTGTGAAACCAACAAGTTATTAAAATGTTTGATGATTTGTGTGTTTGTGTTCCTGTTTTGTTGGTGCGTTTGTAGAGGTTCCTTTGTCGGTAACTAAGTGAACACAAAGTCACCCTTCAAGAACTTATCCATGGATCTTGAACTCATTCATTGAAAATTGGCATTCATGGCAAGAATACATGATTCCATACTCCAAGCAACGTGTCTGATAATAGAAACACCGTCGACACCCACAATCTGAAATCAATCGTTGAATGCATAAGCATCCTCAGTCCGTGAATAAGTCACTCCTGTTTTTATAATCCCAGAAAAACATGAGATTTTGTTTTGAGTTCTCAGTTTACAGTAACAAATTGTGATGTTTTATTTACCTAAACCGGCTTTTGGAAATCAATAAAAGAGCTAATCTATTCGCAAATGTCTTCATATAAAATATAATTGTTATAAATATATTTATAATCAATGAGATCTTTTTAGTCTACAATAATTTAAATTTTCAAATCATAATGACAAAATCAACATAATGTTTAAACAGAGAATACAATTAATAAATTTGGTTATACTAATATTATTATATTTTAATCAGCCAATAAAGAAGAGTTATTCTGCCACGTTCCTACTGCTTCGTAGATCAAAGAAAACAAATGGGCCTTTCTTTTTTATCCCATTGAAACCCATATCCTGATCCAGAATTGATCTCAACTAAAACTCTATCGTTCATCGCCAAACACTCTTCATCTTCCTCGCTCCTATCTGCGTAACCCATCCGTTGCAGCCTGTTCCGATTCTCCCTAACTTCGGCATCCAACTTTATAACGTCATAAAGTCTCATTAGTCTCATTAGTGACAGAAGAAATCAATAACCGAGGTGATCTTACAATCAACAACCGAAGAGATTTTACCACTATATGAAGAACTTGAGGAGGAAACAGAGGCCAATGAAACTGAAGGTGAGTTTACTGACGACATTGGAAATTATACGGAGGAGCTAGAAAACAATATATTTCAGTTTATAAATACTATTGGGTTAATCTTAATTTTGATATGCATATATATTGTATAATCCATATAATCAAATATTTATATCAACATAAATTAATATAAAAGCTTAAGAAAATTTGGCGATAATATAAATATGATATTTTTCTTAAGAAAATTTGTATATCTTAGTTTTATTTTTCTTACTTATCTTTTTTTGCTATTTTATAGTGTGTTCTATTATAAGTAATATATATTAACCAGTTATGTAATGTTAGAACCAAAACCTTCGTGATACTAATATTAGTGAGTTTTGTTTGTTGTGAAGCTTAAGTTAGAAATTCCTTCTTTATTATTACTAGATGTTCCTATTTTCATATAGTTTGCAAACATGTTGTATTACTTCAGTCATTATTTAAATTTTGTGACCTGGTTATATGTGTGTGTTATGCAGAACAATGGTCACTTGCTAGGAAGGTGATTAGATATTTGATAACTGTAAATTTATGGTCAGTTGTGATAAAGTGTCTGGGATCAGACATGTGCGGTGCGGGAGAGGAATTGTAATTTGTAAATAAGTTGCAGGAATTTCAGAGGGAGAAACACTCATATTTGCTTAACTTATTTGTTAGTTTTTATTAAAATAAGAATTTTTAGAGACTTACAAATCTTATGTTGGAAAAACTATTGCACCTATCATATTAATGATTATATAAGGCACTATTTTAGGTTTCGTCTTTCTTTATTTATGTGAAGTTACATTGGTATACCTTAAATTATCTACATCTTTTATTCGCTTTTACTTGCAGCTGAGATTTAGGTAAAGATTTCGAAAGAGATGACAGATTGGATTTAGATGACAGACTATTGTCCTGAATTAAAGCAGCCAACTGTTTTTTAATCGGTTTAGTGATGAGTTAAAAGCATTTTATAAAGCCATTGATAAAACACTACACTTGCATGGTTAACGTGTTGGATGAAGTATATCTATTGGAGAAAGCCAGAACAATGATAAAGCAGATATATAACAGTGGAAGAAGCCACTATTATATGGAGCTCTTTTCTTTCTACGTGCAGGAAACCTGGTGATGTTGAGATGGCTGAAGGAGTAGTAAAATGTTTGATAAAGCGGATCTAGATGAAACGTGTGCTTATGTGCACATTATCTAATGCACATAAGAACCGGAATTTCCAGTAGTGAGCATGAATGTCGATTAAAAGACATAAATTGTCAATCATTTTTGAAACATCAACAACATTATTTTGATTTTCTTAAGGAAAACATACAAATAGCTATTAGAGAATATTATTATATTTTAATTTTTTATATTTTGTTTTGTTGGATGGAAACAAATGTATTTGACATAATTTCAGGATTCTTTTGATATACATCACTTTAAAATATCAATTGTTCTTCATTTCATTACTGCCTTAACACTTAATAACACATTCATATAAGTTTTCTTATCACCAAATAATAAATAATCAATATTAAAAATTTAAAATATATATTGGTTGATTTTAACGTTAAGAATGTTTAGATTATATGTTAATTTAACCATATGTTCATAAACTCAAATAAATAAGATAAAATAATAATTGAATGTGAACTAATTTTTCATTTATTTTGGTTACCAACTTATATGTATTTTGATATTGAAAAAAATGAGTTTTCATAATTTTAAAATTTTAGTCACCAAATACAATACGAAAATTGCAAATTTATTTGATAATTCATACAGGATATTCAGTCTAAGTATAAAATATGTAGTCAAATACAAACTCTATTATAAACTAAATAAAACTAAAATATAGAGGAAAAATCCGGGCGTAGCCCGGAAAAAATCTCTAGTTAAAATAATTATTAGATAATTGTATTTATTACGTCGTGTCTTATTCTTCTTCACATGTTTATATCTAATTAGGTGAATCCACAAAGACATCAGTTCTTCTCCTTCATTATTCCATCAATTTCACCTCAGATCATTACGCCACAATCACCTTCGTTTGTATAATCAAACCATCACCACTAATCATTTTACTCTTTGCAACTCGTCTTTTTACAAAACAGTTTACTTTACAAGTACACAAATTCTATATATTTATTTTGCAAGCTTAGCAAATTCTATATGGCTGAAAAATATAAAATATCAAAATCACTTTAGAGATGAATTTTAGATAAGACCGGACCAAAAATAAGTAAAATCGTGTTTTTTTCTTCTATTGAATTAGTAGACAAATCAGTTCAGTAAGAAATGCATAATTTTTAGTTTAACCGTTGAATCGACCTTAAACTACTTGCACTGAAAAGCTAAAACATTTCTATATTTTGTATCTGGAAATGAGTTCCATCCATTAGTGCAAAGTATTTTATTCATTGATAAACTTCTGAATTTTGTATTTTAATTGTTTTTTACATCCAAATTAACGTTTTATGTTCTAAGTTGACCGATAATCTAAAAAGACTCAATAAAAAGTTAAAATATTTTTAAAATACATTTTGACTCGACAAAAGATTCAAAACAATGATTAGAATCCAGCAAAAGCATCGTTTATGACGTTCTAGTACCATAAAACAATTTTAAAACTTGATTATATTCATTCTTCAAGTAAGGTATTTATAGAATGATGTTGAACCTAATACTACTAGGAAGATACTAGAATGTGATATAATAGATTAAAACATTGTGTAATCCTTTATCGTACTAAAAGACAGCACTCTGAAAGAAGTGGAAGACTCGAGTACAAACCAGCTCCAAGTTTTAAAGATAACTCTTCTCGTGAAATCTGGTTGGTTTGTGGCAAAGGCAAAGAGGATCGTCCTACGATCTTCCACCATGTGACATTGTCGATCTTCTTTTGTCAAGAATCTTTAATAACATTGAGAGCTAGAAACGAGAAGCTTCTAATATATTAAAATAGAATCCTATTTTTTATCTACTGTTAACAAGTCATACTAGGACCATCTAAAAAATTTACATATTTCATTATTTACATTAATAATAAAACAAATATAAATATAAATTTATTTTTAAATATAACAAATTCTGTTGAAAAAAAATATAATAAAATCTTACCAACCTTCTAAATATTTTTATAAAATAATACTTAATTAATTTCGTAAATACTAATATAACTTTATAATTCAATGTTAATTAAAACTTTATTATAAAATAAAATTCTATACTATTTTATATATATTTTAATTATATTATGTATTATATTAAAATAGAAGTACTATATGAATTGAATATGGGTAAATTTATCTATTTTATTTTTAAAATAGTTTTATTTAAATAAATTATCACTCATCATCAAAATGTGTTAGAATTCGTAAACTATATTATATTTATAGAAAAATAAATTTATAAACATAAATTCATTAACATAGGTTAAACTTTTATATCTACAACTACATATTATTTTATTTTTTATTTTGAAACTCTCAACAATATATTGTTTAAAAAATAATAATGTACAAAAATATAATAGTTTATAACTAACCTTTAGTTCATATACTATTTAAAAATATGTTATTAGAAAACTATGAAACTTTAATTATTCATTCAAAATATTAATGCCAAATCAAATTTTAATTATAAATTTAATATTTATATTTATTATAAACATATTCTGAGAGATTAAAATATTACCGAAATTAAAATTATTTATATAAAATAATGTATTAATTTAGTAACAAAACAATTTCGAAAATCATATAATCTCCCACCTCAAATATAGTTGTGTAATTTTACAAACAATTTTGACAAAATATAAAATTTAAAAATAAAGTATGCAAACTTAAAATGATAATATTTTAAATTTTTCAAAAGGTATAATCATAGATAATAAAGAATAATTTCTTGAAATGTAATACGGAAAAACAAACTATGTTATAAAAATTAAGGTAATCTAATATTTTGAAGTCTTAATTTAATAACAAAAAAAACTTAGTATCATAACATCCAAAAAATATTCAATATCAATAAAATTTACTAAAATAATATGATGGATGCTACCATGTATACAATTTACTAAAATAATAGGTTTATATTCACAATATATAACATTAAAATTAAAATTATATACTTAAAATATTTATAATAAATCAAAAGTATACATTCATAAAATAAAAAATATCCGCACGAATGTGCGGGTCAAAATCTAGTTATAATAATTAAAGCTTTGTAATAGTTAGATATATGTATATAAATATATAATAGTTAATGCGTTGTATATATATATATTATTTATTTTATTTTTTGATAAAGGTTTAATGCTTTGTATATAGTCAGGGCCGGCTTAAGATGAATTAGGGCCCTTGGGCAAAACTTTTTTAATGGTCCTATAATAAGTTATTTTCTTCACGTTAGTAGAAAAATATATTTTCTTTTTTTTTTGATAAACATGTTAAGAAAAATATATTTTCTTTAACCTTTTCAAACGAGCATCAAGCATGCACACATCCCCTTATTTGATATTTCAATTAGAAAAAACTGTAAAACTGTGTTTTAATGCAGCTCAAATCTTAGATCATATATGCTAATGAAATAATTAGGACCCCTAATATTGCGAGATTTGGAGCGGACCCGGGGCGGTCGCACCACCTGTGCTCCCTACTAAGCCGGCACTGTATATAGTTCGATATATGTGTAATAGGGAGATTACACACGTGAAGCTTCAAATAGTTTAATTAGAATATTTAAGCTTTGCTCTATTTTTGGGTAGAGACGTTTACTAAGTATTATGTAGCTAAAATTCGACCAAAGAACCGTAAGAGTTTACCAAGTATTAAGTAGCAATAACAAATCTCCATGTTACAACAAAACGGGGCCGGTTTTACATGAAGAAGATTTTACTCAGCATGTTCTATCCAAGAGTTACCACACCATTTATATTATGTCATATAAACTGTAAGAGACTATACGAAAAGGAAGAGGAGCCTAAAGGCTAAATGAGACTGAAGCAGAGGAGTGATTAGGTAGCAAAATCCTCGTTACAAACTCTTACAATATATACAATAAAAGCTACATTATTAGAGCATTGGTAGTTGGCCTAATAGAGATGACAAAACTTGGAGAGACACTACTTTAGCAAAACTCAAAAATCATTCTGCATACAAACTCTCGCATTACCCCCACTAGGTTTTATATGAGCAGATAAGATTTTAGTCAGAAACGATGGAGGTATCCTGGGCGGCTCAACATATATATATAGACCACCCTAGTGCAAAAAAAAGAAAGAAAAAGAATTAGACCCTTTAAATTTAATTTTTTTTAACTTTACCCTTTAAGATTTTATGAACAATATTTATATTATTCAATAACAAAAATAATAAGTATATAAAAAAACATTTTTGAGCCTTTTTAAATCTATTATATAAGATCTTAATTTTTTATATTTAAAATATGTATATACAAAATCTGAGTCATAATCTCTAAACCAGAATAGATACACCGAAACAGTTACAAATACCAAAAAAATCTGTAGTTTCTGCATTTGTCTATTGATCTAATTCTTTGCATACACTTTCGCTGTTTGATCTAGAACAAGGACATGTACAATAAAATTGATGCTTACAAATAATATACTAATGTTCTCATCAAGAATCATCATCAGGAGAGTCATCAATGGGATGCCAAATTCTATTAAAGAACCACATGGTGTCACCATCCACAGCGCAGCCATCCTGGTTCCTGTGCCAACCATAGTAAGCGTGCGTCCTGTTCTTTATCGAGAATATAGCATGTCCGAAGCTCGCTTCTCTGAAGGCAGAGTACTTAGGCTGAGGCTCAGTCATTCTGCAGAAACCATATCCATTCAAATTTTTCATAGTACTGATGATGAATCTAATGGGAAAAAAAAGTTGCAATGATTAGAAAAGTTTAATTAATAGTTTACATGGTAGCCAATCCTTCAAGATTGCCTCCATCACCAATGGTGATATATACAGGAGCAGATAGATCTTTCACTGGACTGCAAATTCCATTAACCACATTGTACGCAATGTTGGATATGCGTTCCTGGTTTTCACAAATAACTCATGTTTATTAGGAACTATAGTTTAATAGATTTAGCAAAAAAAAAAAAAAAAAAAAAATAGTTTAATAGAGACATGGTGGGCCAAAAAAAGTTATTTGTTGTCTTACTGATCTTTCATAGCCATGGACGTGACCCGCAAAAACAACATCTACTTTGTTCTTGACGAACCACGGCTCATACATCACTCTCATTGTTTCACCTTCCATGTAATGGTAATCGTAGCTGTTGTACCACGGTGAATGCATCAGAACAATCAACCATGGGGTTTCTGTTCTGTTAACCTTTGGGAATTCTTGTTCAAGCCACATGTACTGCGGCGTGTATTTACCTGACCAAGAATAGTTGGGGGTCCACTTAGTCTTGGTTTAAGAAAAAAGGGGTTTAAGAGCTTTAAGCTGCATTTAATTACCGTATGCTGAATATGAAGCCAGCACGATTATGTAAGCTGGACCTCTCTTTATAGAGTACCAGAATGGTTCTGTACTACCTGATGATCGGTGAGGAGTATGGTACCTATGCTTGAATGGCTTAAATGGTTTGGTTTCTCCCTGCAAAACAATCAGTGTCAGTCTAGGTAAACCAAAACTGAGAAGATAAATCCAAGAAGCATTACAATCTGGGGGGCAAAATCAAGTTCATGGTTTCCTACGGTCCAAATCCAGGGCTGATATGCTGTGCTTCTTTCAACAAACCTTCCCCAAGTGTCCCATCTATTATTGTCATGGTTCGGGTATGTGTCAGCGTATGAGAAATCCCCAACAAACAAAATTGTTTGACCTTTCAATGGGTTATTCTCATAATGTGTTAAGGTTATATTAGAGTCAAAACTCTGCCCAAGGTCCCCTGCAACAAAATTTACAACTCAAGTTCAAGTCCATGGGAAGCTATAATACTCCCTCTCTTTTAAAACCATTAATATGTTTTCAGGACACAATTACCAATAAGACCAAACGTGTAAGGAACGTCAGGACCAGGTTTAGGAGGAGTGAGGAACCAGAACTTGCGTTCCGTTTGTCCCACACCTACCATGTAGTAGTACTTGGTGTCATACTGCAAGAAGAGAACCACAAAGTCAGATACACTACGATAGAAAAGATTGTGATAATGATGATGATGGACCTCTAAGTTTCTGATGGTGCAATGATGGATGTGACCAGACGTATAGTTGTAGAACTTGTACGTCTTGGATTTGCCATGGGCTTTTAGCATTTTGCTGCTATGCTCTTTCCAGTAAAGAACCATGTTAGATCCTTTTGCTTTTTGCGTCACCCAAGAAACTATCACTGCCTTTCCTTCAAGGTCTCCTTGTGTAATGTGCACCTTGTTGTGGAAAATCCAAATAAAAAAAACCTTAATTCAGGACCAATCATGGGTAGTCTAATAAAACATTGGCTTTGAGATTTCAAACTTTTATAATGTAATATACATAAACATAGACCTCTAAATTGTTAAAAAATAATTATTAAAATTTTCACTATATAGCGTCCCCATCATCTCATGTCGATCCTGATGTTAATTTAGATCAATTGCTTAACAAAGATGAGAAGAAAAAGCTTGCATATTTATAAACTTTCAATAAGCAAAGGTTAAATCATTCAAGAACATCCAATATATAGCCTTTTCTACACTAAAACAAGTATAAAAAAACAAAAGTGATACCATAACAAAACTCATAAAAGACAGTTGATTATTTAAAAGGAAGAAATGTATACGTACCTGTTGAGGGGCATTGCAACCAGGAGGAACACGAAATACATCACTATCGAGTGGCATATCAGCTGTTGCCTCTAACCTCCTGACAAACCTACTTGTGGTGCCACCATGACAGAACAACAAGAAGCTGTTCAGAACAAAACTAAGAAAAAATCCTTCGAAACGACCCATTTTCATAGTTTTTTTTTTTGTTTTCTTTTTGAGTGGTGAGATTAGCTTCTGTGAAAAGAGCTATTATTATAAAGATGGAGAAGTTTCCTTATGAAGCCTTGTCTGATGGGAAGCATAAAAAGCATCTTCCACCACCCTCCACAAATAACAAATAATAAAGATGCCTTTTATATAGAAATTGCTAATATATCTTTTGTTTTAATTAAAAAATTAATATTAATGAAAATTCTTTTTAAAAAGGACATTTTTAGTTAGAACAGGTTTAACGGGAGATCTAATAGGAGTATTAGCTATTAAAAATAATAATAATAAAAAGACATGTGAGATGGTAAGAAAAGTTCTTAGTGGCGCACCTTTCGGATACGGATTGTACACCTGTTACCAAGCTGAATGAAAATCATTTTATCATTTAAAAACTATTACTTTTTTTTCTCTTAGAAACTTTAAGGGAACTTTGGTTGTATAATCACCAAAAAAATTATAATTCAAAATCTAACTATTTTACTTATAAAGTTAGAGTGCACAGTATATTTTATATATAATTGCTACTTCAAATTTGGTTAGTTCACAAATAAACTCAAACTTTAACAGCTTCTTGCCGTTGAGGCTGCCCTTAGATAGCTTCTTGTCTTCAAAATGTCAGGGCAGGCAAGATATGCATGTGTCTTGAGCAACGGAATATGATAGTGTTATATTTTCTTAATTACGCACTTATAGAACGCTCAGAAGTTTTTATATTACACTTCTTAGTTTGTTGTCATCTGTTTATTTATTTTGTTCATTTTTTTATCGCCATTTATTTTTGTCAATTTGCTTTCCTTGAGTATGTTTAAAAGTTAAAACTTTAGAAATTAAAACATAATGCCATCATTATTAAAAAAAACAGTGTGGCTTAGAGAAACAACATACTAATTATGGCCCACAGTGAGGTGGTCATGTGGAAGATAAGACAAAAAATGTGCTATAATCTTTTTTGGAAGTTTGAGTGTTCACCGGAACAAAGTCACTGTCCGTTTGAAGTTTAACAGACGATCTAATTATCATTGACAAGATTCAGAAAAAAAAAACTCCAAACTCAAATAAGTGTGATAATCAGTCCACTTTCTATAGTAGTAAATTTGTTTTTATGGTTTATTATTAAATTGAGCGGATAAAAAAATATAAAAAAATTATGGGTTAAGTCTTATATCTTTTCTTTTATTAAAAGGTTTCAGCCCACATCTTTTATTTTTCGTGTATGTTGTCATTTTCTTTGTTTCATATAATATATGTTTTAATCTTTAAAGTTTAGGATGCCTAAAAAACATGCATAACTTTTAATTTAACCGTTGAATCGACCTTAAACCAGTTGCATTGAAAAGCTAACACATTTCTATATTTTGTGTCTGGAAATGAGTTCAATCCATTGGTGCAAAGTATTTTATTCATTGATAAACTTATGAATTTTGTATTTTAATTATTTTTTAGATCTAAATTAACGTTTTATGTTCTAAGTTGACCTATAATCTAAAAGACTCAGTAAAAAATTAAAAGATTTTTAAAATACATTTTGACTCGACAAAAGATTCAAAACAATGATTAGAATCACAGTTTATGAAGTTCTAATACCATAAAACAATTTTAAAACTTGATTATATTCATTCTTCAAGTAAGGTTATAGAATGATGTTGAACCTTTTTTTTTTAACACAATGATGTTGAACCTAATACTATTAGGAAGATACTAGAATGTGATATATATAATAGATTACAAGAAAGTGTAATCCTTTATCGTACTAAAAGACAGCACTCTGAAAGAAGTGGAAGACTCGAGTATAAACCAGCTCCAAGTTTTAAAGATAACTCTTCTCGTGAAATCTGGTTGGTTTGTGGCAAAGGCAAAGAGGATCGTCCTACGATCTTGCACCATGTGACATTGTCGATCTTGTTTTGTCAAGATTCTGTAATAACATTGAGAGCTAGAAACGAGAAGCTTTAAAATAATTAAAGCTTTGTAATAGTTAGATATATGTATATAAATATATAATAGTTAATGCTTTGTGTATATGTTTTTTTTATAAAAGGTTTAATGCTTTGTATGTAGTTAGATATAAGTGTAACTAGGAGTTTGTCACTGCTTCGCGCGGGATATTACATTATTTTAGTTTAATATTTGACATTTTAATTTTTATTTGGTATTAAATATATTTTGTGATAATTATTTTAACTATATTTTCTTTTTTATTGTTTTTTTAGTAAAAACACATTCTCACTTCATCTTCATATATTTTTAATTGAATTAACATTATGTTCACTAATTTTATTATTTATTAAGAAATTATAATTTTTTAACATTAAAAAATATTTTCATGATTATACCTATTGTAGATTTTTTTAAAAATGTTTGTAGATTTTTTTATAACTATTGTAGATTTTTTTAAAATGTTTGTTATATTTTTACTATAATAGTAAGTACGATGGAGTTTCTTAAACATTAAATTTTGGTGTAAGCATGTTCGTTGGACGTTCGAAGATTGGAAGATAAAGTCCGGTAATGATATGTATGTATTTACAAAATCTGTCAGCAGTTGTGGACTATTTTTTGTTAGATTATGATTAACCTCGGTTTCTTATTTGGAATTTTTAACTCATGATTTGATACTTTTTTTTACATTTTTCGGTTAAAAAATGTCTCTTATATCTCTTATTTAAAAGACGGTTCTTAACTTTTATTAGTTAAAAGCTAAAAATCGTCTCTTATCCGAAGCTAAGAACTCCAGTTAAAAAATCGGGGTTAATTATGACCTTAAGGTTTTCTTATTTGGGTTTCTGAATCATGCATGGACCTTTTGCGATGAAAATTAGGATACTGATTGTTTATTTTTGTTCCCTTCTTGTGTTTGTAGTAATAATTCGTTAGTTAAGCCATCTTTTTGTCTTTTTTTTAGTTAACTTGAAAGGTTTTGTATGTCACCGTTAATTATTTGGCATTAAGCTTATCTTCAAGCATATATATGTACGTTTAAGTTAATTTTATCGTCTACAATTTTTGTTGTTTATAGTGTATTGAATTCTAGCTATAATACTTATCTAAATAATATTATTTCTGTTTAAAGTTTGAGTACTTTAGTTGTGCTATATCATTTTTCTATTATTTGAGGAATATTTTAATTATACAATCTTTAATTTGTATTTTATTTACAGCCATACCATTGATGAACAGTACCACATGCATCCTCGCATCAAATTTGAGTTTATCCTTTCTCTTATAGAAAAATTACATAAAATGCCACTCAAACATTAATATGCTGACCAACATTTCTGGTTTTGGTAAACCATCTTCGACGTACGCTCGAATTCGAAAAGCTCCAAATGCAAAGATAGCCAAAAGCTAGTTCCATATACCTGAAAAAGACAAACCCACTGAGGTCATTCACATATCCGTAGTGCGTAGAACCCATGGATAGCATGGTCCACAAGATATGTAACCTACTAACCTCCATAAACTTGAAGAACAAAAACAGGAATTGTCTATCAAATTTAAATTCCATGTGATATATAATGGAGATGAAAACCATATTTGATATAGAGTATAGAACAAAACTCAAGATCAAAACGATATTTGTTTGTAATTGATAAACTTTATGAAAACCATATTATGTTGCTTGATATTATAGAATTTTTTTATAAAATGGCGTACCATATTTTAAATATCAGCTATTCATCTCTCATATGGTTTTGTTTCAATATCTTCTCCAAATATTTCTTAAAATAAGTTCTAAGAAAAACGTTTAGTAGAGCATAGAACAAGTCAAGATCCAAACGAATCATACGATAATATATAAATATAGTATTATATATATATATAGTATTTTACATGAAATGAAGTACCATATTTTAAATATCATATTTTTCGTCTGTCATAGACCTCTTGAATTTAATGTTATGAACCCCAATTTTAAATATGCTCTAACCGATTTCAATTGGTACATGGGTTGGCGTTGATATAGCCATATTCATTTAGCCATATTTTAGGTAGCGAGTTTTTAATTAAAAAACGTGATTAAGCATAGATACCATATAAAAGATTTCATAGATCTTTCTAAAAAGAAATCTGTAATAAATTTCAAAAAATCCCTTAACCTGAAAGTCAATATTTTTTAAGTAAGGAATAAACTGCCGCAAAAATTCCCTATATATAAATCCTCGAGCATTATAACATGTTTTGTAGCCACGTGTCATCACGAGAATGATTTTTAGAATTGTTATAAATTAAGTTGGTCAAATATTACCCGAAATGGTGAAATAAGTAATTAATAATGTACAAAACAATATTAATCGGATATCAATTCGCGTTCGGATATAACCCATTCGGATTCAAATATTACCCGAAATGGTGAAATAAGTAATTTGTTTTGTTGTTCTGATTAGATGATTTTTAGACTGAGCTGGTGAATATATACAAGAAAAACATTTATATTTCGAGTCTGCACTTATATTATATAACAGCTTGATATATTAGATTTGAACACTAACATGTTCATATTGTTTGCCAGTAATTTTTTTTCAAAATTTTGATTCTTAAATATGTATATAGAGTGAAACTAACTTTTACAGATGTCCATTTTTTTAATTGACACTTATGTAATTCACTGAATTCATAAAAAAATTTAAGAAAAAGAAACTTAACTCATATCAACGAAACAAAGACAAGAACGGAATCACAATTCTATAGAAGTAGAAAATGAAATCACTTATGGAGAGTTAATAGTAAACAAATATAGAGCAAAAAACCTAATCTCCTTTCGTCATTATGACATTATACAATCGATGTTGCCTATTTGGTTTTAGTGATTTGTGTCAGCCATAAAACTTAATTTTCTTTTATATATATGAAGTCTTAAAAATAATTAAATTGAGATGTAATACGTCAACTCTTCAACAACGATGATATATTTAAGGGACCAACATTTGTATTCATCATTTTATAATCGATAAAGATTGTAGTGTTGCAAAATGTTAAAATCATTTCATAAACAAACATTATTATAAGAACTCACAGGAAGGAATGGAAGGTCGATCTTATAAGCGAAGTCATAGACGCGGAGGACGTTCCCAAGATTATCTCTCTCCAAATTAGCAAGACAAACCGGAGTGATGGATATAGCTGGAATCATACAAGCTCAGGATGCTATACTATGAAATCGGATTATGCTATTGCAGTGGAGCAGAGGAGGAACAGGCAGGATGCTGAAATGCTCTTGGAACCGAGCTGCAATAGCTTTAAGAAGAAAGTTTGGAAGCTAAAAGCCCCGAGAAAAATGAAACACTACCTATGGCAAGCACTGTCAGGCTACGTGGCCTCTGCAAGCAAGTTAAAGGAGCGACATTGTGGCGCAGATACAGTCTGTCAACGGTGTGGAGCAGAGAATGAAACCATTAATCATTTACTTTTTGAATGCCCACCAGAAATCCAATGTTGGGCTCTGTCGACAGTTCCTTCATCTCCGGGGTTTTTCCCGTGTTCATCTGTATACGTTAATTTTGATACTTTGCTGCGACTGGGAGGAAGTTTAAATACTGAAGGCATGGATACACCGATCTTTCCATGGATCATTTGGTATTTGTTGAAAGCCCGGAATGATAAATGCTTCAGTAATAAGGACACATCACCGATGGATACTCTGCAACTAGCAAGGCATGAAGCGGAGGCTTGGAAGCTAGCTCAAATTATGCCAGAAATGGTCGGAGCAAATGAGATCCACGAGGAGACACAACAAGCGCATGGGACTTTTGCAGCGACTGGAAGATGGAGATGTCAGGTCGATGCGTCATGGACTGAGCAGGACACCGAGACTGGATTGGGATTTACACTTTTGGAAGAGAACAGAGATAGTAGTGGGACAGCGCAAGGTTAGACGCTCGAACTCACCACTACATGCGGAGGCAGAGTGCCTCGTCTGGGCTATGGAAGAGCTAAGTGGCCGCGGTTTCAAACATGTGAATTTTGAATCCGACTGTCAACAATTGGTGCAAATCGTTACATCCCCAAAAGCCTGGCCAGCACTCGCACCGGAACTCGATGATATTCAATTACTTCGATCATCTTTTTCTCTATTTTCTTTATGCTTCATTTCAAGATCTCTGAACTTCCGTGCGGATTCTCTTGCAAAAGAGGCCCGATCACGAGACTCACCTTTTCTACTTGTAGATGTTAAGGTCCCTCAACAACTAGCTCTCGAAGCTAGAGTGTTAGGATCTATTTGATCTTTGAATGAAGCTTTTGATGACAAAAAAAAATATATAGAGCAAAAAACCTAATCTCCTTTCGTCATTATGATATTATACAATCGATGTTGCCTATTTGGTTTTAGTGATTTGTGTCAGCCACAAAACTTAATTTTCTTTTATATATATGAAGTCTTAAAAATAATTAAATTGAGATGTAATACGTCAACTCTTCAACAACGATGATATATTTAAGAGACCAACATTTGTATTCATCATTTTATAATCGATAAAGATTGTAGTGTTGCAAAATGTTAAAATCATTTCATAAACAAACATTATTATAAGAACTTACAGATTATCATCTAGTTGTTATTATTTTAAACTTATAGTCTTATACGATATGCTTAGTCTATGGTCAAATTTTGTATTGAATATCATTTCCCAGAATTAGGAACAATAATATAATACTTACCAAATTTGCTTAACATTAGTAACGTGAATTTTGGGAAAACTAGCAATGATACATATACATAATATTCATTTCTACTCAATTATTGTGGCCTAAAGTCTACTTTTGATGACTATATCTTATATATTAAAACAGAAGTCACAACCTTGATTCATGTGTGATTTTTTTAAAAATGGACCTAATGGACCTATTCATAAAAATTCAACCTATATTTTAATTCAGACTAATAATAAATATAATTTTAAAAATATTTTAATCATAGTATCTTTTGATATCTTTTCATTTTAAATATAAAGATATTTATTTTAAAATTCTAACAAATCTGTTTAAAAAGATTTTTACAAGATCTTCATTTTTGAAATTATATTTAAATATTTTCGCTAATTTTGAAATTAGTTTAAAATATTATTATACATTAATATATTCAGTTATATAAAATGAAAAATAAAAAAATCTATAATATTTTAGTTATTATATAATCATAATCAATCATATTAAATTAAAATTATTATATTGATCTAAATATAATAAAATTGTATTAAATTTATATATTTATATATTTTATTTTCGTAATTATAAAATATATATGTTCAAAAATAAAATCTAATATGTTGGTAAGATGGGTTAACATTATCAAACTATATAATAAATGTATAAAAATTAACATGTATTTCTTTAAAGTTAATAATATAAAATCTTTGTAACTACTTTAATCATATTATATTTTCATTTTAAATATAATATATATATTTATATATTATATTTTAAAAATTCTAATAATTCTGTGTAATATTTAAACAATAACTTAATGTATTTTAAGTTATTGTTTAGAAATGAAAATAAATAAATTATATCCTATTTTATCTACTTTTATAGTCATGATCATGTTAAAATATAATTATTATACTAAAATAAATATGATAAAATTATATTCAATTGATAAATTTATAAATTTTATTTTCATAAATATAAACTATTTATTTAAAATATAATATGATGATATAACGACTTAAAATTAACAAACTATATAATACATGTCTAAAAATTAACATATCTTACACTTTTATATATACAACTAGGGTCGGCCCGCCCTGCGGGCGGGAAGTTATAATAAAAGTTATTTTGTATTAATTTATGAAGTATTTAAAAGTTATTATAGATTTAAAATATTATAAACAAACAAATAATGAAAGAATTATGAGATCATAATATTAGCATTATAGTAAATGCTATAGTATTTATATTTATTTTATAATACCATTATATTTTTAATAGCATTATATTTTTAATATTTATTTTAGTTTCAGATGTTTAGTTTTATAATATATACTATCATTATTTATTATTATATAAATGTGCACATTACAATACATCTTTTATATATATATATATATATATATATATATATGTTGAAGAAAATGACATAAAAGAATTATTATAAGAAGAGTTATTTTTTTATGTGACGAACATAAATCTGCTAATATGTTTTATCCTATAAAATAGTTACCCTCATATTTTGTGAGATTAATTGTAGTTTTTCTGTTTTGGGATGGCAACGATAGTTTGTATGTTTTTAAAATAAATCTTGTTATATAACTTTAATGGTTATCTTGATAGAAACAACCAAATATAAATATGAGTAAGTTTGGAGATGAGTTTGTTTGATGTTTTATGTAGTATTGATTTAAGAGGGATGCTACATCAGGCGTAGGATATTGGTTTATATTGTGTTACAATAATTTGAGCACCGGGGATGCGCGTGATTTATATTTTTTTGTGTATGTGTCAATAATTTATTGTACACACTATCGTATTGTTTCATTTTTGTGGTTTGTGTCACAAGTTATATTCGATTAATATCGCCAAGTGTTTGCCCATAATTTATAATACTTCCACTAATTTAAGTTGTTTTGATAATTCATAGATTCTCCCTAGCCAACTGGTACGGGGTTGCTAGCTATATTGGCTAAATATTGGCCCATAATGTCTTGTTATATTATATTTATTTAATTATTATAACGTTTGATTTTATTTATTTATGTAATATATTCTGTTTGTATATACAGAGAAACAGAGATTCAGTATGAGAATTGATAAGTTTGTAATATTTCAGTTTTGACTGAGATTTTTATAGAGGAATTAACCAAATAAATGAGTTAACTAATGGTGAAGTGTGAGATAAGGCTGGTGGACACAGCTCCCTGCCAGAGCTTTGAGGTTGTGAGCTTTATAAGTTCTCTTCTTAAAATCTTGCCAGAGGGATTCTTGGGGATCGAAGACAAAACCGTGACTGACCTTACATATCCTCTTGTATGGAGATACCTACGTAATCCAAACAAAACTCAGAATAAATATAAGGAACCACGGCTGGATTAGTTACAAAACATGGTCTGCATGGTTGAAAACACCTGCTTTGCGACTAAGATCATGATTTCACTTTCGGATAAGTTGATTCCAGTTGTTCTGATGATATATGCCATTGGATATTGCCCAGCTTTCTTGTCAGGATACTTCAAAAACAATAAGATAGAAAAGTAAGAGCTAAAGCCTCAAAAAAGGTCATTAAAGAGAAGAATTTAGTGATGGGTCATGTTTAAAAGTAAGTTCTCACGGTATTACTGCTGCATCAGCAATCTCTGGATGAGCTAGCAACACTGCTTCTAACCAAATTTATAAGTTTTAAAACATTAAGAAGATCAAACACAAGTTGATTATATGTAATTTTTTTTGTTTCTTACCTGATATCCGTTGCATTTGATTAGCTCCTTTAATCTACCAACAGCAAAGACAAAACCCTCACTGTTAATGTAACACACATCTCCGGTCTTCAACCATCCTTCTGAATCAATAGTAGAAGCAGTAGCTTTCTACGTTTTTGAAATAACCTTTAAAAGCAACTCAACACAGTTTCATACCAACACCAAACACAAAAGAATTGCGTGTTAAAGAAGAAGCAAACACCTTTCATCACAGTAGGACTCCGGAACCTGAGTTCGCCAGTTTGATCAAACCCCAAGACACGACCGTATCCTGATCCACAATCTTAGC
Source organism: Brassica napus (assembly GCF_020379485.1). Taxonomy (NCBI): domain Eukaryota; kingdom Viridiplantae; phylum Streptophyta; class Magnoliopsida; order Brassicales; family Brassicaceae; genus Brassica; species Brassica napus. The sequence goes on along the minus strand of NC_063436.1, from coordinate 21,236,788 downwards.
CTCCACATTTGGAGAAAGCAAACCAGATGATATGTACCTCTCAGTCTCCTCTTCAGTAAACATAGAAACAACGATAGCCATAGCCTTGTAAAACTTTTAAATTATTGTCTCTCAACGAAAAGTTTTAATTGATTTCACTCATAGAACATTACTGTATTTCTCATAAAAACGGATCGAATCACTGAACCGTATCAACAGCGGAGAGTCTAAAAGTCTAAATTCTGATTACACCTAATTTTAAGCCTTGATCTTCATCGTTTTGAGTTCATCACCCTGCCTAACATTCCTAGCCTCCCAGAAACGAAGCAACATCACCTCAATCGTGTAGGAACATCAGCCGGGCTTCAAATCGGAAAAGAAAACTTGAGAGCTAGCCATTTTCCAGAAAATAAAGGGATATCTATGTTTGAATAGGTCGTCAGGATAATTTCGAGAGAACATGGATCTAACCTTTTTATACTGAGATTTCTCCACCGCCTTGCAAGAGCGAAACATACAATAAATGGAGATCGTGGATGATGAAATCAAGGACGACTTTAAGAAGATGAATGCGTAACCGGTGAAAATCAAGCTCTGAGGAAGAAGATGAATCGAAACAGTTGGAGCTTCGTGGCCATGGTGGAGAAGAACAGGAAACAGAAAACGATACGTTTCAAGTTGTCTTAACCTATTTTCAAGTTGGGCTTTTTCAAAACTGCATTCTAAAATCCGTGTTAACACAAAGTCCATGAGGAATAAATGAAACGGTGAGTTTCACAACCCTTGGACACGTGGCAGCCTGTCAAGGAGTGAGTTTCCACGTGGACACCCAGGAGTGAACCAAACATCTTTATATATATATAGATAATAAATTATCTAAAATAAATAAGCATAAAAATATTGGTAAAAAAAAATCCAGTTTTGAAATACGGGTCTGAATTTAGCATAAATTAAATACAAAATATTTTTTAAATATATTTTCTCATGAATCCCCTATATTAATTTGGTTAATAACTAAATTCAAATACAATAAAATAAATATATAATAAGAAGTAGCAAATACATAAGGTTTAAACAATTAATTAATTATAACATGTAAATTATAAAAATATTGTATTTGAAATAGTTATATAAATATTTAAGTATATGATTAACATTAAAAATATATACCACTTATGTTCTAAAACAATAATTTATGTATAGAAAAGTAAAAACAAACACCCGTGCGGTTGCACGGATCAAAATCTAGTATATCCTTAATTCTCGAGTATCACTCCCAGCCTAATTCAAAACTATCCTAGACCAAGCGAAAATGAGTTCTATGAATTTCGTTCTCTAAGTTGAAGCCTTACAAATAATGTGGGATCTAAAGGTGAAAATCACTTGAATTTGGAAGTATTACTTGCTGCTGGTGGAAAGACCATTGAAATGGTCTTTCGTAGATGCAAAGGTAACATACCGTATAGCTTTTGCACAAATTGTTTTATATTACATTAGAGTTTGTACTGGATTTTATATATATAATTTCAAATATATAAACAGGTGGTTTCAAATATATGAGGAGCTTTGAAGGACGTTCTCAAATTTTGTTTGAACCTGAACGTCCAGAGATAAGCTTTAAAAAAGAAGTAAGCATATATGAACATTTTCATGCTTCTGGATTAACTTACTATTATGTTTACTTACATAAACTAATCTGTTAGGAAGACTAAATTATTTTTCATGATTTCAAGCAGTGCCTTTTGATGGGATGCATGATATTTCGAATTTGATTTATGTTTTTATTTTCTGAATAATTGAGCATTTTCAGTGTATCGTTGATGTTAACCTTCTGCAAGTTTATTGATGTGTCTACCGTTACATTATCTTGGCAGGAATAAACTATATTAATGTGTTATTTTTAGTTGAGTATGATTCATGGTTAAAGAAGAAGCAAGAATAAAGAAATAACCTAACCAATCGATTATTCCATCAATTTACAGCAGGACATATAAATGCAGAAGACAAATCCTGCAATTGTTGATAGATATGTGCTTGAAAGGCATATTCCTTGGTTCGTCAGTCCTTGGATCCTCGGTGATAATGTACTGGTCGGCTTTTGAAGTCATTGTAGCTTGAGATTTTTAGAAATTGTTCCCGGAGTTGGAGTGAAAAGGATTTGAACCTTAGAAAACAGAGATGGTATATGAAACTTCATATTAAATTTGGAAGGGGAGGATTTTGGGAATGTTTTCATCGTTTAGGTAGAATTTTAGGTGAAGAATTTGTTTTGGGCTGTTACTAACCTGGCCAAATTGTTCTACAATTTGTTTATCATCCCACGAAGCCCATTCAATGTTTGTGAAAGGCCTGCTCATATATGTACTCATTTACATGTCTATGGACCATAAAATAAAACATGTAATAGTTTATAGTTTATAACTTTATATGTAAATTGCTTTTAATATGGTTATAGTTTTATGATTAGTTATTTTAACTCATAATTTTTTTTATTAAAATATGTAAAGTTTAATATAGAATCTTATTTAATCATTTTGGATTTAACTTTTTTTTAGTAGACTAATTTATTAGTTATCATGGTTTTTACTTATTTGGTGATAGCATATCCCATAAGATGATTTTCTGTCTTCTTATGTTAAACTCTTATATGCGTTAGCTTTTTTGAGTGGAGAATCAAACACATTTACGTATTACTATAACTAGGGGTATATCCTCCGCGTAAGCACGGAACTGGTATGTTGTTGATGCATTGTGTAGTTTTGTATGCGGAATTTTGTCGTTTGTTATTTTTCTTCTAAATTTTGTTTTTTCTGTGTTGTCTACAATGACAAATATGTGTTGTTGTAGCTTAAAAATGTTATGGGAAGTGGAGTCAAGTGTTTTGGTTAGTATAGTCGTAGAGATTTATAATAGAAGTAAAAATTTCTTGTATTGTATTGTTGATGAAGGAAAAACCATATATGTTTGGTTTTAGTGGATAAAGTAGAAGCGTAGTTATGATAGTTGTTATTGAAGTTCTAGATTGATGTATATGTTAATATATCCACGCTTTTATATTATTAGGAAACATAGATCAATAATTTAAGTATAGGTATTTTTTTGGGCGAGTATTGTATACGTTTCAATTAATACCGAATTTAAATTGAGTTCGTGTAGTTGGATTTCAGTTGGTAAAACTTATGTTAGTTAGTGCTAGCCTGTTTGACAAAAAAAGAAAGTTAGTGCTAGTCTGTGTCAAAAAATTTATGAGGTTTTCTTGTTATTTTTTTCTCTGACTATTTTCTGTGTTGAATTTCAAAATTTTATCCGTCCAGCCTTCGGCCTGACTGAATGTATGCATAGAAGAGAGTGAACACAAAGGCATCGTGTAGCTCAATTTTGCATGTTTACCTGTAATATGGTTCACTATATGAATGACCTTTTGTGCATTTTGTTATCGACTATACTAAATATTACGTCAACACTTTTTTTATAATATTAAATTTAGCAAATGTTCTCCTATGAGTAGTTACTTTGCCGTAAATGGCAAAACAAAAAACAAAAACTGGAAATAGAAAAAAAATTGCTAAGTCTGTAAAATAGGAAAAGATTGCTAAGTGGCCGCAAACACCCCCGTGATCATAATGATTAAAACAATGGCTTATCTTATATATCTTTGAGTATCAAAAGTCTTGACTGCCAGATTTGTCTAGCTTCCTGCTGCATCCAGTGCAAGAGAAAAAAGACCAGCCATTTTGTTGCAGGACCTCAACAACCCGAGCCTTGCAAATGAAATCCGCTTCCTGTGTCTTCATCAAGACAGTAGACTAACTATTTAATAATTTATTATCTCAAACTAAAACACATTTTAAACATAGTTCGAACCATGAATGTTACCTGCTCATCAGAATTGGAAATGAATTTGTTTAGATCTCTTATTGAGACAAGTTCCTTCTTTTTATCCCATCCTTGGTATCGATACAGGGGAAAGCTTCTCAAACTGGACTTCCTAACCTGGAAGCAAATGGTATCATCAGATAAGTTAGTGTACGATTTCATTTTGGTCAACAGCGAGACCTAATGAGTTGTTACCTGGCTGTGAACTCTGCAATGGCTGGGAGGTTAGTGTCAAAATAAAACTTCGCTGCTGGGGTGGAGTTGATGTACAGGTTACCTGCGGAATAAAGAGTGTTTGGTAGATTATGGGTTGTACGCAATATTAATTACGAAAATATATGAATTGACAAAACCTTCCTCAATATGGTATACAAGTTTACCGATATAACAAACCTCCAAATATTTTGGGATTGACGGTAGTGACCACTGACCACCATGACAGACTGGGTTCTATCACCTGATTGATGAGACCCTTAAACATTTCTGCAGCATCATCCCATAAACACAGGTACACAACCACCGTCCTGTCATGTGAATTGTAATAACTTATTACGTTAAGGATTCCATAAGTAATAGAGTTGAAAAATAACGGCTTTGTACACTTACGGTTCAATAATGAAACGGACCACAACTCGGGGCATAGCTTCAGCGTCCTTAAGGTCAGAACCTTGGACTGAACATGAATTTGCCCAACAACATCTGCCATGTGATGAAAGGCTTAAGATTTCAGCACCAAATCATATACAATAATTTGAACAATAAATTACCAATGTATGGGGAACAAACCAGGGAGTTCTAAGTCAATGTTTCTTAGAGCTTGGAGCTGGTCAAACCTCCGTAGTATGAATGTTTGGAGGTTGATGACGGGAGCATTGTCGATGACTTCATCAATGGTTGTTTGGGGGATGAACCGGATCACCAGTAATCTCGTACATATTTGTGCATCTTGAAACTTCAAAATTTCAGCCGTGTCTGATGCAGGACATAACCATCAGTCTTTAACCACACCCACACACTAAGGACAAATGCGAGAGAGTGCATCAAGTAAAGTTCTACACATCAAATAGCAGTTGAGAGAAGGAAAGAGAATACAATATCTCACGTTCCAACAACATTAGTGATTCTTTCGATTGTCCGTTATCGAATCTGTGAAGCTTCCAAGTACATATCAAGTTATGTCCGAGTCCTGAAAAACAGTACACAAAAAGGCTGAGACTAATGCCATCAACTGGAAAAAATATTTCAAGTTCAGTAACAGAAAAAAAAGAAAAATAAGAAAACAAAGTTACCAGTATAAAAGCGAGTACGGTTCTCTCGGAAGAGCAGAGATATAATTAAATCATCCAGAATCTTTCTGAAGACACGCTTCACTTATAAGATAAGTAGCTAACAAAGGCCAATCCGGAACATCATCACGTTTCATCACTTCACCAGCCTCACCATTGGTCCACAAATAAACCCATGAAAGGAATCTTAAGCTCATGACTTCATTGAAAGTTTATTTAAAAGTTCAACGCTTCTGAGCTTACGGAATCAACACTGATGACAAGATAAGCTTCTCTCCTTTTCTTAGGTTCTGAGAAGCGTAGACGGCAATATTGAATGGAGAAGAAAGATAATAGTGAAGCCTAATCGACTCAAGCATAAAACGCAGATTTCAACTTAATTATTATGCAACCAAATCAACATTAACATATACTTGTCAAGGATTCAAAAGCAATCTCAGCCTAACTCTGCCTTCAGAGAAGCGAGCTTCGGACATGCTATATTCTCGATAAAGAACAGAACACACGCGTACTATGGTTGGCACATGAACCAGGATGCTTGCGCTGTGGATGGTGACACCATGTGGTTCTTTAATAGATTCTGGTATCCCATTGATGACTCTCCAGATGATGATTCTTGAGAACATTAGTATCTTATATTTGTATGCATCAATTTTATTGTACATGTTTTATTTTTTTAGTTTTTAAATCAAACAGCGAAAGTGTATGTAAAGAATTAGATCAATAGACAAATGCAGAAACTACAGATTTTTTTTGTATTTGTAATTGTTTGGGTGTATCTGTTCTGGCTTAGAGATTATGACTCAGTTTCAATTCTACCTATCAACTTGTTTACAGTTGATTTAATTCAAGCATACATGTTATTATCTATATATCAGCCTATTAGCAGTATCCAACGGAGTGTCTCTATTTTTTTCTTGCTATGCAAGGGAACATTGGTTCTTTGTAGGCATTATTTCATTGTATTGCAAGTTGCAACCATGCTTCAAATTATTTTGACATAGTAATGTTTAGCTAAACTCAAATGCAGAAATAATTGAAGAAACTGATATACATTTACCAAATTTTGCAATGTTATTGTAACACACAGATGTAAATTACTTAAAGAGTTAACATGTTATCTATAACACACGATTCTTGGGCTTTTTACCTCTCTTAGGATAAGGAAATCTTAGAAAATGGATCGTGTCCTAGGATCAGATCTATGTTCAGGGTTTAGTTCTGAAAAGTTTAGTGATACTCTGTAATTGAGATGGCATACAAACGGCTTGTTCTAATCTCCTGACATATCATTATGCCTCCATCACAAAGCGTCATTACAATTCTAATAACATGATGTGCTTCTTTAAGCAAATCCTCCAAATGTTTGGCTTTAGCTTACTCGGTAGCCAATCCTTCAAGATTTACCTCCGTCACCGATAGTGATGTACACCGGAGTAGACCAACATTTTGATGTTATTTTACTACACTTTTTAAAATGTCTAAACTATCCATCAGTAGAACTAATGTGAACGGGTACAATTGATAACCAATATAAATTAGTATAGACAGTCCAAACATCCGTAGAAGTTAATAGATCGACCAAAAAAATTAAACACACGTATAAAATATTAAAAACCCATAGATAGAAATTTATGAACTCAGCCCATTATCTACAACCAGATTAAAACACCCGCAAACTAAGAACACATTTTGAGAAGCCTAATACTGATATCCGATTAGATGGGTCATGACTAAACTTATAGTTCAACTTTTTTTTTTTTTTAGTTCAACTTCATTTAGCTAACGAGGACCCCAGATACTAGATTAGTGTCAACGAAAATGAGTGTTTATGTATTAGTTTTCTTATTAAAAGGTACCTCAGAATCTCATGTTTAACGTCAAAGCTTAGAACATAACAATTCTCTAATTTCCTAGCCAAAACTCCCTTTTAATTTCTTACTATATTCTCTCGCTCCTTCCCTCTATCGTCTACATTATTTGTTCTTATCATTATTGTAAAGCAGTGTTGGTTGGTCGTATATGAGTGTCATGTGTCACTCTTCCCTATCCCTGAGGCTGACTCTGACCAAGTCCCTCTCTCTCATTCTGCTATCTCTGGCCCAATTCAGACATCTTTACCTTTCCTTTAGCCACCCATCAATTCAAGTTTTTCACTTTTTTTTTTTGTCAGCTACCCATCCAGACCAGATCAAGTAGAAGACAAACGAGCCAATTTTTCGATGAGCATTTCCATCTGTCCGGATAAAAATTGTAGTCTCTGATCCTTGCTTTTTTTACTAATGTGTCTGCCCAACTGTTTCTACTCCGAAGAATATAAGATAGACTCACATCCTCGAAGTTTTTCAGTAATCTCTGGAACATATTGATCTCTGTCGCGAATGATGGTCAATCCATCGGGTTTATAGTCATGTCCACTAAGTCCAAGCAATCCGTCTCGAACCGTATCGAAGTTATCCTTCTGTTTCTCATACATAAGGGCATCTGCATTAGTGAAACTTAGAAGGGGTTCACCAATTTAATTTTTTATTATTACTTTCTTTTTTCGTTTGATTTATTAAAAAAAAAAAAACCCAAACCAATCGTGGGCTGCCACGCTTCGTGGACCCACGAAATAGTTGTGAACCTGTCTCTTACGCATGAACCTGCAAGACCCTGAGTTCACCTTTTTTGTTTTAGAAAGCGTGTGAACCTAGATTTAAAACCCTCAATGCGGATGGCCTAAGGATGCCCAAAGTAGATTTTCCATTTCAGGATGCAAAGCTGAGAAATTCTATTGCAATCCCGTAATCCGAAATATTTCAAGTCCATTTAATCTTTAAGACTACATCCTAAACCACCGACGTTGCATTATTGATCTATGATGCATCAATTTGACAAATAGAAATTTGGAGAATTCAAGGGGCACTGTCTCAACAACTTTTTCACTTATCCACCCCAAACTATATGTGCAGTTTTTTATCGTTTTTAATTTCAAATGTATATATTTTTTCGTTTCAAATATTTCGTTTAAAATCTTTAATTGTGTATCCATTCTGACATTATAAATTCAAGATATTTAATCATTTTGTACTGTCTTGAGTTCGACTTTTACTCAATTTTTTTTTGCAGCTACTTAAACATTAAAGCTATAAACAGCTCCACCATGTTAAGACAGGACCTACACTCAGGAGGTGGAAAGTAAAAGTTGTACATAAACATTTTGGACAGAAATGATATTAACCCGTAAATATCTTGGAACTTAACACAAGAAGACAAAGCTGAGTGGGGGAAAATAGCACTTATTCACTGTTTATGAGAAAAAAATAAGGAAAGGTGTTTTCATTGTTTTCGTTACTTACAAAAATAGTTCTATGCAAAGGCAACTAATTAGTAGCATGTGGACCATCATCACAAGATAATATTTGAAAAAGAACAAAAAATGTTGAGAAATTTACTTTAAAGACAAAGAAGAAGAAACTGTAAAAGCTTACCAATTGAAAAAGTTATGAGCATCCGTGTGTAAACTTTGACACGTCTAATCATATTATTCCCACCTAATAAGTACCTTGTACAACAAGGGGGCAGTTGCCACCACATAAATATTAAAACACAAGCCTAAATGCATATGATTAGTGAAGATTTACTAGCTTACTTGGTTAAAATGAATTATTTGCCCCCACTCAACCAAGGTTCAACTCTCTTTATGCTCCATTTTTTTAATGTTTTTCAGTTTTTGACTTAAAATTATTTTCTGCCCCCATTAAAATTATTTTCTAGATCTGCCAATCTTATAAAAAATAAATACTCTACACAAAATATCTGTATAGCATCATCTCATCAGTATATTATTGATATTTTAATATAGTTAAATTATATAATTAAATTTGAAGTTCAAAAATGTAGCCACTATTAAGATATTGTATGATTAGAGTTTCTGGGGAGTTTTTGACAAATCTTGAAATGGAAGATGTTTCAGTTTCTCTTTCTTTTTCTATTTTTATTATTTTTGGTGAAATGCTCACTAAAAATATCAATAGAGGTGCTGTTAAAGTGCAAATCGGACTTATACTTTTTTTAAGCTGTATTGTTCCAAAATTAGATATGAAAACCTCCATTAATTTTTGGCTTTTCTCCAAATCTGTACTGATGAACATATCATCTAAAAGGAATTAGGAATATCATTATTTTTAACTTTTTAGTAACCAATCAGGAATATTTTGTATTTTCAACATATAGTAAATTAATAGAAAGAAGAACATGATTGTCTGGTTGCTATTGCTCCAATCAATTTATTTTATTTTATTTTTTTTTGAAAATACTCCAATCAATTTATGCAACAAACAAAACAAAATGAGGGGTTTTCAGATCTTACCTCTCTCTCCTAACACATATTTGTAGTTTAAAACATTTTGATATCTTTTTTCATCTTCACCAAATAATAAACTAAGAAGAAGAAGAAGCAAGTTCAAGCACCAACCGGCTTTAAAGCATCTATTATCTCCTTACCTGAAAAGGAAAGTTAAAAAACTTTTTATTTTTCATTTACTTTGTTCTTTGTCCAAGAGTTTAGTGTTGATTGTGTTTGAATCTTGCAACAGATCAAATCCTGTTTCAGAAGAAGAAGAAGAAGAGATATGGCAACTTATTACAAAAGTAGTGGCTCAAGTGGCATTTATTCTGAGTTTGTCCCTGGCAACGCAATGATCTACACGAATCCTGCAGTTTCTTACTTTCCTGGAGAAGCTAACAATGTCTCAGCTTCAAAAGAGATTCAAGTACTGTCTAGTTACGGTGAAGAAGCTTCACACGTGGTGGAGATTCAAGATTCTCGTTCTTGGAGAGATCAAGAAGACAGGGCCTGCTTCCCGGTGATGATGCGTCCCACCACGGGACAGGGACTGTCCCTTGGCATCAGCTCGCAGATTGAGACACAAGTTGTTTCGGGCTTTCACAACTCAAAGTATCTCGAGGCTGCTCAAGAGCTTCTGGATGAAGCTGTTAATGTTAAGAAAGCTTTGAAGCAGTTCCAGCCGGAGGGAGACAAGACTGAAGAAGACAAAGAGAAGAATCTTCAAGAATCAATCACTAACCCTGATTTACCTCAAGCAGAGAGACAAGAACTGCAGAACAAGTTGTCTAAACTCTTATCCATATTAGACGAGGTAATAACCCATACTCTTTGCTCATAGTGATTAGCTCTCTTGATAATGTGTGTGTTTGTCTAAAAGGTGGACAGAAGATACAAGCAGTATTACCATCAGATGCAGATAGTTGTGTCATCTTTCGATGTGATAGCCGGATCCGAAGCAGCTAAACCATACACGGCTCTTGCGCTTCAGACAATCTCAAGGCACTTCCGTTGCTTGAGGGATGCAATATCAGGACAAATCTTGGTGATAAGGAGAAGTTTAGGAGGAGAACATGATGGATTAGATGGGAGAGGAGTTGGTATAAGCAGGTTAAGGAACGTTGATCAAAAGGTAAGGCAGCAAAGAGCGTTGCAGAGGTTAGGAGTGGTGCAACCTCACGCTTGGAGGCCTCAGCGCGGTTTACCTGATTCCTCTGTTTTGATTCTCCGTGCTTGGCTCTTTGAGCATTTCCTCCACCCGTAAGTCTCTTTACTACACTTGTGAGTGGTTGATTCATTGTCTGAATGAGTTTTTTTTTTGTTTTGTAAACTGTTAACTTAGTTATCCAAAGGATTCGGACAAGATCATGCTAGCTAGACAAACAGGGTTGAGCAGAGGCCAGGTACTTATTGTAGTGTATTTTCTCTCATTCAAATGCTTTTTGGTTTGTTGTGTTCATTCTTTGTTTGGATGATTGTGTTGAAAGGTGTCGAACTGGTTTATAAATGCACGTGTGCGTCTATGGAAACCGATGGTGGAGGAGATGTACAAAGAAGAGTTCACAGACGCATTGGAGGAGAATGTTACCAACTTGTCTTCTGGAAACAACAGACCAGAAACCACCGAGTCTCAAGAACAGCAACTCGTGTCTAGTTCCAACAACGGTGGGGCAAGCACTAGCACGGTGGCACGTGGTGGTGAAGACCGGCTAATGATGGTCACCGAGATGACAAGAAATGGTAGTGGTGGGATGTCTTTAACATTAGGCATTCCGGACAACTACGAGAATAGTTTCCAGTACTTAAACTCTGGCAACGGCCAGCACCGGCTAGGCTCTTCACAATTGTTGCAGGATTTTGTAGCTTGATGAAAGAATACAATAGAGAGAGAGAGAGGGGTGTAGTAGTAATTATATTCTTTTTGTGGAAGTAAAACCATCAGATGAATTAAGAGGAAAATAAGGCCAAAGGGTTTAACATCAAAAGAACACTAGAAGCTCTCTACTTTATGAAACAAAACCACAAGCATGTCCAAAAGATTCAACAATCTTTCATAAAAGAGCAAAAGGAACTACCCGAAGTTAGTCTTATTGACAGGTTTCTAAAACCTAAAGCATGTCTAAAGCCACAAGAACAAGTTTCCGTCAGCAATTGCTTCGGTTTACCTGAATAAAAGGAGCATTGAGCAAGTTATATATTAACAGAGAGAGAGAGAGATGATGATGAGTTGATGACTTATGTTTAAATCTGATGTTACCTTTTGTAGAGAACTCTTATGTCTTCACGTAAGGCAGGACTCTCAAGGAACATATCACCAGCATCATCCACATCGATTGTCTCAACCTCAAAGTTCCTGAATCCACAGTACTCATTCCACTCGAACCACATCTTCGAGATGACTTCCTTTTTGAAGCAAGTGTTGTGATCCTCTTCCTCAGGTGATGACCCAGCTATCAATCTGTACGCATGCACTTTCTTCGTCTGTCCTGGTCTAAAAGCTCTCCCTATCGCTTGCCGTGTCACTGAAGGGTTTAGAGGCACATCAAGAATCAGAATCCGAGATGCTCCAACCAGAGAGATACCTTCTCCACAAGCTCTTATCGAACCGAAGAACACTTTGGCGTCTGGCGAATTGTTGAACCTCTCCATAGACAACTCACGCTGCTCAGAGCTGGATTCTCCTGTAAGAACAAACACTTCTTTCCCTAGCTTCCATCCCTTAGCTAGAGCAGCTAGTCTCTCAAGAAACTTCAGAGGCACGAGATACTGGCTGAACACCAAGAGCTTCTCACCTGCTGAGTCACACAGGTCTATCAAGTTTAGGAAGAACTTCGCTTTCACGCCTTCATTCACATCTAGCTTCTCTAGCATCTCGTCCATTGTTGTATCAGAGACGTTATCAGTCTTTTCAGAGAAAGCGTTTAGCTTCGGATGAAGGTAAATCGCACTCCCCACAGCTGAGACCTTGAATTTCCTTTTCTCGCGCCTCAACTTCTTCACTTCAGTCAACTGCCTTGGAGACAGATTGAGAACCACAGTGAAATCATCAAGCCCAGGAAGCTCATCTAAGAAGTCTCCTTTATAGTAGTGAAGCACCTTCTTTGTCATCTCCCTCAAATCTTGGATCATGTTGATTTTCATCTTGAAATCCTGGCACTTCTGCAGCGTGTGCTCCACGATTTCGTTGAAAGCCGCAGACACATCTGAACTTCCTCCCAGATGAGACCTGACATCGGATATAGGAGCACGACTCAAGATCCTTTTAACGATAGACTTGGAGGTATCCAACTTGAGGAACTTGGGTCGAACGAGGTTCAGAATGTTGAAAACCTCCTTTACGTGGTTCTGGTAAAGCGTTCCTGAGAGGACAACTTTCCTTGGTGTTTGGACTTGGGCAAGGGACTGCAACACATTCGTGTCCTCGTTTCTTGGAGTGTGTCCTTCATCCAAAATGAGGATCGAAGGTACTTTCAGCAATATCTCCTGGCAAGAACGTGAGTCGGTACTCGTATCATCACAGACAATGGTTGAGAACTGCTTGTACCCGAGAAACAAGATACTCTTCTTCTCCATCCACTGTTTCAATATACCCAGCTGCTGTGCACGGTTCTCTGCTTTAGCGCTGTAGAAGTCAAGAAGTGGAATGTCTTCGACTTGCCATCTCACAAACTCTCTTTTCCATGTAGACAAAATCCCTTTCGGAAGCACAACCAGTGGCTTGGCCTGAGGATACTTTGCAAGGAAGCTCTGCATGAAGCTGATGATCATGAAGGTTTTTCCAGAACCCGGAGCATGAGCCATGATACAACCACCAGGCTCATCTGCTACTAAGTTGCTGCAAAGGAACTGGAACCCTTCAATCTGATGAGGCTTCATCTTGTTTGCATGTGTTGGATGAGCAGAAAGTCCACCTATCATCAGCCCTTCTTCAGATAACTTGATCTCGAAATCTGATTCCCCAAACTTTTTCATCCGAACTTCAGAAGCATATGTTCTCGTGCTTCTTTTCGCCTGCAACAAAACAAGTTGTCACAACTGAGCATCAAGAAACATACTTTTCCATCAAAGCAGAGAATAGCTAGTATAAGAAGAAAGAGACTTACTTTACTGAAGTTCACATCAATGATGTCTAAGATGCTTTTGTCAATAACTCCGCAGACACGGCAAACATAACCCATGTCGTCCTTTAAAATAAAGGAGTGCTCACAGTCTTCCACTTCATCAGTCTTTGATTCATTACGTGAATTATCTACATCCTACACGTTTATTGCGATCTCAATGAACAAAAGTAGCAGAAGAAAACCACAACATAAAGACTAAAACGAAAGGAGACTTCACAACTACCAATTATATCAAAAAGAGCACTAGAAACACTGCAATGACATACCTTGGAACACACTATTGACATAGCCATTTCACTCCAGATATTACCAAGATCCTCATCTGCTGCTTCAGACTCATCACCACTTTCATCTTCCTCAACGCCCACATAGACACCTTTATCATTAACCACACCATTTTCAATGGCAAGAACCTTTTCTCTCTTCCTTTCTTTGTCAATAGCCATACCGTTCTCTATAGCAAGGAGGTTACCTCTGCTACTTTGCCCCTCCTGCAAAAAAATTACAAAACCAGAAAAGATCAATACAGAGGCGACAAGCATTTAACAAGACTTATCCCTTAATGGAACTCACCACCAAGGCCGTAATGGCACAAGACATCTCCTTCCCCTTCCCCAAAACAACCTCCTCAAAAGCAAACTGCGGAGTCACAAGCTGCACATCACCTTGACTCTTCTGATGCTGCACAAGACTTGACTGAAACGGATACTTAGGCTTCTCACTCTCAACACCCTCATCCTCATCCTCATCAGAATCAAGAATAACAATCTCAGTCGAAGGAACCACACACAGAGCTTTCTCAGTACCATCACCACCATCCAAGTCGATGACAGAATCCAAAGCCAGCTGATTCTCCAAGCTCACAAGCTCCTCCTGCCCATCGCCTGCTCCAAACACAGTATGTGCCAGCGAAGGATAAAGCCAGACGCAACGCTTCACGAGCTCCATCCTCAGGTTAGCCACCTCTTCCAACTCTTTGGTGACGCTCCCGAACTTGCCGCCGTCTAGAGCTTCGAGCATGTTGGTGACGGCAAAGGGGTGAGAAAAGTCGGTGACTTTCGATGAGTTTCGAAGCCGCTTTGCCTCGGAGGCGAGAGAGAGTGCATCGTCAGGCTTCCTTTTGCGGTGACCTGTCGTCATCGATCAGAAAATGAGACATGCATTCAGTGAAATTGGAAACCTAAATTGTTGTTATTGTTACATTTGAGTAGCGAAATCGAAAAGTGAGAGGGGATTGAGGAGAGACGTTATACCGTTAGAGGTGGGTTGGAGAATCTCCATGAGAAGGATCAAGGAAGCAACAAGCAACCCAGACTGAACTTTTTTTCCCGTCGCCTCTGAGAAATTTTATGGCGATTTTTTATTTTATTTTCTTGGCCATAATTAATTAATATGAGAAGTTGGTTTATTGAAAGCATCGATTAACCGGTAGACAATAAACGGTTTGTTTGAGTTCTGCCTTATTTGAGTCATCTTGCTGATTTCCAACTGGCTGATGACGTGGAAAAGGTTAAATTGTTCTTTATTTGAGTCATCTTGCTTATTTCCAAAAAAGTTATATTTTCAAAATTTTAATATATATTTAATAAAATAATATCAATTATATAATAATCAGTTGTGTTTATTAATATTATTATTTCAATGTAGTTCGAGTTGGTAAACTTAGATATCCAGAGATTTATATTCACATACAGTTAGATGGTTATATCACTAATTGGGTATCAAATTGTTGGTTGTCGCTTGATGAACGTAAAAAGACAAACTAATAATAAGAATAAACTGGACTTGCTTTGTTCCATTGATACGCATCAGTTACTCAAATAACTTATACATGTCGAGACTCGAGAGTCGGTCAAGCAATTATATTAAAACCAATAAGAAAATTACATAATATTCACAATGTTAAATATACACTCCGAAGATATGATCCAATTGTATATTCGCCAATACCAATGACTGACAAAAAAGGGATAAAAATAATCATACAACCTACTTATATACAAAAAATCTAAAACTCAAAAGTGATCAAGCAGTTAGGGAAGGAGTCCCTACTGCTACATAAAGATTCGGAAAAATCTTAAAATCTTTATTGTTAGCAAATAGTAAAATACATAATTTGTTTGATTATCATCAATCTGTTTCCCTTTTTTATTTGTACGCATCAATCTGTTTCCCTAAAGACCATCTTTACTGGAGGGTCAGCCACAAATGGCCACCAATTTCAGTTGCCATCCAATGAAATAATTATATGCAATGACATCAAATATACTCTCTCTGCACACCAGTGATAGTTAATACATTGGTTATCATTTACTCGGACGAGTTAATTTACGTATACGTACGAAAAGTTGCAAGCGAACACCAAAATAAGCACTCGAAATTACAAGAGAGAAACCTTTTTTTGTTCAACAAGAGAGAAACCAAAGCATGCCTCTAGTGGCAACCCCCACTTTTTGCTTAACAACAAAGTTATATATAGAAAAACCATATATGCATATATTCCTCATGTGCTTTTCATCTCATCTTATTTTCAGACTGGAATTCTTTTCTTTTCTTTTTGGGGTCAGAGTGGTTCGTTGATTTAGAACCTGAAACACTGAAAAAATACAACAAAAAAAACTTTAGGGACGTTGACAAAGAATACTAGAAATTAATTAAGCATATAGTATTAATCATAAAAGTTCTCTAAAGGATTCATCTCACCAGTCTCTTCTTCTTCTTTTTCTTCTCAATAAATTCAAGAATCCCATTCTGCTTAGCGATCGTTTCATCCAAAGCCTACACCGGAAAAAGAAGCAAAACAATCAACTATAGTACAGATGATATTAGAAATTAATTAAGCATATATAGCATTAAACCCGTACTATATGCCATAGGGTGTTCAATCAGGATATCGGTTCGGTTTCGGTTCGGTTTTTTTCGGTTTTCGGTATTTCGGTTAGTAAAATATAACTACCATTCTAAATCCATATTTACTTCGGTTTGTTTCGGTTTATATACCGTCGGTTTTCGGTTTATTCAGTTTTATACCAAAAAACATAATTATTTTGTTTGAGATCATATTATATGAATTTTAGAGTCATATTGTCAACACACTCATTTATTAAAAATATATTACATGTTCAAATAAATGAACAAAAAAGTAAAAATGCTTCTACCATCAAATAAAATAATCAAATCTATAACTAAAATCAAAGCTTGAAATTTTGAAAATAAAAATATGAAACAAAACAGAAACATGAAAGAAAAGTTTTTCCACTCTTCCATATTTAGTGTTCATTAAAGTCATGCTTTTTCAATTGAAAATTTTCCATTAATTATTGTCCATTAAATTTATAATCTTCATATTAATTTAGTGAAGACTAAAATAAAGCAAAAAGATAAAAAAAGACTTAGAAAATAAGATGTCTGAATTGCGATGTATTGTTATTTAGTTATAGTTCAAGTGTTTTACAAATTAAGGTTTTTTATTACTATAAAATCATGGTAATAATTATTAACACAAATTTAACTTATGTAACAAATAGATTTTCATGTATTGTTATAAAATAGATACATATTTACATGTTTCTACTTTTAATCGGTTTTGTTCGGTTTATTCGGTTTAATCGGTTATATACCAAACCATATCCAAATCCTACGGTTTTTATAAAATTATATCCATTCGGTTTATATGGTATATACCAAAACCAAACCATATTGTCTATTTCGATTCGGTTCGGTTCGGTTTTACCATATTGAACAGCCCTAATATGCCATCTTTTTGAAAAGTAAATGTAGTAATATGTATTTTTCTTTTTTAAAAACGTGTTTATTTCCACTAGTTTGCATCAGTACCATTTTGCTACTTTCTTTAGCATTTATTGATTAGCTAATTTAATATTTGTTCTTCGTCGTTTACTCGTTTATTTAACTGAGTCTAGTTTGACTGAGGTTAGATCTTACCTTTTTGGTCTCAGATAACTCATGCTCAAGCACTTGGACCCGGTTTAGCGCAGCCTGAAGTTTATCTTCTTTCTCTAGACCATCATCCGCTGGTTTCGAATCAAGGGACATATACTTTTCTTCAAGATCGGACATTCTCTTTGCCATTAATACATACTCGGAGCTTGATACTGGTGTTGAAAGCTGATCTTGGTCGGGGTTAGTCATTTTTGATTCCTCATTGTAAACTGAGTTGCCAAATAATGCAGCCTCCGTGAGCTTGCGTGGAACGTGTTTAGATAGTCGGACCATTGCTAGAATTCCCATCACAAAGGCGATAACCCCTCCCACAAGAAAACCATCATCTTTCTTTGGTAGCCCATTCCCTACGTAACAGTCTATGACGATTAGACAAATTGGATTATAGAGCGAGAAATAGTCTTCAGACTTGAGCTATAATGTCAATAGCTATATTACCTCTTTTGACGGTTTTTGGAGGCTTTTCAGGTAAAGACAAAGCCATGAACTTGTCAACAGTTGCAATGTGTTTCTCACACACATTGACTTTTATGGTTCTCTTCTTCTTTCTCTCTAGAGGCTACAAAGTTAATGCATAAAATATTGTTAATTAGGTATAACTGATGAGAATTATAAGTTAAATGTGTTTTGGTTGTTGACAAAGTTCTCAGCTTACTTCAAAGACCATCGATATTTCATCTTCTACAAGTATGCGTTCGTCCTCTGAAATAGTCGAGAACTTGGCCTCAGGGTTCTTCACCATCTGCTTTCCATAATAACACACTTATGTTTGGTAAGAGACTAAAAAAAACGTAAAAAACAAGTTTTAAGCTCCTAAGTTGACCTTAAGAATCTCAGGATCGTTCCATGGGCCTTTATCAGATCGCATGCAGCCTCCTTTGCCTTCACAAGTGCAACGACCGCCAAAGAAATGTGGCAACTCGCTATCACAAGAAATCGAATTTTGTAGAAAATTACAAATAAATATATATAACACAACGCAGCATTAATTAAGATGATTAATCACTAGTAAATAGTAATCTTACCTAGCGTCAATGGCTTCGAGCAATTTGCTCTGGTATTTGTTCCCAAGAACATGAATCTTTGACGTCGTCTTTGGATCAAGGAAAGATTTAACAGGGCCCCATAAGAGCCGGAATCCAGGACCCGCATTGATGATGAACATTCTGTTTAGAGTCTACAAAGAAAAACTTAATTCACAAATTTGTTACCATTTGTAATAATGAAAAGCTGTTTGAGATTGAATACCTCAGGGTAATTTTCGTTGTCTATCTTCAGAAGGCGTTGTAGTAGCTCCCTTGCACATTTGTTGAAGTTCTTAAGCCCCTAGTATTCGAAAGATGCCACATATTTTTAAATATCCACATTCTTTTTCAAATTTATATACTGTATCTTTGAAAGAAACGATATATGAAAAGGTAACGTACCACGCCTTGCACATCAAAAATAGTCGTGCTTTGATCGATGTGCTTCTTGGCTGCCGCTGAGCAAGAAGGGAACTTGATATTGAACATTTTCTCGAACTCTTTCACATGGTATCTCTCGTACCGGTCCATTGTAGTCACTTGTAACAGCTTATTAGCATCGATTTGGCCTAATCTCTCGATGTAAACCGGCCTTCCTTCTTTGTCCACTCCATGATAGCCTTGAGGATAATGTTTGACAACTTCATCGATCTCTTCAAACTCAAAATCCTTCAGCATCAGAAATTTTTTGAAGAACTTGTCAAATATTATATATTTACTCGGCATGAGAGAGATGTTCCACGAACTATGGACAAAATGTGAACCTCGATGATTGTATCGGCTCCGAAATCTTTCCTCCATTGGAGCATGTCACTCCACATTTGCTTCGCTTTCTCAGTGTCAAGTTTTCTCGCCCTTAAGAATCTTCGCAGATAAAAAAAAACATCAGAGATTGTAACGTTAATGTTATATTACTAAATTCGCAAAAACTATAGGAAATTTATTGGCAGAGAAAGACAATTAAGTATATAACGTGCGGTATAAAAAGTTCTTGATTCTCAAGTCAGTTTTGGACATTTTCGGATCTGATACGAAATTTTATAATACGTAAACACATCATAATTTTTGTCATCTAATATATTGATATCATCCACATTTTTTGACATACTCTCACTATAAATAAATCTAAATAAGTTATTTGAATGACTTGGCCAGTCATGAGTATGTGGGTCCGTAATTTTGTAAGAAATACGATACCCATACCAAGTAATATAACTTTTATTTGGAGAGTGGACTTCTTCCAATATGACTTGAATTCATTATATTTAAAATTAATATTAAGTAATCTATGAGTTTTAATTAATAGATCAACTCAAAGTTGGTTGAAGTCTAAAATATTTCCACGTCCAAAAACTAATGTTCCACAACAGTTAGTTTTCATCATGCCACCTACTAAAGTTAAAAAAAAAAACTAGTTTATGTTTCTTTTATTTTTGGATATTTGGGTAGTTGGCTTCGCTGTTGACCTTGGATTTGGCAAACAATTATAGATTCATTTTCCAAAATGCAATAATCTATTTTAAGTTGTACCTAAGTGCAATTTTTGTTTTCTTTCATGCGTTGAAAAAGAACCTGAGCATCATGTGAGGATCATCGTGTTGGGTAGGTAAAAGGTCGTCTTGGAGAAGGAGTTGACGGAATGCATCAATAGACCTAAGATCCTCGGCATTGATGCCACCTGGTTCTGATACGATTCTGCTGCTGGTCCTCCGACTCTTCCTCCTGAACGACTTCTTAAATCTGTTTGATGCGCTTATTGCTTTCTTTCTAAAGGAGCTTATCTTCACAATCTTCCTCTCATCCTCCGAAGTTTCAATATCTAAACCACCCATGACTCATTAGTTTAAATTAACATTAGAAAAGAGAAAATATTGTATTTACGGCGTAGACAAATGCATTGACTTATATACCTTGTTTGGTGTCAGCCATGCTTAGATGAACTTAATTGAGCACCTAAAGACAATTAAGATGATTCAGAAATAAGTATTGGCCGGATATGCAATGGCCGGATTATTCATACAATTAATATGAAATAGGAATTGTTGAATTAAACGCCCTGGCGCAATTTCAGAGAAGGGTAGATGGTGAAGGATCAAGCAAAAGATAATTCAAGATATAGAATAATCAAGATTGAGAAAGATAAGATGAGAAATATTTGTTTTAGTCTTTACCTTATCGGAGTTGAATGATTGAGAGGGGAAAGGGTGGAAGATGGTAATGGAGAAGATGATTTGAAACTAAAACTTGGAGAAAAATACTTGATTTGCAATCTCACAAGCCATTGATAAGGTCCAAAGATTATTCCCTTCTTTTTTTTTTTGCAACTTGTTTTTTTCTGCAACTTGTTTGTCTTAAATATGGAAATGGACATGTGTGATATATTAAAATCTACGAGCAAGCAATCATATATTTACAATAAACCTATATAATAGAAGAGAGAGTGACGCCTATGTTGACTAAGTTCAGGCTGTTCAGCCCACTACTCCGAGATTGAACATATTTTACATCAACCACGCTAAAATAAAAAACATAGACACGTAGCACGGTACACTCAATTGTTTTTAGAAGTGGGATTTGCTGAGACAAAAGTCACAAAACTAATGGATTTCAGAGTAATAAATTACAAATCACTTTTTTAAAGCACAACCACACATATTACATTGGATTTTGGATACACCGATTAATTAAAGCATACATATATGACAATATCATTTTAAATTGAGGTTAAACACGTTGGATTTTATCTGTGTTTGGATGCTAACTTTTTTCCTGCTTTTCCACGACGGTTTATGTTATTTAATTGTTTTTATTAATTTAGGATATGTTCCAAATCTATGAAAAAATTTAGACTAATTTCTAAGTGAAATCGCAGTCTATGAATGAATCGTCTTTCCAGATATTTACATAAAGTCCACAACACAATTTTTATATCCTTATGGCCATACAAGTTTATTGTTACGAAAGTTGCTTCAAATTCAAGTTGTTTAGCCTCCCAAAATTCGTCTATCACTATCACTAGACTATCTATATACAGACCATCTATATACGGTTATATTATTTTCATGGAAGTCATAGTTTTAATCAATACTTAATGAATTTGTGGAACATGTTGGGCCGGCTTGCCCGTAAGATAGAACATATTACATATGCATTTACAGAATTATATCATTGCTTTGAGGTTTTATATATTTCGTAAGATTAACCGGCTTTCATAGAATATAACATTTTAGTGGAAAAAAAAGATAGAACATGTTACCAAAAAAAAAGAAAGAATTAGTCAAAAAAAAAAAGAACATATGCATGCATGCCTCTTTAGCCGCTTCCTCGCAAAATTTAATAGAGATTGATGACTTCATTCTCAATTTCTAAAAAGATATCCGGAGACGTTTTTAAATTTATCCAACGTAATCAAAATGAACAAAAGAAAATCACTCTAATCAACTCACGTAACCATATGACACACGGATTGTTTAGGACATCTCTGCTTTAAAATAGAATTTACAGTAAAAAATACTTTAATGATATTTTTATTTTTCATTATACAATAGAGTAAAAAAAATGTGTTCATTATTTTCCACTCTAAAGTAGAGTACCATTATCCTCCGGTCCCTCCAGTACCACCCGACCCTCCACATGTTCTCTTGGGTAGTGCTTTTCTCTGTCAGATCTCACCGTCTTGCTCCTCTCCTGTCCAACAAAAGGAATCTGAAGCTTTTATGCCATGGGATCTCTGCTCTGATGTTGATGTGATGTCCACTCAGCCTCTTCTACTGCTTCTTCCACTGGCTGAAGTTTCTCTTATCCGCACTCTCACCACTATGGGAAGGTACTCCGTCCTCCGTTATTCTCTGGTGTCCAAGCTGATAAATTTTGTCTCTGGTGAGGAACATGATTTGTTAAAGTCAGCTTTAAGGGCATTGACTATATAGCATCAAGAGAATTGTGTGGTTGTGTTATTTGTTGCAAGTGTTTTGGAAGTGATAGCTGATTGCAAGCGTATCTCCTTACATTGCTCATCTTTTCAAAGTCTTGAGGACTGGGTTTTGAAGGATGAAATATTGGCGGTGAATTGCTTTCTAAAGGCAGCTTTTATTACCTTAGCGCAAGCTTTTGGAGGGTATCTCTTTACTGTTATGTGCAGGTCTCAGCCAAAGCCTTTTCTCACAGGGAAACCTTGGTCACATGTTGATGGACCCAGTTTTCTTTCCTTCAAGCTGTCGCAAGATGTTATGATGTTCTGGAATGACTCTTTCCCTCGTTTTGAGGATGTTACACACCCTTGGAGTTTCAGGGTGAAGTTCTCTTTACCTCTGTATGAGGAAGTTACTCTTTGTAGTACCACTTTATTACCTCATTGCGAGGCTGTTACATGGAATTGTGTCTTTGTGGCTACGGATTCTATTGTCTCAGACTGGTCTACTTGGCTATGGTGGTCCTGCTCACAGCTATTAGGCTCTTCAAAAAGGTGTTTTGTCACCTATGAATTTGTAGCTGGGTTTTCTTCAATTGGTTATGATTGTTCAGTGATTGGATCATGGATTGAAGCCTGTGACCCCCATCACTCATCTAGTAGAGTAAGTGAGTACTCTGTCCTAGTAGTTAAGGCTATTTTGCTGCATAAAGCTTCTCCATCTGCAACATCATTTGGACTCTCAAGTCTCCAGTGTCTTTCAGACTCAATTGTCTCCCGTTTTGCCCTACGCTTAGGGATGGATTTGAATGAGATCACAGGTTTCTTCATCTTTGAAAATCTTGTCACTCTCTTCACTCCTCTATCATGTTGTTCTAATTTATGCACAGCAATTTGTTTAGCTGTTGCCTTTGCAAAGGGTTTAGTACCCAAACTTTGTTGTTTAAATACTCTAGTTTGAGTTGGATATGAAATGAAACCTTTGACAAAAAAAAAAAAAAGTAGAGTACCATTAAATTGAAGTATATCACAATTTTGTTATAGAATTGCTATATTTTAGGTGAAAAATATGGTAAACCATTAGAAATAGTTTAAATAGACAAATAATAAAAACCAAGAAAATTGTTTTGAATTAACATCGGTTATTTCGTGAATCCACCATGAGATACAGATTGTAACCATATGACACACAGATTGTTACATTGGGCATCAAAATTATGAAAAATCTACACCTGAAAAGGGTGATCATATAATTCTCCTCTCTAGAGATCCGAAACGCTCTTCCTAGATAACTAGCCGATGTATCATGTTCTCTTCAGTGACATCTACAGCCTACTGCAACTCATAGATTCTTGGTGTTTGCGTTTTCGTGGAGCCGACAGAGAACTTTGTAGCTTCTTAAATAACAAATAGTGTCACTAAGGACATCATATACCAATTATATGTAAAGGTCTGGTCCCACCTGATATGCTCTCCTCTATAATAAAGAAGAACACAACAGATTAAGCGCCGGTTTTAACTTATGGATCAGAAATCCTTTCTCTGACCTTTGCCTTATTATGGTTAGATGTCTTATTCGTCCTTTGTTTTGGCTGATGCCTTATGGTGCTCAGTAGCCACTTTGACATATCTTATTTTTAATTTATTGGTTCTGTTTAAGTTTCCGTAAGCACCAATCAATTTGCATCGTTTGAATGAATCAGTATTAAAAAGAAGAAGCAGTTTTAATATATTACTCAGAAATGAAGATTATAGTAGAAGGTTTTTTCAGTCCGCACTGAAAATGTAAGGAGTATTCCAACGCCTTATAAATCACTCAGGTACCATGCACATGTAATAAAGAAGGGAATATGCTTATTACACGGATTGCTCATGTACAATCATCGTATATTTTGTTTTTGTAAATTACTAGGGTTAAACCCGTCCTACGGGCGGGTAAACAAATATACAAATAATTTAAATATATTTAAAATGTTCAATTCATTTTTAGCTAAACATTAATTTACTTTTTATATATTTATCATGTTAAACTTGTCTATCTATTTTACAAATCATAAATTTAATTAACTCTTAAAATTAGGGCTGTTCAATATGGTAAAACCGAACCGTACCGAACCGTACCGAACCGAACCGAAATAGACAATATGGTTTGGTTTTGATATATACCATATAAACCGAATGGATATAATTTTATAAAAACCGTAGGATTTGGATATGCTTTGGTATATAACCGATTAAACCGAATAAACCGAACAAAAACCGATTAAAAGTAGAAACATGTAAATATGTATCTATTTATAACAATACATGAAAATCTATTTGTTATATAAGTTAAATTTGTGTTAATAACTATTACCATAATTTTATAGTAATAAAAAACTTTAATTTGTAAAACACTTGAACTATAACTAAATAACAATACATCGCAATTCAGACATCTTATTTTCTAAGTCTTTTTTTGATCTTTTTGATTTATTTTAGTCTTCACTAAATTAATATGAAGATTATAAGTTTGATGGAAAATTTTCAATTGAAAAAGCATGACTTTAATGAACACTAAATATGGAAGAGTGGAAAAACTTTTCTTTCATGTTTCTGTTTTGTTTCATATTTTTATTTTCAAAATTTCAAGCTTTGATTTTAGTTATAGATTTGATTATTTTATTTGATGGTAGAAGCATTTTTACTTTTTTGTTCATTTATTTAAACATGTAATATATTTTTAATAAATGACTGTGTTGACAATATGACTAAAATTCATATAATATGATCTCAAACAAAATAATTATGTTTTTTGGTATAAAACCGAATACACCGAAAACCGACGGTATATAAACCGAACCGAATCGAAGTAAATATGGATTTAGAATGGTAGTTATATTTTACTAACCAAAATACCGAAAACCGAAAATAACCGAACCGAAACCGAACCGATATCCGGATTGAACACCCCTACTTAAAATCATAAAATAGATTTTTTGTTTGTTATAATTTAGCTTATAACGACATGTCACCTCAATTATTTTTAACAAAACAACATCTTTTTTTTTCTGAACAACAACAAAAAAACATCTAACAAATAGTTGTAGACTTAATCTAAATCGAATGTTAAATTTTCTAAGTTGCTCTCATTTTTATATACAGTCACACACAAAAAGTATTATCGTAAACTAAGTTTGTCATCATCTACCTTTATTGTGGAAAATCATCATCTGTCGACTTAAAAGAACCGTTTCTTATGTGTTTGCCTCTTAAAATTTTCCGACAAACAATAATGTTTTTTTTATTTTAATATATATGAAGATGTTTAGTTATTATGTATTGTATATTTATATTTACTTATTCGTATATACAAAATAAGAAACAATAATGTTTACCTTGTTTTCTAAATTAGCACATCTCATTTAATTTTCGATGATCCTAGACTGCTTTTGTTACAATGAAACAATAATGTGATAAAGACCAAACGAATATTATTAAAATTAATCACATTTTTTGACCGAGCTACGATTCATTAAAATAAAAGCAAGTTTACCCACCACAAAAAATTGTCAAGTTTAGAGATAAGAGAGTTGATTTTGCCACTGCATCAACCTCTTTATTACATAATATAGGGATGCGATGGAAAGAGCAAGCTTTAAAGAAGCTGCTGAAATGGTCAATATCAAAGAGAATGCCATTAACTCTCCTTGATGAGTGTAGCTTGGAGAAAATTAGACAACATGGATGCCTTAAAATCGAAGAAAAAAATATGAACAATAGTTTGTCATTTACTTGTGCAATAAGTTGATCATGCTAACCGTTATCCGTATATACCTATAGATATTATATATTAAAATTTGTATAACTTTATATATAATTTGATAGTAAATGTGACGATAACGTTTTACAATAATACAATGTTTTCTAAATTAAATTCTTATCCTAAAAAATGTGTAAATAAGAATTATGATGTTAATATCTGAATGATGAAAATCAACTGATAAAATCTACACTATTATTTATGAAGTGATTTTGCTTATTTGTCATGTTCTCTATGATTTTAGATAATTTTGCTTATTTTTTTTTTTTTTGTCATCAACAAACAGACTCATATAGATTCTGCGAACCAATACGGTAACTCCGCATCCATGTGAACGACGAAAGACGATTGTTTTCTGGCACATCGTGCTAGACTATCCGCCTTTTGTTTTTCTTGTCCGGGGTACATGAATGATCTCTGAGCTAGTAAAACATGTCTTCAGTAGCTTTATGTCGTGCAGATAACTCTCAAACGCCGGCCATTCCTCTGGTTCCGAAACCATCTTCACCAATTGAGAACAATTCGTAGCAAAAGTAACTTGAAACTGATGTAAATTCTTCATACATTCCATTGCCCATATCAATGCTTCCATCTCTGCATGAAGAGGTGAAATACATGCCCTAGAATTTCTTGCACCCATCAATCCCTGAAAGCCCTCGAGTATGCTATACCATCCTTGACCTGAATAAGGTTCTTCATTTTTCCAGGAACCCTAATTTTGCTTATTTGTCATGTTTTATTAGGTTTTAACTAAATTATTGATTTATTATCTGTTATTAGATGAGTCATTAATATATTAATTTAAAAATATCCTTAATGAATCTTGTATATAATTAAAACGAATGTTAATAATATTAAATTTCTGTGTTATATTTTAAAAAAAAAATAAACAATATCTTCACTGAATTTTATATATTATTAAAAATGAATTTTATTTTAATAGTATAAATTTTATATGTTATATGTTACATTAAATAATTGATTATAAAATAATATAATAGAATTATAAAAAATAAGATTATTCTTATCTATATTGTGTTGCTATCTGAAAACAATATTTTATTATAAACTTTAAAAATTTAAGATAAAAACAATTAATAATAATATTACTCAAGCAAAAAAATCATATAAAAAAATTTTCTAAACTATTTCTAAGATATGAGTGTTTTAAAAAAAAATAACACAATAGTAAGTATATATTTTGATAAAAAATATTTGACATATATAAATACTTTGATGTTTGATTTAACTATTTAAAACAATAAATAATAACTTATTATGTTGGTTTTAGATTAATAAAACATAAGCTAATAAGTATCCATAAGAAGTTTATGCCCGTATGTGCGGGCAAAATACCTAGTAAATCTTTATTAGTAAAGAAGAGTAAGCCAAACCGATGGTTACGTTTTTATACATGCAATAAAAACATAAATTATAAAAGAAAAGTAAAACATATTTATGGATATTAATTATGAAGTAATCGAATTATTAAGTAATCGATTGAAGTTAAACTTGTGATCACTCTAAAGTCTAATGCCATTGTGCTCACTCTAATTATTAATTATTAAATTATAAAAGGAAAATATATTTATGGATATTAATTATTAAGTAGTGCCATTGTGATCACTCTAATTAAATGGATGGTATATATTTTACATTCAGAAATTTCTTACTCACCTTTGTGAATAGTAACATATTTTGTTATTATTAGTGGTTGTGATAATGCTTATTAAGACGTCGGCTGCTATTCCGGATGAGTTTTAGTTTTGATTTACTTGCATGAGAAGTAAGGAAGAATATGTGTTTTAATTTTGTAACCATATATGAGAGTGAATAAAATAACATTAGAGAGGATGAGTTTAACATTTTCACCGAAGCAACATATAAACTATCCCTCCACAGCTTTAAAGTGATTTGTTGTCGTTCACGCATGATGTTATGTGTCATTCTTTTTTTTTGGCTTAATGTTATGTGTCATTCTTGCACTCCTAATGTTTTGTTTTCAATATATCTCGTGGAATGTTGTTATTATGTAGATTTAATGAACCATATGTAACTTGTTTGAGATGTTAATGATGGTATCAGGAAGTGTGGTGTCGCAGGAATAAATTATTCATTTAGATAATAATGCTTTCCATGTGCAGACGATTTGAAGTGAAGTGTGGTGCTTATTTCTTAACAAATAGAGCTAAAGAAATAGATGTGCTGACGATTTGAAGTCATATGACTTTGTAGTGATTTGAAATTAAATTAAAAACTATAAGGCGTTGTGAGTGTAAGCCGGTAAGGTAAACTGGATAAGGCCAGTCTGGGTGGAAGTGCAAATTTATTAACTTGCAAATGTCTGAGCGGTGCAAATTTAGAAAATATAGAGCAACAAAACATAATCTATAAAAGACTTGAAGTGCTCTGACTTCGTTGAACTTGGAAATAAAATAAAAAAGCTAATGCAACGGACAGTCCACATGTCTTGCAACTTCAGCTCCCTTTGTTCTTCTAAATTACTTATTGTGTTGTTTCTTTCCAGAGGACTCAGCTTTCTTCTCTTGTCATCATCGCTTCTGTTCCTATAAAGACAATGCTTTAATTAGATAACAACTTGCTTTTGAAATCGAACATATCAGACGAACAAAAGATCATAGAATGAGAGAACCACACAAAAATCCATTTTTAGAATGAGAGTTCAGAAGCCTGAAGTTTATAAAAAGTGACTCTTGGCTACCAAAAAAGTTTTGCAGAGAAGGTGAAAAAAGAAAAATCAATCAATTGAGCAGACTCTTGGAAAGGAAAACACTTCGGAAGAGATTTTTCAGTGAGTAAACGCCTCCTTGTCAACCGAGAGTAACCGAGTAGTCAGTCATCTTGAACGGGTCGATCAATTATTTCAAGGTGAAGTGAGAGCTATCATCCTCATCTCAACTCCATCTCCTCACATAGCCACGTATCTAAACACAGATAAACAGCAGAAAATTATATTTTTGGCATCAAAAACACATATGGATTCAAACACTAAATTTCTCTCAAACAGAGCTACAAAACAATGTTGCGCTTGTGGTTAAACACAAACAATCCAAGACCTAAACTTTCTATGTTAAATAGACAAAACAATAAGCCTTACAGACAATCAAGCAATATTCAGGACATCAAGGATACACTTTCATTTCGTAGACGAACTAAAACTCCATAATCCATAATCCAATATCAAATTTCAATTTCAGATTCAAATCATAAGAAGAAGAAGAGAGTGACCATGATGACCGAGATCCCGAGAGGAGGAATGAGAGGTACAGAATCAGAGATCTCCACGACTCCTTCGTGCTTAGGGCTGATTCGAACCGATGAGGACTCTCCGTTCATCGCAGTTTCTTGTGTTGCAGCGAGAAGCCACTAAAGAAGAAAGATTGATTAGTTAGCCATTCACACAATAAAATTAACTTTGGTGTTATCACGGATTGAGAGGATGATGTTCAAGGAAAGAGGGCTTACCTTTTATAGGTGCATAGAGACCAACTTGCAGAGGGATAAGATGCATCAATCTCAGATCATGCTCAGACGCGGATTGATGGTATTAAGAGGTTTGTTAAAGCGATGAATTAATAACCTCTAACGTTTCGAAGAATTAGAAAGGAACGTGTAAAGACGCAACCGAAGCTTCTTACAGATAGGCCGAAAACAATATATGATTGGCCCACAAACAATGTCCAATTCGATGATCCAATATTCGGTGGTGATGTGGAGAGATGAAGCTATATGATTGGCTAGAATTTATAGTCCTATGTGGACAGGCTAAATGGGGTTTATATTTGGCTTTTAGTATAGGTTAGATACATCTTTTCATTTATCTTGTTGACACACAAGGTAGTAAAATTTAAGGTAATTTTTTTGATAATTTTTACTCGTTAAAAACTTAATACTATAAAATTGAATTTTTTTTCTTTCCTTGAGCCAAAAACTGACACTTATCATGCTATCATTTGCTGAAGGGCATTTTCGGTTCAAATATTATTTTAATGGATTATGGCTTGTAAATTAAGTAGTAGTAACAATAATAAATGTAAGTAATATATCTATTAATTATTTGATTTTCAATAACTTAAATTATAGCTAGAATTAACGTCCAATATTGATATGGTATCTGCATAATTATGAATTTATGATGAATTAAGTAAAAAATGAAATATTACACATGATCAAGTGTTAGATTTAAAATTGCTATTTTCTACATAAATGGAATTATCATATATATTATAAAATATTATATAAAGTTAATAAAAATTGTCATATTCCAAAACGGAAAAGAGCAAATAATCTATTAGTAATTTTTACAACTGCAATTTAGTAAAATATAGATATTTAATGGTTTGGTCGATAAAAATGTTGGATTGAAATCAAATTTTATCTATTTATTAGAAAAAACAAATGAAAGAATGATTATTTGACCTTGTATAAGGAGTAAGAATGCAAACAAAAAAAACACAAATCAATCAAATTGAGTTTTTTATTCAAATCGAACTAATCCATAAATAAATCAATTGTGTGAATTTGACTTTTAACTGGACGAAGTCAGTTTAATTTTATGATTTGGTTATTGTGACAAAATAATGATACGTGTAACTAATATAAGTCAGTGTAAAATATATTTAATATAAATTCAAAAACTAAACTAAATCACTAATTATTTTTTTTGTAAACCAAAATTTACAGAAAATTTCAAAAAACTAAAAACTTGAAATCAAAATACCAAAACTACTCGAACAATGAAGACCTAAGAACAATCTCATCACTAGTATTACGAAGGATTATAATCAATAAATTTTTTTTAAAAAAGATAAAAAGAAAGAGAATAAAGAAAATACAGAGTTTTGGTAATTTGTGATCTTTGAATCGGATTCAGCACAATTGGTGGCAGCAATTGTCGAACAATCTGGTATCTCCGATCTCCATGGAATCCTGGCTGACATCTATCTTTTCTCTTTGCAATTTGATTCAGTCTCTTTTAGATATGTTAATCGTCCCTCTCTCTGTTTTGAGGATAACTTGGCTAAGTAGGCCCTCAGAGGCCCTGTAAAAAACCCACTTTAAATTTTAAGTAATGAAGTATTTGTGAACAAAAAAAAAAAATACAGAGAAAAAAATATTTTTTTTTTGAGAACCTAATTAAGATACTTTTGCAAATGTGTCAATTTATGATTGGTATAATATTGTTTTTATGATTTTAAAATTTAATTAATAATGAAATAATAACATTATTAATATTTTTGTTTATGAGATAACTCTGGTGGGTTTCCGCTTATTTATTTACTCTCTCGCTTATCACACCTCTCGCTGGCCTTTTCAAGCGCCAGAAAGAGAGTTTCACAATCAAACAAAACAACAGTTAGGTGGTGAGGAACAAGGAGGCTTTACCTACCAGAATATGAGACAGGAAAACAAGTAATGATAGATAAACCCAATCCAGAGGTTCACCGAGAACCCGGAGATCGGAGAATCAAAGCCTAGAGGACGACCACGAAAGAAGAAGGATCATCCCGAAGAACAGAGATTCAATGGTGAATGATGATGAACATGATGATAGAGAGAGTTAGGGTTTAAGAAGATTGTTTTAATGTTTGATTGATTATTCCCAAATGGGTAAACGTTTACATATAGTGTTTACTAAACCAAAGCTAAACCAGAAAGCTAAACCAAAATGCATAAATGAAATATCTAAACCGGAATTAACCATAATTCCTGTCACAATACTTCCTCCTTCAGAACATCCTTGTCCTCAAGGATGATAAGAACTTGGTGCCGAAACCATCATAATATCTCTGTTGATCTTGCTCTGCTAACATCTCTGGTGGTCTTTGTGGATGAAATACTTCACCGACACAAACTTCAGCAAACCAATGATTAAAATAGCCAATATTACCAGCCATTGAAGTAAGCTCCAGCTTTTGTACCTCCCTGCAGTATCTGCTTTGTTCCAACTTAATCTTGAGAGCCTGTTGTTGTGTCTCATTCCTGTCTCTCTCTTGTCTCTTATCGTTGTACTTGAATATCCAAGCTTTTGACTGAAACATCGCAATAGTTCTTCGGACTTCAACGTGAGATGATACAACCTCTTCTCTTGCTTGGCCAGTGGTGCCACAACTTGATACATCCTCATTTCTAGTACCAGCAAATAATGATGTTAAGATCTCATCCCTTAGCTCTAGTTTTAACCCTTTGAGTTTCTTCTTTATTTTCCTGAACTCTGGAGGCCGTGGCAATGATCCATAGAACAACAGAAGTGACATTATGTAGATACATATAATTTGTAGCTTCATGATATCTCTGTCTCCGTAACCTCTGATCAGATAAGAAAGCTTGAGTGTGGCTCCATTTCCATTGTACTTATGTTTCTCAGTAACTAGGAAGGAATCATCAAAGCTCCATGTGTTCGTAACTGGCGTCATCTCCTTTGATATACAAATGACAATATCCACGTGTGGCTGTGTCAACTTAGTGCATCGCTGGCCTTGAATACAACTTGGCGAGGTAACCCTTTCACCAAAAATCAGCCATCTTGATGAAAAGAACCTTACTCTTTTCTGCCATGTCCACAACCTTAGAAACCAGCCACTGCAAGCTTGACAAGTCTGTTCTGGAGGATACCATTTCCACTGCAAAAGGAACTCAAAGAAGCTACAGTGTCGGCTCTGTTTTGTTAATAGACTCCAGACAGAAGCACTAAGAAAATATTCTTGCATCATGTGCCTTAACACCAACCCTTCAACCTTAACAAGATCACAACTGTCACAGTATTTATTTCTCCACCACATATAGAAGGAGAGCATTTGAACATCCGGGTTGCTAAGCTCAGCTTCTGATCATGTTGTACTCGAACTTGTGACAGCTCTTTGTTGGAATGAGCAAGTACACTCTTAAAGTTGTTAAGCAAAGGATGACCCGAGTCTGTTGTAGCGCTATCTGAGAATGAAAGCTTTCTTGTTTCCTGTTTATTCTGTTGAGACAAAATTTGCAAAAAACACTGCTTCAGCATAGTCTCACAGCTACAGTGTGCATGA
The DNA here is from genome assembly GCF_020379485.1 of Brassica napus. NCBI lineage: Eukaryota > Viridiplantae > Streptophyta > Magnoliopsida > Brassicales > Brassicaceae > Brassica > Brassica napus. The sequence goes on along the minus strand of NC_063436.1, from coordinate 21,203,447 downwards.
TTCTCTTGATAAACTGGATATCCAGACTTAGTCTCCTGCTCCCGAACTGAATATGCATTCATGCAACAACTTGGGAAGAGCACAATGTGATCCGTAGTGATTTCCAGGCATGAAAACGATTCCAATAGCCTAGATCTCCATTTGTGCTTCAAGTGGAACTTTATATCAGCAAGAGTAAGCTGTCTCAAGCCTAAAACTAGCTGTGGCCTACTGCAAGGCATAACTGGTTCCGGAACGTTCAGTAACGAGTTAACGTCTGACGCTGCCTTCTCCAATGACCTGAACTTCTCTAGATTTTTCAGTGAACTCTTCTCATCAAGCTTTATCATCACTGAACAAACCAACTCTATCATGTGAAGCCATCTCATCATGCTTATAGATGCAGAGCCTACAACTGTCAGACCACATGATTTCCTCATCTCTTGTATAACCATATCATCAAAGCTAATATCAAACGGAGGCGTTAAGATCGCAAGAGCAAACGTAGCTTTTAATCCTCCACGCTCCCATACACGTCTTGACTCTTTAACAAGCAGTGACATCAGTTTCTGATACTTACAAACATTGGTTGCTAGCCTAATCCATGTTTCAAGACTAAGATCAGAAAGTACCTTGAAGCTCTTCCTCTCATTCACCGACTTAGTTTCTGCCGATTGAATGAACATCTCCAAACCATTTCTAAGAAGGTTTCGTGTGGGTAGGTACTTGTCTAAGCAGTTCCATGAAGTTGGCTTGGCAATAAGCCCACCTGGTTCCCATACGTGATCAGCCACTTGAGATTTCTTGCCCACCATGTGTTCGATGTTATTCCCAAGAGAGAAACTCATGTTTTCTTCTGCAACACTTTTGTTTTGAGCTTCTTTTGGATCTGCAGCATAAACAACCTGTAAATCTGAAGTCAAACCCTCCAACGATTCAGAGAAAGAATCTGGCTTCATCACAGTTTCAATAACAAGTTCATCAGAGTCGGCCAAGCTTTCTTCAACCATGGGTTTGTGGTCGCTTTCAGTCACGACAGGTTGGTCGTCACTTTCGATCATGAGAATCTTCACCCCTTTGTGCTTCAAATCATGATGACCAGGCGTGTCTCGTTCTTCACAAAAGATACACAACCCATTTGACATCCTCTCTTCGATTTCTTCACAGGAATACTTCAGAAGGGTCTTGCTTTTTCTTGCTTTGGGTTTGTAGTTGAACGATGGAGCCTCCATCGCAGCTATTGTCCGAGAACCGTAAGGCTCTGATACCATTGAGACAGGAAAACAAGTAATGATAGATAAACCCAATCCAGAGGTTCACCGAGAACCCGGAGATCAGAGAATCAAAGCCTAGAGGACGACCACGAAGGAAGAAGGATCATCCCGAAGAACAGAGATTCAATGGTGAATGATGATGAACATGATGATAGAGAGAGTTAGGGTTTAAGAAGATTGTTTTAATGTTTGATTGATTATTCCCAAATGGGTAAACGTTTACATATAGTGTTTACTAAACCAAAGCTAAACCAGAAAGCTAAACCAAAATGCATAAATGAAATATCCAAACCGGAATTAACCATAATTCCTGTCACAGAATACCCCCAAGCAATCCGCCAAAGATTCTTCCTTTCGCCTTTAAATCGGTCAGTGATAGTCTCAGTATTCGTTTTCTTTGCAATTAAGGCTGAAAGTTCGATTCTTTCGATAGTTATTACATCATATGAATCTCAATCTGTGTTCCATTGTCTCAGCCTCTGCTGTCTTAAACTACAAAGTCTTGATTTTTCACCATGACAACTACTCTCAATGCCGATGCTATAACTCCAGACCCTCAGAGGACTTACCAAGTCGTTGTAGCTGCAACCAAACAAATGGGTATCGGCAAAGACGGCAAATTGCCGTGGAACCTCCCCACTGATCTCAAGTTCTTCAAGGACATCACTCAAACAACATCCGATCCGACCAAGAAAAACGCTGTTGTGATGGGTAGAAAGACTTGGGAAGCTATCCCCACCAAGCACAGGCCCCTTCCCGGTCGCCTCAACGTTGTTCTAACTCGTTCCGGTGGGTTTGACATAGCCAACACTGAGAATGTTGTCACTTGCAGTAGTGTAGACTCTGCTCTTCATCTCCTAGCTGCTCCGCCGTATTGTTTGTCTATTGAGAGAGTGTTTGTCATAGGAGGTGGTGATATATTGAGGTATATGAGTTAAACCTTTTTAAAATTCCTTTATCTTATTGTTGATTGTTGTGTTTGTTTGTAGGGAAGCATTGAACATGCCTAGTTGCGATGCTATTCATTTGACTGAGATTGATACAAGTATTGAATGTGATACGTTTATACCTGAGGTTGACGCTTGTGTTTATCAGCCTTGGTGTTCGTCTGTTCCTGTTACTGAAAATGGACTTCGGTTTCGCTTCACCAGTTTTGTCCGTGTGAAGAGTTCTGCTGATGAGTCATCCTCTAACGGGTCACAACAGTCTCCTCTTCAGTTTAATGGGAAGAGGTTTTCGTTTCTTCCCAAGATGGTTTTTGATCAGCATGAGGAGTTTCGGTATTTGAATATGGTTGGTGATATTATCTCAAATGGTAACGTGAAGAATGATAGGACAGGGACTGGTACATTGTCGAAATTTGGAACACAGATGAAGTTCAATTTGCGCAGAAGCTTTCCACTTCTTACAACAAAGGTATATGCTCACTTTCGAAGGCTTTGGTCTTCTGTCATATCTTGAGTGGCACTATATCTCTTATTAACGCAATTTGGTTGCATCTTGTGTTTAGAGAGTGTTTTGGAGAGGTGTTGTTGAGGAGCTTCTATGGTTTATAAGTGGCTCAACTAATGCAAAGGTAAAAAAGAGAAAGATGTTTTATCACCATGGTTGAGCTAAACCATCTCTACTGTGCTTTAAACTATGCAAATGAATTAGTATTTGCATCTAGATGCTAAGTTGTTTGTTATTTGATTTTATAGTAGTTATGAGAGGCGACTCTATGCATTGGCAGGTCCTTCAGGGAAAAGGCATTCATATATGGGATGGGAATGCGTCAAGAGAGTATCTTGATGGGTAAGATGTTAAACCGTTTCATGAAATTAAAGCTTCTTGCTGATACATTGCCACTTAATTTCAGTATTGGTCTGAGTGAGAGAGAGGAAGGCGACCTTGGACGTGTTTATGGATTTCAATGGAGACACTTTGGCGCCAAGTCAGTAACATCTCTATGCATCTCTTCTCTTGGATTTTCTTCTTCTCTGTTTGGATGAAAAGATATTTCTCTCGTTTTTTAACAGGTACACAGATATGCATGCTGATTACACTAGCCAAGGCTTTGATCAGCTCGCAGACGTAATCGACAAGATCAAGAACAATCCTGATGATCGGCGTATCATATTATCTGCTTGGAACCCTTCTGACCTCAAGCTGATGGCGCTGCCTCCGTGCCACATGTTTGCGCAGTTCTATGTGGCGGAAGGGGAGCTCTCATGCCAGATGTATCAGCGTTCAGCGGATATGAGCCTTGGTGTGCCGTTTAACATTGCTTCCTACTCTCTTCTTACTTGCATGCTAGCTCATGTGTGTGATCTTGTCCCTGGTGATTTTGTCCATGTCATTGGGGATGCTCATGTGTATCGAACTCACGTGAGGCCTCTTCAAGAGCAGCTTCAGAACCCACCAAAACCTTTTCCTGTAAGTTACCAATAATAACAAATGATGGTTGAGGAATGAAGACATGTTTATCTATATTCAATGTGTTTTTTTTGTTTTGGATACTGCATGTTTTGAAGATAAACGCTGAGAAGAAAGACATTGACTCTTTTGTAGCAGATGACTTTGACCTCATTGGTTATGAACCTCACAAGAAAATAGAGATGAAAATGGCGGTTTAGTTTGCCCCATCTCTTAAGTGTGTTGATGTAAAATGTAAGATTGAATTGGGATGAATGACCCTTGTGTGGTGATAACTCTTTTTCACTGATAGTCTGATACATGTATGTGTTGGAATACATGTATGTGTTGGAACTTCCACACAGGGTTCTAAAGCGATTTAGGGGGGTTACTCTTTTTCTTGATGCGAGTTTCTTTTCTGTTCTGAACTACTTTGGTCTGATCTTAACCATCCTCATCTTTTCAGTTTTTCTTTTCACTATACTTAGAGGAAAATCCCATTTTGGTATTTTTATTTTATTTTTTATTTTTAAGAAAAAAAAAGAAACCGACACGTGATTATTTTACCTGTAAAATGAACAGTACATGTCGCCTATAAATTAAAAAACGTCTATTTAAAAGTTTAAAGTACTAGTAAAAAAACTTCAGTGTTTAAAGTGGTAGAAAGTGACACTTTCATTGTTTAAAATGCGATTTTCCCCTAAACTTAGTAATAATAAGTTCAAGATGCCTAAAAATCCTTGGCAAATCCAAAAATTTCCAAGTCCTGAAGTTGCCAAAGATCATTTGTGAGTGACAGTCTAAAGGTTTTGTTTTAAATAAGAAAAAGAAAGCAAGGAATGTAGAGAAGTGAATGAGAAGTTAATCACTGCTTAAAGTTAGGAGTCCCAACATAAGTCTTGGGTTCTTCTACTTGATCATTCTTTGAAAATGTATGTCGCAAATGACAATGAGTAAGAAGCTTTAGGCCTTTTTGTCTTTTGTTTAGGGCTTTCAAAACAGTCTAAAACGCAGAGTTTTATTAAGGACTTCCTCTTCACTGTTTACAAAAAAAACACTCTTTAGGTTTAGGTTTTTCGTGTTTTCAGATCCTCCCCTTGTAGCGCCGCTCTTCTGTTCAGTCAAGTTCTTCAATGGTGTGTGCTCCATTTCTATCTATCTGCTTTCGTATTATGATGATCTGATTAAATGTTTTTTCTTTTGGTGATTCCAGGCACCGAAGAAGGATAAAGTTCCACCACCGTCCTCAAAGCCCGCCAAATCCGGCGGCGGAAAGCAGAAGAAGAAGGTCGTTTCTTCGTTTTCCATAAAAAAATCACATCTTATTGATGCATTGTTTTGCTTACGTTCGTTTTATTGATGTCAACAGAAGTGGAGCAAGGGAAAGCAAAAGGAAAAGGTGAACAACATGGTTCTCTTCGATCAAGCTACTTACGACAAGCTTCTCTCCGAAGCTCCCAAGTTCAAACTCATCACTCCTTCCATCCTCTCCGACCGTCTTCGGGTATTTCCACTCCTCAAAGTTTCAAACTTTTCACCAGACGAGATCCAAAGTTTATTGATTTACTCTCTAAAGTTTAGCTCTTTGTGGTGTGGGTTTTGAGCTTTGATTAATCTTTAACTTGATTGGGTTTTTAGATAAAGTTGTCAATGGTCTTAGCTTGAGTTTGTTTATATCTGAAAGCTTTGAAATTTGTTATTGGGGAGTAAATGATCTGATTTTCATATGATTAGAGTGTTAAGTGACCTGATGATCATATTTGTGGTGTTGTGCAGATCAATGGGTCACTTGCTAGGAAGGCCATTAGAGATTTGATGGCTAAAGGAACCATCAGGATGGTCTCTACTCACTCTAGCCAGCAGATTTACACTAGGGCCACCCACAACTAAGTTTCTCGTTTCATTTTGTGTGTTTCCTCTCTCTCTTTTGTCTCAAGTCTTTGACTCGATGTTTAGATGTTGAATCTTTTCCCTTCAATCAAGATTTTCAAGAATGGAGTTTTTAATTGTGCAGTTTTTGTCTTTAAGATAAAATAAAACACAACTGAAATGTGATTACATAGTCTAATAGTGTTGCAGCTAAATGATTTGTTTATAATCCAAATAAGTTATTATTCATATATAACTGATGAAATAACGAGACCAACGCTCCTAAGTAGACTTGATGATTTGGGATCTGTCAAAATCGTCGAATTCAACTGAAGCCTGATGTCTAGTTCCGGTGCTGTCTCTAAGTAGTAATGATAGCGAGGAGGATCAGGATGGTGGTTTTGTTTTTCCTACCTAAGATCCCGAGCATTCCAGACCATGAGAGAGTCTGTCTTTCTAAGACCATACGGGTTCAAACCGCTCAGAGCCTTCCCCATCAGTGCCATAGCTGCAATACTCGGATACTGTTTCTTCTCCATCTCCTTTTGGTTCTCTGTCTCAAACCTAACATCTTCCCCTTCTGGTTGATCTGTATCCTTCTTCTTGCACCATCTCTGGATCCATGGGTGCTGAAGCGTGACGTCGTCATCGCCTCCCTTGATTTGTGGAGTGTCAGGTTCTTGATTTCTTGGTTGGAGATTGTTGATACCTGACTTCAAGATTTCAAGGAATAGGTTGTTGTTGTTGTTGTTCCCTTCTTCTTCAATCTTCATCAGGCTCTTGGTTTCATCATGTCCGCTGGAATCAAAGGAGTTTCTCTTCAGACGCTTGACCCAATTACTGCTGGCTTCCGGTTCTTGTTCCAACCCCACACGTTTGCAGCCTCTAGAGAGAAAATGGTCCACGTTCATGCTTTGAGTAGCTGAGTTGCTTGTTTCTTCTCCCTGATGCCCATCTACTGAGTTCTCTCCATCCATAACCAGAGGCGGTTCTTCATTCATGTCAGGTATCTCAGTCCTAGGAACGGGCGAATCGCCTTTTCGTCCTTTGCCCTTAGTTGAGGAAGAAGCAATGGAGCCTGCCAAGAATAATTAAATCAGAAATGAGAATAAAGAGAGCAAGCAGCTAATGATAACACAGTTTTCTATATACCAGAGAGATGCATCATCTGAAGTTTATCCATTTCCAAGGTATCAGTCTCCGCAGATGATTCATTCTTCCCTTCTTTGGTATCCTTTGAGCTTTCCAGAGACTCCAGCCTAACTCCTCCTCCTCCTTTATGCTGGTGATGATCTACATTAGGAAACAGATCAAGATACCCACCAAAAATCTTCCCTTTGAGTTTCATGGAGCCCTTCAGTAGCTGAGGATGATGACCATCTTCTTCTGGCAAGTTGATCTCTCCAGAAACTCTCTGAACCGAATCAACCGTTGCGTAAAACCTCACTGGTCTCATCAACTCTAGCAGGTTCTGTGTAGTCTTTTCTTGAACATCGTCATTATACATCCAAGGCATTCTTTTATTAGCAGCCATAGCTTTCGAGCTTGAACCCACATCGTCTTTGGCTTGAAGCTTTGTAGTATTGACCTTGAACATAGGAAACGGCAACACCTCTTTATCTTCAGCCCTAATCAACTCCTTAGAGTCACTACCACTACTCTGATCATAAAACTTCACTTCATTACCTAACTGAGTCCAACGACCTAACCAAGCAGATTCCTTTTTCTTGCTCATTCCTTTGTCAAATCACCTGCAAGCAAAAGTCACTTTCTTTCTCAATTACAATGGATAAACTCATCAAAGCTTCCAGATTTCACCCAAAAAGTCACATTTTGATTCGAATTTCATAAAAACAAAACAAGTGTTTGATGGTTAAACACAAACAAAGGGTCTAAAGATCACATTTTTCAATCAATTCTCAGAAAGAAAAAAAAGACACAAGCTTCACTTTCAGACAAGACATAACAAATCGATGCAAGAGATTTGAGATTGTTACCAGAGACGAATACGTGGAGAAAAACTGTCTTCTTTTTGATGAAGGAGGAAAGAAAGAGAAAAAGAATCAGAGCGAGAAGGCAAATATCACCAAATCCATTTCTACAAGAAGTTGAAACCTCGTATAGTGTCGCATAGCATCTACGAGTACAATTATTTTCTAATTCTTTACAAAATTTCGAAAATTATTTTTAATTGTAAAAGTGACGTGTTCCTTTTCCTGCCATGTCTAATGCAAATGGCGCACAATAAAGATCCGAACAATGAATGTAGTACTGTGTACTATACTGTGCATATATCTAGACATTGTTTTGTTGTTCTATCGGTCGGGTTTACCAAACTTTGGTTAACAAATGTTTGAGATACAAAAAATGATAATTACAATCTAAATGCAGCATGAAAGTTGATTATACTATTTTTTATTGATTTTTGAACACCTTAAAATTATTAACATCCCACATCGTGTGTGGGTGTTGGTTCCTTGGGCAATATATATATATATGATGTGGCAATCCTCCACTCTTAAGCTAACTTTTGGGTGTGAGTTAGACACATCACTAATAAAAATAGGTTTTAAAGAATGTTAATCATTGGAAACGACTTTTAAATAATAACAGAGATAAAAATTTATATTTTAATTTATTACCAAATTATAAAGAACCTTAAAAAAAACACAAACCCATAAAATCTTACGTTACATTATTGGCGAATTAACGAGTTTTTAAATTAACAGACTCTTTACGACAAAAGTTTACGATTTAATAACAACGAATGAACGAGTAAATTTGAGATGAAAATATAATTGCATTGGTGATATAGAAGTTTTGAAAAATACTTTCTTTGTTAATCATTAGTAGTTTCCTACTTATCAAGGATGAAATTTCATATGTAATATATATATATATATATATATCATCCCCTATATATTAATTGAAGAACATTTGAAAAGATATAACCTCAATTTTGTATTAATTAAAAAAGGCCCCAATGCATAGGTGGCACTCAATTAGATAGTCAATTACATTCAATTGAAAAATAAGTAGGTCCACATTCGATTTTTATATGTTGTTAGATACATAAGTTGGTCAAACTATATGATATAATGATATGATACGATATTTTCTTTCCTTAAATAAAACCTACGGAATTACCATAAATGACTAATATATATATATGACAATTAATAATTTTAATAATAAAGATTTGATAACAATTTATATCTCCTCCATCATTTTTTGTTTAATTTTATATTATTAAAATAAATTAAACAATCAAATTAGCTATAAAAATAAATTTAGATTTTTTCGTATATGTTATATTTTGAATTTTTAAAAACGACAATAAATGACTAAAACTATTAAAATTATTATGTTAAAAATTAATGATCAATGGTTTAACATTTTTATTATAAGAAGATACACATGATTTTAAAACCATATGAGTAAAAGATATCATTTAATAATAAAATAAATAATATATATATATATATAGATTAAAAACACTATATACCATAAGATTACATAAATATTTTAATATTAAAACTTTCAATGAATTTTCAAGAACATTTATAAATTATAAACTTATTAAAGATTTCAGATTGAAAATTTTGTTATCGATGATTTAAATATTTTGTTATAAAACAATATGAATGATCATAGAACCGTATGATTATAAATTCTTATTTAATAAATAACTATACAAAATATACTATTCTTAGAAAAATAGGTTGGTCCATCTTAACTTATATTACACTTTTTATTAAACTAACTATCGAATTGATAAATGACGTACCAAAAAATGTTTTGCACTTTCCTTAAATAAAAGCTACGAAATTACCTAATATGATTAACGTATATGTGAAAATTAATTATTATGAATAATAAATATTTCATAACAATTTTTGTATCTTAGTTTTTTTTTAATTTTATATTATTAAAAGATATTTAAAAATCACATTAAATATATAATAAAAACATTTATATTTTTTCTTATATGTTTATATTTGAATTTTTCAAAACGTCTATAAATTATTAGAAATTTGAAGATCTCCACTCTGAAAATTTTGTGATCAACAGATTATTTTTTAGTCATAATAAGTTACAAATGATCATAAAATTTTATTAATATTAACTTTTATTTAATATTATAAGAAGATACACATGATTTTTAAACCATATGAGTAAAAAATATCATTTAATAATAAAACATATATATATATATATAGATTATACTATATACCATAAGATTACATAATATTTTTTAATATTAAAACTTTCAATGAATTTTCAAAAACATTTATAAATTATAAACTTATTAAAGATTTCACATTGAAAATTTTGTTATCGATGATTTAAATATTCAGTTATAAAATGATATGAATGATCAGAAACTGTATGATTATAATTCTCATTTAATAAATGACTATATAAAATATACTACTATTCTTAGAAAAATAGGTTGGTTTATTTTAACTTACATTATATTTTTTATTAAACTAACTATCAAATTGATAATAATCTACCAAATTTTTTTTGCACTTTCCTAATTAGAAGCTACGAAATTACCTAATATGATTAACGTATATATGAAAATTAATTATTATGAATAATAAATATTTGATAACAATTTTAGTATCTTAGTTTTTTTTTTTTAATTTATATTATTGAAGGATATTAAAAAATCACATTAAATATATAATAAAAACATTTATATTTTTTCTTATATATGTATATTTTGAATTTTTCAAAACGTCTATATATTATTAGAAATTTGAATATTCCCACTCTGAAAATTTTGTGATCAATAGATTATTTTTTTTATTATAATAAATTACAAATGATCATAAAATATAACGCATATGAATTTTTATTTAATAAATATTCAAACTAAATATATATATATATATATATATATATATATATATATATATATATATATATATATATAAATACTAATGATTTAAAGCAACAAGATTGGCTGATCAATTTAGTCGTCCAGTTGAAATCTTTCAAAAGTACGTGAAAGACTAAAGTCAAAGTAAAGATGAATTTAGAATAATAGTTATATTTTACTAACCGAAATACCGAAAAAAACCGAACCGAAACCAACCCGATATCCGGATTGAACACCCCTAATCCAAATGAAGCTAAACTATTGTTTTATTCTCCAAAATATAATAAAAATAATAACTTAATCCCGCGCAAGGCGCGGGTCTTATCCTAGTTTCTCTTAAGATTGAAACATAAAAAACTTAAAAATTTCAAATAGAGAATGACGTCCTATGGCAATATCTACGAGTTATGGATGTATAACTCCGACGAAAGGGTGGCGAACAAGGTTCTCAATGGTCTAGAGATATTTTTGTACCATGTGTGTATTACACTAATCACGAATAAAACCAGTAAGATGCCATCTTTTGTTTAGAGTGAAAGAATACAAAAATTTGCTCATAGTGAAACTTTATAAAACCATTTAGTAAATAGATGATTTACACCATAATATTACACATGGTTTTAATATGGAGAAGGTTATGGTTGAAGGTAGGCATGAGACTTTTATCCGAGATCCGGATTCGATCCAAGATTCGATCCGGATCCAATTCGAAAATCCGGATATCCGAAAGGGCCGAATCCAGATCCAGATAGTAAAATATTGGATCCGTCAAAGCCAGATCCGGATAAAAGCAGTAAAATTACGGATCCGTCGGATAAGGATCCGGATCCAGATACTTTAAAATTGCCAGGATACCCGATTCGTCTCATACCAAAGGATGTGATACTTACCAATCACAAATAAGTTGAAAAGATTATATCAATATGAGATACAGTTAGAACGATGAGATGACATGCCGAACATATCCAAACGGATAGAGAAGTTAATCATCCATCATATGCAAAAGCGTGGAAATATTTCAATATGCTACATTTTTATTTACTATAAATATTTGAATATTTATCTTGGGTAATGCACATCAAGGTCAACAACTCAAAATGGTCGTGCTGCAGCAGATTCACGTTCTGATGAATGCCAGTCATCCTTTATCGACATATGGATTTAGTCTTGTTGTAATGTCTAGAAGACAATATTTATTGTGGTAAGTAATTTTTACGCCAGACAACTTTTCGTCGGAGATTTGCATTGGAAAGGAATTTGTACTTATTTCTAAGTATTTAAAGTGGCGACTTGATCTTTTCTACAACTTTTGATACAAGAATTCAAAGAGTTATGGTCAACATAGATTTGCACGATTGAGTATTCATTGAAAAAGGATTTTGTGATAATGGGTCTGCACGTTTGAGTTATTGTCAAACTCTAGTCATAATTATAAGATAGGACATCTTTATAGAAATCTAACATCGAATTATACAGTGTGTTAGACAACCAAGTTTTTGTTTCAAAAACATTATCTAACAATGAACATAAGTTTTTATTTCTTAAACTACCATATCAGCAAAAAAAAAACATAAAAATGATTGTTAAACTAGAATTTAAGATACATAAAAGCAAAAACAATATCCCCACGATGGCACAGATCATACTCTAGCTTAGTCTTACAACATATAGTAAGATTATTTTGGTTGGTTCAACATATAGTAAAATTAAATGTTAAAAGTAATACACAGAATACCAAATATCAAAACTACAAATAATTGTTCTCTAAAAATTATTAGCATTAAAATAAATGAAATAGTATATATGAAATCATTTCACATTTCTTGACCATGCTTATTGTCACAATCTCTAATAAATATTTTAATATAATATGTAACATATAAAGTACTCAACAAAATTATAAATTTAATGGAAGAACTTATGAATGTTATTTTTTATTTTTTGTTGAAAATTTCACACAAAAAATAATAATAAAATAAGCACAATATATTAAAAATAAGCAATATCCAAGTAAAATATAAGAAAAATCTAAAAATAAATAATAAAAATATTATATATAACATAGTTAGGAAAAATTAATTTTGCATAAAACAAGAAAGAGGATGCCTATAAAATAGCAAAATTATAATTTTACTCAATATGATGATAAAATTACATTTAAATTTCAGAATACAAAATACTGAATCTATTGAAAATATATATCAAATTTTTATAGTCAAAGAAAAAACCTCATATATGTAAGTAGATATAGCAAATCCCAAATTTACATGTGATTGCATTAGTGTGATTGTTCTATTGTAGACTTAATCCAAATTTACATTGATCACACATCATCTTTAGTTAATAATGTGAGTTCCTCAATAATATATCATTAGTATCAGAAACAATATACACATATATTGAAAAAAAAATTTTGATCGATTGATAAAAAAACTTGAATAGACAGTTAGAAACATTAAATATTTTGTTTGAGAATATGAATAATAATTTTTGATGACTCATTTGATGTATTCTTATATTTGATAATCCAAACTTTTTCAAAACTTGCAGGGTGAATATTTTTCAGATATGGAAGGAGAAGAAAGCCAAGTTTAGTGTGTTCCCACTTTTGGCTACATTGTTGAAAGTGACATGTGGTTTATTTACGGCATCTTCCATCCAGGAAACATCATGGTGATTCTGAGTAATGGCTTTGGAATAGTGATGACTTTCTAAAAACTGTTTACCTTTAGCATTTATGTTATGTAAAAAGATAATATCACATATTTTTTCCTTAATAATGATTTACATCAATCATATTTTGATGTTATTGTAAACTAACTTTAATCTAATAAAACAAAATCAGATTTTGAAAATAACATTTACTTAATAAGTAATTTACAGAAAATGTTATTGAAAATTAAGATGTAACTAGAGATTTTATTAAATATATTTTTGTCTTTTACTAAAAATTAACCAACCAAAACTATTGTCTATTTATTTAAAATATTACTGGATTTTGACCCGCGCTTTAAAAGCGCGGGTTTTTCTTAGGATTATATACAAAATTTGTGAATTGATATTTTGAAAATATTGTAAATTATTATGTTACAAAATCATACGATATCAAAAAGAAGATAAATTATATTGTTATTCATATTATCCATTTTGAAGGGTTTTACAGGTGGTTTCGTAATGGTGGGCATGAATTAGTTTTTTTAAAGTTTGTATGTAGTTTTGTTTTGGTGAATATAGTACACTCTTAGATAACTCTCGCTTAGGGTTATATGAGGGCAATGTGGTTTATAATAAACCAAACCATAAGTTGTTAAAATGCTTTGATGAAAATACTAATTGTTATATTTTGTGATGAAAACACGGACTCATTTAAATAATAGATTATCTAATATATGGTTCATTTAAAGTCTGTTGGGATGCTATAAGGTGATGGTTTAGGTAGAGGGGATAAAAAATGAGGTCGATGAATTTATTGTAGATTTTTGAAAATGTTTGGTTTTATAATATTTCAGACTATAGTTTAGTATTACGGCTATCGCTAACAAACATTTTAATTATAAACATTAACTAATAAAGAAATGGTCATTTAAAATACACCGAGTACAAAGCCAACCATACCTCAAAATTACAGATTCATAAATAATCGAGCATAGAAAAAATATAAAAAAAGGCCAATAGTCCTTACAATTTTAAATTATATATACCTATTAAACATAACTAAACATTAAAATGTTTTATATAGAAGTATTTTGACCCACAAACTATGTAAAAGGTGATTGAAAGCACATATCAATAAAAGGTTTGTTTTTGAATATAAAATAGTTATTAGCTAAGATTTAAGTTAAGACTAAATAGTTAGACTAAAATATGAAATGGTCCACACCTTGTTTAAGTAGATTTTTTTAACAAATGTTTCCCTTTTAATAAGTATAGACTAGATTTTGACCAAATTTTAGAAAGATTTCGTTGATTTTGGAAATGAAATACATTTTTCCTTAGATCGTGTTTATGTACTAGACA